>NC_065886.2:34742500-35367500 GCF_932274485.2 Patella vulgata | reverse complement strand
AGAGAGAGAGAGAGAGAGAGAGAGAGAGAGAGATTATCATCTAAAGCCACAAACCGAATCTGTACCGACCGTACCGCATCAGTTATAGTCGGTGTAGTTGTTGAGCACCGTGGCTCAGTGAGTAAGACATTGGGTCGCTAAACAGGAGGTTGCCTGTTGACCAAGAAAGGGGCGTAGGACGGGATGCCTGGCAAAATGACAACGTATAGTCGATCGGGTGGGACGAAACGCCGAGGTCCCGTGTAGACAAAAATAGAAGCAATATACAACATATTTTACCATTTAGATTTCTCCTGGATATTCCACAATATTTTACATCTTGTACTGATAACCAGTCATAAGTACATGATGTATGAGATTCGATGTCCATTTTGTTTATATTGACATTAGCTTCTATTGTATTCGTACATATTCTCCATACACAATTATCATCGTTACCATAATTTATACCACTACCAGGATGGTTTATTTCAACTGATTCTCCCATCATTGTTACTGGTGTACAAACTGCAAAACGGCAATTGTTTTAGATATATGCATTTCGAGGGCAGGTTTTATTTCTTCACGGCTTTATCGATGTACTCAAATCGATTATTTAACATTTAATAAAGAAAACTATATATCCTGGCTGCAAGTGAAGCGGGTTAAATAGAACCCATGTGGCACTGGCTTCTGTTGACTATATCATAGCTGTACATGGAGAAATAAGTATCGCAACATCTGAATGTTTATGCAAGATGGGTGCGAATCAGGAAGTCCCCTAACAATCCGCGCCGTTCTGAAGCAGATCCTGGTATTTTTTTTTTGACCAAATTTGTAACCATGGATGTGACCTGCTTCAAAAAATGGAAAAAAAAGCTAATCGGTCGCCATTTTACTTGTAATGATGACGTTATGTCAGCTGTGAAAAGCAATTTAGAGGTGGCTGAAGAAAATTTCTTCCTGACCGGCATCCATACCTTGCAGCATTATTGGCAAAAATGTGTACACTTCGAAGGGGAACTATGTAGAACAATAATTGAAATCTTTGGAACGTTTATAAGTTGCAGAAAAAAATTGATTCTTCCTTAGCAACATTTTCATTGTAATGTAGCTGAACTTACCACTTCGTTTTAGTCTTTGTAAAGGTTTTCCATCTCCAACCTGAAACATG
Source organism: Patella vulgata (assembly GCF_932274485.2). NCBI lineage: Eukaryota > Metazoa > Mollusca > Gastropoda > Patellidae > Patella > Patella vulgata. Next base: position 35,366,347 of record NC_065886.2, on the reverse strand, counting down.
ATTTTATTACGAAGACATTAGTTGAGTTCAATTAAATATAGAATTTGAGAAATAATTGCACCGGATAGTCCATCACTAAGATGCCTGAAGATTCATTACGAGTTGAGTTGGATACATTCCAGCCGATTTTGGTTCTGGTGGAGGAGTTCAGAGGTCTGTGTGCAATATGTTTTGCCCACGCCAGCTACTGTTGGGTTTTTTGGTATAAACAATATTGTATTTCAAGTGCATGAAAACGGATTGGAGAACATGTATAGGATGTACCTAATACATTAAATACATGGAATATAGATCGAACGAGCACATGTTTTCACATTATTACATTACGGATGTCCAAGAGATCGAACACAGCACAGATATGTTTCTGTTTGCAATAGCTCGATTCTTAATATACAAACTTTTTATCATTATATCTGGTAAATGTTATCTAACCAAAATGTTAATATACTTTTTAAATTACCATGTACTGAGCGTGGCTATGTTGGGACGTTTTAGGAAAGTGTTCACCAAAACACCACAAATATTGAAACCAGTATGGACTCGGGCCGGAATTTCCATATCAAATATGGCTATGGTCTGTCAAAACTTCAAACATTAATAACTTTACTCAGAATTCAGTAATTAGATTGAAATTTTCAATATAATCATTTTTCATTATCTATTATTTTAAACTTTTATTGCAAGAACGGTCAACACTGTATTTAAATCTCGCATAACATATCTTTAAGAAGGTAAAACTTAATATGTAATAGTTATATACCTTGTTTTCAAGGTGTATGGGTTGATACACCGTCTCTTTTTTGAGTGGGGCTCCGAGGCGAATACTTTTATCCTAAATATTTTTTCGAGAAATAGAGATTTTTTCTATTTTTCTCAATTTCAAAAGCATTTTTCATTTCACAAATTTATCAAAGTTTCCCATTTAGACCCCCCCCCCCCCCCCCAATTATCTCATCGCAAACGCTTATTTCTACTCAGGTAAATGATGTCAGTACACCGCACGTGCATTTCACGGTTTAAATCAGGTCAGGGAAGATGTTCATAACAGGGATATTAATTGTTTGAGAAAAGCAAACGTCATCCAGTCATTTTGTACAATACATGTAGCCATTTCTTGTTGTTTTGCCAAACATCCTGGCAGAAATGAATGCGGGAATTCGTCGAAGAATCCTACTTTATAATGTCACACATATATAATTCTAAGACCGAGAATATCAGTTCTGCAAGAGATTTCAATGATCGCGAAGATTTAGAAGCCCGATCCTTCACAGAACAAGAAATTAAAGCCATGCAGATGAGTCGAATTCTGCCAAACACGAGGAAAAATATCAATTGCATAGGAATATGGTGACACTTCGAGATCAGTACAAAAGATTGGATTAACTTTTTTGATAAGCAAGGTACATTTGCTAATTTCCGCACAGATCAATTCATTAACTTCGCGAAGTATTGACATCCACTGACAGACAAAAACAAGAACAGCCATTAAATGAAGACGAGTTGGAATTGTAGAGTTCTCAAGTTTGTAGTGTAGAAAATGCCAATGGATTAATTTATACTAGTAATATATTTGGATTACGTGCTGCTGATGAGCATAAACCGCGACAAAATGTGAAAGTCTTTAGTGTTGAAAATGCCAAGAGATTAATTTATAATAGTAAAATATTTGGATTATGTGCTGCGGATGAGCATAAGCCGCGACACAATGTGAAAGTGCGACAAAATGTGAAAGTGCGACTAGATATCAAAATGTAAAGAAATGTGAGACAAAATGTAAGAATCTGACTGAGAGTGACGCACATTTGAAAAGTGCTGAGACAGTTGAAAATGATGACTCTTTAACCATAACATGTTCAAAACGGGTTGTAGATGTTCAAATAAATATGTAAATCATGAATTTGTTATTTTTGTCCCTTTTCAACTGATACACGGCCACGTTTCAAAAGTGGCCGTGAAAAGTGGTCGTGTATCGGAGTATACCCTCCCATTTTCATCAATGAGTCGAGAAAAAGTATGGGTATAAACAAGAATATTCATTACCTTAAAATTGATTTTGTTGCCATCTGTCAAGTGCCCGAAAAGCAGCACCACTAGTAGCTGAGTTAACATAATGATAGACAATTTAGTCACATATGCATCAAGATGATAACTGCATCAAGCATTTATACTCTACTTGCAGGGAAATCAAATCGATTTATCCGGAAAAATCATTTGAAATATATCCCTTATGTTTCAGGTGTGTTAATAAAATTATTCTCATTTCATGATCAAACCATATTTCTAAAACCACGAATATATAATCACCTGCTTGGGAAGGGCGTGTACAATCATTTTCAAATAATTTACTTGTGGCCTATGTGTGTACAGGCTTCGACATTTTGTTTTGTAATTACAAAAAAGTAGACATTGTTTAATCAGAACACCTTAAATGTTGATAAATATCTATGTCTGTTCAATTATTTGTACTGATTAGCCTCATATTTTTTTTTAAAAAAATATTTTATTCAGAAATTGAAAGGATTGAGGAACAGGCATAGCCTATATGACCTCTCTGCTAAATACAAGAATTAATATGGATATGTAAAAGAAATAAGTGAGTAAACAACAAAACAATAAAATGAATACTTAATCATCAACATTTTATATTGCATATTTACACATTGGCTACGCAGTTGTTCATGTTCGAATTTTCATCGATATAGATGTTACACTGATCTTCAAACCTTCTGCTGCTGTCAAAAAACATGTGGACCTTTTCAAAGATTGCTAACGAAATATGACTGCTGCTTACACCGTATTATGTGTATTGATTAAATTCGGTGGTAAAATATTTATAGATATTTTGCGTGCATCAGGATGTAAGGAGCAATGTAAAAGAAAATGATCGGTATCTTCGAAGGAATGACCGCAATCACACTCGGGGCTGTCCGAAATATGACTTAAGAATTTATGCCCATTTAGGTCACTGCAAGAGAGACGAAGACGACTATGTAATATTTTATTTGTACGTTTGCCAAAGTTGAAATACGGTGGTGTATTTTATTTATATCAAGGTTATTCCATTCTTTTATGGTAGAAGGTATAAAGGATTTAGAGAATAAAGTTGTTCGACAAAAGTAATCAGTTAAATTATTGCTATTACGAATATTATAAGGAGTTTGGGAAAACTGAATTAAATTGTGGAGGTATGGAGGGGTTAGCTCATTAATAATTTTGTACATTAGGATGAGTTTGTGACGCCTTCACCTCTCTTTCAGAGTGATAAATCCTGTTTCTTCATATAATAACCCATGACTGGTACCCTTCACAGCCCCGCATATAGTCCTGAGTGCATCTAGTTGTAAGTGTTCTAATTTATGTTTTAGCTCGTCTGTGCACCCATCCCATATTACGTCACAATAGTCAAAATGTGGAAGAATAAAAGAGGTATATATAGTTTTCAAAGTATTTCTATTTAGGCGGTGTTTTAAAGACCTAAGACAATTAATTATTTTAATCGTTTTAGTCAAAATAAGGTTAACGTGTTTGTCCCATTTGCAGTTTTTCTGAAAAGTCAATCCCAAATGCTTGTGTTGATAAACGTCTTTAATAGGTATTCCGTCCAAATTTAGTGTAGGTAACAATGGGTCTCGTTTAGTAGTCAGTGCAAGTGATTCAGTTTTCAGCGGGTTAAAGAAAACCAGCCACGTTTTTGCCCATTTGTTTAGCATTTCAAGATCACTATTTAAGACTGTCGCGCATGCGGTTGGGTCATTAAGTTTTAGATAGATGCTAGTGCCATCCGCAAAAAGTCGAATATTCGATTTTATGTTCTTAACGATATCTTTAATATATATTTAATTGTTTAATGGTATCTTTATTGCATTTCTGTCATGTTTATTCCAAGGGATGTAATTATTTATTTAATGCGCGATGATGTACTTATTGCATTTTAGGAGATTATTATTAGAGATGTAGTTGTTGCTGGACAGCTGCAGTTACACCACGTACGGGTATATTAAATTGTGTGCTTAGTTTGTATCCATGAGGGGGGGGGGGGAGGTTTCATAACATGAATTCGTAAGTGGTGGTGTGGGTGGGGTGGGGGGCATCATCGCAAATTATGTCAAATGCTCATTTGTCCTATGTTCTGGGAAGCTCTTTGGGGATAGGGAAATTCAAGACATTTTTATCCATAGCATCATTAAGAGATGACTAGGAAACAAACCCTGTCTTTCAAGCTCCCATAAATGACTTTAGATGTCTCCTTTACTATTTCTGATACTGTCATAGTCCCGAGTTTGTATGAAAAGGCTAAACTGTTGAATGATTCTCCTTTCAAACAAAAGATAGGATGACGTGATTTCACACCACAGAAGAATTACAGAATAATATTCATCCAATATGCCTACAAGTCCTCACTATTCGAAATGAGATAACCTGAATAGGAAGGCTGCGAACAGAATATTTTGCCAAATTTGAGAACTTACATGAGAAATTTGAAGTTATTTGTATTCTAAGACCAAGTTGGACAGAATCGGAAAGTGTGCCTTTCAGATCTATAGGGTCCCTGGTTGAAAAATGTCACTGAGCTCTTGTCCCAACATTGACAATGGGGCTTGTTCTGTTCCTTGTTCGTCATGCTCTCACGAATCGAATTGTACATGTTAGTATGTGAGATAGATAAGTTTGCGATTCAGACACAACTTAAACTTGTCCGCAAATTCGTTAGAAAAGATGCAATATTATAGGGGTTATTATAGTTCTATGAAAGGTGCTCTGTTTATCATATTGAAGTGGTTAAATAAATGGGTGACAACTAAAAATCGGCTAAGTAGCTATTTTTCAAGATTCATGTTTCTTAGACTAACTTACAGACATTTCCTGTCACTATCAATTGCTGAAAGTAGGTTACTATTGTCCGGTCATCTCGTGCACAGATTAGTCAAATTAAATAGAATAATGTTCACGTAAAACGGTGCCCATACGAAACACTTACCCAAAAATGGTAATTTCCCGCCCTAATAGCGGACACATCTATACTTTCTATATAAGGAAGAGCGAGGTTATATTTCCCTTTAGACATCACTTTTGATTTCCTAGGGGAACATCATACCCACAGCCTCCTCGGCTTAGAGACTAGGGTTAAGACATCATGTAGAGACCCTAGGAGAGACATCATCCGGCGTTCCTAGCCGTACGACTATCCGCCTCGGCTTAGAGGCCGGGATACAGACATCATTCGGAGTTCCTTGGGGAACATCATACCGGTAGCCGCCTAGGCTTACAGGCCGAGGGAGATCATCATGTAGACAGACTTAGAAAGACGGGCGTAACTTTCACCAAAAAACACAAGCTAAGTGATAGAGAACTTATATTTAGCTTATATTTAATGCCATAGCTGTGTGTGTGTGTGTAGTTTCCTGAATGTAATCTTTGCATTATGTATGTTATAAAGATATAAAAACATAGTTAACCAACATAGTCCTACTCAGACACAGAATAGAGTCACAGAGAAACATGAATAATACATACGGTAGGTATTCTGTCAATGGACTGTTCCGTCCATATAACAACATTATGTTATAGGCCACTCAATAATAATATAGGCCTAGTTTTCATAGATGTTACATAGAATGAGCGTTTTGTCCTACCTGTATCGAGAAAACGAGGGTGGGGGTTGACACCCAATCGCTCTCCTTACTTTATTGGTTTTATTGGTTCTCTCATCCTGGCGGTTTACTTGATAACGAGCGGACAAATTAAATTTAGGATATTCTAGAATATTTCTAAGCTCATCCTCATGTATTTTGTGTACATACATGAGTCGCCCAATTAGATCATAATAAACGCCATGGGCTCGCCTCCGCAAAAAAAAATCTTTTATCCAGATGGTTCGTGTCGCAGTACAAAGTCGACTTCACCGCCGCCTCATCATTATGTACAAAAACAACATTAATTGACGCCGAAACTGCTGCCATATTGACGATTCACGTGATATTTTGTAATCTGCTGGATCGCCAAAGTCGTTGTGTGGTGTGCGCACTCCAATTAAATTACTACGATAATTGTCGCCAAACAAGTCGCTTAACATCCACATGCTGACTGACTCAAGAAAATCAAAAATGTTTAATATTAACAATAAACCCTTTCACGTGCTGTTGGTAAAGGAATTGCCTGTGGTTGGAGATACAATTCAGTTCCCATTTTATTTCAAAAATTATTTAGCAGTGTATGGAAACCGGAGAAGCAGGAGAAAACCCAAGCGGTTTGACAGACGACCTTACTCCTTAATTGTCACGTTCAAGAGGGGAATCGAAACCACGCCAATCGACTCAATGACAGACCTTGTGATTTCACACACCGCTAGAACACCCAACCTCCCGTCTAGCATATAAGTGAAATACTGTGACGGTTACATTATTGTCGAGTCAGGAATAACTTGTATAAATTCCCTGATCGTCATTTGGGGAGGGGGTGGCAATTCCTTTTTGGATATCTTGTTCTGTAACTTTAAAGCTATTGAATTGAAAATGGTACAAGTAGTTAAATTAGCATTTAAAAAAAGTCATTGTCAGGGTAACTTATTATTTTGGGGAAAATTATGAAAAACGTAGGTACACTATATCTCTGCAACTAATTAAGATATCTTCACCAAATTTGTAGGATATATACACAAATATCTACCACAAATATTTCAAAAGTTATCAAAATATGTCTCCAAAGACAAAATATTGTGAAGAAACAAATGTTTTTAAACACCATTTTACAAGAAACTATAAAAATTGTAGATAAAAACTATTTGTCTTGTTTTAGTGTTATCATTAAAGAATATGCAGTCCTAATCTTTTTAGTGCCAGAAATATGGTGTACCTACCTTTTCCATACTTTTTCCAAAAATATGTGTTAACCTGGCAACAATTTTTTTTTCTTTTTTTTAATGTTAGTTTTCCCTTGTTTATTACAATGCCATTTTCAATTCAATAGCTTTAATTTCAGAAACATTTTTCGCGTAGCCTCACCCCTTAAAGATCGGTATTTACAAGGATATGATGGACGACTGAAATCTTCGATGGGCCTCATTTAATCCGATTGAAACCAAACTAGGTTATTATCTACCGTTGATATTTTGATTGTGACTGTGTTGCAGCATACGTAGTAGGCTTAAGCAGTTCAAATTTACATTAGGCTATATTGGACCACTTTGACGTTGCTGTATACACGGACTGGAATAGCAGGAAACGCGTTTGCGGCCGTCAATTTGTCCGAATTATTTTTAGCGGGGTTGGGTGACGCCGGTGGTTGGTCTACACGGTAAGCTCGGCTCCTTCGCCTCTCGCCTCTCGAGCCCATACACCTATGTTGAAGGATCTCCAATGCTAACTGTGCATGTCATCATTCTATTTTAAGGGGTTTGTTTATTGTCATCATGCCATCGACTAAGCTTTACAACCCCGTATTAGTATGAAACAAAAGTAAAATATTAATGTTAAACTAAAACTTAAAACTAAACTAATTAAATAAACGAATTAGTGGATTAATAAAAGTAAATGTATTTTAACATAAACAAAGTAATTTGATGATAAATTTTAATATAAACAAAGTAAATTGATAATCATATTGTGAACCTACGCTAATTATAGATATAAGTAAATGATTAAATTAAAATGTGTTCTATAAAAAATTTAAATATTTAAGACAAATGGTTAGTCTTGGAACTTTCAGGTTATGTTCCAGATGCAGATCTATAGAACCAGGGGGGTGTTGGATGGCTAAATGGTTAGCGTGCGCGCGCTGTATCATAAAGTCTGTCATTGAGTCGACTGGCGTGTTTCGAATCCCCGGTTGTACGTGGCAAGGAGTAGGGTCGCCTGTCCAACCTCGTGGGTTTTCTCCGGGTCTTCCGGTTTCCTCCCACTGCTAAAGACCCCTACGCGCAAGCGAATTATTGAAATAAAATTAAACCATATGTTAGTCCCGAAATGACCTAGTTTGTGTCGAGTGGACGTTAAACCCCATCTCTCTCTCTCTCTCTCTCTCTCTCTCTCTCTCTCTAGAACCAGCAATCTGTGTCACGTTGTAAACCAATAATCTCAAAATAAACCTGTTTATATAGTTTATACTGTATACATTTTTAAAAGGCATTACATAAAATATAACATAATAGTATATAATTCTTGGCAGCCCAGATTAAAACCTAAACTTGTCTTTCTGAACAATTATCAGTCGGAAATATTGCGGGCTTTTAAATCTCAATAACCGAACCATCCACAGAATTGGCAAAATGCATGGTCATTAATTTAAGAATGTCACATGGAAAGAGTGTTTTTTAGATTGTCATATAGGAAGAGGTCATTTTAAGATTGTCATATAGGAAGAGTTCATTTTAAGATTGTCACATGGGATGGGATCATTTTGAGATAGTCACATGAGGTGGGGTCATTTTAGAGATTGTTACATAAGATGGGAAAATTTTAAGATTGTCATATTATGCGGTCATTTTAAGACTGTCACATGGAATGGGGTCATTTTAAGACTTTCCAATCTTAAAGGTTTTAATGTGATTGGAATGAAGAGTAAGTATTACCTATTCTACCGTAATGAAGAGTAAGTAAGTAAGTAAGTAAGTAAGTAAGTAAGTAAATAAGTAATAATAATAAATGTTCATTTCTTGAGCGCCAAATCTATCCATAAGCATGCTCAAATATTACCTATTTCATCGCAACTTAAAAGTTTCAATGTGATTGTAATGCAGAGTAAGTATTGCCTATATTATCGGTGGTGTGATTTAATGTTTCATATTCATTTCTTATATTTTGTTGATCAAACGGCTGGTTTACATATTGGTCGTTCCTTACATTAACATCTGACACTGTCGTAGTTGTGGATTGGTTTGTATATGACACTGTGTCACATGTTGTAATTGTAGGTTGCGGTGTCGTAGATGTTAAAGATGTATTACTATAAACATAATCAGGAATATTATCTTCCTTTGGTTTACTCATCTGACCTCTGAAATACACAATTGATGTTCTTTGGCATGTAAGAATATACACTGAGAAAAAAGGTATTGTAACACCCCTATTTAAATATAGTGTTAATGTTTCAACAGATATCTTAGCTCTATTACACTCTGTGCTGCCTTGATGAAACACTGAAGCAGCAAAGAAAGACAGTTGGGATTCTGTTGAGTTAAAAAAAAATCCTACAGTTCAGTTCAGCTCATTTCATTTTATTTTTAATTTGTGCATATCGCCATCAAAACAGCAAATAAATCAATATCTGATGCAGCCTCCACCAGCATGGACCACCTGTTGAACTCTTATCCCCATTGACTGTATTAGACGTCAGATCGGAGCCTACTTTAATCTGACCCTTTTATATGGTGTAGTGCCTACAAGCGTTACGATTCCGCACTGGTGGATCCCTCTGAAAGGTTTTAAGCTTAAGAATGGTCCATATGTGCTCAATTGGATTTATTTCAGGGCTTCTGACTTGCCAAGGTAGTGTAGCAACGACCCCCTAATGCAACATGTGCACGATGTGGTCTAGCGTTGTCGTCCAAACATATTGGGCTTGTGAGAAAAGGATGATTGTCAAAGTGAGGTACTTCAACCCTGTCCAAATTCTCTTTCTGATACCGTTGGCCTTAGAGATTACCTCTAACTGCTCTAGAAAACATCAAATAATTCATTCCAAACTCCGCCTTAATATGAGCGATTTAAACGGTCACAAATTCCTCAGACATGTTCATCAAAATCCTACTTGTAATAGTGGACATCAATTTGAAGACAGCTATCATTACCTACTAGTTTGCCCCTTGTATTTGGATGAACGACGGATAACAATTGAGACTCTCCCAACACAGCAGAGAAACTACTTTCTGGATCCTCCGAACTTACCAATGCTACCAACTACTCCATATTTTCAATAGTTCATAATTTCATAGAAATTACAAAACGATTTTAATTTTTAATAGGTTTAATATTATTTCTATGTATGTATGTGTGCGTATATATGTATGTATCTGTATATATATATTAAAGTAGATAAAGTACAAGTACTTCTTTGTTTACGGTGGATATATGTATATATGTGTGTGTATATAGATATACATATGTATGTGTGCGTGTGTATGTATATATAATTATTATTGTTATTATTTAAATACCAATATTATTAGCTAACTTTGAATGCATGTGCAATTGACTGATTGATTGAATATAGTTATATTTATGTATTATATTGTAAATAGTGTACATATTTCCTTTGTTTTATTACTTTATATGTTAAAATTTTGGGGAGAGGGATTATATAGGCTTTGCCTGTTTCCTAATCCTAATATTTAATAAAATATTGTTTAAAAAAAACAAAAAAACTGTTACTAGTGGACGCTAATAATCATATGGAAGTCAACCCCATATCATGATAGAGGTACCCGTGATAAGAGTGGTAGTTTGATATGTATCTTAGTGCCATATCCAACCCTTTGAGTCATTACGCACAGAATAAAATACCCGATTTAATGTGACTAACAATGGTTACCTTTTCTTGTAGCAATAATATACCACATCAATTATTATCATGACCATTATACCACATATAAAACCAATTACACCACTCACAATAGGGTCTATAGAGCAACCAGATTCTGTTGGTCTTCCTATACCTACAATTATTAGAGACGGTATAGCAAGAAAATTAACTATGATAAAATATTGACAGATAAACTGTTTTGAGAGAAAGAGGGGGGGGGGGGCAGGCTCTTTGATTTTGTCATGATCTTGTGCGTTATTAGGTTAGATGGGGGAGCTATATGCGTTTAATAGCATCTATCGCATTCAAAATATTTTCGGCCAAGGGGGGTAACTCCGGCAAGATTAAAGGGAAGCTGGTCTATTTTGGCACACAGTCAAGTATACGTTAGTGATGGACGTATAATGTTGAACGAGATAAAACTGCAATCTACAATTTAATATCTGACCCTGATCAAAGAGGTTTAGCCATTAAAATGTTTATGAAAATGATGTCGCTGATGATAAAATGCATGACGAATACATAAATGATGATTCTGCCAATTCTGCCCACCCACCCAGAAATGAGAGATTTCACGTGTTTTTGTTTTAAAGAAAATTAAAAGTATTTAAAATGAAATATCTTACCTACGCCAGTAGTTATACCTTGATTTCCGCCACTAGTAGGCTCTACATCTAAAATAAAAAAAGGATTCTTAAGAGCGGATCCAGAGGGGAGGGACATATAAAATGAGAAAAGTGTCACGGTCTAGAGATAGAGCGGGAGGGTGGGGGCAGGGTTCGAAAAAGGTGTTAAGCTCTTTGATTTTGACATAATCTTGTGCGTTATTAAGTTAGGTGGGGGAGATATAGAGCTGTATGGGTTTAATAGCATCTATCATAATCAAAAGATTTTCGACAAAGGGGGATAACTCCGGCAAGATTAAAGGGAAGCCGGTCTATTCTGGCACACAGTCGAGTATACCTTAGTGATGAACGTAAAATGTTGAACGAGTTCAAAGAGGTCTAGCCATGAATGGGTTTTTTTATGAAAAAGATGTTCCTGAGAATAACGTGCATGACGAATACATAAATGATGACTCTGCCAATTCCGCCCACCCACCCACAAATGAAAGATTTCACGTATTTTTGTTTTGAAGAAAATTAAAAGTATTTAAAATGAAACATCTTACCTACGCCAGTAGTTATATCCTGATTTCCGCCATTAGTAGGCTTAACATCTAAAATAAAAAAAAAGCTTCTCAGGGGTGAATCCAGAAGGGAGTGGCATAAAAAAATGAGAAAAGTGTCACAGTCATATGTTTTATTCTTTATCATAATATTGTGTGATAGGATGGGCATTCAAAGAGCAAGATAATGATATGGACATATTGTGATATCACAATTAATGCTTTGCATCAATGAAATTGAATCACAATGTGATCCTATTGATATCAAAATTGATGTCAAACGGGGTGTTGGATTTCTCTCTTCAAAAACCTCAGTATGTACGCATGCCTGCGTAATTTGGAGACGATGATGGCATCATGCATTATCAACAGCTGTCAAATTTCATAACAGGAACCTGGCAAACCCTCCACTGCAAAAATTCCTGGATCCGCTCCTGATTCAAATAGCTTTACGTAACGTCTGTTTCCACCGAGGTGATATCAAACGTCTCACTGTTCTGCTCCGAATGGGTTAATGAAGACGGACATACGCCATACAATGTGCACTTGGGTCTACTCTTACATCGAATTCCAAGTGTCAAGGGATCTTTTAAGTACACGCCAATGTATACTCATGACCTCGGTTTTACGTCTCATTCGAACGACTAGACAGCTGTTCCTGTCGCGCCCTCTGTCCCGCACCACTGACAAGGCGAAACCAGATCGAATAATCCCAACGAACTTTCTAGGCCAATGCAGCCATCGTCTTACCCACTTAGCCACCGTGACCCCGATGTGATATCACCAAGCAACCAAACATGATATTCTGGAGTTCCACTATCTACAATTATTAGAAATCTAACTACATTAACATGTTGACGTCCGTAGATTGAGACACATTTTGTGGTTTATTTTTATTTAGTTTTCAGTAGTCAAGATTTTGTTTATGTCAGGAATTTATTAGTAAACCGTCTACCGTGTGCGGGACAAGGTGTACAAAATCTTAGAGGAGGTAAACTGCTTTGATACGGGAGGGGGTGGGCTATATGCGTTTAATCTTTTATTGGAAAGATTAAAGGCAAGTCGGTCTGTTTTTGAATATCAGGAGCACAGTCGAGTGTATCTTCGTAATGGACGTAAAATATTGAACGAGTTAAAAATGAAATCTACAATATCATGTTTGACCGTGAACAAAGAGCTCTAGCCATAAAAATGTTTACGGAAAAGATGTTGCTGACGATAACGTGCATGATGAATACCAACATAATAATTCTGACAATTCTGCTGACACAACCCACAAATAGAAGAATTCGCGTGTTTAGGTTTTAAAGAAAGAAAATATATTTAAAATAAAACCTTTTACCTGCTTCAGTACTCGGGCCATGGGTTTCGCTATTACCAGGATCAACATCTAAAATAAAAGAAAATTCTACATCAATTTTCTGCTTGGCTCTAGATTTTTAAAGGAATATATTGTGTAATTAATTATTGTTTCTGTATTATTGTATACCTGGGTCCGTATTCAAAGGATATCTTAAGTCTAAGATAGTCACTTAACTACTAGATTTCACTTAAATATACGTAACTTCCTGTAAGTTAAGGGTAAGTGGTATTCAAAGGCAATGTTAAGTATAAAATTGTCCCCCAAGTTAATGTGCCTTAACTTTTAAGTGTTTAGTCTTTTAGCGGTATTCAAAGGCCAGTTTAAGTGAGAAAAATCCACTTAACTTTAAGTGACCTATGGGAGGTACCTTAAAGTTAAGCGAACTTATAATGGCTTCTTTTAACCGGAGTACACAGTGTAGTAGCAGGCCCGTAATGGCGTTTTTAAAAGTTAGGGGATTGAGATTGAAACAAAGACAATGTCGCCGAGCGTAGCTGGCCTCAAACTTTTCTTTTTCATCGTCAGCTTTGATGTTGTAGTGATGTAATAGTGTATAAGCTTACTACCACCGAGATGGTCAAGGATATATTTTTTTTCCGATCATTTTATCCTTTTCGTATTGCTTATTCATGTCTTTCACGACTGTCTTATAATAAAGTTTAATGCGCTAAATTGATTTGTAAAATCTGACACTGTGTTGATATTTTATTGTAGATTTCGACAGACATTTATACTACCATGAGAAACAAGGCCTGATGTACTTTTTACAATTTCTCTCATTATTTGAAGTTAGCTGCGAATTGGCAGTAGTATTGTTTTTAACATGTTTTTGTCTTCGTTTGTAAATAAATTTACAAATATTCATATGATGATGATTGCTGGTTGCAGTGTGCCACCAATATTTTACAATTAATTTCTTGTACATATTACTTATTGCGTTTTAATCGGCATTCTTCATTTAGAAAATAACGTCACGTACATCGTCATGTACCTTCAACGATGCCAGGCGTTTGGGATTCTAAAGTGAAGTATTTCTATGAATTTCTCAACTGATAGATTAATAAACATAATTTAATGATGTGTTCAGCCTAACTTTAAAGCCAAAAGGCCCTGTGTATAATTGCTAAGATGTTGTTTTATATTCGTTATACATTTTTAAAATAATACTACCACTATTCGATAACTGCAATTGAAATCTATTGAAATTGAATTTTCTTTAAAAATCTGCTAGTTTAGTATGATCATAGCGGTGCTTTTACTGGGGCATAACTTGCGTGCGAAGTTAGAAATTCGTGATTTTGGGCAAACCTGGTTATATAGTTTATACTGTATACATTTTAAAAAGGAATTACATAAAATATAACATAATAATATATACTCTTAGCTATCCCTCAGACTAATCGAATCATCCAAAGAATTTGCAAAATGCATCAAAAGTTATGATTGTTTAATAAATATTATACAAAACCAAGAATACTAGATGATTTAAAGACTGTCATATGTTGTAATTGTAGGTTGTGGTGTCGTAGATGTTAAAGATGTATTACTATAAACATAATCAGGAATATTATCTTCCTTTGGCTTACTCAGCTGACGTCTGAAATACACAAATGTTCTTAGGCATAACATTATACACTGAATAAAAAGTATCGCAAAACCCTATTTGAATATAGTACTAATGTTTGACAACATGTGTTAACTCTTTTTACATTCTGAAACGTATGCAATCTTCCTATACTATCAAGAGCAAACACTGAATCAGGAACGAAGGACAAAACTGAAGCTTAAGTAGATGAATTAATGCGATTCTGTCGAGTTTAAAAATAGAGCCAGAAAATGGGTGAAACCAAGAACAAAAACATGTGGCTGGTAAAGGGCAACATGAAATCTTACAGTTCAGTTCATTTCATTTTCATATTGTCCATAGAGCCGCCAAAGCTGCGAAAGAAGGCAACTCTCCTATTCATTGATTGCAGCATGACACGTCAAATCTGAATTTGCGTTAATTTCTCCCATTCCTGGTGTAGTGCCTGATCACAATTGTCACGATTCGGCACTGGTGGATCCCACTGACGGGAGTTTCGCTAACGAAGTGTCAAGATATCCTCAAGTGGATTCAGGTTGGGGCTTCTGGTTGGACAATTGTGTAGCGTAGCAATGCCCTTTTGACACAGAAAATGAACAACGGCACGCGCACGGTTTAGTCTTGTGAAAAAAGGGTGATTGTTAAAGTTGGGCACTACAACCCTATCCAAATGCTTTCTTTGGTACTGTTGGTCTTAGACATAGCCTCTGACTTTTACCAGTGGATGTTTACAGTCATGTGGAAGGCAATCCCATATCACGATAGAGCCACCACAGTTTTGTGGTTGCATGACACGAGAGATAATCTGAGCCGTTTACCTTTTCTTGCAGAACTAAAATACCACACCAACCATTACCGTGACCATTATAACACTTATATATCCAACAGCACCACTTACAATAGCCCCTGTACCTACAATTATTAGCAACAATATATAGCTTGTGGTGTATAGCTCGATTTCGGAGAAAGAAAATTAACTGTAACAAAATATTGACAATTAAACTGTTTGCTAGAGATCAAATCAATTGAAAAGAGATGATCGGGTGTGCCATTTCAGCTAAGGATTGCCTTAACAATAACCGCTACAAACAACACTGTGTGACAAATGAAATAGCTTTGCTTAATGTCTGTGTCCACCGAAGCAAACCAGTAACATCACTTAAAATGTGAATTACAGGGCCATCTTAGTCCACTAGAGTTCCACTATCTACAATTATTAGGAAATGAACTAAATTAAAATATTGAGATCTGTAGAGCCGCTAGAGTATACAGGAGGTTCCTGTATATTAGGAATCTAACTACATTAAAATATTGACGTCCGTAAAGTAAGCAAAATTTTAAGGTATACCTTTGTTTTGTTTTCAGTAGTCAACAGTTTAAGTCAGAAATTTATTAATAAATCATCCAATCCTTTGTGCAGGGCATTGTGTGACAACTCTTAAAATGAGCAAACCTCTTTGATTTTGGCTTGATCTTGTTCGTTATTTCGATTAGAGATGGGAGAAGCTATATGTGTTTTATCTTTTATTGGCAAACCGGTCTATTTTTGAATATCAGAAGCCAGTTAAGTATACCTTAGTAATGGGCATAAAATGTTGAACGAATTAAAATTGAAATCTACAATTTTGTGTTTGACTCTGATCAATTAACTTGTTCCAAGGAGCTCCGTGACGTTTTTTTTTTAAAATTGTATGCTGACATCATCAGTCATCATTTAGCGTCAAAATAAGATATGATGATGTCATGGGTTTGATTTATGGTAATTTCTGACAAAATATTCTGATTCACAGTGGTCATGCATATATCTGTGACAATTTTATACAGCGAAAATATAAATATGACAGGAGATATGATACTCCAAAGGTACATTTGGCGGCAATTTTGGTTTAATTTAATTTAGGCCCTTTGCCGCAACGAAAATCAGGGAACTTTGGATATGTTGTAGAGGGTGGTTCCACGAACACAACGGTACCAAGAAACCTTCTTTTGCAATTTGTTCTAGCTCAACTCCTACTTTGACTAGACTCATTTTTGATATCAGGTGAAATACATTGATCAACCATACGGTTACATACGTTCGGCCAAGCCCGAATTTCAGATATATTCACGGAAATAAAATCCCCAACGTATTATGTTATACAAATATTGAACGACATTCCATGTTTTTTACAGATTTAATAGGGTAATTTATATAACAAATTCCGTTACTCAGCAGGTAGAATAACCATACACACGACATACTTACTGTTACATTTTAATTCCGTGTAATAACTCTAATCTTCGTGTAATACATATTAAGAATTTCAACGATGTAACATTATACACATGACATATTTACTTTGAACAGTAAAATGTCACCTAATCATGGTATACATTATATACATAAAATACTTACTTTCAACTGTGACATTTTTATTTTCTTGTAACGTCCCTGGATTAGTAGATATAGTAGGAGCTCCAGTTGTTATACATTGATATTCAGCAGCGTCATTAAAATCAGGATTAATTATAATAATTTGTAGGAAGCCTTGTGTTGGTTGTTGATTTATATCATAATTACCAGTCACTGTATATTTAGGTGGTGTTATTCCTGTTCCAGGTGTAGTCCCTGCCCCATTTATTACTGCCATGAGCGTTGTTTGTGAATTCTGTACCAGGGTACGTTTGTTTATCTGTATACTGTATAGGTTAGTATAAACAGAGTTAGAAACAGGTGAACACCGTAATGTTAAAGATGTAGCACCTGCCTTTAGATTCTGGGATGGTGTTATTGTGAGTCTAACAGCTTTGGCATCTGAAAATATATATCAACTACAGAACAGTGTGTGTAAAAGGTTGCATGATTTTGTATACATCAGTATAAACAGATTTAGAAACAGATGAACGCCGTAATGTTAACGATCTGCCTGTAGATTCTGAGATGGTGTTATTGTGAGCCTAGCAGCCTTGACATCTGAAAACATATATCAACTACAGAATAGTGTGTGTAAAAGGTTGTATGGATTGTTTGTAAATATGTCACGTCTGATAAGATTGTATAAACAATATTGACAAAATGAAAATGAAATGGAGTTTAACGTCCTACTGTTCTGCTCCTAACCTGGGCTAATGAAGACGGGCATACGCCATACAGTGTGCTATGAGGGAAATTTTGCCCGGACAGCGGCACTAAGGCCTACTCTTATTTCGAATTCCAACTGCCAAGGGATCTTTTACGTGCACGCCAATGTGTACACGGGACCTCGGTTTTTCGTCCCATCCGAACGACTAGACAGCTTTCCTTGTCAGACAATATTGACAATTAGCCAGTTAGACACTATTGCAGTCTACACAAAATAATTTTGTGAAATTATTACAACTTTCTGTGAAGGTGTTATATTCAGAAGAGCTTATTATTTTATATCTGTATAAAATATACAAAATTAATTTAACTTTTCCAAGACCATGTTATAAAGCCCCTTTACACATAAAGAATCTCTCACTACCCGCTTACTACGCTCAAAATTACATACAGCGTGGGGAGGTTGCGGTGAAATATGGAAAAACAACTCAAGTGTAAAGACAACTACCCTCTCAGTACACGCAAAATTGCAGAAATGTTCATCCTTTTCTACGTTTTCATTACGCGTACACAAAGCCCAACGTTCCCTCCGTGCTAAACCACGTTGTCACAGCACTCTAAAGATCGCGCCGCGCTAGCAGAACCCTCCAACCACGTGATTGCTAACGTCACAACGACCTATCCTCGACTGTCGGAATTTTAGTAGATAGGAGAGGTACCCGTTTTCATCCATCAAGAGAGCAAAGCAAGAAACCTTCCCACATAGACCATGACTTCGCTACTAAGTAAAACATCCGTCAGATCGTGTGTACGAGCGGCCTGGGCGTGGCGAGATGTTTATAAGCGTGGTTTTCGTGGCGGGGAAAGGACCAAAATTAAATAAATTTAAATTGCCCGCCAAATGTAATTTTTTCCATATTAATATTTTCCCCGTATAAAATTGTTGCAGATATACATATGGCCGCTGCAAATCAGAATATCTTGTCAGAAATTATCATAAATCAACCCCATGACGTCATCACGTCTTATTTTAGCTTTATATGATTACTTAAATGTAAAAATAGCACATGCGAATTAAATTACAGCTCGGTCCTGAATTATCCCACTTCTTCTAAATTCTTAATAGGCTATCACATTAACTAAGGACACCAAGTCATCAAAACAAGCTAACGAGAGTGTAATTCCTGAATTTAATGTAAATTCCTGAATTTAATGTAAATTCCTGAATTCAATGTAAATTCCTGAATTCAATGTAAATTCCTGAATTCAATGTAAATTCCTGAATTCAATGTAAATTCCTGACTTCAATGTAAATTCCTGACTTCAATGTAAATTCCTGAATTTAAAATACCATAAAGTATATACAGGAAAACACCGGGAAACTACCCTTTGGTTTTATTATTCATACGGCTAGCGCAATAGCCACTTTTGTAGTTCCATTTAGCGCAACATCAGCAAGTGTATCCAAAATCATCAGAAAACACTATATATACTGATATATACTATATAAAATCACCCTAAAATTTTCACACAGACACTTATAATTGCATATTCTAAAAATAAAAAATCTGAACGACATCCTAGTGCACAGTAAATTAGATTAAATAAGACCAGTCTCCATCCTTACCCAAACCAAACCATATATCAAATCCTATCCCTAACCTTTAGTAAATAAAATCAACTAGATATAAGAATCCCT
This sequence comes from Patella vulgata, assembly GCF_932274485.2. NCBI lineage: Eukaryota > Metazoa > Mollusca > Gastropoda > Patellidae > Patella > Patella vulgata. The sequence continues at coordinate 35,346,956 of NC_065886.2, read as the reverse complement.
AGCCCTTTCTTTTAAATCCAATTCTGAGTAGGAAACGCACTAATGTGGCTCTCCCCCGAGAGCCCCAAATTTATTCTTTTTTTCTTCAGAAACAAAAATACCAGAAGCACCATCCAAGGAAGACCATCATCGCCACCAACACCAAAAACAGTTAAATTACCTTTGTATAATGTATTGTATGTGTTTTAATAAAACTAGGAAATATCACGAACTAATTTTTCATCACCCTAGGTCATTGCTTATGTGGAGGCCAAACCTCTCCAGCAAATTCTTAAACCTAACCCACCGGTGGTCCTCTGGAAAACACCGGAAAAATCTAACCCTAACTCCCCGCAAACAGAGGACCAGCTAGGCTCTGGGTTACCTATTTAGGGTGTTTTCCGGTATTTAGTTGTTTTCCGGTATTTAGTGTTCTTCCGGTAATCAGTTTCCAGTTGTTTTCCGGTGTTTTTCTGTATATAGTATTGCCGAACTTCGGTACCACGAACATCTAATCTCCGCGTCTAGGAATAAAAGATTGTTTAATAAGCTATTTCAGTCAGCCGCACAAATTGCAGCACTATATGACGAGTAACGGAAAAGATAACCCGGATGCTTTAATAATATCAGAATAAATTTAAAATGATGTAGGGATTTACATATCTAGTTACACATGGAGGAACTACTGTTGTAACATGGCGGTTCAGCCTGCTCATTGATTTAATATAAGGAAAAATAAAAAACAAACATGGACCTACACAACCATTTAGTAATGCATACAAATATGTGTAATATGTGTTTAAAATTGTAATGTATATTATACTTATAAATGATTTTATTGTTCTGTTCTGTGCTGTTGCTGACACTATTTTCTATTTTTGTTTAAATTTTATCTGGAGAGAGTCATCCACAGCAAGAAAAGCTTTTAATGGACTACAGAGTGAATATAATTTTAAACGTATTTTAAAGATGAACTGTTTTAAAGGATCAAACATGTTTAACCCTTTGCACAGATTTAATCTGGAAATAATTTTGAATTTGTAAATAATCCACAGGCAGTCGGCGGATTCTATTCCCCTCCCCACACACCAACACCTCCCCTCCGGTGACCTCCTATCCGCATTGTTATTACGTGGAATCTATTAGCTTGACCTCCTGATCTATTTTTATTTTATTATGACAATGGAGAGAAGACACCCGCCCTCTCTTCTCTCGACAGCGAATTTTAACACTGTTCCCAAAGTGACATTTCCATATACAAAAATCGAATGTAATGACTCCCTAAAAAACTTTTTTTACCCTTGTTTTTGTTTTTATTACACCTTCATATGTAAATAACATAATTAAATCTTCCTGTCCATAATATCATGTATTGGATGTTAAATTTGTCATAAACAAACACAACAAGCAGGGATGACACATAGTTTACACGTGCTCGCTGTATCATAAGGTCTGTCATTGAGTCAACTGGCGGGGTTTCGACTCCCCGGTTATACTTGACAAGGAGTAGGGTCGCCTGTCCAACCTCGTGGGTTCTCTCCGGGTCCTCCGGATTCCTCCCACTACTAAAGACCCCTACGCGCAAGCAAATAATTAAAACAGAATTGAACCATGTGTTAGTCCTGAAATGACATAGTTTGTGTCGAGTGGACGTTACCCCCCTCTCTCTCTCTCTCTCTCTCTCTTTCTCTCTCTCTCATATAAGTCTAGCTAGCGTTGCTAGATTCCTGAAAAGACTAAGTCATAGTTTTTTTCTCTTTTATATTCAATCATCAAATTTGAGAATAACAAGTGGTACAACACAAAAAATTTGATACAATAATTGCTTGTATTCTGATATTCACTTACTTGTTACGTAGATAGTTTTATTGTCACTGTGCAGGTCAGAGTTATCAGCCTTACATCTGATTACCAGACCATTATCATCATCATCTTTAGGCCCTTTGCCGCAACGAAAATCAGGGAACTTTGGATATGTTGTAGAGGGTGGTTCCACGAACACAACGGTACCAAGAAACCTTCTTTTGCAATTTGTTCTAGCTCAACTCCTACTTTGACTAGACTCATTTTTGATATCAGGTGAAATACATTGATCAACCATACGGTTACATACGTTCGGCCAAGCCCGAATTTCAGATATATTCACGGAAATAAAATCCCCAACGTATTATGTTATACAAATATTGAACGACATTCCATGTTTTTTACAGATTTAATAGGGTAATTTATATAACAAATTCCGTTACTCAGCAGGTAGAATAACCATACACACGACATACTTACTGTTACATTTTAATTCCGTGTAATAACTCTAATCTCCGTGTAATACATATTAAGAATTTCAACGATGTAACATTATACACATGACATATTTACTTTGAACAGTAAAATGTCACCTAATCATGGTATACATTATATACATAAAATACTTACTTTCAACTGTGACATTTTTATTTTCTTGTAACGTCCCTGGATTAGTAGATATAGTAGGAGCTCCAGTTGTTATACATTGATATTCAGCAGCGTCATTAAAATCAGGATTAATTATAATAATTTGTAGGAAGCCTTGTGTTGGTTGTTGATTTATATCATAATTACCAGTCACTGTATATTTAGGTGGTGTTATTCCTGTTCCAGGTGTAGTCCCTGCCCCATTTATTACTGCCATGAGCGTTGTTTGTGAATTCTGTACCAGGGTACGTTTGTTTATCTGTATACTGTATAGGTTAGTATAAACAGAGTTAGAAACAGGTGAACACCGTAATGTTAAAGATGTAGCACCTGCCTTTAGATTCTGGGATGGTGTTATTGTGAGTCTAACAGCTTTGGCATCTGAAAATATATATCAACTACAGAACAGTGTGTGTAAAAGGTTGCATGATTTTGTATACATCAGTATAAACAGATTTAGAAACAGATGAACGCCGTAATGTTAACGATCTGCCTGTAGATTCTGAGATGGTGTTATTGTGAGCCTAGCAGCCTTGACATCTGAAAACATATATCAACTACAGAATAGTGTGTGTAAAAGGTTGTATGGATTGTTTGTAAATATGTCACGTCTGATAAGATTGTATAAACAATATTGACAAAATGAAAATGAAATGGAGTTTAACGTCCTACTGTTCTGCTCCTAACCTGGGCTAATGAAGACGGGCATACGCCATACAGTGTGCTATGAGGGAAATTTTGCCCGGACAGCGGCACTAAGGCCTACTCTTATTTCGAATTCCAACTGCCAAGGGATCTTTTACGTGCACGCCAATGTGTACACGGGACCTCGGTTTTTCGTCCCATCCGAACGACTAGACAGCTTTCCTTGTCAGACAATATTGACAATTAGCCAGTTAGACACTATTGCAGTCTACACAAAATAATTTTGTGAAATTATTACAACTTTCTGTGAAGGTGTTATATTCAGAAGAGCTTATTATTTTATATCTGTATAAAATATACAAAATTAATTTAACTTTTCCAAGACCATGTTATAAAGCCCCTTTACACATAAAGAATCTCTCACTACCCGCTTACTACGCTCAAAATTACATACAGCGTGGGGAGTTTGCGGTGAAATATGGAAAAACAACTCAAGTGTAAAGACAACTACCCTCTCAGTACACGCAAAATTGCAGAAATGTTCATCCTTTTCTACGTTTTCATTACGCGTACACAAAGCCCAACGTTCCCTCCGTGCTAAACCACGTTGTCACAGCACTCTAAAGATCGCGCCGCGCTAGCAGAACCCTCCAACCACGTGATTGCTAACGTCACAACGACCTATCCTCGACTGTCGGAATTTTAGTAGATAGGAGAGGTACCCGTTTTCATCCATCAAGAGAGTAAAGCAAGAAACCTTCCCACATAGACCATGACTTCGCTACTAAGTAAAACATCTGTCAGATCGTGTGTACGAGCGGCCTGGGCGTGGCGAGATGTTTATAAGCGTGGTTTTCGTGGCGGGGAAAGGACCAAAATTAAATAAATTTAAATTGCCCGCCAAATGTAATTTTTTCCATATTAATATTTTCCCCGTATAAAATTGTTGCAGATATACATATGGCCGCTGCAAATCAGAATATCTTGTCAGAAATTATCATAAATCAACCTCATGACGTCATCACGTCTTATTTTAGCTTTATATGATTACTTAAATGTAAAAATAGCACATGCGAATTAAATTACAGCTCGGTCCTGAATTATCCCACTTCTTCTAAATTCTTAATAGGCTATCACATTAACTAAGGACACCAAGTCATCAAAACAAGCTAACGAGAGTGTAATTCCTGAATTTAATGTAAATTCCTGAATTTAATGTAAATTCCTGAATTTAATGTAAATTCCTGAATTTAATGTAAATTCCTGAATTTAATGTAAATTCCTGAATTTAATGTAAATTCCTGAATTTAATGTAAATTCCTGAATTCAATGTAAATTCCTGAATTCAATGTAAATTCCTGAATTCAATGTAAATTCCTGAATTTAAAATACCATAAAGTATATACAGGAAAACACCGGGAAACTACCCTTTGGTTTGAATATTCATACGGCTAGCGCAATAGCCACTTTTGTAGTTCCATTTAGCGCAACATCAGCAAGTGTATCCAGAATTTTCACACAGACACTTATAATTGCATATTCTAAAAATAAAAAATCTGAACGACATCCTAGTGCACAGTAAATTAGATTAAATAAGACCAGTCTCCATCCTTACCCAAACCAAACCATATATCAAATCCTATCCCTAACCGTTAGTAAATAAAATCAACTAGATATAAGAATCCCTAGCCCTTTCTTTTAAATCCAATTCTTAGTAGGAAACACACTAATGTGGCTCTCCCCCGAGAGCCCCAAATTTATTCTTTTTTTCTTCAGAAACAAAAATACCAGAATACCAGAAGCACCATCCAAGGAAGACCATCATCGCCACCAACACCAAAAACAGTTAAATTACCTTTGTATAATGTATTGTATGTGTTTTAATAAAACTAGGAAATATCACGAACTAATTTTTCATCACCCTAGGTCATTGCTTATGTGGAGGCCAAACCTCTCCAGCAAATTCTTAAACCTAACCCACCGGTGGTCCTCTGGAAAACACCGGAAAATCTAACCCTAACTCCCCGCAAACAGAGGACCAGCTAGGCTCTGGGTTACCTATTTAGGGTGTTTTCCGGTATTTAGTTGTTTTCCGGTATTTAGTGTTCTTCCGGTAATCAGTTTCCGGTTGTTTTCCGGTGTTTTTCTGTATATAGTATTGCCGAACTTCGGTACCACGAACATCTAATCTCCGCGTCTAGGAATAAAAGATTGTTTAATAAGCTATTTCAGTCAGCCGCACAAATTGCAGCACTATATGACGAGTAACGGAAAAGATAACCCGGATGCTTTAATAATATCAGAATAAATTTAAAATGATGTAGGGATTTACGTATCTAGTTACACATGGAGGAACTACTGTTGTAACATGGCGGTTCAGCCTGCTCATTGATTTAATATAAGGAAAAATAAAAAACAAACATGGACCTACACAACCATTTAGTAATGCATACAAATATGTGTAATATGTGTTTAAAATTGTAATGTATATTATACTTATAAATGATTTTATTGTTCTGTTCTGTGCTGTTGCTGACACTATTTTCTATTTTTGTTTAAATTTTATCTCGAGAGAGTCATCCACAGCAAGAAAAGCTTTTAATGGACTACAGAGTGAATATAATTTTAAACGTATTTTAAAGATGAACTGTTTTAAAGGATCAGACATGTTTAACCCTTTGCACAGATTTAATCTGGAAATAATTTTGAATTTGTAAATAATCCACAGGCAGTCGGCGGATTCTATTCCCCTCCCCACACACCAACACCTCCCCTCCGGTGACCTCCTATCCGCATTGTTATTACGTGGAATCTATCAGCTTGACCTCCTGATCTATTTTTATTTTATTATGACAACGGAGAGAAGACACCCGCCCTCTCTTCTCTCGACAGCGAATTTTAACACTGTTCCCAAAGTGACATTTCCATATACAAAAATCGAATATAATGACTCCCTAAAAAACTTTTTTTACCCTTGTTTTTGTTTTTATTACGCCTTCATATGTAAATAACATAATTAAATCTTCCTGTCCATAATATCATGTATTGGATGTTAAATTTGTCATAAACAAACACAACAAGCAGGGATGACACATAGTTTACACGTGCTCGCTGTATCATAAGGTCTGTCATTGAGTCAACTGGCGGGGTTTCGACTCCCCGGTTATACTTGACAAGGAGTAGGGTCGCCTGTCCAACCTCGTGGGTTCTCTCCTGGTCCTCCGGATTCCTCCCACTACTAAAGACCCCTACGCGCAAGCAAATAATTAAAACAGAATTGAACCATGTGTTAGTCCTGAAATGACATAGTTTGTGTCGAGTGGACGTTACCCCCCTCTCTCTCTCTCTCTCTCTCTCTCTCTCTCATATAAGTCTAGCTAGCGTTGCTAGATTCCTGAAAAGACTAAGTCATAGGTTTTTTTTCTCTTTTATATTCAATCATCAAATTTGAGAATAACAAGTGGTACAACACAAAAAATTTGATACAAGAATTGCTTGTATTGTGATATTCACTTACTTGTTACGTAGATAGTTTTATTGTCACTGTGCAGGTCAGAGTTATCAGCCTTACATCTGATTACCAGACCATTATCATCTTGACCAACGTAATAGTTCAATGTACTTCTAGAATAATATCCACATCGAGTTGATGTTGGTGGATCAACTGTGCCTTTTGTTATATTCTCTCTTATTGGGTTAAAGAAGGAATCACTAGTTAATTTTGATTCCCAGAACCAGGATTTTTCAGGATTTCCAACATCTCCTTTACATTTAATCTCAATCTTTTCACCAACACTATAATTCATCTTTTCCTGAAATCGGGTCATTTCTACCGTACCGGGATTACCTATAAAATATTAAATGGAATTTTAGTACATTTATATCAAGATTAATATTTATTGTGTTATTCTTGTTTCTCCTGAAATTATGAGTGTTTTACACGATGTCATTAATGTATGGTGTAGATGCCGTAGGTTTATGATTGTAGAAGGTAAATTACGAATATCGTCGCCTAAGGTAACACACCTATTGATTCTAAGCTTTAACAATAAAATCATTGTGTGCGCCTCTATATTGTACAAACTTAGATGATCTTGATGGGATTTTAAATCTTAGTCAACCCATTTAATATAAACCACAATATATTATACAGGGCTCACTCTATACTCCTCGCAGTGTTTTGTTTAATTAGAGCTAATCCGACTTTACACTGCTGTAAAGCAGGTAAATTTCTGTTCCAAATTATGACTGTTCAATGGTCCGATTAAAAACAAATAGCTGACTGCGTAACAATATCATTACGCTTTAAACAGAGCTCCAAACTGGACCAAATATGTTTAAAAAAGGTTACGTCATGACTTACGAATTAATTATGCCCAATTAACCAGTGCATAGCAGAATATTGCAGAAAAACTAATTGCTTGACAAACGGATACAATGTAAATAATATTGTTTGGAGACGAACAATACTTTCACCGTTTTAAATACCTTAAATCACTGTCCAAAGTTTTAGGGAATACCCCAGATTAAACGAAGGGCTGTCATGTTGCTGTACTTGGGATAGATTTGATGGAACGGGAAGAATAAACACACTCCCTCAAAAGCTCAAGTATCAGAGCCAATCGAGCAATGGCCAAAGAGGTTTTGTTTTCGTGCCATTGCTTCAGGAATATGGCTCACACTGACTTTTAATTTTTTAGACAAAAATATATGATACTATTTATATTTTTCCAGCGAACTGAAATTTTATCTTCCAAATATGTGTGATAAAAAGACAACATGCAACAATTCTATTTCTCAGGTAGGGCTATTATAAAACAATTGCCGGTATATATAATATACAAGTTTTAAAAAATCCGTCTTTACATAATACATTAGTCCAGATTTTATTTTTGGTGACTTTAGTGTATTTGCACACTGCACAATATATTTTCAGTATTTATACGTCAAACCGCATCGGAGGATTGCCAATGTTCTATAAATTTATGTTTTGCGTGTACAATAGGCCTAATGAAATTTTCAAGTACCGTATAAAATGATAAAGTAGGCCTAATGTCATTTTCATGTACCGTATACAATGATATGAATTTGAATTTTATTTGTAACATATGCTTACAATTATACTCGTGGTTCACTATTTGGGTATATTGTCATTTTTCATGTACCGTGCAGAATGATATAATACATCTATATATATATTTGTGACTGTCGTTTGTCTGTCTGTCTGTCTGTCTGTTCGGGGTTGGCGGCTACACTATAGGTCTGCCCCGAGTCTGAAATTTGGGGTATAGGGGTAGCTCGGACCGGGGAGTAACATAGGCCAGGTGGCGTTAGTCTACCACTTCCGGTTTCGGAGTTATGACCCCCGAGCGAAGCCGGTCTGTTCGGGGATGGCGGCTACACTAGGTCTGCCCCGAGTCTGAAATTTGGGGTATAGGGGTAGCTCGGGCCGGGGAGTAACATAGGCCAGGTGGCTTTAGTCTACCACTTCCGGTTTCGGAGTTATGACCCCCGAGCGAAGCCGGGTATTCTGCTAGTAATATATAAATCTCAATTTTGTTTGAAAGATATGCTTAACATTACACTCGTCGTTCACTATTTAGACCATTCTGGCAGCGGTAACATGACGCAAATGGCAGAACTTTTTCCCATATGAGAATCGCCGCTATTCGACTTGTTCTTACGTTTCCGACAAATGGGGATAATATAATTTGAAATTTTGGCCATTTTGATTATTTCCATTTATTATTTTTTATTTCAGGGGAAACTATGGAAGCCTGTAACTACCATTCATAATTTCTACTTTTCGCCCCTTCAAAACACGAAAGTAGAAAAGTTGAAAAGTAGAAGTTACGGCAAAATGTGAGGCGACAACACGCTATACAAGCCAAAATCAACTCGAAAATACAAAATTAAGAAATAACACACAGCGATAATAGCGCCCCTCGTTTTTTCCTAATTTCTTATTTTCGACTTGCATTTTGACTTGTATACCGTCTTGTCGACTTTCGACTTAGTCATATTTTTGTATTTATTGATGTCATTAAGAAGGCGCCAACGCGCTATACAAGCCAAAATGCAACTCGAAAATAGGAAATTAAGAAATAACACATAGCGATAATAGCGCCCCTCGTTTTTTCCTTATTTCTTATTTTCGACTTGCATTTTGGCTTGTATACCTTCGTGTCGACTTTCGACTTAGTCATATTTTTGTATTTATTGATGTCAGTAAGGTGTCAACACGCATACCAAGCCAAAATGCAACTCGAAAAGTAGAAATTAGGAAATTAACACACCACGCTATTAGCGACTTTTCGCCTCGGAAGTTGTTGTAGTCTCAGTTTTCCTGGTCGCATTTCATGAATTCCACAATAACTGGGACATGGGTATGATTTTTTTGAACTGGGTAATTTCATATGATTTTGATTGTAATGTACAATTTATCATTCTAAGCGACCATTTTTATCTGGGTTTTAATTTTGGCGCGTCACCGGCGACCTACACGCGCTATGACGTCACGCTTCTGCTAAAGAAACTAAGCTCCCAAATTTATGTGTGACGGAATTACATTTTCCCAACGTGACGGAATTACCCATTCCTTTGTGACGGAATTACATATTTTTTCGAAATTCAAGCTAAGGTTTTAGTAAATATTTCATAAACTTATTTAGATGTAATTCAAATTTCATTGTATTATTATGTATATATATCATTGTATAAGCTTATATATTCATATTTGCTTTCAGGTATGGCCAAAACTGCTGCAGAGAGACAACAGAAACGGAGAGAGAAATTGAAGTCATCTGTACATCAAGTGGATTACGATATGGAAGGGAAGAAAAATGCCGGATCCGCCATGGGACCAAAACAGCTAAGTGATTTAAGGAAAAGAAATAGATTGGCTGTACAAAATCACCGAATGGGCAATGCCAATGAAGAGATTGTGGATGGAAATAGTACCGTGACTGGGACCTGTTACAAAACAATGGCTTCACTAGGCAAAGCCAATTCAAGAGTTATGAAGGCCCTACCCAAAAGTCCAAGGAAAAGAGTATCTTTAGTTAAGATAATGGCATGCGAAATTCTAGATCTTCAAACTCGCCTACCAAGAACAAAGGACAGTGTGCCATCCGAACTGGAGCAGAAAGTGGTTGACTTTTATGAGAACGACTCTGTCTCGAGGATGATGCCGGGTAAAGCAGATTATATATCACTGAAAGACCAACTTGGCAACAAATATCACAAACAGAAACGTCATTTAGTTACTACGCTAACTGAGACCTACGAGTGCTTCTTGGAAGATAATCCTACAGCTACAAGTTTGATTGGTAAATCAAAGTTTTCGTCACTTCGACCTAGATGGGTGCTCTTATCATCCCAGATGCCTCAAAATGTTTGCGGTTGTAAATATCACAACAACATCGTGCTTCTATTAGAATCACTTCATCGAAGATACCCAACTGTTGTCCCTTTTTGTATTCCAAGACAGATTTTACAGCCCGTTGTGTTTGTGATGTCAACAATGAGAAATGTATGTCTAACAACTGTAGTGATTGTTGCGACGGCAAGTTATTTGAAAAAAAATTTAAAAATGCTGTTCCGGTCGACAAAATGTTTTCTTGGTACCAGTGGGAAGATACTGATGGATTTGTTCAAAAGGTCAAGAAAGAAAACTCTTCGTACGACGCGTTCTACGAATTAGCTCTGCAGCTCCCCAAGTTCTTCTGGCACTCGTACATCAAGGATAAACAAGTAGGATCCCATAAACACACCAAGTCCATATCAAATGGAGAAACCTCAGAGGAGTGTCTGCTCCAAATGGATTTCGCAGAAAACTTCACATGTATATGGCAAGACGAGATCCAGTCCGCCCATTGGAAGTAACGTCAGGTTACAGTTTACACAGTGATGATCACTTACTGAAACGAGAAGCTGTCTTACGTCATTGCCAGCGATAACTTAAGTCATGACAAGAACGCCGTTGCTGCTTTCACTTCTATCATGTTCGATATCATTACTGATAACTTCCCGACCGTTAAAAAGATTTGCATATGGACAGATGGTCCTTCCAGTCAGTACAAAAACAAATATATATTTACGTTACTTGCCAAACTTCAGGAACACCATGCTGTACAGCTGAACTGGAACTACTTTGCAACAAGTCACAGTAAAGGCCCAAATGACGGAATAGGTGGAAATGTTAAGCGTATCGTCCACAGACTGATAATGGCCAGAGCAGCGGTGGTGTACGGTGCACAAACTTTTAACGAAGCAGTTAAATCGTCCAAGAGTCAAATAAATATCCTTACAGTGACTGGTGCTGATATTCTTCAAAGATGTCATGTACTTGAAGTTGATAGCCTGTGGACCGGACTTCAAACATTTCCGGGGACGATTTCGACACACTATGTGAGACCACTTGAAAATGGATCAGTTGAATTGAAGTTTTACACCAGTGATCCAGAATCGAGAAAAGTAAATGCTAAATACATCGGTGTAGCACACTGTGTTACAGACAAGGAAAATAGGTACCACTCAAAGGAGACAGAGAGAGACAGTCGCGTTTGGAATTGTAATAAATGTGGATGGGGTTATGGTGATAAGGGAGACCCAAAATTAGCAGAGGACTGGATCATGTGTCAAGCCTGTAAATTGTGGTTTCATGAATCCTGTGGCGAAACATATGGAATACTTGGCGATGGTGACCAATTTACTTGCAGTTGTTGCTTATGAATAAAACTTCCGATATCGCTATAGAACTATTTTGATTTTAAATTAACTTTAATCATGACTTTTCATTTGGGATTATAAAAAAAGAAGCGCAATTGTTAAAATATATTTATTGAAAGTAAACGTCGGTTAAAAACTGTTAATTTGTGTTGATATTATCTCCCTGCTGATCAGTTATATTCAGCGTGACGGAATTTCTGCACTGTAATTCAGTCTACAATGTGAAACGTAATTCCGTCACGCATGTTTTAGGCAACCATTCACACTTTTGCGGGATGATTTGTTTATAAAAATGGTTTTGTCCTACTTTCAGAGCTAGATATTTTTGAAATATTCTAAAATGCACACCATGAAATCTTTCGATTCGCAGATTTAATAGTAAACACATTTGGGTAATGTCAAAGTAGGTAATTCCGTCACATAATGTTATAGATCTTAGTTCATAAAATGCATCTGATATAAAGAGTCCAAGAGGATATTTAATTATTCCTCATATATCCCCCATCTTATAAAATCCCCAGTGGAATATATTATTACTATATTTAACAGCCACTGAATGTTTAAGACTGCACTATAAGGGGTGTCGTGTAATTCCGTCACGGTGGAATCCATGATTTGAATACGTGCAATCAGATCTCACACTGTATTTCATTCTTTTCCGTCAAAATGGATAATAATTTTTATATAAAAAAAATGTTCATATTTTTTTTCCGCCAACTGGGATATTTTATCTGCCAAAAATGTCGGATAAAAAAACCACACACCTTAGGCTACAACAATTTAATTTAATATATAGGCCTATTATAAAACAAATTTCCCGTGCCGATATATACAATAATATAACAACATACATGTGGATTGGGTGGTCCAGTGGTTTAACACGTGCGCGTGAAATCACAAGGTCTGACATTGATTCAAGTGGTGTGGTTTCGATTCCCCGCTTAAACATGACAAGGGAGTAGCATTGCTTGTCTAACCTCCGGATACCCCAGTTTCTATCCACTGCTAAAGACCCCTAAGTGCAAACGAATTATTGAAATGATTTAGTTTGCAACGAGTGGATATGTTAAGCCAGCCTGGAGGTCGGGTGTTCGATCCCTGCATTGGTCGATCCAGATTTTCCGGCGGAAATAGGCCTATATAATAAATTAAATTGTTGTGGCCTAAGGTGTGTGTTTTTTATCAGACATTTTTGGCACATTTTTGGCAGATAAAATATCCCAGTTGGCGGAAAAAAATTATGAACATTTTTTTTTAATGTAAAAAATTATTATTCATATTGACGGAAAAGAATGAAATACAGTGTGAGCCCTGATTGCACGTATTCAAATGCGACCTGGAAAACTGAGACTAAAACAAATTCCGAGGCGAAAAGTCGAAAAGTCGCTAATAGCGTGGTGTGTTAATTTCCTAATTTCTACTTTTCGAGTTGCATTTTGGCTTGGTATGCGTGTTGGCGCCTTCTTACTGACCTCAATAAATACAAAAATATGACTAAGTCGAAAGTCGACAAGACGGTATACAAGTCAAAATGCAAGTAGAAAATAAGAAATTGGGAAAAAACGAGGGGCGCTATTATCGCTGTGTGTTATTTCTTAATTTCCTATTTTCGAGTTGATGTTGGCTTGTATAGCGTGTTGTCGCCTCACATTTTGTCGTAACTTCTACTTTTCGACTTTTCGACTTTCGTGTTTTGAAGGGGCGAAAAGTAGAAATTATGAATGGTAGTTATAGGCTTCCATAGCAAACCATACATTAAATAATTATCACTTGGATTAATTATTTGGAGTAAATAATAACTTGAGATAGACTTTGTAAATATCATTGGCAAATTTCAATCAACTAATGATTAATTTGAGACAATTGGTTAATATTACTCATTGAAACGGTCCGGATTATCAGCAAGTTAATTAATTTATAGTATGCCGAAAATCAGAGAACTTAGAGGGTGGTTCTACGAACACAACGGTAAGAAACCTTCTTTTGCAATTTGTTCTAGCTCAACTCTTACTTTGACTAGACTAATGTTTGATATCAGGTGAAATACATGGATCAAAACCATACGTTCGGATAAACCCGAATGTCAGATGTACTCACGGAAATAAAATCACTAACGTATTATGTTAAACAAATATTAAACGACATAGGATAATTTATATTACAAATTCCGTTACTCAGCAGGTAGAATAACTATAATATACACAACATCTTTACTTTTTAATTTCTTGTGATAACTTTAATCTTCGTGTAATACGTAGGAATGTTAGGATACATAATATTAAGAATTTCAACAATGTAACATTATACACATGACATATTTACTTTGAACTGTAAAATGTCACGGAGGGCTTGACAAGGACAGCTGCCTAGTCGTTCGGATGGGACGAAAAACCGAGGTCCCGTGTACACATTGGTGTGCACGTAAAAGATCCCTTGACAGTTGGGATTCGATATAAGAGTAAGCCGTAGTGCCGCTGTCCGGGCAAAATGTCCCTCATAGCACACTGTATGGCGTATCGGAGCAGAACAGTAGGACGTTAAACCCCATTTCATTTCATTTCATTTCATTTTGTAAAATGTCACCTAATCATGGTATACATTATATACATAAAACACTTACTTTGAACTGTGACATTTTTATCGTCTTGTAACGTCCCTGGATTAGTAGATATAGTAGGAGCTCCAGTTGTTATACATTGATATTCAGCAGCATCATTACAATCAGGATTATTTATAATAATTTGTAGGTAGCATTGGGTTGGTTGCTGGGTTATATCATAATTACCAGTCACTGTATATTTAGGTGGTGTTATTCCTGTTCCAGGTGTAGTCCCTGTCCCATCTATTGCTGCCATATTTGTTGTTTGTGAATTCTGTACCAGGGTACGTTTGTTTATCAATATACTGTATAGTCTAGTATAAACAGCATTAGAAACAGGTGAACACCGTAATGTTAAAGATGTAGCACCTGCCTGTAGATTCTGGGATGGTGATATTGTGAGTCTAGCAGCCTTGACATCTGAAAATATATATCAACTACAGAATAATGTGTGCAATAGATTACATAGGTTTGTTTGTAAATACGTCATGCGTGAGTCAATCAAATCTGATAAGATTGTATAAACAATATTGACAATTAGCCAGTTAGACGTTATTGCAGTCTTCGCAAAATAATTTTGTGAAATTATTACAACTTTCTGTGAAAATGTTATATGTAGAGGAGCTTATTATAGAAGTATACAAAATTATTTTAACTTTTCCAAGACCATGTTATAAAGCCCCTTTACACAGAAAGAACCTCTCGCTGTCCGCTTACTACGCTCAAAATTATATAGAGCGTGGTGAGGTTGCGGTGAAATATGGAAAAAGAACTCAAGTGTATAGGCAACTACGATCTCAGTACACGCAAAATCGCAGAAATGTTTAACCTTTTCCACATTCTCATTACGCGTACACAAAGCCCAACGTTCCCTCCGCGCTAAAGCACGTTGGCACAACACTGTAAAGATCGCACCGCACTGGAACGACGCTCATACCACTTGATTGCTAACGTCACAACCACCTATCCTCGTTTGGCGGAAATGTAGATATTAGAATAGGAGAGATACCAGTTTTCATCTATCAAGACAGCTAAGTTTTGCACATAGACCACGACTTCGCTACGACCTAAAACACCCTTCAGATCGTGTCTGCGAGCGGCCTGGGCGTGGCGAGATATATGTGAGCGTGGTGGGGTCATAGTCGGGACAAGCGGGATAGGTCACGACCTCACTACGCGGGTTTAGAACAGTTGACAGAAGAAGCCACAGAAATAGGCTTGGTCCAACTTTTGGCAATCTGATTAAAATACAGATCTATATTTCGTTTCGTTTTTTTATACTTTCGATGGCCTACACTACATGAAGACCTGACCTATGACGTCAGGCATTTGATTAACCAATCAGCATTGATGTTACTAGTGGATTACCCACAGTTCCGGGCAAAAAAGGTCAAACACTCGATTCGACAGACCATTTGATTGGCTGACCCCTCATTTCAAGCAGAACACGAGTTAAATAACAAGTCTTCCAGATCTAAGTGTAGTAAAGACAAGTAAAACGAAATTTTGAACTATAAAAACGAACGAAATATGATCTGTGTTTTAACCAGATTGAACTTTTGGGTAAGACACAAAGTCTTAGCAGGAAAGCGTCCAATGTGAAATTCGTCTAAAGAAGAAAGGTTCGGGTATTGAAAGTAAATGTGGCGAGCGTGCACAGTTTGACTCGCTTTGCCATCATATACGGTAGGTAGAATAGGTCTGACTGTCAGCCGGGGAGAGCGTGAACACAGCTTACAGCCCGTGCCACTGAGCGCTGCCCGATTGGCAAGACACTGACCACCTGTGCCTCTTGCCACGACCCCACTACGCCACATGCTATAGAATTTTGTACGTAGCGAACGTGCAGCGAGAACTTTGTTATGTGTGAAGTGACTTTTTGAAAAATTAGGAGCGCGGTCTGATTGGTCCCTGAAAGAACGTGACCAGGACGTGGTGTGCGTAGCGTGAGCGTGACGCTGGGCGTTTTCCCCACTGGCACTGTACAATCCCTACTCTCACTACACTTTCTTTTCCACCACAACTTCACTACACGGATGTTCCATACCCGCATAGTGAGGTCGTGGCCTATCATGCTCTCAACAACGTTCCTACCTCACCACAACCTCAGCCATGACGCCCTTGGCCACGGATGGGTTCATTTTATTGTCGTATGTCGGTCGTAGTGAGTGTGTGAAGAGGGTTTAAACAGTCCTGAACTAATGAAACGCTAACCCTATGGATGCGATCTTACCTTGAATCACAGTAGTATAAATCAATACAAATAATAAAACACTATTCCCGTCCATGATGTATTATATCAACTGTTAAACCTGTTGTCTTATAGCCTATATTGTACAATTTACTTCCTGTATGTACGCTATATATATGTTTATATTATAATATACCCCTAACTGGGTCTATGGTGATACTGTTACACCTGTTGTCCTTTAACCTATATGTTACAACTGACTACACCTATAAATCCGCTATCAAGTTTCTGTAGGTAAATCTGGTAGCAAGGTAGCAGCGCTGGCACCATTCGATCGTCGGTCGCGTCTTTATACAAGAAATAACGTTATAAGAAACACAGATTTTGAAGTGCAATATTCTCATAACCGATCAAATTTCTCTAATGTAATAAAGTCTATAAATTGCGCAATCGTGGTGTATACGGTGACGCCATTGAAACTTTATGTACACACGCCCCAAACCCAACCCGATTACGAGCATTGTGATGAACAAACATTCAGATGTCCCGATGTAAACTGAGTGCAATATTGAACAAAGGGCAAGCCTAGCATAGACTTTAAATAATATGACGGTCACATTATGTGGCGAGTCGGGAATAACTTAACACAGAAGTCAAACCGGATATAAAATCAGTTTTTTGTCAATCACCTATATATTTTGCTGTCTGAAAATTAAAGGCTGATTCAACCCTTAATGTTCTGGGTTATATACCAGTAGGAGATAGTGCACATGGAGATATAGTATGCGATATTAAATAGAAGATATTGGTCTAAATATGCCTAATTTATTCATTATACTTGCTATTTAGGTGTTGAATAGCCCATATGCCACGGGTTACAATCGCGTCAACATTGTTCCAATGTCCTAATCCAATTTTTCAATTAGGTATTTATTTCATTCTGGAAACAATTTAAAAAAAAAAAAAAACATAATCCAAAATATTTTTAAAAAATGCAGTTAAAAATTGCGCCATGATTTTATTTCTCATCAAATGAACTATCAGTACTCTTATCTTTGTTTACTTTAAACATACATTATGCAAGACCTAAATCTGCCTATTGCAGGTCTTTCTTCAGGCCTTAAAGGGACAACTCCAGAAAATAAAAAAATAGCCTTATTCTAAGTACTAGATGTGTTAGTGTCCTACCTGTTGTGTAAATTATCCATTAAATCCTATTTTACTTGTCCAGAGGGTTCAAAAATATTTTTAAATCCAAGTCACATTTGAAAAGCTTTACGTCAGGCTTTTCAAATCATTTAGTTGAATTTTTCCAATTTTTTAAATTAGGCGTGTTAAGATGAAATTTGTATCATCAATTAATTGGAATATTGTAAAATAGTGCAATTTGTTGACCAGAATAGAGATTGGGACATATTATTCAGTTACAACAAGAATGGTATTGAGCCTTTAAATGTTGCATAATCTGTTAATGAGACATTTATCAACATGACAAGACCGTAATCAACTCTCAATGCCATCGGATATCTCCGACATTAAATAGATTAGAATCGTTCGGCCATATTTTGGTTCAATTTAAAACGAGGCTTAGCTTCGAACAACCAGTATGTTGGTTTCAACCAATGCTCACATATTGTCAAACCTTCAAAGGCTAATATCTTCGCTCAGAATAGAGTTATTTTGCGTTATCTATTTTTGACATATTGCAGCAAGAATGACTGGCTCTTTATCTAAATCTTCTATATATAATTTAGTGATTAAAGTCCCCGGTTTTAACTTTGGGTGACCAACACTACAATGCATATACACATTTTATTATTTTATTTTCAGATATTGTTTCTTTTCTTATTTCAATTGTAGCCAATGTGACTTGTCAAGCTAAACCATTCGTTTCCAAGTCAAAGTATCTACTTTTTTGCAAAGTGAAAGATTAAGGAAGGTCATCTGAACACAAACGTCTTAAAGATGTTGTTAGAGCTTAATCAAACATGTTCTGCTCCGACTGAGCTAATTCAGACAGACATACGTCATACAGTGTGCTATGAGGGAAACTGGGACCGGACAGCGGCTCTACGGCCTACTCTTATATAGAATTCCAACTGCCAAGGGAAAGGTCTTTTACGTGTACACGGTGTACACAAGACCTCGGCGTTTGTCCCATCCAAACGCAGACAGCTGTCCTTGTTAGGCCCTCCGCCCTGCACCACTGACAAGGGGAAACCACGCGGGAAAATCCCGATGAACTTTCTCGGCCAACACTGGGAGCGAACCCGCGACCTCTAGGCTAGCGAGCCACCGTCTTACTCACTTAGCCAACATAGCTCACTTAATCAAACAATTAAATTTTTTGGAGATATATTCATCAAACCCGGTAGTTTGTTGCCGATGATCGTCGAAATTTGGGGACAATCCGTTGGACTTGATAATGTAAGGCACGCTAATGGCCATTTGTCGGTGGTGGTGTGTGAATTGCCCTTTAAATAACATCATCCTAAAGCGGCATGATATTTTATACTTGGAGTGTAGCTCACAATGATATAGTATAACAGTCTGAATTAACGTTGCTTTCTGGATAAACTGTCGCCGAATATTCGGGGATGTAACCCTGAGATCAGTGATTTGTCACCGAAAGGTCATCGAATGGTTGCTCAACTTTCGCCGAGAATTCAAATATCATCGAAGATCCCCTGATACTTTCGCGACACATGGGGGAGGGGGGGGGGTCCTCTTCGGCCAGTTTCCCCGACAAAAAGTCGGGAAAACATCGGGTAAATTGTTTCGCATTCTCCCATGGCCTCAAGATGGTCCACATGGCCCGCGACGCTACCAAACAACCCGAGGCTCATTAATTTCCATCGGCAGTATATCCGGAGAAAGACAATGCCCAGTGGGACTTAAGGGTATAACCTCTCGCTATTCCATACCAATGTTATAATGATGCAGCTAAGTGTAAAGATCTTTCAAATCAGGATACAAGTACTAAAATTTGCATAAATGTCCGTTTAGTGTATATATAAAGAAAATATCGTTAGCCAATTTTCAAATGGATTTCATTTTCCATGTTAGCTGCCATTTTCGGCTTTTCTGTCACAGAGTATTACCCTTGGGACCGATTAAGCGGACATATAATGATGTCACCATTGGACGTTGTGGCGACTGAACGCCTTAACGTCCATTCACATTGTGAACAATCTAGAGGTAGCAATTTGCATCCGATTTTGATGAAACTTCACATATATATATATATATATTTGTGCAACGTATTTCAATTTGGTTCACAGGACCAAATCGACCTCCTACCTTTTACGTATAATTATGATATATGTACAAAGGTTGCAGACATTCCAGGGGTCTTAATTTTTCGTCCGATTCAGACAAATCGTAATATTTATTTATTTTAACGATCAACCGTTTGGTTATGGGCATGAATAAAACCACATCTTCTTTGGTTATGGTCAGGATGCCAAGCCGGTAGGTAAATGCTGCACTGGATACGACAGGACATGCCACTTGAACTTGATTTATTTCATAATCCCATGCCGCGGATGTATTCTGACACTGGGGCATCATGCCATAGCCTTCTATATTATTCGTTTTATTATTGTGTTCCACAGGTTCATCCCTTCTACATCTGAAAATTTACAGTACGTCCCATGTACTAAAATATCAGGCTATTTCCTTGTTGATATAATGGACAGACCCAACGATAACGCATTGAATTCCATGATGTCTAATAACTATTACATCAATTTTATTAATGAAGGTCACACGCTGAACATATGCCCCTCTTCATGTCAGTAATTGGTTATTTTTATATTTTTCTACGCTCTAAGCATTTCGATGTCTTACTCTCCCTGTAATGCAAACTACGTTGAATCATCATGTAAATGCTGGACTTAGGTAATGTTCAGGAATTAATTTAAATCTCCACTATATAACAAGTTTCGATTCAAAACAGAACCCGGGAACTTAAA
This sequence comes from Patella vulgata, assembly GCF_932274485.2. NCBI lineage: Eukaryota > Metazoa > Mollusca > Gastropoda > Patellidae > Patella > Patella vulgata. The sequence continues at coordinate 35,326,387 of NC_065886.2, read as the reverse complement.
TTATTTAGATTGCGTATGGTTTGGAAGTCAATTTATACCATAGAATAGTAAATCGACACATGGGACTTTCAGGTTATGTTCCAGATGTAGATCTTTAGAACCAGCAATCTTTGTCACGTTGTAAAACAATAATCTCAAAATAAACATGGTTATATAGTTTTTACTGTATACATTTTAAAAAGGCATTACATAAAATATAACATAATAATATATAATTCTTCGCTATCCCCGCGGTTAGCTAGCTCAGACTAAAACCCAAACATGTCTGTGGGACATATAGCAGGCTTATAACCGAATCATAAAAAGAATTATCCAAAGAAGTTATAATATGATTGTTTAATACGTATTATACAAAACCAAGAATACTAGGTGATTTAAAGACTGTCACATGTTGTAAAAGTAGGTTGTGGTGCCGTAGATGTTAAAGATGTATTACCATAAACATAATCAGGCTTACTCGGCTGACGTCTGAAATACACAATTGTCCTTGATGTAAGTAATATAACAATATGGAACAATGGGAACATTTCCATTTCATTTTCATGTTGTCCATAGAGCCGTCAAAGCAGCGAAAAGGGTCAATATCCCGTGTAGCATCCGCCACCCTGGATCACCGACTCATTGACTACATGAGACGTCAGATCAGAGACTGCGTTAATCTGTTCTGGTGAATACTTCTGACGGAATATACGCCCAAAAATAACGCTACAGATATATTCAATAAGATTCAGGTCAGGGCTTCTGACTGGCCAAGGTGAAATGAAATGAAATGTGGTTTAACGTCCTATTGTTGAGTCCCGACTGGGCTAATAATGAAGACGGGGGCTAGCCAAAGACGTGTGGTCTAGCGTTGTCGTCCATAAAGATTGGCCTTGGGAGAAGAGGATGCTTGTCAAAGCTGGGCACGGCAAACCTGTCCACTCTTTAGTAAGACTGGCCTTGGAGATTACCTCTAACCCTTACCAGTGGAAGCTTACAGTCATACTGAAGACAATCCCATGTTAGAGTCGCTCCAGTCACGTTACAGTACATGTAGTCTGATAGCTGCCTTAGTTCCATATCCAACCGATCTGAGCTGTTTACGAAAACAATTTAATATGGCTAACACTGGTTACCTTTTCTTGCAGCACTAATATACATCACCAACAACTACCATGACTATTATACCACATATAAAACCAATAGTACCACTTACAATAGAACCACCAGAGTCTCCTATATTGTCTTCACCTACAATTATTAGCAGCTGTATACAGCTTGTGGTGTATAGCTCGATTTCGGAGAAAGACCGTGAACTACAATTATATATTGACTGATAAAATGTTTCGGAAAGCATGGTTATGAAACTGATGTTGCTGATGATAAAGTGAATGACCAATACATAAATAATGATTCTACCAATTCTGCCCACCCCACTCCCAACCACAAACAGAAGAATTCACGTGACAAACTGTTGTAACTGTGATAAAAATGAGTATGCAAATGATGTTGGTTGCTGATCATAATGTGCATGATGAAAACCCAAATAATCATTCTGACAATTATGAAAATTACAAAAGAAGAAATCATTGCAAAAATGTTTTTCTAATTTCAAAAATGGTCCACTCGATGTTATGTTATTTGCAATAGCTATCATTTTTACAATAAAATTTAAATAGTGAAAAACCACTGTAACTTTCAAAAAAGTTGCCATAGAAACGGTGTTCCTGACGATAACGTGAACGATGAATACCAAAATAATGATTCTGGTAATTCCCCCACCACAAATTCATGTGATTTGGATTTAAAGAACAGAAAATATATTTATATTTAAAATGAAACAGTTTACTCGCGTCAGTAGTCGGGCCTTGGGTTTCGCTATTACCAGTATCAACATCTAAAATAAAAGAAAATTCTACACCAATTCTTTGCTTGGCTCTAGATTTTTAAAGAAATACATTGTATATTAACTACCGTTTCTGTACTGCTATGTAATTATATATCTTGTATATGTTTAAAATAATATGTTTTTATTGCAAGAAACTGCCAATCCTGCCCCCCCCCCCCTCTCCCACACCTAACACACGAAGAATTCACGGTTTTGTTTTGGAAAAAAATATATTTATAATGAAACCTCCTCCCTGCGTCAGTAGTTGATCCTGCGTCAGTAGTCATGCCTTGATTTTCGCCATTACCAGGATCAACATCTAAAATAACATAAAATTCTACATCAATTTTCTGCTTAGCTCTAGATTTTTAAAAGAAAATATTGTGTAATTAATTGCAGTTTCTGTATTTCTTTGTAGTTATGCGTCTTGTACATGTTTGAAATAATATGATTTATTGCAAAAAAAACCGGTTCAATCGACATTCTACTTTTGCAATATCAATCATGGTCATAAAGAACTGTTGTAACATACCCACAGCAGCCAAATCGTCCGTGTATACTATAGCATTACCGTTTCTGTATAGTATATAATACTTATTAAAGAGTTCGGGCATAATATGTAAGGCAGACATACTGAAACCGCACATATTTCAAAATGGCAAATAATAGAAAATAGGGATTCTTTTCTAATGACAATTGCTTTAGAAAAGAGCGTACGTCTAACGGATGATAGCGCAGCTGGTAATCAGATGTTTTCTAATGACAGTTGTTGATGAGGGAAAAGATGGCCAGTCGCTAACGTTACTTGTAATCACTTCTTCAATTGCACTTCCATTTGTCTCAGTGTAAGTGTTAGAATGTTTAGTTATCGAGGCAGGTAGAATTTGAAAGGCATTTAGTGAAAGCGATATGTAATAAACAGACAGCTTGATGGATAACATTCACAAGGTTTATGAACTGCAATGGTTCAATGAGGATAATTTCGACGTTATTAAGCAATGATACAATCAAACATGTCACATAATGGCTTCTGATACAAACTGTTAATTAGTTTATTGTTATCCACTTGTACATAACCTTCTGTAACATGTTTGATTATATCATTGCTTGATAACGGTGAAAGAATCCTCGCTGAAACGTTGCAGTTAATAAACCTAGTGAATGTTATCCATAAAGCTGTCTGTTATTGTCTTTTAGTAACACTTCTGGTTTATCTGAGAATCCATAAAAACACCAATCAGGCTTAATCGATCCTAAATACAAGGTCTAATCAGATAACGACAGAAATTAAAAATAATTAATTGTACTGTAATTATTTATTTACTTGTTAAGTAGATAGTTTTATTGACACTGTACAGTACTGAGTTATCAACCTTGCATCTGATTTCCAGATCATTATCATCTTGACCAACGTAATAACTCAATATACTTCTAGAATAATATCCACATCCAGGAATTAATGTTGGTGGATCAACTGTGCCTTTTGTTATATTTTCTGTTATTGGGTTAAAAAATTAATCATCAGTCGATTTGGATTCCCAGGACCAAAGCTTTTCAGGATATCCAACATCTCCTTGACAAGTAATCTCAATCTTTTCACCAACACTATAATTCATCTTTTCTGGAAATCTGACCATTTCTACCGTACCGGGATTACCTATAAAATATTAAATGGGATTTTAGTACATTCATATCAAGATTAATACGTATTGTGTTTTATATGATGTCATTAATGTATGGTGTGGATGCCGTAAGTTTATGATTGTAGAAGGAAAATTACAAATATCGTCGCCCAAGGTAACACACTTATGAATTCTAAGCTTAAACAATAAAATGATTGTGTGTGTGCCTCTATAATTATTGTATTACTCATACAAACTTAGACAATATTGCTGGGATTCTAAATCTTGTCAACCAATCTAATATAAACCACAATGTATTGTATCTAATGTAAGCGCATGTGATTATTTACATTTCAATCTAAATCATTTAACTTCTTCCTAGGAATTCCGTTAGTGTTTTGAAAATTGTGTGCTGACATCATCAATCATCATTTCGTGGGCTGAGGATTAACTGGTTCTATGTCCACTTTTCACTAAAAATGAGATACTTGCATAAAAACTATCTTTGAATCAACAAGTGCTATGTACTATAATATATAATAATAATAATGAGTATATTTATAATGCGCTATATCCATAAACCAAGTTTATGCTCAAAGCGCTACACAATTATTATCCCGGTCTCTAGGATACAGGTAAAGCCTGATTACCTCCCTTTACCCCTGAACTCTTAGAAAGAGCCCAACATATGCTGCTTCAAGGAGCGCAACAGTTTTTTGTATAATACATACACCATCCTACCGGTACCCATTTACAGCTGGGTAGACTGTGAGCATGATTTAATTCAGAAGCGCCCTCCAGGTTAAATTGCCAAAAAACACATAGGTCTTTGTTTAAATTTCAATCCATTCCCTCTCACAAAGTTCTATGTCCACTTTCACCAATATAATTCCTGGGTATGGTGTCATGTGGTCTTTTGACAAAATGGCCGAAAGAGACACCAGCATGGCTGTATTTCTAGAGCAGAAAACTCGCCGTAAGGCCCTCAGAATATTGTCCCAGAATTAAATTCTTAATATGTTAGAAAGGTAGATTGTTAGGCAATTTAAGACAGCTTAGGCCTAATGTTTGGTTGAAACCCTATTTTTATTTTGAATGATCGTACACAGTAGTTCAGTGCATAATGATGGAGATGGAACTAGTTGACATCAAGGCCCAAGGGATCTTTTACGTACATACGCCTCACCCACTTGGCCACCGTGGCTCCCTATACCATCATAGGCTTACAGTGTAATATATATATTTATGATCTTTATCAAATGTACATGTCCTTGGCGGTAAGCTAAGAGTGAGGTAACATGTCCAATCAGCGGACAATGCTTTCTCTTCGTTATATTTTGGGCCGGAAAAGGCTTTTTGTTATGTTTAATGCTTGAGAGTGTTATGTGTTACTTTTTCCGAAATCATATTTTTGTAGCTATTCAATAAATTGACACTCATGGTTAATCTTCGTCAGGCGAAAATGTAGCATGGATTTCAATAGTAATTTTCATGAATTAAACCCATTTTGTTTTCCTGTAAACCAGAGTAACTTTAGACCTAGTCACCTAAGGGGTTACTTTGGCATAGGCTAAATATGTTTTACACAAATAGAAGGATTCTTAAACTGTGACAATGTAATCCCTGGGCTAGAGTTGCCCCAGTTTACGGGTAGTTTTTTTTTTAAACAATGAGTCTGGATATAGAACTATGTAATTCGGACCGTCTTGAGACACAAGGTTCTATCTCCTATATTGAACTTTGTGCCTGACAAATTCATAAAATTTTGTAAGTCACAAAGTCCTATCTCCATTTATCATATTTCGGTTTGACCAGATCGGATACCACTGCACTAAAAAGCACCACACACCCTGCCAGCTGCTTATATTGTCAGCTTCCACAACAGTGAAAATTTGGTAAAGATTCAATGAGTTTCAAAATACAGCGATGCAAAACTTCACACCCATTTTTCTCAGTTTGACAAAAATTGGACATAGAACCAGTTAATCCTCAGCCCACGATTTAACGTCAAAATAAAACCCGATGACGTCATGGGGCTGATTTGTGATTATTTCTGACAAGATATTCTGACTCACAGGGGTCATAATATCTGCAACAATTTTATATGGTGAATATGGTGAAAACTCAATATTAAAGGAGTTATTATACTCCAAAGGTACATTTGGTGTCCATTTTGAATTAATTTGAATTAGACCCGCTCCCCTCCACGAAAATCAGAGAACTTTGGTTATACTGTAGATGATGGTCCCACGAACACAACGGTACCAATAAACCAACCTTCTTTTGCAATTTGTTCTAGGTCAACTCGGTTAATTTTGGATATCAGGTGAAGTATCGACCAAACCCGAATTTTAGATGTACCCATGGAAATAAAATCACTAACGTATTATTAAAGATTTAATAGACTAATTTTATATTACAAATTCCGTTACTCAGCAGGCAGAATAACCATATACACGACATATTTACTGTTACATTTTAATTCCGTGTAATAACTCTAATATCCGTGTAATACATAATGTTATACATAATATTACGAATTTCAATAATGTAACATTATACACATGACATATTAACTTTGAACAGTAAAATGTCATCTGATTATGGTATACATTATATACATAAAATACTTACTTTGAACTGTGACATTTTTATCTTCTTGTAACGTCCCTGGATTAGTAGCTATAGTAGGTTCTCCATTTGTTATACACTGATATTCAGCAGCATCATTACAATCAGGATTATTTATAATAATTTGTAGGAAGCCTTGGGTTGGTTGCTGGGTTATAGCATAATTACCAGTCACTGTATATTTAGGTGTTGTTATTCCTGTTCCAGGTGTAGTCCCTCTTCCATCTATTACTGCCATGTTTGTTGTTTGTGAATTCTGTAGCAGGGTACGTTTGTTTATCTGTATACTGTATAGTGTATCATAAACAGAGTTAGAAACAGGTGAACACCGTAATGTTAAAGATGTAGCACCTGCCTGTAGATTCTGGGATGGTGTTATTGTGAGTCTAGCAGCCTTGACATCTGAAAATATATATCAACTACAGAATAGTGTGTGCAATAGATTACGTGGGTTTGTTTGTAAATACGTCATGTGTGAGTCAATCAAATCTGTTAAGATTGTATAAACAATATTGACAATTAGCCAGTTAGACGCTATTGCAGTCTACACAAAATAATTTTATGAAATTATTACAACTTTCTGTGAAGGTGTTATATGTAGAGGAGCTCATTATTTTATATTTGTATAAAGTATACAAAATCAATTTAACTTTTCCCAGGCCATGTTATAAAGCCCCCTTTACACATAAAGAATATCTCACTACGCGCTACTACGCCCCAAATTGTATAGAGCATGGTGAGGTTGTGTTGAATTGTGGAAAACGTGAACACATTGCGAGAAAATGTCCCCAAAAATTATAAACTTGAGTTTTCTGGGTTAGATCGCAGAGCCTAGGCGTTTGTTTTGACCATTTGCTACCATAGGGACCACAGCACGATATCTGGCTTTTCCCACGCTTATGGCGATCTCAACTCGCTCTGAGACCATTTTCCGTCGCCGTATCATCGCGGTAAGGACGCCATCCCGGTCTGATTCGGGTATGAGCCAAATACCCGTTCAGTACATGCAAAATCGCAGAAATGTTCAACCTTTTCCACGTTCTCACTACGCGAACACAAAGTCAAATGTTCCCTCCGGGTTGGCACAACACTCTAGTCGACCTTCGGTTATAGTTTTTTCACGACTAGTGGTCGGAACTAGAAACCTAAAGGGCATGGTCCATGCCATCGTCTGTTGAAAGAGGGTTGCCCCCAGGGACATGGTGATGTCATTTTATTCTGCTTTAGACCTCGCCAATAAACCTAATAAAACCTTATAGGCTCAATATATCTCTATGTGGAGGATAATGAATCGCTGTGTTATATAGTTTAATAAACAAATAATACTTTCATGAAGTTCAATTTGCGCCACTCAAATTAATTTTAGAGACGACAAAATTCCTTGTAATTTGACTTTACTTTTTGCATAGCGCAAGTATTGAAATTATGCGTAATTTTTAGACTTAAATAGATTCCGACATAACATCCGAGAAAAAAAATATCTGATCATAGAGGTAGCAACCATTTAAAAGTCATTCAAGCTTTCCTAAAATCATGTACTTAACAAAAATAAATTATTTTTAAATATTCTACACTTTGGTTTCATCGACACCTCCATCTTGAAACTATTCCAACCATACCACAATAGCATTGCTCAGTATTTTCGGACTATGGTCTGTTCTAAATGAAATTCGGATTCAGTTAGTTCGACCGTAGATAGTTTTCATCCATCAAGTCGGCTAGCAAGAAACTCGGATTCAGTTAGTTCGACCGTAGATAGTTTTCATCCATCAAGTCGGCTAGCAAGAAACATTCGCACATAGGCCACGACTTCGCTGCGACCTAAAACATCCTTCAAATCGTGCATGCGAGCGGCATGGGCATGGCGAGATCTTTGTGGGTGTGGGGGAGTCATAGTCGGGACATGAGAGCGAGATAGGTCACGACCTCACTACGCGGAATTGGAACATGCACCATAACCCAAGCAGCCATGTCGTGGCGGAAAGGCTAGACGCGAGTCTGGTGAGAGCAGGGACAGCTTTGTAGACGCGTAATGAGAGTAGGGAGAGTGTGGACACAGCTTATAGCCCGTGCCACTTAGCGCTACCTGACTGGCAAAAAATTGACCGCGTGCACCTCTTGCCACGACCTTACCACCCCTTACTATGCCACATTCTATAGAATCTTGCACGTATTGAACGCGCAGCAAGAACTTTGTTACGTTCTAAGGAACTTTGTGAAAAATGTAGGGGCACGGTGAAAGAGTAGCGCGTTCTGGTTGGTTACTGAAAGAACGTAACCTGGACGTACTCCCCGCTTTTGCTACACTGGCACTGCACAGTCCCTACTCTCGCTACACTTTCTTTTCCACCACAACTTCACTACACGGTTCGGGAGCATGTTCCATAATACCCGCGTAGTGAAGTCGTGGCCTATCACTAGGGGTGTCACAATAAGACATTTTTTTTACAAATCATTTCAGGCCAGCAATTTCCAGAGGCGAAATTGCTAGCTGAACACGATTTTTAGAATTTTTTTTATCTATGACGTCATTTTCGGTTGGGGTTTGTCTGATTTCCAAAATGGCCGCCAAAAGTTGACGTAAAATGAATTTCCAGATAGGATGGGTGATTTTCATGCAAGGTATGGCTTGTAATATATCATATATAAGGTTTTTGTTGTAATTAAACTGAAAAATAATCTCTAAAACTAGTTTCCCCAAATCCAAGATGGCGGAAATTCAAAATGGCGGCTAAAATTTACCTAAAATGGCCGATTTGTCAGATTAAAGTCATTTCACAGTTTGATTTGGTTTGTAATATGTAATCTAAAGGGTTTTCACTGTCACTGAACTTAAAATTAATCTAAAGAAAAAAAGAGTTTTCAAAATCCAAGATGGCGGAAATTCAAAATGTCGACCAAAATTTATCTAAAATGGCCGATTTGTCAGATAAAAGTCATTTCACTCTTTGATATGGTTTGTAATACGTAATTTAAAGGGTTTTGAATGTCATTGAACTTAAAATCAATCTAAAATAGAGTTTCCAAAATCCAAGATGGCGGAAATTAAAAAATGGCGGCCAGATTTTCTCTAAATTGGTCAATTTTTAAGATAATCGTCAATTTTCTGTTTTGATATGGCTTGTAATATGTCCTCTATTAAGTTTTCAGAGTCACTGAATTTGATAGGGGGGTTGGATGGCTGAATGGTTAGCATGCGCGTGCTGTATCATAAAGTCTGTCATTGAGTCGACTGGCGTGATTTTGAATCCCCGGTTGTACGTGGCAAGGAGTAGGGTCGCCTGTCCAACCTCGTGGGTTTTCTCCGGGTCCTCTGGTTTCCTCCCACTGCTTAAGACCCCTACGCACAAGCCAATTATGTAAATAAAATTAAACCATATGTTAGTCCCGAAATGACCTAGTTTGTGCCGAGTGGACGTTAAACCCCATTTCTCTCTCTTTCTCTCTGAATTTGATAATTGAAGATGATTGTTTCAGAAAAAAAAAGGGACAATCATCAATCTTTCTCTTGGATTGGTTTATAATAGCAAATTGTAATACTTTTTTAAGGGCAACTTAATTTGACCTGACCCAGGAATCTACCTGTCAATAAATAAACCATGTGCAGAACTTACCAGTCAGCTAATTAGAATTTCAAAGAATTTAACCTTAAGACACAATAAATGTAGCTTAATTGTTTTTATGCATAAAACCCCCATAACAATACAACGGGGCCAACTGACGCATTTTTAATTTCATCTCCTTTGTCTTTGCACCATTTTACCGGAGTGAGAATCATTTGTGGTATATCCAGTCATTAAGAATTTAAGTTCTCCTATTCGTTCAGAAATGGTAATGTGGTCCGTTTTTGCATCGAAGACTCCGTGTCCAGTAACTTTTGTGGTATAGTCTAGATGTTGTATCCACAGGTCATTTTCGTCAGTTACGTATTTCACAACAAGTTCTACATGTAAGAACAACACATAAGAAAAGAGGAAATCGTGGGGGATGACTTTTGGGATACCTAGTCGTAAATGCATTTCCAATTATTTTCGTGATGATTATTTTTAACTTAGAACTTGGTGTGCATTACATTACAGACGAATATGATCTGTGGATACCATACCACACAAGTTGCGGACACAGAGACTTCGATGATTCATTTTACACTTTTCACTTTATGAAATACATGACTGACAAATATGAATTCATCTGTCTAGATGATACCACAAACGGTTTCCAGACATAAGTCTTCTGAACAAAAGTTAATAAATATTGATATTCGTCAAGCAGTGTGCTATGAGGAAAATTGGCCCAGACAGTGGTACTATGGTGTACTCTTATTTCGAATTCCAACTGTCTAGGGTTCTTGTATGCGCACGTCAACGTGTACATATAAACCTGGTTTCTCGAGAAGCCCCCGGTGCTGCATCCTGACATGGAGAAACCACACTGGAAAATCCTAAGGTACTTTTTCAGCAAACATAGGGATCGAACCCCAGATCTCGTTCTTAGCGAGTCTTACTCACTGAACCACTATTTCGAACCATTTCTGAATAAACAATAGATAAATTCTTAACAACTGGATATATATACCTCACTGTTTTGCTGGAATAATATTAAATCTTGTTTATGTGAGATCCAGTATAACAGTTCCAGTTACCATCAAAATAACTACTACTCTTTGCTATTACAAGCCAATCCGATAGGAAAATTCACGATTGTCCTGTTGTATTTTTAAGCAATCATCTACCATCTTCAAAATTCATTTTTGATGTAATATTCATTTTCAAAATTCATTTTTGAGGTAATATTCATTTTCAAAATTCATTTTTGAGGTTATTTTCAAGTTCGTGGACTTTGAAAACCTAATAAAGGACATTATTACAAGCCATACAAAACCGAAAAAATGACGATTATCTGAAAAATCGTTCATTTTAGGAAATTCTGGTCGCCATTTTGGATTTTGGAAACTCTTCTTTTGAGGTTGTTGAGTGACACAGAAAACCCTTTAAATCGCATATCACTCGCCATATCAAACTTAAAAATGACGATTATCCGAAAAATCGACCATTTTAGGGAAATTCTGGCCGCCATTTTGAATTTCCGCCATCTTGGATTTTGGAACCCCGTTATATTTAGATTAATTTTAAGTTTAGTGACACTGAAAATCCTTTAAATTACATATTATAAATCATATCAAAGAGTGAAATGACTTTTATCTGACAAATCAGCCATTTTATATTTTTGTATTTATTGATGTCAGTAAGATGTTACTATGGAGAACGTAAATTTCAGATTATACATTCCAGACTTCGTAATTGTAAAAGTGCTCTAAACTTCCATAGATTTTTAATGCATATTTCACATAACCCGACATGCAGTTGTGGTCATACTCAAGAAGACAGCGACCATTATTTTCTGCACTGCCCAAATTATTCGTCTCAGCGTATCTCAACATTAAATACCCTCCCATTTAAATCCATAAATACAAAAGCGTTCCTATATGGCGATACCAGCGAAAGTAACCCGTTCAACAAAGTGAGTTTTAGTAAAGTTTACAAGTATTTAAAACTAAACAAGCGCTTTGAATAGATAAGGTAATTGTCAGGCGACGATGATTGGTGTTAAATAGTGATGATGACCATGAAGATGATTTATTTATATATTTATTTATATACTAGAAGAATGCCCGGCTTCGCTCGGGGGTCATAACTCCGAAACCGGAAGTGGTAGACTAACGCCACCTGGCCTATGTTACTCCCCGGTATGAGCTACCCCTATACCCCAAATTTCAGACTCGGAAATGACAACGTGAATGATGGATCAGTCGAACGACAGAGTGAATGACAGGAGTTTTCCAGTCGAATAATAAAGATAATGGCAACGCTGGTCATAGCATATCTGTTTATAATATATTTCATATAAATGTTTATACACGTATTTGAAAAATACATTTAGGTCTACGTGTAATGTTGAATGTATAAATTCGGAAATGTTTTGATCTCTTGAACTGTATTATTTAAAATACACGATTAACGTATTAAATTGTAAATAATGAATCAAGCCAAGACATGTATTAAATGTTTTAAATGTTTTATTGAATTTCATTCAAATATTGTGAAAGGGTTGGTAATAAAATTAAAATTGTCATTGTGTTATTTTAATAACATTGAATCGTCCTATTCTGTTTCGTAGTCGTCTCAACATATTGTTGTCATGGGTTACTTCTGCTAAACAACTCAATAGAAACGAGTAAAGTATTATAAACGAAATTATGTCTAAAGAGTTCTTCATGACATGTATTGACTGTAAGACACAAAGCATACAGGATCTAAGTGTGATGTTAAAGGTCAACACGTAACTAGTGAACTGATAAATATTGTACAATTTATCTAAAGAGTACATTTATGAAAACGTGGTACTTTTCTGATATCTAGTTAAATTAACACTTACCCACATCTTGGCATAAGCATGACTTAAAATGATCACGGCTAAAACACTTCCGTGCGAATCAAGAATTCTTTATGTAAGAATAGAGCTTTATAAGACCGTAAATGCACCACACATTATGTCTCCATAAGATGGTAGCTATATCAAACTTAAAAATGACGATTATCTGAAAAATCGACCATTTTAGGGAAATTCTGGCCGCCATTTTGAATTTCCGCCATCTTGGATTTTGGAACCCCGTTATATTTAGATTAATTTTAAGTTTAGTGACACTGAAAATCCTTTAAATTACATATTATAAATCATATCAAAGAGTGAAATGACTTTTATCTGGCAAATCAGCCATTTTAGGTAAATTTTGGCCGCCATTTTGAATTTCCGCCATCTTGGATTTGGGGAAACTAGTTTTAGAGATTATTTTTTCAGTTCAATTACTAAAAAACCTTATATATGATATATTACAAGCCATACCTTGCGTGATAATCACCCATACTATCTGGAAATTAATTTTTCGTCAAATTCTGGCGGCCATTTTGGAAATCAGAAAAACCCCAACCGAAAATGACGTCACAGAAGTAAAATAATCTCATAATCGTCTTCAGTGACAAATTTTGCCTCAGAAACAACCCGACCCCAAATTTTGTTCCGATTGTGACACCCCTACTATCACGTCTCAACGTTCCTACCTCGTCACGACACTGTCACAGCCAGCGCTATCAGCCACGATTTGTCTGATTTGTATTGTCGTATTAGTCTGGAGGCTCAGCGCGAGGGGGGGGGGTGTCCATCAAATGGGCACAAAACCAGACCCAACTTTTCTAGCGTAAAATTTTGCGTAGAATACGATGCCGAGTGGTAATCAGTCCGCCGTTGGGGAGTTTTCGAGATATTCGGGGTCAAAGGTCAAATCGGTTCATTTTCACTGAAAGTGAATGCGCGGTCATTCTTGTATCATGAAAATAAGCTGAAAATGATCGAAAGTAATCACACTTTCAATAAAAATGTAAACTTGCTAAATTCACCTTTGTTCTTTGTGACCCCAGAGGTCAAAAGGTCACATTTTCCGTTTTAGCACTAGGAAGATTTAAAGTAATAAATGTCAGCGTAAAATATAAAATCTAAAGCGAAACCTTTTCTAATTAATAATAGTAAAATTTAAAATTTATCTTTAGGTGGTCTTAGCACCGAACTTTTACTTTGAAACGTCAAAAATGAACTTGCATAACAGAACCAAACCGCTTCGGAACCTGTTTCAAAAATACGTAAAAACTGTTAAAATCTCTCCGAATTAGTTTTCCAACGAATGCTATACATAATGATACTAGCTGTCTGAAAAAACAATTGAATAGTTTCATGGCTGGACTTCAGCCTGCAGGTCGCGTCACAAAGCCTGCCAAAATTTTTCCCGCTAAAATTTACCAATACGACATATATATCCTGTGAACTACTATGTGCAATGCATTCGTCGGTTTTATCTGCGTCCATGTTCCGGAGAACTTCATAAAAACTCATAAAAAATTTGCAAACTTTTAATCTCGTCGTCAGATACGTGTTTTCCCGTCACAGCCTGCAGGCTGGAGTCCAACACTGAAACTATTCAATTGTTTTTCAGATAACTAGTATCGTTATGTATAACAATCCTTGTGAAAAAAAATCGGAGAGATTTCGATTTGACAGTTTTTACGTATTTTTGAAACAGGTTTCAAAGTGTGTTGGTTCTGTTATGCAAGATCATTTTCGACGTTCCAAAGTAAAAGTTCGGTGCTAAGATCCCCTAAAGATAAATTTTAAATGTTCCTATTATTAATTAGAATAGGTTTCGCTTTAGTTTTTATATTTTTCGTAGACATTTTATTGCTTTAAATCTTCCTAGTGCAAAAACGGTAAATTTCACCTTTTGACCTCCAGAGTCACTAAGACTAAAGGTGGATTTAGCAAGTTTACATTTTTATTGAAAGTGTGATAACTTTCGATCATTTTTAGCTTCTTTTCAAAATACAAGAATGGCTGAGCATTCACTTTCAGTGCAAATGAACTCATTTGACCTTTGACCCCGAATATCTCGAAAACACCCCAACGGCGGACTGATTTCCACTCGGCATAGTATTCTTCGCACAATTTTACTCTAGAAAAGTTGGGTCTGGTTTTGTGCCCATTTGATGGACCCCCACCCCCCGCGCTGAGCCTCCGGTCTATATTTAGCTCGTGGTGTGAGTGTATGAAGGGGGTATAACTAGACCTAATCAAACACTAACCCTATGGAAGTGATCTTACCTTGAATCACAGCAGTATAAATCATTACAAATGCTAAAACACTATTCCCGTCCATTATGTTACACCTGTTGTCCTATTATGGTATCTTGCGTGTACGGTATATGTTTGTATTATAATATACTCCTAACCTGAGATATGGTGATACCAAACTTATATCTATAATCTAATAAAGTCTATAAATTGCGCAATCGTGGTGTATATGGTGTCGCTACTGAAACTTTATGTACACATGCCCCAAACCCAACCCGATTATGAGCATTGTGATGAACAAACATTCAGTTTTCCCGATGTAAACTGAGTGCAAATATTGAATAAAGGGCACGCCTAGCATATAAATAATATGACGGTCACATTATGTGGCCAATCGGGAATAACTTAACACAGAAGTCAAACCGGATATAAAATCATTTTTTTTGTCAATCACCTATATATTTTGCTGTCTGAAAATTAAAGGGTGGTTCAACCCTTATAATAATGTTCTGGGTTATGTACCAGAAGAGGATAGCGCACATGGGGCATACAATAATGTGATATTAAATAGAAGGTTTTGGTCTAAATATGCCTAATTTATTCATTATACTTGCTATTAAGGTGTTGAATAACCCATATTCCACGGGTTACAATCGCGTCAACATTGTTCCAATGCCTTAATCCAATATATTTCAATTAGGTATTTATTTCATTCTGGAACTTTTTTTTTTTTTTAAAATCCAAAATATTTTTAAAAAATGCAGTTAAATATTGCGCTATGATTTTATTTCTCGGCAAATGAACTATCAGTACTCTTATCTTTGTTTACTTTAAGCAGGCATTATGCAAGAGCCAAATCTGCTGCCTATTGCAGGTCTTTATGTGTGCCTTAAATGTTGCATAATCTATTAATGAGACATTTATTAACATGGCAAAACCGTTATCAACTCTCAATGCCATCGGATATCTCCGATATTAAATAGATTAAATGTTTCGGCCATATTTTGATTCAATTTAAAAATGCAGAAACGAGACTTTTCCTCAAACAACCAGTACGTTGGTTACAATCAATGCACACATCTAGTGAATCCTTCAAAGGCTAATATCTTCGCCCAGAATAGAGTAATTTTACGTTATCTATTTTTGACATATTACAGCAAGAATGACTGGTTCTTTATCTAAATCTTACATAATGCCCCTTTAAGTTTTAGTGATTAAAGTGACCGGTTTTAACTTTGGGTGGCCAACACTACACTGCACATACACATTTTATTATTTCATTTACAAATATTTTTCTCGTTTTATTTTAATTTTCGCCAATGTGGCTTGTCAAACTTAACCATTCATTTCCAAGCCAAAGTCTCTACTTCTTTGCAAGGTGAACTGAAAGATCAAGGAAGGTCATCTCAACATAAACCTCTTAAAGATGTTGTTACTAGACCTTAATCAAACATGAAAATGAAATGAAATGGAGCTTAACGGTTTAACGTCTTACTGTTCTGCTCCGACTGGGCTAATGAAGACGGACATACGTCATACCGTGTGCTATAAGGGAAATTTGCCCGGACAGCGGCTCTACGGCCCACTCTTATATCGAATTCCAAATGCCAAGGGTTTGTTTTACGTGCAAGCCAATGTGTACTCAAAACCTCGGTGTTTCGTCCCATCCGAACGACTAGACAGTTGTCGTTGTTAGGCCATCCGTCCTGCACCACAGGCAAGGGGAAACCACGCCGGATAATCCTGATGAACTTTCTTGGCCAACACCGGACGCGACCTCCATTTAGCCACCATGGCTCCCTTAATCAAACAATCAAAGTTTTTGGAAGACAGTTATCAAACCGGGTAGTTTGTAGCCGATGATCGTCTAACCTTAGGGATAATCCGTTGGACTTTATAATGTAAGGTACCCTAATGGCGATTTGTCGGTGGTGGTGTGTGAAATGCCCTTTAAATAACAACCTCCTAAAGCCTCATGTAGGGTGACCCACCATAAATAAATATCTCCATATATCTCGACAATTACGCCACAATATTTATATATATGCCAAGCCGCAAATCAGTTTCACACAATTATAGTCACTAAATAAACGATCATGTTGTACTTAATAAGCTATGACCATTAATCAAGTATAAATAATAGACTGAAAACTGGTTCCAAGAGTCGTCCATAACATCCAGACACTTTTGAGTAAAAGATAGGTTACGTGCCCTTGTTTTGAAATTAGTCTCGCTTAACCAGTCTATCGACCATTCTACGTCTGATTGACATGTCGGGATAATCAAGACTACTTTTTTTACGAAACATAACAGAAAGCTAGAACAAGAAATTGAATTTAGAAATAAGCACGTTAGGTAGTTCAACAATCGTTTTAAGAAGCTTGTAAAAGTAAAATGAAACTACTGCTAGTATCATGTTCCTGCCTAACCCGAGTGATTCAGATATATTATTTGTACTAAACCAAAAGATGCCGCTCTTAACGGTACAGTTAATGATAAAGCGATTTAAAAAATGAAACGAACGTAATTTCTAAATCTGCTGTAATAACCAGGAAGCTTAATTTAACTGCTATCCAAAATCGTCAACAATAAATTTTTTACGGCTGTAATAGTTGATAGATTTGTAGAGAATTGCACGTGCCATGGCTATTTATAGTATCATACTGTCAGAAAGTTGGTCTCGGCACGGCGAATGTGCACGCTTCAGTGGTAGTCTCGAACTATCAGCGGTGGACTGTATTTTTGTGAGTACATTGGCCACCCTACCACTGGAGTGTAGCTCACAATGATATAGTATAACAGTCTGAATTAACGTCGCTTTCTGGAGAAACTGATCATGTATCTTGGGTTGTTTAGTGTATGTGTTATCCTGTGTGTTGTTAAAGGTAAGAACGAATATCATTAAGTTAAGGCGACCTAAGCATCACCTCTTTAGTTTTTATTAAGAAATAAACTTTAATTATATTCCATATAGTTGGATGCTATTTATTCTGTAACACTGATTAGATCCGGACCATTTTAACTCGGGAGAAGTAGATGACGATTTAGTTGTAATTAGTACGTGCGCGCTGTATCCAACTGGCGTGGTTTCGATTCTCCGGTTGTAGGTGACAAGGAGTAGGGTCGCATGTCGAACCTCGTGGGTTTTCTCCAGTTCATCTGGTTTCATCCCACTGCTAAAGATCCCTACGCGCAAGAGAATTATTGAAATAAAATTAAACCATATTATGTTAGTCCCGAAATGACCTAGTTTGTGTCGAGTGGACGTTAAATTTCATCTCTCTCTCTCTCTCTCGCTCTCTCTCTCTGTCTTACAAGCTGATGTTAAACACCAAGAACAACAACAACCGAAGGAGGCCGACACTACTTTCCTTAGACATATTTCCGTAGCTAAGTGTATTTGTTGTACTTTCAGATCTTGCGGCCACCGGCCTTGATATAACACCATCTGAAACTATACAGGCAGGATCTACATCTTTAACTATACGATGTTCCCCAGCTGCTACCTCGGGCTATTCTTCGATTTATACTATACAGATGAAGAGGCGCTTCCGGGGACAATATCCCCAAACAAAATTACTGGGGATGATTGATATATTAGGGCTCTCACCTGGCTCGAAAATATCTCAACCAAAATATGATATTACTGGGAATCATCAACTAATGTCACCAAATCAGTCGTATTTACAAATCATCATCCACGATCCTGATTGTAACGATGCTGGGGAATATCAGTGTATTACAAACGGAGTTAGTGGCTCAACTACAAAACTCTCACAGCAAGACAAAAATGTTACAATTCAAAGTAAGTTAACATAGTCTTATAGAAGCAAGCAGAACACTTTTAAAATGAGTGAACGTCCGTCTAGTCTATTTGCCCGTCTGTTTGCACGTTGCACTTTTGGACACAGTGGTGCTACTTCTAAATGTAGCCTAACTGACTAGAATTTTGAACTTTGGTTTAGTATTTGGGACACAGTAACTTTGCTTCTAACAACTGAGCTAGAATTTTCAACACTGGTGTAGTTGTTCTCTGGGTTCTATAGTGGGCATTTCCTACTGAGGCTAAGCAAAGGTAATGAGGTTCATTGATCAAGGATTTGGGACACAATAACTACTTCTAATTGAGGTACAATGTTCTCACGTGGCGTAGATGTTTCTTAGATTGGCTGGGGTCACTGATTGGCGTTTTAGGCGTATTCGAAGCAGTTGTAAATGTATGTTTCACAACAGTCAGGACACAAAAACTATGCTTCTAATTGAGGTAGAATGTTCATTGCAGATGTTCATTAGATTGGTTGGGGTCGCCGATGTGCGCTTTATACGTCGTTGAAGCAGCTGTCCGTGTTTCTTCCACAGCATTTGAAACCAAATAAGTCTGCTTCTAGCTGGATAACATTTAGATATGGCTTTGTGTTATGTAAATGTCTTGAATATGTGCGATTGTGAACATTCAAAATTACGCACGGTCGTCTAGATAGTTCCTTATGGTGTGCCAGCATGACTTCTTTTGTCGTGCGGTGAATATCCTTCTAGTGTGCTTGTGCCGGGTTTCCATATATGTTAATAAGTCACGTGATATCCTACATTTGCATATGCAAGTTGATGCTGTGCGAAACATGCTATGTAGAATGCGTGAAGGACAAATGGGATGTGGCAGAGAGCAAATGTAAAATGTAATGAGAGAAATGTAAAATGTAGACACGTCAAAAAAAAGCATTTTCCCACAAAACATTTGTCATTTAACACTTAACATTTGACGTTTTACATTTAACTCTTGCCTTAGTGGTATTTTGACTATATCATTACCGTTATTATGACTTTGTACATTGTACTTTTTACATATAATCAATAGAAAAGACATTGTAGCAGAGCATTTAAAATTGGCAGCTATACCCTTCCATATTACACCAGTGCTAATTTAAGTTCGATAATGAGTATTTGCTGCTTAGGTTAAGCAGTGATTTGCGTGGTAACTGGTTCAGTATATGATAGTCAACAGAAGGGATCGAATTCAATTTATTAGTAAAACTAACCCATTTTTTTATTTAAGACACCCCAAAGTTACATAATGACCCTACTCTTGACATATCATTCATAAAAAGTCTCAATATTTTGAATTAGATCGCTCTTGCATTCAGGATGTTATTCTATTGTATATTCAGTTTGAACCACCCACTCAGGCACACAACAGCATTTCTCTTTTTAGAGATTAAACAGCAATCGCATGAATAATATCAGTGAATGGAATAACTCATTTACTATCAAGGGTATATGCAGTGGGTTTATAGTTACTTCAATAAGGACGTTTAATATATTCAAATCCCGAATTTATTTGATCATCAATCTTATCCTGTTTATTATGCATTATTTACATTTGAATACACCCATATTTCAGAGTGGGCGTTTTGTGTCGTTGGTCATGACAAATGGATTTTAAACGCGATGGCAGCTACAGTTTGTAGTCATTGGGGTCATGAGAGGGGGACCCTTATCGATTTTCAGCATTATGCGACCCTGCCTTTCAGAACACCGTGAGCGTGATATAGGCTAAAGTTTTCAATGGGTTGGATTTTTTTTTTCAAATTCGGTTTGAAACAACAGGGATATCGGTCAACAGATGGTTCCATTCCCATCAGTATTTACAAAATTTTAAATTGATATAATGTAATACACTCGCCGCCATTTTGATGTGGACCAACATAATTGATAAACCTATTCTAAATCCGATTGAATTCAAGCCGGGAGGTTATCTAACGCTGACATTTTGATTTTGTTTTCTAAATTAAATTTAAATAATCAATCCGAGGACATATTAGCATGGATTAAGCCGTGAGAAATATGATATTTTAGAAAAGAAATGCCAAGGACGAATCTTTACTTTAATTGATCTTGCACTGGTATATTGGTACCCAGGTCGACTGGAATGCGGGTATAAGGTTTATCAAGAGCACCACACACATCTAAAGTCAGAACTGCGCGTGTCTCTTATTGGAGCGAGTATTGTGGTTTTATCTCAGACTTGTACGTTGCAAA
Source organism: Patella vulgata (assembly GCF_932274485.2). NCBI lineage: Eukaryota > Metazoa > Mollusca > Gastropoda > Patellidae > Patella > Patella vulgata. Next base: position 35,305,555 of record NC_065886.2, on the reverse strand, counting down.
AAGTAGGGTTCTCATCCGAACGCCTAACCCACAACCCGTGCTACTACGTGCAGTCGACCAGAGAAATTTGAGTAAACCTGTGCGTGAAACTTACGCGACACTCGCATGTGTTCGGCACAGTAGAAGATCGCAGATTGGCCGTCGTGACTTTTGGTCTTGCTCATACAAAGTTTTCGCACGATTTCTTGCTTCTGGTTTGCGAGCTACCAAACTCTACGATCAGTGCTTGTCAAAACACGTGCGGCGGGTTCTGGGCTAGGCTTAATTGGGCTGTCACACATTGACGTATAGCATCAGCGTATACCGACGTATGAGAAATTTAGCAAACACGCTGGTGTACGTTGAATACGTTATGGATACATTTTTAACAAGTTACGAGCAGGCTGAAATACGATGGTATAAGTTGTTGTACGCCGAACGCATGCATAAAATGCCGACGTATTGCTTACAGGTTAGACGTAAGTTAGAAGTACGCGACATGTAAGTTATGTACGCGTTCACGCACGTTACATTTAAGTTACTCATAAGTTGACATACGTCAGCTAACCTATAGGCAACGTACTTCTAACGTCCTTAGAACTTACTGAATGTGTTTGAAACGTATGTAGAGACGGGCATGTGCAGAAGTCTACAATCATGGCAGGTCCCGAGAGGACGCATTGAATCCGCAAGAAGGCGATATTGGCTATCGTTGTCAGAATGGTGGTCAGATGAAGATGGGGACGAGGGTGGGCGTGGAGGTGGTAAGGATGAAGATTGCTTAAGTCGGCCCCTTCCTGCGACTTTCCTTGATTTTTTGGAGGCATGCTGATCGATCGACGTCCACTTCATGGCGTCATACAGCTTTACTTACCAAAACGTTTCATTTTTTTCTTGCAGTATTTGGCGTTGAGGGATAACGTTTTACCCTAAAAAAATGCAAAAGAAACCAATGAAGTTTTGGTTCAGTGATAAATATGTCAGACAAAATCATACTCAAAATCGGGGGATTTTCTGAGAGCGATACTATTTACTGGTGGGAGGATAAATGATTTCTTTTTAAATTCCTCAAACACAGAGTGGTTATGAAAGCGAAATGTGCCGAAAAATCGAATTTGACAAACATTAATTTAAAAAATGTATTCTTCATATGGTACTGCCAAATTTGGTAATATTATAGGTCCAGTATAGCACTATATACCTCAGAATGCCTCGTTCGGCATTTCTGTCCAAACGAGGCAAAAACGTTTCAAAATTTTTGCCCCGATTTTGCCACGTTGTAACGAGGTAAAAAAAAAAACCTCGTTTGTCTGGAGTTCCAAAATGTGTTTTTTTTAAATTGCCCTGTTTTTGGAACGAGGTATTTTGTTCAGAACGATGCTGGGTAAAATTGCCTCGTTTACTAAACGAGGTATTTTATCCAAGATAATTATTAGCTGTATTTGCTGTCAATAAATAGAGTTAATTCACATGACGTCACACACATTGGCCGCCGCCATCTCGGTGGAGAACCAGACTACACGTGATCCGATAGTTACAATGTGATTGCAGTTGGAATTATGATTGTTGCGCTTTTGTCATGTGATTTTTATGTTGAATAAAGATTTTGTCTATGTATTTTAAATTTTATATTTAATTTCTATTAAAATCCGAATTCGACCGTGACATAACGCGTTTATAGCGACAAAACGATGTTTTTTTATAGGCTATAACCGGTATAAAATAATTTGTTTATTTAAAATCCGAATTCGATCGTGGCATATAACGCGTTTATAGCGACAGAGCGGTGTTGTGTTTGTTAATATGATATAATATAAAATTCTGTTTCTACGGCGTTAAGTATTTTTAAAAAAATTACCATTATATTTATTTATATAGGCGAACTAGCTGCATCGTGTTTGTGTACCTACATGGATAATGTCTGACGTGGAAAATTATAAGTTAATAGGTTAGTTGCTGACGCGACATTTCGAGACCTATGTAAATTCAGTTTTTATTTTTATTTAATTTTTTTTCAAAACAAACCCATTAATTAAACACACACACACACACACACACACACTTATAGAAAATCGTGTGAGAAGCTCGATACCGTACGTAGGGTGATGATGAATCGAACGTTTGAAAAACTGTTCTGACTCACTGGATATATTTTCTTTCTTTTTTTGTAAATTTTAATTTGAGGTATAATAATTATTCACTGATTCGATATAATCATTTTATTATTTATGTTATTCATCTTTAATCAAGAGGAAATATCGTAAAAATGCAGACTTTCCGCTGCGTCGCCAACTATTTTATCATTGGTTAGAGCCGTCTAAACGCCGGAAAATTTCCAGTAACTATTAGCTAACAGCGTGCAAGCACAAAGGCGAACAATCTTATTTGCATATTGCATACTTTGTAGTATTATTGGCTGGAATTAATTTTAGATCGATAACCTCAATGACCAATATGTAGTACCGTAGGAATATATAGTGTGCAGTTGCTATATAATTTGCCATAAGGCCTATACAAAAAAAAAAAAAAAAAAAATAAGGAACTAATAGAATAATTTCACGTTAACAAAAATATTTCAAGCACATATTTACTTTAGGCATCGTGATTCCAGGACCGAGTATCGAATTCAGCGATAGGCTACTTATTTTTGGTGCCAAAAATAAAATTTTCATTGGACGATATTCGTGGATTCGTTTACTTGGGCTTTATTTGCAGTCTGGAGTTCGGGGTTTTTTTGGGGTTTTTTTGAGGGGGGGGGGACAATTTTGTAAGAAATGACGAGAGCGATTTTATCTACGGAAGAGCGATGAAAAACCCGTCTAAAATGACATTTGAGCGACAGCGATCGATCGCCTCAAACGTGAAGCGCTGTTACGTTGCTCGATTTGATATAGATTGAATACGAAATTACATAATATATCATGTTACCTATCACTGAAAAGCATGTTTATTGCCCCTTTCAAGTATATAAATAATTTTCCAGGACAGTCATATTTACATGCCTTGAAAAGCGATGAAAGTCCAGTGTGGTACGAAACTCGTATTATTTGACGGGAATAGGGTATTTAAATTAAAAATATGGGTCTTAATACAAAATTCCAGATATTATATTACGTATCACTGAAAAGCACGTTCATAGCTCTTTTCAAAGATGTAAATTATTTTCTGGCGTATTTATATTTATTTACTCTGAAAAACAATGTTGGATGGTACTAAAATCTATTACCATGATTACGAAGAGGCGGCGTGTTGTTGTCCACCAACATGGCGGCGGCCTGTATATAGGTCATGTATCGGGTACGCTCTATAGAGCCATACAAATAATTTTCGGACCATCATGTGACCAATTGCAGGTTTACAAATTAGATTATTTATTTGGGACATGATATTGTTCATAGTTATGGCTTACTACACTGGAGTTCTATTGTGTATAATAAACGCTTCCCAAGCGAAACAAAACATAACAATGTCACGTGACAATATTACATATGGCGGATACAAGCGTTCTTTGATTACATGCTGTTTGGTTTGATTTTTAAATAATACGGCGATCTGTATTTATGGGAAAAGGAGAATGAATTTCCCCAAATCGAAAACTAGATGACTGGAATATTAATTGAATGGAAAGTGAATATTTTATAAACAAAACTATTCAGATTTGCAGTTTTCGAGCTTGGGTGGATTTGTGATTTGAATCTCGAACTCATTGTTTTATACATTTTATTATAAAATTGAAATAAATGTTTTACATGAATGAATACAATCTACAATTTAAAACTGTACAATAGCATTGTGATTTGACGCTCTACAAATCACTAAAAGTATAACAATTGCTTGTTGAAAAAGTGTTAATAATATGTTTTTTTCCAATGCTGCAAAACCTACTGGACTGTTGTACTTACCTTATTATTTTTTAAACATATATTCAAAAAGAAGGTGTCTTTTACAAATTTCAATATAACCACAAATGGTTGATTGTTTTAATGCTAAGATAAGTATTAATGCTTTGTATTTGAAAATCAAATTATATAATATAATCGAAAATATTAAGATACATTGTGTATATCTTAAAACAACGCCCTTCTCAGTTACTATTTCGGCGAATATCATTTGATAATTTAGATTATCAGCATTAAACACCGTTTTGCTATGTTATCATTTTTTATGATGGGGTGGGGTATACTTAATTAGGGGAATGGATTGAAGGATTATAGCTACCATCTTATGGAGACATAATGTGTGGTGCATTTACGGTCTTATAAAGCTCTATTCTTACATAAAGAATTCTTGATCCGCACTGAATTGTTTTAGTCGTGATCATTTAAATCATGCTTATGCCAAGATCTGGGTAAGTGTTAATTTAACTAGATATCAGAAAAGTACCACGTTTTCATAAATTTTCTGACGACTAACGTACTGTTTAAATAAATTGTACAATATTTATCCGTTCACTAGTTACAATAAAATCATGCATTATAGCTACATGTATTTTTATTTATTTATCCCTGGTGCTTCAAATTCAATTTAGGGTGCAGGTATAACGTAATTATGTTATCTTCTTACATCCTTGATCTTAGAGCTCATTGTGTTACCTGAGAGGTATGTACAATCTTATGACACCTTAATTACAATAAATCACATAGTTTATACAGCTCGTCTGACTTTAAGATAAATAGATACAGTTGGTTTAACTTGAATAGGATTTCTCGTATCACCTTTCAGTTGAATCACGTTATATATTTTATGACTGATGCTGCATATCGTCTTACATATTTGTCAGGTGGGAACCGGATCTCTCACTATGAGGGAAATTTTGCCCTACTTGTATTCTTAATTCCATCTGTAAAGTTATACGCTAGTGTATATAAGGGACTAACATTTTTCGTCTGAACCGAACAATTAGACGTTGTTCCTTGCCAGGTCCACCCCACCCCCTCTGAAAAACGGGAAACCACAATGGAAAATCAAGAGGAACTTTCATAAAGGTCTTAATTTGTCTCATAACTCGAAGTTATAAAGGGTGTCATGTACAAAGCAGGATATGCTTAATCTTTCAGAATCATCCTGTACAACTTGTTACCAGCCTTATGTTTTCATCTGACCTGTAGATGTAGCCTAGCTTATGTACTTCCTCCTTTCGTTAGTCGTTGGTTAGTTAATTTTTACATCTTCGGCTTCGTCTGAGCTGTTTGATGGATTTTAAACTACTTTGATGAATAGTTTAAAGGTATTATATCTTACATTTATACAAATAAATAAATATATAAATAAATATATAAATAAATCATCATCATCTTTATCATCATCATCACTATTTAACATCAATCATCGTCGCCTGCCAATTACCTTATCTATTCAAAGCTCGGTTAGTTTTAAACACTTGTGAACTTTACTAAAACTCACTTCGTTGTACGAGTTACTTTCGTTGGTATCGCCATATAGGAACGCTTTTGTATTTATGGATTTAAATGGGAGGGTATTTAATGTTGAGATAAGCTGAGACGAATAATTTGGGCAGTGCAGAAAATAATGGTCGCTGTCTTCTTGAGTATGGCCACATCTCCATGTCGGATTATGTGAAATATGCATTACAAATCTATGGAAGTTTAGAGCACTTTTACAATTACGAGGTCTGGAATTAATAATCTGAAATTTACGTTCTCCATAGTAACATTTTCCTAACATCAATAAATACAAAAATATGACTAAGTCGAAAGTCGACAAGACGGTATACAAGCTAAACTGCAAGTCGAAAAAAAGAAATTAGGAAAAAACGTGGGGCGCTATTATCGCAGTGTATTATTTCTTAATTTCCTATTTTCGAGAAGATTTTGGCTTGTATAGCGTGTTGTCGCCTCACATTTTGTCGTGACTGCTACTTTAAGACTTTTCGTGTTTTGGAGGGCGAAGAGTAGAAATTAAGAATCGAGTTATAGGCTTCTATAGTTATGCGTTTGTATATATGACTGTATACTTGACACATGTACGACCCGAATGGCTGAATGGCCGGTAACCAAAGTAAATTGAGTGTTAAACAACATCGTAATTATTTTGGATTTTGCAAAAAAAACAAACAACAAAAAAAAAAACACAATCCGTGATTGACATTACTACTATACGGATTACTAAATATACTTTGTGTTCATTATAATATTTTAATACTGAAGACAGGGCCGGACTATAAATGAACAAGGTGGATCCTTTTGGCTCCAGACAGACGGAATCCACCTAAACGACACGGAACACCAAAATCTAATGGACATGATACGAATATTAATATATGAAACAGCCCAATATTACTATGGGATAGAAAAACCACCACAGTACATAGGAAAGTCATGGAAGATCGACAACTGCCTCAGTCTCTTCCATGACTCAATAAGTATCTTTTAAAACTCTTTTACTACTATTGTATTAAAAACCTAAATACCCCTAACATCATTCAATATTATTACCTTCCAGATTCATCTTACTCTACAGTAAATTACTACTATTATTATTCTTATCTAATTACTCTTACTTTCATTTTTGTTTTACTCTTATTATTTTTAGCCCCCTCCCCCCCACTTTAAATACTTTAAAATATGCCGTTAACCCGTGATGCGAACCGAATGGTGTTTTATAGTAAATTAGACGAATAAAACATATAACGTTGCCATCTCGACCCTGATGCCCATGAACACAAATGACGAGTTTAAGACAAACCAATGGCGGAATGGAATTGATTAATGGAATATAAATTTTATTATATATTGACACTAAGTTTTCTGGTTAGACTTTAGCCTAAAAAACATGCGTGCTGATGACAATTTTGGCAGTCATATCTGAATGACTCAAAAACTGGTCATATTTCTTCTTTAACTTTTGGTATACTTAAATTCGGGCATTATTTATGGTAGAAAGATATAATAAAATGAGCTAAAGCTTTAAAACATATTTTTAAATATGTTGATGCACCCTAAATTGAATTTGAAGCACCACTGATAAATAAATAAAAATAGCTATAATGCATGATTTTATTGTAACTAGTGAACTGATAAATATTGTAAGGGCGTTGTTTTAAGATATAAATAATGTATCTTAATATTTTTCGCTTATATAATTTGATTTTCAAATACAAAGCATTAATACTTATCTAAGCATTAAAACAATCAACCATTTGTGGTTATATTGAAATTTGTAAAAGACGCATTCTTTTTGAATATACACTGAAAAAACCCTCGTGTTGGATCTCAACACAAGAACTTGTGTTAAAAATATTTAACACATGTTTGTGTTGTATTGCATTGCATTTGTGTTCTTTTCAATGTCTTAACACAAACTTGTGTACATTTATAAAATCTTATGTGGTTTTTCTTCCCATATAATTAATTACGTCGACATTAAAGATAACATTTATTATGTTCCTTTATCACATGATGTTTTATATTTATTGAGAAAATCTGAATGGGATTGGGGAACTGGATTAGGGATCTGGCCTAGCCTATATGTAAAACCACTCTTCCTGAATTTGAATGTCGAGTAATTCACTTGATTTATTTTTTAATATTTCTAATTATCTAAAAGGATATATTAATTATTATAAACATTAAGTAGAAATCGCAATGTATGTATCGTGCGATGCATTTAATATCTCTTTTAAAACAACGTATTTTATAACAGTATACTGATATAAGAGATCAAAGTTTTAGTCAATTATTATCTAAATATAAACTATTTATTTAATTAGATATAATAAAAGATTATTCTGATTCTACTCTTTGTTTATTTTCACATCTTGTCTCAGACAATATACAGAGACGGGTTATTACAATGTCTGCATTTGGAAGTGTCTGATTGATATCGCCCCAATAAACTTGACACATCAAAGACAATAACAATTGTGTTATATCTACGTTTTAAAAAAATGTTTGAATGGGCGTGGAAATAGTCGAGTTAATCTTTTTTTTAAATTTAATTGGTTCATTAATTGAAATTTTATTCTTACCTGTAAATGACCAATTAAAATGAATTACTCTTAAAACAAAGAAAGAAATATTTATTGAAGTAATTTTGCGGTATTAAACCCTGTGGTACTGCAAATGTTAACTGTATTATTAAGCATTAGTATCGAAAAAAGTGATATTGTTGTGAAAAAAGTTTGTTCAGAAAATAAGAATATCAGGTTTGTGATTTTGGTATTTTTTAATACAATGTATTTATAACGCAAATTTTTCGTTTCGGTTAAAACAAAATATACGTCCATTTTAATTGGCCGAAGGATGTGTGACTAATAGAAATATGACGGGCGGACAAACTGACCAAAGAGTATATTTCGAGGTATTTGAGGTAAGCTAATTTAATATTATATCATAACTGCATGTGCATAATTGTGTTCTGTTTGATTAAATATTCAACAAATCATTCTTAGGATACAACCTCGACACCAGTCCGCCCTGAATTGCAATGTTTGTTTTGTGTTCTGGGCGCCATTTTGAATATAATACAATCCAGCGATAGTGTAGTCTAATTCCTTTAAAAGGGAATCCGAATTTGTTAATTTTCTGCAATATCACTTTGGTGGAAGCGGACGTTAAATAAAGCTATTTCACGTACAAAGACCTACAATAAAATCCAGGTGAATTGGGAAAAATATTCATGTATTTTCTTGATGAAGAGTAGCTATTTCAATTTGTAAATGCCCAGTCATCTTAGACAAATAATAATTCCAACTTCAAATCAGTTGTATTTATTCAAATCATACCATGAAGAATTGTATTTTTCCACTTGCATAATAATAAAAACTTGACTTTTATTATTTTATTTCTTCAGGCCAAGAGCATGGAAAATTGGTAATTGCCTTGTATCACTGCTAACTATAAATCACAGGGAGCCTTGGGCAGAAATGATAATATGGTTCTCAGATATGTTACTGTGTACAGACTGAACAGAAAATATTTATACACTTGCTATTACAGTACTTGCCAAATTAATAGCAATTTTTTCTAAAAACGTTGCAGAAGTAACTCACTAAAATTGAAGTATGAATAAAATCATACACCGTGAATATATTGAACTGAATATTCTTACACATAACCATAGGCGTACGGGGAAATTTTTGACTGGCGGGCGGTGGTGGTTGGTGCCCCAAAAATGTAGTTAGGTTCTTAGTATGTTACATAATAATAATAAATTCGCTGTTAAATTGGACACATTCAAGAACACAATATTTTTTTATACAACTGTACAAAGTACAATTGTGTGCCCAAATTTTCCCAGCATTTGGTTCCCAAAATGGGGGGGGGGGGGGCGCCGCCCCCAGCCCCCCCCCAGCTCGTACGCCTATGCACATAACCATATTGACATCTACTTCACATTGCATGGTTGGTCGACGCAACGCCGTGTATAGATAAAGTTGCGACAACTGTGAAGCCAGGAATTTCATATGACGTCATGCAAACTTATTACCTATTTATATGACCTATTATATTGTTGGATGTCATAGATTTCAGTGAATAAGTGTATATAGGACATAAAACATACATTTTTTAAACGAAAAGTATAGCTGAACATACTATTATTAGTATTATACAACAAGAAGCGTACATTATTGTTATATAGCCTTATTCTATAAGAAAAATCAAAATAAAAGATACACTAGATAAAAGTACTATTAAACCAGGGGCGGATCTAGGAATTTTGAAAAGGGGGGGGGGGGCTGCAAAATGAAGGCATTGACCGCGGAGACGGGGCTTGCCGCTGAGGGGGGGGGGGTCCCCAAGAAAATTATCCGTCATTTCCTTGCATCTGTAGCCATTCCAAGAGTTATTTCCCAGACTGGTGTGTTTGAGTCGATGGTTCGAGTCATTTGGGATCCCTACAACGGGTTGGGAACGGACATATTTGAGTCTGAGAAAAGGCACTTTCAGCCGTAAAAAAGGGCACTGTTGAAAATTAGGGGGGGGGGGGCGCCCCTCGCGCCCCCCATTGAATCCGCCTCTGATTAAACATATTTAACTTGCATTCGCTTTTAAAGGAGCTAAATCGCTAATATTTGGGAACTAGAAATTGTCACAAATGGGTCGCACTAACCTTGATGTTGACAAATACGTAAGACGATATGAACGATATCAACTAAAAAGATATGTAATGTGATTCAGCTGCAAGGTGATATATGCATATAGGCAGCATAGATAATTAAAACTTCTATTCAAGTTAAACCAACTATTTATGTCTTACGTCGAGCTGAATACATTTTATGATTTATTGTCATTAAAACATCTATTGGTGGTTAACAGTGTGTAACTAAAAACTAAAATTGGATCTTATTATCACGAAGTCTATCGCATCCAGATATTTAAAGCGCGTTTACAATATATTCATTTTTTTGTATCGTAAAATTCATCTTCATTTGACGAACTACATCTAAACTACAGTCAGTGTAAACACGGTTTGGAGACTGTATCTGAACTACAGGGTACATCGAACTACAGTGTACATCATGCTTAAGAGACACTATCTAATATCCAACAGGAAAAATGACGATTAATTTAATATCCGCCAATTGGTGTTGCTGCTATTTTGTATTTTCAAAATTTATCTTCAAATTCAGAGACATCGAAAACCATATAAAGGACATTGCAAAAGTCATATCTTACGTATCTTAAGAGAAGCCCTTTTAGTCTAACAAATTTATGTATTACCAAATTCGGTAGCCCTTTTAAAAGAAATGCCCGGCACCACATGGCAAATACATTTCTTTAATTGATGTTTGTCAAATTCGATTTCCGCACATTTCGCGTACATAACCACGATATAATGGTCGAACATTACGTACATCAGATAAACTATTTTTAAAGCCCAAAACTGTTCAACTAGTCTCTTTTAGTTATCAAGCACCTGTTTTATGGGATAATCTACCATTTAGTTTAAGATGTTGTACATCTCTATATTCTTTTAAAAAACAACTTAAATCACATTTATTTAATGAGGCTTTTAACTGACTCTGTATACAATTGTTAACATGTCCATAATCTTGTTGTTTATTTATGATTACATTGTCACTTTGTAAAGTGCCCCTGAACATGTTTTATGAAAGGGCGCGCTATAAATATGCTGTAATAATAATAATAATAATAATAATATTACCAAATTTGGCGGCCATTATGAAAGAAACGCCCGACACCATATAACAAATACTTCTTTTTTTTAATTTGACGTTTGTCAAATTCGATTTTTCGGCACATTTCGCTTGCATAACCACTCTGTGTTTGAGGAATTTAAAAAGAAATCATTTATAATCCAACGAGTAAATAGTAAAACACACTGATTACGAGATATCGCTCTCAGAAAATTCCCCGATTTTGGGTATGATTTTGTTTGATATATTTATCACTGAACCAAACTGCATTGGTTTCTTTTGCATTTTTTTTTAGGGTAAAACGTTATATTATCCCTCAACGCCCAATACTGCAAGAAAAAAACAAATTTTGGTATGTAAACCTGTATGAAGCCATGACGTCATAGCTTTTATGGCGTCATAATTGGGACCCAAAATGGCGCCTGGAAATGAGTTGTCGTAACTTTCCCACAGTCTACTCACTCATGTGCTCATCGTTGTATACCAACTATCGTTGAAAAAATCAATTTACGTCGATTTTTGAACATTTTAAAAGCCGTAGTTCGATTCGGCGCCCAAGAAAAGATATAAATATACACCAAAAACATGGCAATCAATCAAGTTGAAGCGTTTTGGCGTAAAACATCTGTTTAGGCGAGATGACGTGTTTTTGGTGTACATGAGTAAGCAATAATGCTACCTGACTAAAATACCCCCCACCCCTCTTGCATTCGCATGTAGTCATACATATGAGTCTCAAAGTAATATAATATATTGTGAAATTATGCTCTTTTGAACTCCCCCGCCGCCGCCCCCTGCTCAATGAGTTATTTTACTTTTATTCTGCCATCTAAATAACTCTATACCCATGACTGGTGTACCAAGTTAAATCCACATCAAAACCCCATTTGTCGATAAGTGTATTTATAATAATCACTTGAACATCCTTGGAGAATTATATCTATTTAGTGAATATTAATACCAAAGAAAGAAAACAACTCTAAATTCTGAATATAAAGTCATCAAATTCTTTTACAGATCTTATTGTGGAAACCCAAAAGTTATATGTCACCATTGCCTTTTTAATCACATATTTGTTTTTAATGTCAAATACCAAACCATCTCTAATATTGTTTCATTATATAGAATGCAGTGTAATCCTAAACACTAAAGATTTGGCCTGAAAATTTGAAATAATATAGAGAGGGATCATCAGTAATTAATAGTAACATTCGATAATTATAAAAATGTATTATTGTAGGATGAAATCAACCTTTATTTTTAAACATTTAGTGAACATTTCGAATGTTAATGCCTCTTTTATATAAAATGGTTTTATTAATTAATCAATTTTTGTTTTACAAATTTTTAATTTTTTCCATTTTGTTTGATTTTTATGCTATATTTATTTTATCTATCTATAATTATTTGCCTGTGCTTTATCTATTAGTTCCCATTTATATACTGTAGAAAATTTTGAATTCCTAATCTGTTAAAGGGACTATTTTTTCTTAAAAGTATTTCAATTTAGTGCATTATTAATGTCTTTAGTGCTTGGTTTGGTTGATATTAAATTTAGATATATTTAAAATGTATGTTTTGGGACCATGGGGTAGGGATATTGTGAACATATATATTATATTCTCAGTTCTTTTTAAGGTTAATTGTAAAAAAAAATTAAATAGCTTTTTTTGAGGGGTGGGGGGATATTGTTATTATTGAACACAATTTTATTAGTATTGAAATTAACATTTTTGATTAATATTCCAAATGTCTCGGTGCTTTATTTTTCAATTTAAATAGCTACTTTTTATTTAATAATTGGGAATGGGGGGGGGGTATTTTTTCATTGTATAACACAATTTTATTAGTATTGGAATTAACTTTGTTTATTAACCTTCGAGATGTCTGTATTGGTATTAATTAGGCATTAATTTATTTTTTCATATAATTTATTGAATAAATAATAATTTAACAAACAAAATTATTATGTCATTTATCAATAATTACAGTTTAAACAGAACGAATGGAAGGGGTTGCATTCGAAAGGTTGTTATACTGGATATAAATTGGTAAAATACAACACAAGTTTTTGTTATACACAAGTTTGTACGAAACAACACAAGTTTCAGAAATTTCAACAAACAAGTTTCAGAAATTTCAACACAAATAATGTGTAGATTTTCACACAAGTTTTGTGTTGTTTCAACATTTAACACAAGTTTTGTGTTGTTTCAACATTTAACACAAGTTTTGTGTTGTTTCAACATTTAACACAAGATTGTGTTGTTAAATAGAGACACCTAACTTGTGTTGAAAATAACACAAGTTTGTGTTGTTTCAACACAAGTTTTTTTTCAGTGTATGTTTAAAAACTAATAAGTTAAGTAAAACAGTCCAGTAGGTTTTGCTGCATTGAAAAATCATTTTAGTAACACTTTTTCAACAAGCAATTGTTATACTTTTAGTGATTTGTAGAGCGTCGAATCATAATGTTATTGTACTGTTTTAAATTGTAGATTTTATTCATTCATGAAAAACATTTATTACAATTTTATAATAAAATGTATAAAACACTGAGTTCTAGATTCAAATCACAAATCCACCTAAGCTAGAAAACTGCAAATCCGAATATTTTTGTTTATAAAATATTCACTTTCCATTCAATAAATAATCCAGTCATCTAGTTTTCGATTTGGGGAAATTCATTCTCCTTTTCCCATAAATACAGATCGCCGTATTATTTAAAAATCAAACCAAACAGCATGTAATCAAAGAACGCTTGTATCCGCCATATGTAATATTGTCACGTGACATTGTTATGTTTTGTTTCGCTTGGGAAGCGTTTATTATATTATAGAACTCCAGTGTAGTAAGCCATAACTATGAACAATATCATGTCCCAAATAAATAATCTAATTTGTAAATCTGCAATTGGTCACATGATGGTCCGAACATTATTTGTATGGCTATATTTGTTGACAGCAAAAACAGCTAATAATTATCTTGGATAAAATACCTCGTTTAGTTTACCCAGCCTCGTTCTGAACAAAATACCTCGTTCCAGAAACAGGGCAATTTTAAAAATCACTTTTTGGATCTCCAGACAAACGTGGTATTTTTTTTTACCTCGTTACAACGTGGCAAAATCGGGGCAAAAACTTTGACACGTTTTTGCCTCGTTTGGACAGAAATGCCGAACGAGGCATTCTGAGGTTTATAGTGTAGTCTAGTTTCTGTAGTATTCATGTAGTTGTCTTATATTCTGTTCCTATGTAAATAAATCCTATATTTACGAAACTGATCTCTGTTATCACTAAGTGTAACATTTCTTTCAAAATGCCTGTCAAATTTAAAATTGCATTTTTCGACAAGACCAGCGATAATCTCATAAGATGTGACTTTTACTGTATTTTAAATGGTTTTCGGCGAGTGCCGAAGTCGTGAAACGCGCCGTCGTGGGGTTTGTTCGGGCCTGTCTCCCCCAAAAAATTTATTACAAGCTGGAAAACGCGTTTTCTTGCCAGGCCGTAAATACGGCAACCTGAAAGTGGTCCATTTTAATGATGACATCCGAATTTTAATCAACAAATCAATCAATCAGGCTGTGGTCGTTGCATTCAGATGACACCAGAAGTGTCACTGATGAAACAAATATGCCCGAAACACATGTCGCGGTTAGTTCGACCCATTTGTGACAATTTCTAGGTCCCAAATATTAGCGATTTAGCTCCTTTAAAAGCGAATGCATGTTAAATATGCTTAATAGTGCGTTTATCTGGTGTATCTTTTATTTTGATTTTTCTTATAGAATAAGGCTATATGCGCTTTTTGTTGTATAATACTAATAATAATATGTTCAGTTACACTTCTCGTTTAAAAAATGTATGTTTTATCTCCTATAGACACGTATTCGCGGAAATCTATGACATATTTATCCACATCCCTGTTTGTCTGGGCAGCCAACAATATAATAGGCATATAAATAGATAGTGAGTTAGTAGAGTTACTTGGGACCCACGATGGCGTCTTTGTACACTAAGACTTGACTTCATATTTGCATGACGTCATATGAAATTCCTGGCTTTACAGTCGTCGGAACTTTATATAATATACGGCTTTGCTCCGCTTTTATCTGGTGTCACATGGTCGTCGAAGTACGCTTCAACACCTATGCATAAGTTAGGCATAAGTTAGACTAACGTTGTGCATGAGTCAATTAAGTACGCTAAAAATTCGCTGGGCACACGCTTTCATGCTTGTATAAGTTCTGTTTACGTTGGGGATAAGTTATGAATAAGTTACTCATACGTTAAACATAGGTTATATATTCGTTCAGCGCGTTAGATGTACGTTATATATGCGTCCAAAGGGAGCGTCCTCTTCATTTTAAATTCAGCTTCAGTGTATGCCAGCGTGTTGGATAATTATTTCATACGCCGGAATAAGTTTCTAAAACGTTATAGCGTGACAGGCCCATAACATGACTCTCGGGTTTTCTCCGACTTACCAAATATAAGTCTATATAAGTCTCTCGAAAAGACCTAGTTGTGTTGACGGGGCGTTACATTTTCTATTAATATATTCCATTTCTCAGGTAACCCAGGTACCATAGAGCTGACCAGAGTTCCAGATAAATCAATTTATGACGTTGGTGATACGTTATCAGTAACGTGTAGTGGCGAAGTTGGAAATCCCCCGCAGTCCTGGACATGGGAATCAAAACTAGCCCAGTCTTCCGTTTTTAAAGCAATAATAGAAAATCTAACAGAAGGTCAGGTAGTTCCATCCTCAACTAGTGGGTGTGATTATAATTCTACGAGTGTGTTGACTTACTCTGTTACTGACATTAATAATGGTACTGAAATAAGATGTCGTGTTGGTACGTCACAGCTGTACGCTCTTAGTACAATCATCTATGTAAAAGGTAAGTAGTCTTAGACTTGCATACCGTTGGACTTCGATGACAAACTATTTCTCCTACATCGACCCCTCACTCTCAAAATTAATAATAAATGTCATGCTCGCATCCTGCTGTAGTGGAGGTCACGTTAATACCGGAAGTTGAGGATGTCACATAACCGGTCACTTTTCCAACGAATCTACATGGTACGCTACCTAGTTCTTTGTCACGACTACATTGCTAAAGGATCTGTAATTCAAGTGATGTATCTTGGTGGTACACTTATTTCCTTTCAAGACGCCTACACGTGATGCTTATTTGATGATTTTGTGTTGAAAATGGCTGATAACCCTGGTTTAAATATACAACTTGGCGGAGACACATCCTGGCTTTGGTTCATGATCAATGAAGTGTAAAAGCGATTAGAATGAAATGGGATTTAATGTCCTACTTTTCTGTGCCGACTGGGTTAACGAAGGCAGACATACTCCACGCGATGTGCTTGGGTGCTATGACGGAAATTTTGTCCGGACAGCGACGCTACGACCTACTCTTGTTTTGAATTCCAACTGTCAAGGGTTATTTTTTAAGTGCACGGCAATATTTACACTGGACTTCGGTATTTCGTCCCTTTGTTCATATATATAGTGTATAGTTTGTTGAAAATGATCAATTGGCGTGAAGAGAGGCGTTGTGTTGAAATAAAACCACGTATATAATTAGATCGGCTTAACAATGTTAATTATTGCGTTGTTCTTATTTTCCAGCTGAAACCACTGAAGATGTTCAGAAAAGATGGCTACTTGCAGACATTGAGCGGATCAAGTTAGAACAACAAAAACTGAAATTGCAAATATCGTGTTTAACACAAAATACAACAAACTGTAACTGTGGTGGTAATTAGTTGTACACGACCAAACTGTAACTGTGGTTGTAATTATAAAATTAGTAACATATATATTCATGTCAAAATAATATACACGACCATACTGTAACTGTGGTTTCAATTATTTACACATATTCCTACAGCTGGGGCAATTACTACCTAAATATCTACCTGGTTCCTCAAGAAAAAAAGAAAAAGGGAGTGGGGGGGTTATTGCCGAATGGTTAGCACGTGCGCGCTGTATCACATGGTCTGTCATTGCGTTGGGGATCACGTGGCTAAGTGGGTAAGACGCTAGCTCGCTAGCCTGGAGGTCGGGTGTTCGATCCTTGCATTGGCCGAGAAAGTTCATCCAGATTTTCCGGCGTGGTTCTCCCTTGTCAGTGATGCAGGACGGAGGGGCTGACAAGGAAAGCTGTCTAGTCGTTCGGATGCGACGAAAAACCGAGGTTCCGTGTACACATTGGCGTGCACGTAAAGGATCCCTTGGCAGTTGGAATTCGATATAAGAGTAGGCCGTAGTGCCGCTGTCCGGGCAAAATTTCCCTCATAGCACACTGTATGGCGTATGCCCGTCTTCATTAGCCCAGGTTAGGAGCAGAACAGTAGGACGTTAAACTCCATTTCATTTCATTTCTGTCATTGAGTCAACTGGCGCGGTTTGTCCGTGTCAAGGAGTAAGGTCGCCTGTCCATTCTCGTGGGTTTTCACCGGGTCCTCCGATTTCCTCCTACTGCTAAAGACCCCCTACGCGCAAGCGAATTATTGAAATAAAAATTTATCCATATGTTAGGCCCAAAATGACCTAGTTTGTGTGTCTCTCTCTCAAGGAAAAGATGCCTTTCCACGTACAAACTGTGTGATTTGCTGATATATTTGGACTAAAACACTATTTAAACTAATATTTCTCAAATGTTTTCTTCATATCACCCTAAACAAGTTTTAAGCCGAAAAAAAAACACTCCCTGACGCGAGAATATATTGTTTTTTTATCAACCTCGTTTTCCACGTGACTTGATCGGGGGTGAATCAATTGTGAGCTTTATTTGTCGTTAGTCGATATCCGTTTACCATAAATATCGAAGTAAATTCCTGGATTATCCTCTGCTAACTCATTTTCCCGCCGTTTAAACGCAGAGTCTACTGGTCGGTTAATTATCTCAATGTTCTCACAACCGTTAGCAATTACATCAACACATAAGAATCGATCCCTACGTCAATCGTGGAGGGACACCGGGGTCTCGTGTACACATTGACGTCAAGTAAAAGATCCCCTGGCAGTTGGAATTCGATATAAGACGAGGCCATAGTGTCGCTGCCCAGGCAAAATTTCCCTCATAGCATATTGTATGGTGTATGCCCATCTTCATTAGCCCAGTCGGAGGGGAACAATGAGACGTTAAACCCCATTTCATTAATTTTAATCGATTTATGCTGTTCGCTTTGTAATAAGGCAACCCACGCATTTTTACTTTAATTTAAGGCATCGCGGCATTCATATTTCTTGTTCAGAAAATATAAACCAATCCTAAGTCCTTCAAACATGTCTAGGCAGAGATAAACACTTTGATTGCTCCTAATTTGAGGGAACCTCGTGGGTTTTCTCCGGGTCCTCCGGTTTTTTCAGTACTAAAGCGAATTATTGAAATATAATTGAACCATATGTTTGTTTCAAAATGCTGAGCTATTGTAGCGATGTCAAGTCGACACGCCTTGCATAGTTTAGTTCTGGTTTACATTTATTGTTATGGTTCTCTCTGCTTTAAAGCTGAACTCCGATTACATAACTACAGAAATAATCAAATAAAAAAAATTAACACCCTAAATAATCGCCATACTTGTTTTCAAGTTGTAGAACAATCATGGACGATTTAAGGCGCACAAAAACAAGAGGCAGGCCACGCTCCCATCCAGTTCACGCCTTGTCAACCACACTGTCCACATCCGGCTAGCAATATTTCAACTGCCAATTACCTCCTGACTGATTGGCGTATTTGCACTAACAGTTTACTGAAAGTATTATTGCTACCTAATTATTATATCTGATCAGATGCATATTATTTTACTAATTAGACGAAATAAGTAAACCACTGTGCACTTTTGCTCTAAAAATAAGAAACAACTACCTTACCCCAAATAACAACAAATCTACCAACAACATCAACGAATTCTATGTTGTTGACATAACATCAAGGGACATAACTACTTCACAAGATGGTGAATATTTTGAAGTGAAAACATTCTTCTTTGATGGAGAGAACAGCAGTTTTATTGCTGCTTTGGATACATTTTTGAACGATAATACTAGACTTTATAATACTAGAAATTATATGGTGTTTCCACGCTGTTGTACAAAACATTTCAAGAAATAAGAAAAAAATTGTTTGTGTTGGTAATTTTGTTATTGTTTGGGGTAAGGCAGTTTTTCTCATATTTTTTAGAGCAAAAACACACAGTGGTTTACTTATTTTGTCTAATTAGTAAAATAATATCTACCTGATCAGACATAATAATTGTGTCGCAATAATATTTTCAGTAAACTGATAGTGAAAAAACTTCAATCAGTCAGCTGAGATATTGCTAGCCGGATGTGGACAGTGTGGTTGACAAGGCATGAACTGGGTGTGGCCGTGGCCTGCCTCTTGTTTTTGTACGCCGTACAATCGTCCATGATTGTTCTACAACTTGAAAACAAGTATGGCGATTATTTAAGGTGTTAATTTTTTTTATTTAATTATTTCTGTAGTTTTGTAATCGGAGTTCAGCTTTAAATACTAACGCGGTTTGAATATATTGGTCTGATTACCGATGTCCATTATTGTAGTAACCTCCCTTGTTAGTCGAGATTGTCAAGTCTCTTGTATTTAGGTAGCACGTGGAGTAGACGCTAATAAAGATGGGGATGAACTGTTATCATGTTGTTTTATATTTATATCATTATTCTCTGGGTCCGGTTAACCTGTAACACCGATACGAGTTACGAAAGAGTGGACCATGTGGACAGGAGCCCTGTGGTCGTAACATATGGTGGAAATGCCGAAGGTTATGGTGGAAATGCCGATGGTTATGGTAGAAATTACGATGGTTTTATAAATTTTGCTACTTTTTTTGAGGCCACCGCTGGTTTGAGTGATAACAAATTGGCTACCGGTGGAAATATAAAGATTGAGAGTTTTTTGGAACGCCAAATGAAGATGCTCGAATATGGCTGAACCGATTCCAGGCATGGGTCGTTTTACAAAGTATCCGAAATGAACTAATCGGTGCTGCAATGATGTTGTTACTAATGTTACTCCAGGGAGAAGCGCCGCTGTGGTTCAATGGTTTGGCCGAACAGGTGAAATTAAATTCTGCTCGTGTCTATCACCATTTTATGGAACATTTTATTGCGAGACAGACAGCTAGTTCATGGTTGATTGAACAGCAGTTATGGTGTCGAACCATGCGTGATCAAGAGAACTTAGAAACTTAACATTATTGACATAAATTCAAAGTGCTTGAAAGGCTTCGATACCAACGCTTCGGGATCAAAATCAGATTATGGAGGAAGAGAAATTTAAATTGGGAGCTGTTGCCCCAACATTTTTAGTTGGTGACACGGTATTTTTCTAAAAACATGTTTTAAAACTTTTAGTTGGACAGACTAGATGGCTACTTAGGCCTTGGCCTGGTACGTATTATATAGTTTTAAAAAAACCCCAAAAAAACCGAAAAACTCTGTAATGTAGAGTACATGTGAAATTGCACCACAAACGTGACGGACACCAGGAGTTATCTCGCGAATCGTAACCAAGTATATATTCCCGGCGCTTTTAGCAAAGCGTGATCTTTTCTTGAGACTTTTTTTCTATTTCAAAACGAAAGCTTGTGACAGAAACCCATGATAAAATACCTATCTGGAAAAGACGATGGATGAAAATTGTTTTGTGTTCCTAATGTCTTGTATTGTACTGTTAATTTAAAATACGTTGTAAATGATGTTTTAGGGAGGCCTATGTTATTTGAAGAATGGTTTTGATGTTACATGTGCTATTTATGATTGTTCAAGTTGAGTACTTCACAAGCTTTATTTATGATATTAAGTGATAATTTGATCATAAATTTACAAAAACTTCGAAATTATATCTAAATATAAAGTGCCCAAATAAGCTCTACTTGTTAATCTGATAATGTTTACAATGTTAGTTGTGAAAATAACATTTAACTATGCACACTGTACAGGTTGATATTTGTGAAAATTAGAATGAACATACAATGTAGTGTAGTAGTATTATGAGACGTAAAGGGATGATGGCATAACTTGTGTACTCTGTAGGATTCTTGGATAACCCATTATTCCACTGGTTTATAGTAAGCCACAACCTGTTATAATATAACTGTCACCCGCTGTAGATACACCGTAAAAATGTTAATAGTTGATTTTGTATGTTATATTATTTGAAAGTGTTAAGTTTAACTCTTTATAGTTCTGATATGTTAATATTAACCCCTTGAATCCTAAAATTATTGTGAATGTTATCACGTTCATTGTTTCTACTTTATACGTTATTTTGTATCGATACTTATCACATCATATGAGATATTGTTAGACCTGTTATTTGCACTTTATGCCTGATCAAAATGAATGCCATTTCCAGGCTTTGAAACGAACGACTGTCTTACAGCTTCGTCATTCGGGTGTAACTCATAATTTTGAGGCGAGGGTGATGTAGCGATGTCAAGTCGACACACCTTGCATAGTTTAGTTCTGGTTTACATTTATTGTTATGGTTCTCTCTCCTTTAAATACTAACGCTGTATGAATATATTGGTCTGATTACCGAAGTCCATTATTGTAGTAACCTCCCTTGTTAGTCGAGATTGTCAAGTCTCTTGTATTTGGGAAGCACGTGGAGTAGACGCTAATAAAGATGGGGATGAGCTGTTATCATGTTGTTTTATATTTATATCATTATTCTCTGGTTACGGTTAACCTGTAACACCCCTACGAGTTACGAAAGAGTGGGCCATGTGAACAGGAGCCCTGTGGTCGTAACATATGGTGGAAATGCCGAAGCTTATGGTGGAAATGCCGATGGTTATGGTAGAAATTCCGAAGGTTTTATAAATTTTGCTACTTTTTTTTAGGCCACCGCTGGTTTGAGTTCTCTCTCCTTTAAATACTAACGCGGTATGAAAATATTGGTCTGATTACCTAAGTCCATTATTGTAGTAACCTCCCATGTTAGTCGAGATTGTCAAGTCTCTTGTATTTTGGGTAGCACGTGGAGTAGACTCTAATAAAGATGGGGATGAAATGTTATCATGTTGTTTTATATTTATATCATTATTCTCTGGTTCCGGTTAACATGTAACACCCCTACGAGTTACGAAAGAGTAGGCCATGTGGACAGGAGCCTTGTGGTCGTAACATTATTAAAAACATCCATATGGTACAACATACTTTGTTAATTATTCCACTTTAAATTGTGTACTCATTTTGTTCTCAGTTACCCGATATTAAATATGTATAAGATGTGTCATACTACCCGTTCCACAAACAGATAATCTTCGATATCCATAACAATACTTATTGATCGCAATATTGCTTTCTTTCATTTTACAAAACCGATGGATAATAAAGACAAGGAAGTTATAGATTCTTTTGAAGTATCGTATTCGTCAATTATTTATAATAATTACTTGACCTCGATCAGTGTCGAGTGCAGGCAGAATGCTAGTACGTATAACACATCCAACATGTCATCATTTATTCCATTCTGACTTTAGCTTATAGGTATTTGAAGTTTACATTGGTTTCTCATGATTTCACACCGACAACAAGGCTCCGTGGTCATTCAGACAAATATTATACGAATAGTCTGTATGGGTTGTCAACATTTGAGAATAACTGGGTCATTGGCTAGCTTATAGAAAGTCTAAGGGGGGGGGGGGGGTAACTGACCCTAAAGAAGATGTCAACGCCCATGAAATTAATTTAAGAACTCTCATTTCCGAAAAAACTGTTTGCATTGCCTGTTCAATATCCAACACTCTTTGTGTCTTCAATGATCACATCTATGTTTTTTTATAAATCCACAGACCCCCTTACGTTGAAGACTAGGGCGTTCTTGGAGACAGAGACTAAAGGTTTGATAATAAACTTGGCATTCCTGTTCATTTGGCAATAAGACGTTACAATTCCAAGATGGTGATGACAATAACGGTTTTTGGTCCATATACATGTAGTACAATCGAACTTGCTATACCTCTCAACAAATATAGTAATACTTATAGTGATCACTGATCCCACTCGTCACGAATATGTGATATCAATAAATATAACTATCTAGTAGACTCAGAAAAGGATAATTATTATATACTAAACATCAAAAAAACGTCAGTACGATTTCAAGATCAGAGAGGCACTTTAATCAAATCATTCTAGAAAATGAAACAAAGGAATTTTTTGTGAACAGTATGTTGACACATTATAGTGATTAATTTATCACAATTCCAAGTCATTTCGAGAAGGTTTAGAGTCTGTACACAGTCTATACATCAGTATCTGGTGTCCACCACGAGTGTCAATAACAGCAGCGCAGTGTCTGTACATGGAGTGGACCAGACGATTGATGAACGCCATTGGCACCTGGAACCACACTTCAGAAAAGCCTTGCGCAATCCATCGGCTGTGTTTGGTCTCGGTACGACGTTAATAAGTCTCTTCAGAATTTCATCCCAAAGATGTTCAATCGGGTTTAAGTCCGGACTAAGGGCTGGCCAGTGCATAACGTTGACACAGTTCTGGTGTAGAAAGTCCCGAGTAACTCTGGCGGTATGAGCACGGGCGTTGTCATGCTGGAAAACGTTGTTTCGATGACGCACTGCTGTTATGCCGCCTCCTCTCCATGGCTCAATGGTCAGATTAACGCTGGCCACGTCGACGCCATATTCTGGTCCTGTCATCTGCAGTTGGTACGCAATACCGACTCTCATCTGTGAACAGAACAGCTCTCCATTGCCTGTGTCGCATGTTCTGGTGTTGTTGGGCAAACTGTAGACGTTCACTTCGATGGCGAGGGGTGAGGATAGGTCCACGGTAAGATCTACGGCAATGGATGTTCTCTCTGGTGAGACGTCGGCGCACAGTATCGGTACTGATGGGTCTTCTGTGTGTTCCCACTGTCTGACGTGCTGTCTCAGATGCCTGTGTGAAGGGATTCTGCACGTGCTGTCGCACAACATGGCGGTCTTGTCGCCTTGTGGTAACCCTTGGTCTACCAGTTCGGGGACGATCATCCGTGGTTTTGGTGGCCCGAAAGCGTTGCTGAAGCCTGTAGATGATCCGAACACTGACCGGGAAGTGATTGGCAACAGCTTGGGCAGTGTGCCCAGCGTCAAGTCTTCTAAGCGCCTGGTTCCTCTGAGCTGTAGTGAGTCGTGGAATGCCGCTGACGTTGTAGTGTGAATGATTCAACCAGGGATGTGGGTGCATTTTATAGGGCTGCTCCCGGTGAACAGCACGTGCAGCATGAGTTACATGAAAATCATGGAGAACACATTACTATAGCAGAAGTCAGGTTGCGTTTTTAAGAACATTTCCTGGGTTCAATTATGTGTTTGGGAACGAGCCTTATTCCTCAGGTAAAGTTGGAGATGTGGTCACAAATATTCAGTAAAAACATTTGGCAAATTTTATGCAATGCGTCTATTCAGAGTTACATACCAACCTGACGTTTCATTTGCCGTTAGTCTCCCTGGAAACTATGGCACCATTCTATATCACTTAGATCGCCCTGAAGTATATCTACATGTACTTAAAGATGCATTATGTAAGATTGAAAAAAAAAAACGAGCTGACAGTTCTCGCTATTAACGGTTTAAAAGTATATAATGATAAATGTATTGAATATTTCGTTCAAAATAGTTTATTCGTATCGAATAATGCATTTAATAACACAGTCATGGGGCTGGCGGAATAGTTCTAAGGAGTACACACTTTTGTCAACAATGTTGCATGGCCTGGATGCCGTTCAGGAAGAAATTTTCTTCAGCCACCCTAAAAAATATCGATCACAGCTGACATGGCGACATCATTACTAGGACAATGATGAACGGATAGTTCCTTTTTCATTTATTGAAACATATCTGATCATAGTTACATCGCAAAGGCCCCATCTGCCACGCTTAAATTTCGCAGCACACTTCTTTATTGTGAAAAAGAAGGGGTGCCTTCCCCTAACGTGTTGGGGTTAGTTTTTTCGGTTGCAGGTACTTGATGACTGCCATATAACCAGTTTTGTCCATTTTTAATGATTTCAATGGGTAGGTTCACCTGATGGTCTAGTACGAAGACAATAGTAACACCACAGTTGGAGTCTTATGTGAATGATTCATTCAATGATTGTACTTATTGGTGGCAAAAGCTTATTTCTATCCCTTTCAGACTTAGAACTTTTCAGCCAGCCCTTGTAAATAATGCTTAATATAAAATTTGAAGCCAGGAAAAAAAAACCTACAACGGGTAAATTTAGGTCTTACGTAATGTATCTTTAAATGAATTAACAGTTGTGCGCTTCACTTTGGTTACCATTACCAACCGGTACCGCGTAAGTTTTACCGCAGGAACACAGCTTTAATAATAATAATGTATATTGATGCATTGTTAATCATTATTTTTAATCAATGTGTAAGTCAATTGTTGGATCATTACCTAGCTATGGAATGTATTCAGTCGATATTTAAGCATTACTATAGTAATTCTAGTCCTTTTTAATTCATTAATTATTCAAATGTCTTTATTTACATCTAGCGCGCAGAAGCAAGAAATGCCCCAAACACACATTAACTGTTTCAAACAAACTCGTATAAAATTATCAGTTTCTAATTGGGTTCAGTCGCTGTTGAATATGTTCGTTTTTTCCGTATTGGTTCTTGCTATCTATGTGCAGGGTAAGTATAGACAAAGATATAATTTATAAATTATTTACAGGGTAAGTATGATTTTGGTTGTAACTTTAGGATTAAAGGTATAAATTATACACAGGGTAAATATATATTATATTGTAATAGCGGGATTAAAGATATGATTTATATGCAGGGTAGTATGGTATATTGTAATTTTAGGATTAAAGACATAATGTAAATACAGGGCAAGTATGTATTATATTGTAATAGCCGGATTAAAGATATACAGGTTAAGTATATATTATATTGTAATTTTAGGATTAATGACATAATGTAAATACAGGGAAAGTATGTATTATATTGTAATAGCAGGATTAAAGATGATTTATATATTTGATAAGCATATAAAGATATATTTTATATGCGTGTAAGTATGAATTTAATTGTAATAGAAGGATTAACTACATGACGCTGGATGGCATGTATGTTATTTTAATGAAAGAATTAAAGATATAATTTATATGCGGGGTAATAGTATGTATTTAATTGTAATAGAAGGATTAAATATATAATTTGTATGTGGAGTAATTATGTATTATGGACTAAATCTCTCTATCATCGATTGTTATTTTGTTGTACTTGTATTTAAATACAGGGGAGATGGGGGCCCCTTTTCTGCAAAGTAGCCTTCCGCTCCTTCATGCTTCACCATTAAATAAGTGCGAAGGTGAAGCTAAGACGCCGCGGCGACAATTGGTCCTAATTGCACTCCGTCGCAGATTCGCGACGTTCTGTCTTCTCGCCTTCGCGCAGAAACTCATAGCGAAGTGAAGGTGCGACGGAGCGAGATTAAAACCATTTGTCGCGGCTTCTTGGCTTCGGTTCGCATTTAGTTAACAGGAACGCGAGCAGGATGGAAGGGTTACTTATCGGCTTCCGATAACTGTAGTTTTATGAGGCGTGGACGTTTTAGGTTCCAGTGCAGCTTTTAGCGACTTGTAAAAATAGATTGTCTCGGTAATGCACTAATGTCGCTTATTTAAATATTAAAACTTATCACTGTAACCATTATGTCGTCACTCTGTCCGTCGGTTCGCGGGTCCATACGTCAACAATTGGCTCGATAGAGGCTACTGATTTTGGTGTATTCTTTTCAAATTTGGTGTACAGCATTGTGGTTATGAGAGGATGAACCCTTTCGATATTAAGTTCTGCGACTTTAGGTGTGCCTTTCGGATAAGTTCAACTGGTGTGGGTGTATTTCCACGTTTTGTGTAGATATCTTAATTCTAGTAAGATTGAGTTTCTCTATATTCCAAATATACAAAATATCGCATACTCGAGGAGATTGGTGACCGGTTAGCGAAATCCTCAGATGTCTGTCCTGTGGGTGCCCCATGAGCGTCTCTGCTTTCCATATATATATACCAAATTTGAAATACTTTTACCGGACATGACTACCCTATAAATAATTTCGTGGGAAAGTAAATTTAATACAATATAACCCCCTTGATTTACTAATTCAATTAATTACCAAAAACGTGTTTTCTATCGGGAAGCTGTGAAATATTGCTGTATATATACATGTTGTTTCTTAAAAGGTTTACGTGCGTTGTCCCCGCCATCGTGTTTACAAGGTACTATCCACGATGCTGTCAATGGTAAATGCTACATCATCAGAAATAAAAATGTACAGAGAGATGTAGCCGAGAGAAATTGTGAAAACATGGGTTCTATTCTAGCTATTGTAAACAGTGAATCAGAACAGACTTTCTTGAATACAAACACAAAGTAAGTTTCATTTTACAAATATATGTAAGAGAAGTCGTATAACAACTCTAATGTTTACGACATTGTTCATTTAAGATTAAGGATGCATTATGTAATATTAAGGAAAGAGCTCGCCCTTCTTGCTATGATAGTTCAAAATTGAATATACATGTATTGAAAATGTCCATCAAATTATGTAGTCACGGGTGGCAAATACCATTGCTACGATAATGTGTGTGTAGGTGTGTGTGTGTGGGGGTGTGTGTGTGAGCGTGTCTATGTGTCGACTACAGGCAACAATTCTTAACTGATCCCTATTGTTGTTGGTGCATGGCCGAGCCCCAGGGGCAGAGCCACGCACACGTCTCATTTCTTAACGGATTCACTTGAAACTTTGCACACTTATGCATTCGACCTTGGCGCAGAGTCACGCCCATTTTTTTGTGTGTCTCCTACAGGCCGCTATTCTTAATTGACCGTCTTGAAGACTTTCCATACTTATTCTTTATACTCTAAGGATGACATCTATTATTATTGATGCATGCCCGATCCCCTGGGATATTTGTGTGAGTCTGTGTATCGCCTACAGACCACAATTCTTAAAAGATCCTTTTGAAACTTTGCATACTTATTCCTTATACCCTATGTATGATCCCTATTGTGGTGAATGCCCGACCCCAGGGGCAGAGCCACGCCCATTGTTTTCTTTGTGTCGCCTACAGGCTGGAATTATTAAAGGATCATCTTGAAAACCTTTCATACTTATTCCTTATACCCTAGAGATAACCTCTTTTATTTTTGGTTCATGCCCGACCCTGTAAATACTCTACAGGTTGCAATTATGAACAGATTGTGTTCAAATTCAGCATAACAATCGCTTCAATAACAGGGTTGTACTTATTTATATTGTTCCATCTCCAACACCCAGGGTTAGAGCCACACCCAATATTTGTGTTTATTGTCTACAGACAGCAATTCTGAATGAATCTTCTTGGAACTTGGCATGTTTATTTCTTATACCGTAAAGACAGCAACTATTTATTTTGGTGCATGCCCCGACACCCTGCGGTGGGGGAGGGGTGTTACACCCACCCACTTTTTGTTAATAATTAGGTCTGTAAATTTTGGCAAAACAAACCAAAATGGTAATCGTGTTTTAATCCATTAAAAATCGCGAACATCGCGAATAAGTATTTTGTTAAAATGAATCAATATTTCGCTAAAACGAATTAATATTTCGCTAAAACGAATTAATATTTCGCTAAAACGAATTAATATTTCGCTAAAACGAATTAATATTTTGCTAAAACGAATTAAGTTTTCGTTAATACGAGTTAATATTCGTTAAAACGAGTTAATATTTCGTTAAAACGAATTAACATTTCGTTAAAACGAGTTAATATTTCGTTAAAGCCAATTAATATTTCCTTATCACGAATTAATTATTTCGTTTAAACGAATTTATTATTTAGTTAAAACGAAACAACTAATTCGTTTAAACGCGTTAATATTTCGTTTAAACGCATTCATACCGCGACGTGTACGCGTACGGGTGGTCATCAGATCCATTCAATTCATTTGATATTTGTTGTATATTTCTGGCAATGTCTTTGTGGTTTGCCCTGTTTACAGGTTTTTCTTATCAGCTTTGTTTGCGTGTAGTGCGTTCCTCTTACACTTATTACATTTTTATTCACTGTTCTAGCCGGAAAGGGGATCCCGGTAGCACCGTAATAAGCCACCTATGATCTTCGTTGCAATTTCTTTGATGGTCCCCTTTTTAAACCAATTAAATCTAAGCTGGGATATTATCTGCCCTTGTTATTTTAATTTCTTTAGTAAAATATTCAATTTTAGCATGGACAAATTGATATCTTCCGAAAAAATGCAAATAACTTTGATATATCTTTCTGGATTGGGTAAAATATTGTATCTGAGTAGGTCTATGTCATATAAATGTACTACTACTGTTAATATTGTATATTACTAGTTCGTGAAATACTAATAAACTACTATAGTCAAGATTGTATATTATTAACTTGGTGAAATACTAATAAACTACTATAGTCAAGATTGTATATTATTAGTTTGGCGAAATACTAATAAACTACTATAGTCAAGATCGTATATTATTAACTTGGTGAAATACTAATAAACTAATATAGCCAATATTGTTTGTAATAAGTTGGTGAAATACTAATAAACTGCTATAGTCAATATTCTATAATAACCTACTATGGTCAAGATTGTGTATAGCTCGGTGAAATACTAGTAAACTAATATACGTCGTAGTCAACATTGTATGTCAATAGTTTGGGGGGGGGGAGAGAGTTGGATGGCTGAATGATTAGCGCGTGTGCGCTGTATCATAAGGTTTGCCATTGAGTTAACTGGCGTGGTTTCGATTCCCCCGGTTGTATGTGACAAAGAGTCGGGTCGCCTGTCCATCTTCGTGGGTTTTCTCCGGGTCCTCCGGTTTCGTCTCATGACTAAAGATCCCTACGCGCAAGCGAATTATTAAAATAAAGGTGAACCATATGTTAGTCACGAAATGACCAAGTTTGTGTCGAGTGGACGTTAAACCTCCTCTCTCTCTCTATCTCTCACTCTCTCTCTCTCTCTCTCTCTCTCTATCTCTCTCTCTCTCACATACCCCCGTACATTATATTACAAAGATCGCGTTTATCACGTTAAACCTCATTTTATTATATTCAATATTGTATATTAATAGGTCGGTGAAATACTGGATTGGTATTAATGATCAGGAAACCTCACGTGTGTTTATGAATCCCGATGGCAGTGCTGCTACATATTTTTATTGGTACTCAACCAAAAAACAACCGAATGATGATATAAATTTAAACGATCAACCTTGTGTCCATATGACAGAAGATAAATTGTGGCACGATGATGAGTGTTACAACAGAGAGAACTATATCTGTCAGCTTTATCAAACACGTCAGTGTGCATTTTTGTTCATTAAATGAAATGTTAACGGGGTTTTACGTCCTACTTTTCTGCATCGACTCGACTAATGAAGACGGGCTTACGCCATACAATGTGCTATGAGGTAAATTTGCATCGACTTTTTGTTAAGTGCCATTGCCATTATAAACGAGGTCACGATTGACAGTCATTTTAACGTTAACCGATTACATGACACGGATGGTTTAATCCATACAATATCTCAGCCATCCGATGATCTAAAGAGTTGATAATAATTGATATAACATTAAATTTTGCAGTCCGAAAAAGACCTGCATTAGACAGATTTATCTTGCATAATGCATCTTAAATAAAACTGTCAGGGTATGGCTTACCATTTGTAAGACTGTGTCATTCCTAATGCAAGGTTGTTGCTAATTTGGATTTAATACCAGTATTGATTGTCAATTAAGTACTGCTACATGGGGTACTGTCTCTGGTTCTTTCGAGCCGAGTAGCAGGAGAAGAGGCTTACCATGTGGTAAGGAACAGTGTCTAGTCGTTCGGATGATACGAAAACCGAAGCCTCATCTACACGTTGGCCCTATTCTTACAGAAAAGTAGGACGTTCAACTCCTTTTCATTTCTGCTATACACCTTAAACGGGGGTCCCCTAGATCTTGAGGCCCCAGGTTCCATGCTGCCAAGCTATATAGCTAAATCGTGCAATGGTAATAGACCTATTTACCACAGCACAATATTAACATGTAAATAAACTTTTAGAAATTAATCCCGGTTTGGTGTGTAAATCTAAACATATGTTTCTTCGTTTAGATTGATTACATTGTTTTGATATTTTCTTTTGGGGCTGAATTAACATCTGATGTCACTTCTTATTCGAGGAGTTCATCTAGACTTCATAGAATTTCTCTATCAGCTTTGATATTTGCATTAGGACTGAATAAACATGTGATGCCACTCCCCACTCTAGGAGTTCATTTAGTCAATATACTTTTATTGAACATATACTATTCAAAAAAAGTAGGGGATATTTGATTTTGGGGGCATAATACTAAAATATGCAAATGACTACGAAAAAAGTCACTATAAAACCTAACAGAAGAAACATTTCCAGTTACATGTGACGCCCAAACGCACCAATAGCTACCGCATGGAATGCAGGTGATGCTTGGGATCATCATGGGGGTCCAACCCAAGATTTGCACGACTCTGACTTTGAATGTTACAGTCATTGTGGCATTGAATTCCAGGGTGGAAACATCAGTTTAATTGTTTTAGTGACCAGAAAACAAATTTTGATATGCGTCGGCTTACCCAAAATGAAAGGTTACGTGCCCTTGGCATGCTACAGATCGGCACAACACAGGCGGTTGTGGCGCGGACGATGAATGTTTCTCAGTCTGTCATAACCAGGCTATGGTCCAGATACCGTGATACACAATCTGTACAGGACAGACCACGCTCAGGTCGACCAAGGGCGACAACTCAAGCCCAGGATCGATTTATCCGTACCTTGGCCTTGAGAAATCGTGTCATCACAGCAAATCAGATCAGCGCTCGTCTTCAAACAGACACTGGTGTGAGAGTGAGTGGCCAGACGATTCGGAATCGACTGCATAGGGGTCACCTTCGCGCCCGACGTCCTCGCGTGATCCCTTGTTTGAGAGATCATCACATTCAGGCAAGACGTCGTTGGTGTAGGGATCGTCAACACTGGGATAATCGACGCTGGAGCAATGTGATGTTTTCAGATGAGTCAAGGTTCACTGTTGATTTTTTGGACAGACGTAGGAGGGTGTGGCGTCGTCGAAACGAGCGCTTCCAAGACGTTAACATCATCAGACATGATCGATTTGGGGGTGGTTCTGTTATGGTGTGGGGAGGCATCACTGTTGCTGGAAGAACGGCTTTACATGTTGTTGCAGGGCGTGTTACAGGCCAGTACTACCGGGACAACATCTTGGCAGTCCATGTTGTGCCGTTCGCACGACGTCATGGCCGCCGTTTCATCTTCCAGGATGACAACGCAAGATGTCACAGGGCCAGGATCGTTACAGGTTACCTCCAACAACAGAACATCACCACATTACCTTGGCCAGCACTGAGTCCCGACCTCTCCCCCATCGAGCATGTCTGGGACATGCATGGACAGAGGTTACGTCAACGTCAACAACGTCCTGCCAATGTCCAAGAACTTGCTGCTGCGTTGCAACAGGAATATGACAATCTGGACCAAAATGACCTTAGACGTCTCATTAGGAGTATGCCACGTCGGATCAATGCTTGTTTGGCAAACAGAGGAGGATTTACCCGTTACTGACTTGGTTGTGATGCTGTGGTAACTTTGCTGTTTGACCCCGGGTATCATTTTACCCTTATAATGGTCAGTCTGTGCCTTACTTAGTCTAACGATCATTTGGAATAAATCGATGAATGTGAACTTCATTTCATTTTGTCATTTGTTTCTTCGTCAGTTTCATTAGGTGACTTTAATAACACTTAAAAATCAAATATCCCCTACTTTTTTTGAATAGTATATATATACATGTATATTTATTTAATGATGTGTGTTTCTGTTCCAGTTCCAGTAGTACAAGTAACCTTTGCTCGTCGACCCAATCAACTATTCAATGATGGTGAACTTTACGAGGTGTATACGGCTCGAAATCGAATAACCTGTCAAATTGAATGTGTAAAGTATCAAACATGTATTGGTTACGTGTATAATACCTTACACAAATATGACAATTGCCAGTTAATAACACCTTTATTGAATGCGGACCTCTCATTGGTAGATCCAGGCAACCAGGTTTTTGAAGCTGTTGAAAGATGATAAGGAATGTAATATCGGTTAGTGAACGTCATACAGGATGACGAATGACACATAGAATATGTAAAATGGGAAATTGTTACAGTTTTGAAATTAAATCAGAATAAAATAAAATATACCCATGTTTATGGTTTCTCGACCAACCGATCTTACGTTAGTTACTCATTTCTTCACAGAAGCAAGTCTTATATCACTGCTAATCTGATACCATTGACTTATGAAACTGGGTCTTTTAGTAATGACAATTCTTGTCATTATTTAAATCATATAAGTGGCCATGATTATAAACTAATGATTAGTATGTATAGAAAGTGGTTAAGAATTATACAGTTGTCATTAATTGGCAGGTGTGTATAACTAGCTGTAAAAGATGTCACTACTAGTGTAAAAGCGTGACTAATTATAACACCCATCAATATTGAATACACAAATTTGGACAATAGTGGTGTATATCATTCAAACATCTTAGTGACAAAACACTTACTAAATGACTACTGCCTTATTACTAACAATTTTAACCGATACATACACATTATGTATATAAAGTGACGATTTTGATCTGTTAGTGTATTTATAAAAGTTATGGTCTCACTAAACTCCGTTTCTTTTTCAAACTTCACATGCCAGCTAACCTTGTTACAAAGAACAGCGCATCATAATCGTGTATTACTGTAATATAATAATATACTCTATCAGTAATGGAGCTTATTGTAAAAATGTGTGGCCGAATGATTAACGTGTGCGCCTTGTATCATAAGGCCTGACATTGAGTCAAGTGGCGCGGTTTCGATTCCCCGTTTGTACGTGACAAGGAGATGGGACGCGAATTATTGAAATAAATGCGATTTATTGAAATAAATGCGATTTATTGAAATAAATGCGATTTATTGAAATAAATGCGATTTATTGAAATAAAATTGTACTAACAATGTACTTGTACTAACAATTGTTTATTTTAAAAAAACATTACTTGGCACACCTCCAGCCCCAGCTAGATTCCGTGCCCCTCTCATGGGAACTGGGTCGCCATTTTCTGTTACTTTAATCTATCCGTTTTCTTAGTGCGCCCTTTCACATCACGTGTTCAATGGCGCTGTACAAAGTGACAATATAATCATAAAATAGACAATTTAAAAAAATAAAGAAAAATTATGGACATATTAAATGCTGTATACACACAATCAGTTAAAAGAATATAAAGTTGTAAAGCATCGTTAAAGGGACAATAACACTCTTGCTGGCTTGAAAGCTCCAGAAAATAAATAATATCTCTATCTAAGTACTAGATGTTTAAGTGTCCTACCTGTTGTGTAAATTATCCATTACATCCTATTTTACTTGTCCAGAGGGTTCGAAAATATTTTTAAATCGAAGTTTCATTTGAAAAGGTTTACGTTAGACGATTCAAACCATTATGTTGAATTTTTCCAAATTTTTAAATAAGGTGTGTTAAGATGAAATTTGTATCATCAATTAATTGAAATATTCTAAAATAGTACAATTTGTTGACCAGAATAAAGATTGGGACACATTATTCAGTTACAACAAGAGTGGTATTGCGCCTTTAAGCTAAAGGTAGATTATTCCATAAAACCAGGTGCTTGGAAACTAAAAGATCGCTGATCATAAGAGAGTAGTTGAACATTTGTGAGCTTTATAAATAGTTTATCCGATGTACGTAATGTTCGAAATGAAATGGGGTTTAACGTCCTACTGTTTTGCACCGAACTGGGCTAATGAAGACGGGCATACGCCATACAGTGTGCTATGAGGGAAATTTTGCCCGGACAGCGGCACTACGGTCTACTCTTCATATCGAATTCCAACTGTCAATGGATCTTTTACGTGCACGCCAATGTGTACTCGGGAATGTAGTAGTTCGACCAGCCGTATAAAGTTAAATTATATAAAACAGGAGTTGTATGATCACATTTCTTATTAATTCCATAATATTCCATATGCAAGCTATTTGCATCTTTCTTTGTATATTGCAGAGTGTATACTTGTGATAATTATCCTTTTTTAATAGATCCACCTGCTAAAACCCCAACAGGCGTTTCCATCATTGCTTAAGGAAACCCTGCTACATTTGTATACTCTTCAAAAAAAAAAAAGAAACGCATAGTGACATTTCGTCGTCGGTATACACTCGCTCTACCATTGCCTCGTTGCAACAGGAACCGCGACTCTTCGCTGAACCAAACTGTTCTCCAGCGTTGCTGTGGCCATACCCTGTATGCCTGAACCCATTGAAGTCGGATTTGACGGTGTCGGAGTATTTCAAATTAACGGGACGTCTGGCTCGTAATCCGGTTCCACGTAGCCGTCTGTGGGCTGTCTAGTCTGAGATCCTACTCCGTCCAGGAATTGCTGCTGCGGTAGAGGTCGCTGTTTTTCATTTTTTCGATTTGTAATATTTATATACCTAAAATAATGTGATATGTGTTTGAAATTTTATTTAAAGATGCATTATGTAAGAGCCAAATCTACCTATTTTTTTTTATTATTATTTTGGCTTCAAATGATATATGAAATATTATTTAGACCGTAATTATATTTACACGACATGCGACCATAGGAACTTGCAATGTAAACAGATTACGATAGATAGATATTTAATGATTTAATTTAGAAATGGAGCAACGTGACTGAGCCAATATTAACAGGTAACAATAATAGACAATCTAAGCCAGAATTTCAAACGGTGATAACATCGCTCAGATTAAAGGAATTTGAATGAAATTTTCAATGTATTAATTTTGAATTATCTATTTGGGAACAATTATAGCACGAATGGTCAGCTCTTTATCTAAATCTTACATAATGCATCTTTAATAGTCTATGATATTTGTTTTTATTTATGTATATAAAATATTTTGTGATTACAATTAGCTCGTCACTGTATGTTTGACCAGGTTGGTGCTGCCGTGGCATTTTACATCATTTCGTCCATTCTTACTCTTTTGTTGTTGGCAATCGAGAAAAATATAAAACGCATATAACACATACACACGTGGTAACAATATTGCCCTAGGTTCTCACACTTAAAATGAAAACTGTAGGCGTGTCCCTGTCAAATTTCGTGTTTGTGTCCTGTTTGTTTAATAAAATGGTGAATTTAAAAATAAAAATACAATCTGTTACACAAATATTCTATCAAACAGCTGCAAAACAAACAAGAAACCTGTGATGGTTTTTTTTTTCATAATTAAAACAGCAATTATTTAGCAAGTTGTGATCTATATAAGATCATCTGAAATCGTCCATTTTACAGCAGTTACCTTATCGTACAAAGAGGGAAGAAGACATCCACAAGGTGAGTCAGTATTATAATATATTCCGTATTCAGATTTATTTATTATGCCATACACCATAGTACTTTTTGTTTTTGTCCTCCGCCTTTCGAAGAAAGCAGGGGACTATTAAATTGTGTTCGTCCGTCTGTCTCTCTGTATTTCTGTCCGTCCGTCCGTCCGTCCGTCACACTTTTTGGGACACAATAACTCTCCTAATTGAGCTAGAATGTTCAGTCTTGGCATAGGTGTTTATTAGGTGAATGCCTTGAATGAGTTCGAAGATGAGAATTTTCTGCTTCGGGTAAGCAGAGATAAGCAATTTGATTGGTTGATGCTTTGGGACACGATAACTTTAGTCCTAATTAAGTGAGAGTGAGGACACTTGGTATATGGTTTTATCGCATCAATACCTTGACTAAGTTTGATAATAAGAACTTTCTGCGCTGGGTAAGCAGACCGAGAAACAATTTGGTTGGTCGAGACTTTGGAATACAATAACTCTCCTTCTAATTGAGGTAGAATGTTCAAACTTGGTGTAGGCGTTCATTAGGTGAATGCCTTGGTGGAGTTCGATGATAAATATTGTCTGCTTACTGTAAGCATAGATAAGCAATCTAATTGGTTTATGCTTTGGGATTGATGAAACTCCGAGTATAGATTCATTATATCATTACCATGACTAAGTTCGATGATGGGGATTTTCTGCTTAGGCTAAGGAATAATAAGCAATTTGATTCGCCAAGACTTTGGAACACAACAACTCTGCTTTTAATTGAGGTAAATGTTTAAACTTGATGTAGATGTTCATTAGGTGGATGTCTTGACTAAGTTCAATGATTAACAGAGCTAAGCAGTTTCATTGACCGATGCTTTGAGACAAGATAACTTGATTCTATCTGATAGAGTGTGGTGAAACTTAGTGTATAGTTGATAATCAGTTTGATTTCTTGATACTTTTGTAAAAAATAAATGTGCGATTAATTAATATGTGTCATCTATTTATTTTGGGATTTCGGCGGGGGACATCAGCCTCACTATTGGCTTGTATTACAAATATTGCCCTGTATGCAAATCGGCTCTCGATCTAAGACTTGCGCGTGGCAAGGAGTAGGGTAGCATGCCTAACCCCGTGGGTTTTCTCCGGGTCTGCCGGTTTCCCCCTTCTGCTAAAGACCGTTATGCGCAAACGCATTATTAAAATAAAATTGAACCATATGTAGTCCGAAATAACCTAGTTTGTATCGAGTGGATGTTCATCTCTATGTCCACCTTAAACATATTACGCGAAAAACGACTGGGAACGCAAAACACTGTGTTCCGAATGGTAACCCTTCCAATAATTCACTCGAGTGTATAGGGTGGAGACTACTGTTCTCGTCGCAGGTTTTGTGACAATAATGCCAGTCCTCTTGCAGGTGGTGTCGGATAAAACAAGAGTCGCGGTAGCTCGGTGAGTAAGGCGCTTGCTCGATCCCTGTGTTGGCGGGGACATTTCCTAGGGATGTTCGGGCGTGACTTCTCCTTGTCAGTCGTGCCTAAAGAAAATAAGAGTAGACCGCTGTACGTAAACTAAATAAGGATAGGCCGCTGCCTGGGCAAATTATCCCTCATAGCACACCGCATAGCGTATTCCTTTCTTCATTAGCCAATTCGGAGCAACAGTAGGAAGTTAAACATCGTTCAATTGCTTTATTAGCCCAGTAGGGCGCTAAAATCCTTCGCATACCGTTTGGCTTTTCAAAATAACATATTAAAAAATGTACTATTAGTCAGATTTGTTCATGGCAAAAACCATCTTTTTAAATACTTACTTTATGTCTTATAGAAAATCAGTATAATATTCTTATAGTTGGGTCAATACATGTCAAGTGGGCCAAGGGTGGAAAATCTGGAAAAAATATATGTTATTGTACATGTAAAAAACTACAAACTGTGCAATGCTGAAAGTGACTGAGATACGGGCATTTGAGTTCCATGAGTTACCGATGAGTTTTCGTAACAAAATATGTATCAATGTGAGTAGTATGGTTTGCATGCTACTTTGTCATAAAAACCGACAAAAATGTGGTGTGATTGGTTATTTTCTGGATTTTGTAGTGCCCCAGGAGATACTAAGTAATAGATATAGACCCAAATCTTCGCCTATTCAGAGATTGCCGGTAGTACTACATGAAAAACATATGAAAACGCCAACAGTCTTCACTAAATTCCCAGACAATTGCCCTGGAATATGGTTTGAGACAGAAATTTTCGAATATTGCCTCGTATTTTCGAGCCGATAGAACCCAGTAAATGAGCACCTAAAAATCTGAAACTTTGTGTGATAATAGTTTGTACTAGTGTCTCCAACATATGTTAAAGCCATTCTTGTCCCATGCCGTTTACTTATTTTTTCGATTTTTTTTTTTCAAAATCTGTGATTTGGGTCAATCTATGTAAATAATCATATTCTCGAGCCGATAGAACCCGGTAGATAAGCATCTAAAAAATCTGAAACTTGGGGAATTATAATTTGTACTAATGTCTCTAGCATATGTTAAAACCATTCTTGTCGCATGTCATCTCAAAATTTTTTCGATTTTTTCAATGTCCATGTTTGGGTCATTCCATGTCAATTATCATCCAATGAGTTAAACCGCACCCCCTTCGATTCTGCTGAAATTTGGTTTATATGTTTATTATGGTTGAAAAAGCTGATATTCCCAATTTTAGCTTGATCCGACTAATAGTTCCTGAGATACGGTCCATCCAATTTTGGGAATTTCGCCCAAAATGTGCGTGGCCGCCATTACTCAAATGACTACAACCCAGTAACCGGTAAGCCAAAAATGCTGGAATAAGTATTTCTGGGATGGACTTCTCCCTCCGAGAAATGTTTGAATCTAGAGTCCCAAATTTAGATCGAGCCGACAGTTCTCGCTAAAATAGTTTTAAAAAAGAAAATGTTTCAGTCCAATAAAAAAACACCACAATCCGATGTTTTTTAGAGTTGATTATGAGAATAAATGTCTAATGAATAATTTTTATGACATAAGAGGCCAAAAGATAGAACTGCAATAGGCAGAATTGGCTCTTACATAATGTACCTTTAAATGTAACGGTCAGCCATTACAACCACCATTGTAAAACAAGCGACACTGAGCACCTATTTATGTCTCTGTTCTAGCAATATGTATTAGAGCTGGTGTTCTTGGAATATGAGCTCAAAACCTTGCTATGTTTGCTATTTTTAAAATTGAATAAATGCTGACATTGATTTTTAGTTAATTTATAGTGTGTACTTTGATCAAGTATTGGTCAACATACTTCTGGTTACAATAGAGGACGAGAAGTGGGGTTTAACGTCCACTCGACACAAACCAGGTCATTTCGGGACTAACATATCGTTCAATTTTATTTCAATAATTCGCTTGCGCGTAGGGAAGCTGGAGGACCCGGATAAAACGCACGAGATTGGACGGACGACCCTACACCTTTTTGGCTACGCAACAAGGTTTTGGGGTTTAACTTCAACTGGATACAAACTAACGCATTTCGGGACTAATACATGGTACATATTTGTTATATCAATAATTCGCTTGTATATAGGTGTCTGTAGTGGGGGGAGGGATGACCTCAATCTTTTCACACACAGGATTGGGGTAGAAATCTCGTCACTCGATTATGTGGAATGCGTTAGGATTTATCATAGCAAAGTGCTTTTTGTTTTTTTATTAATTTAAATATATCTGGGACAATGCGCACGTTTGAAACTTGCAATATGTTTATATCTCTACTTCTTTTGTTTCATTTTCCCAGATGAAGTTAGTATTTGCCTTACTAATAGTTGTTGTGACAGCACTGATAGTACCTACTGAGAGCTGGCGTGGGCGGCGAGTATGGAGACGATACGTTAAGCCAGCGGTTATCAAAACCGCTATAAGCAAGGTTGTTGGTCGACAGGCCGACGTTGATCTGATTGACTTGGCCGATTCATTGGGATTGGATCCCGAGTCTCAAGAATTTAAAGATATAGTTAAAGAGTTGGACACTGATGGTAAGTCAGTGATCAAGACTATAGAAAGTGTTATCTTGTCTTTTGGATAGAGCAATCATACTCCTGTCTCGTGAATACCCATACGTTCCAGTAAAAAAAATCTTTAAAAATCATTTTTTAATTTAATATTTTAACTTTAATAACATATTAAATATGTTTCATTAATCACGTTCGTGGTCCGCCGGTTGGTCCGACGGAGAAGGAAGATTTTTGATTTAATATTGTTAATTTAACAGTATTAAATATTTTATTAATCACGTTTACTCACGATGATATAAATCCAATAAGGAAAGACTTTTAATTTAATAATTTTAATTAAGATTAAATAATTAAGTAACGACTTTTGGTGTCTACCTATGGGTCCGGGGCTTATTGGTCCGAAGGTATTTGGAGTCGGATATTCTGTATCCACATCGTCAGAATAAAAGAGCGTCTAGATGATCTTCGAAATAATTAACTTAATGCTGAACTCCGATTACAAAACTACAGAAATAATTAAATAAAATAATCCCATCGCCCGAAACAATCGCCATACTTGTTTTCAATTTGTAGAACATGGCGATTGTGCGGCTTACAAAAGCAGAGACAGGCCATGCCCACGTCCAGTATATGCCTTGTCAACCACAGTGTCCACATCCGGCTAGCAATATTTCAACTACCAATTACCACCAGACTAATTGACGTTTTTTCACTATCAGTTTACTGAAAATATTATTGCTACACAATTAATATATCTGATCAGGTACATACTATTTTACTAAATAGTGAACCACGAAGTACTTTTGCTCTAAAAATATGAGAAAAACTGCCTTACCCCAAATAATAACAAATCTACCAACTGTCTGAATATAATGACTGTAGATTTATTGGGAAGGCAAGCTCAGTTTAATTTCTGGAAATATCAATTAATGCCGTTTGTCAGTTGTTTAATATTTCAATATCCTATCAACAATGTTCTTGGAAACCATGTCAATATATCCTAGAGTAGACGCTAGGCTGAATTAGTTTGTATGTGAGGCGGAGGTGTATACTGTAGATATAATGTTGAAAAACATAAAACAAAAGAGTCAAAGGATGATGTAAAAGCATAACATACGTTTAGTATTTTTAAAAGTGGGCTAGAAAATAAAATATATTTCCCATACCCTGCTGTTATATGTTGAACTTAACTCTAATCTAAACTATTTTCTTACAGGAGACGGCAAAATCAGCCAGGACGAGCTAGCAGAATTAGAAATATTAAAGTCCTTATAGTAAGTGCTTTTGGAATAACCTTAGATTGATTGTGTTAAACAGCTTGATTTATTTAGCTGCCAGAATAAAGTGATATCGTTTGTATGCCCTAAACACGATAAATTCATTTCATTTTTAGTCAGAATTTTACTTTCATGGACAAGATTTTTACTTTATTACTATCAATTTTTGACATTCGACTGTTAACTTTTCAATTTCTACTCAAGATTTTCTAATGTAGATATTCAAAACCCGACAACACGATATCACGTTAGTATTAGAGCGAGAATACGACAAACTAGACTTGGATATTACCGAGTAATTGTTGTCTTAACGTAACGTGAAAGACATAACATACATACTAATTTTACTAGCCCCGTGGTAGGTCTCATTACATCATGCAGGAATGAATGAAATGGGGGTTTAATATCCTACTGTTCTTGCACCATCCGGGTTAATGAAGACGGGATCATACAGGAAAACTGATATTATTCAAGTAATCTAGAAAAACAGCAGTAGAACAAAGGTTATAGCTGTCTTTGACTAGGCATCGATCTCATTAGTTATGGCAGCAAACGGAATAAATACAACAAGAGGCCTCCTACCACTATGGGAGTTGACTGGACAACCTGCTCTAAATGACGTCAGACTGGTTCTATATTATGCAAGTCAGAAAAGGAGTGACGTAGGAGCGAGTCTGACGTATTAGAGCTGGTTATCCAGTCTACTATGGGAGTAACGTGCAAACACTAAACCGGTGGCAGCCGGTGAGTAAGTAAGACACTGGCTCGCTAGCCTGGGGGTCTCGAGTTCCCCGCCGCTGTTTGTAGAAAGATCTAAGGCGTGATTTCCCTTGTCAGTGATGCAAGATGTAGGGTCTGACAGACACATTTGTCTAGTCTTTCGGATGGGACGAAAAACGAGGTCCCGTGTACACCAATAAAACAGTTTTTATGTGCACATGAACGAGGCGATGACTATACCCTGATGACATCACTCGAAGTCATCCTCTAATAAGTCTCAAAGGTGTTACCTAGTTTTTTGTCTTTAAACTTAATGATAATGAAGCATTTCATTTTAGATCCCCAGTTAAAGATGTATTATGTAAGAACCAACCATGCCTATTGCAGATATTTCTGTTGGCCTCCTATGTTACATAAATTATTAATTAGACATACATTCATATAACAAACTTATAATCAGCTACCTAGACCATCGGATGTTGTAATTTTGAACGGATTGAAACAAGACCACCATTTAATAATTTAATTCAAAATGGAAAATCGAGACTGTTCATTATCGTAACAACGGTAGTATTGAAAATCGAGATTACGCTATTCTTCAAACGCCGATAACTTCGCCCAGAATGAACTAAAGTCACTGAAATTTCCAATATATTCATAATATCTTCCTTTTTTTATTATCTATTTTAAACGAGTATTGTTGGCTCTGTATTTAAATCTTACATGATGCATCTTTAATAGGCTACATTTTTATTATAACTTAGACGTGTTTATATCATGTTATATATATTATTACAGACAAAAGCATCAAGATCATCACTGACAAAAACGTGAAAACACAAACCCATGGATCCATGAGCTATACTGATTTTAATAAATAATCGAGCGTTCTCTTAAAGTGTTATTTTATTATGTACGGCACACTGATCCAGCAACGTATTTTACCAAAGGGATTTGCATAAAATGCCCCCCCCCCGACCCCAACTCCTCAATTCCCCCTCCAAGTCATTATTGTGTACCGATAAAGTCCCACTCGAGAAATTTCTCGAGATATTCCAGTCCGGTCATCCTTATCAGCTGTGCACCACGGACGGCAATGAATCACATCTAGTAGCTCGAAATGGACGAAAACCCCAGATCCTGATTATATGTTGACAGTTTAAATTCAACAAAAAGTACGCGGAAACACCGATGTCCGGAAAAAATTTCCGCAGGACACACTGCATGACGTATTCCCATCTTCATATCTATAATGACGAGGACTGTAAACAGCTGCATAAGGCACTTTCTATATACCGGGATAAAATATGGGCCTATTTGAAAATTAGTCAAATGAAACATACGAAATTATCACTCACCGTGTCTTCGTTAAAATAATAATACAACATTGATTACTGTTGATGGATGAAATCGAAACCAGGGATTGCCTTGTTAGGGGAATTTGTTATTCATAACAAGTGAAATAAAATGAAACAGTGTGCTATGAGGGAAATTCCAACTTTGACCTCGGATATTCGTCCCATTTGAACGACGCTACGTTGTTCCTTTGCAGACCTTCTGTCCTTGCGCCACTGACAAGAGGGTAATCACGCCGGAAATTTCCGATGACCTTTCTCGGCCAACGCACGGATCGAAAACGACTCCTCCAAGTTAGCGAGCTAACGTCTTACTTACAGAGTCACCGTGGCCCCGTTATTCATTAAAGGGAGAGAGAGAGAAAAGAGAGAGAGAGAGAGAGAGAGAGAGAGAGAATGGGGTTTAACGTCCACTCGACACACAAACTAGGTGATTTTGGGACTAACATATGGTTCAATTTTATGTCCATAATGTGCTTGCGCGTAGGGTTCTTTAGCAGTGGGAGGAATCGGAGGACCCGGAGAAAACCCACGAGGTTGGAAGGCGATCCTACTCTTTGTCACGTACATCCGGGGATTCGAAACCATGCCAGTTGACTCAATGGCAGACTTTATGATACAGCGCGCACGTGCTAACCATTCAGTCGCCCCCCCCCCCCCCATTTATTATAGGAGACAGATAACATCCACTTGGTTTCCTAACTTATGCATTGTCTCGAGGGTTAAATCATCAAGAGTATGTGCAACTCTGTTGGGGCTATGTCATTGTACTCCCAGCCCCAGGGCAGTCTTAACGCACGGGCACGCAGGGCGGTTGCCATGGAGCCCCACGAACATAGGGATCATAATCTCTGCTGATCATGATGGTTTTTTTTCAAATTTTAAACACTGGTTGTTGGTTGAAGGTACCGATACAATAAATATGTGTTTAATTTTATCAACAATTTACATTTTTATTCCTT
Source organism: Patella vulgata (assembly GCF_932274485.2). Lineage (NCBI taxonomy): Eukaryota > Metazoa > Mollusca > Gastropoda > Patellidae > Patella > Patella vulgata. Next base: position 35,260,629 of record NC_065886.2, on the reverse strand, counting down.
GTTGTGTATGTAGGGGTCGCAGTGCACTGTTTTACCCGTGGGCCGATAATGTTGTAAGGACAGCCCTGCCCAGCCAAACTAATCCCATCGACAATCATATCTTAGAAGCAATCTATACGTACATTAAGAATTGTTACAATAGACTAGTAATACTCTCCCTATTGACTTCAGTGTTAAATCCACTATATTTATTATATTCGACGCCATATTGAACAGGTTGGGGGTGCCCAATTTCAGCGATTATCCATTCAAACACTCCAAATTGCAATTGACTGTTGAATGTTGATTATTTAATTTCATACTAAACTTGATGATCCAGCAGAAGTGTATTGTAATGAAGTTTTTTTATTCAGGTAGCAAGGCACATCAATGGCTTTTGGTGTAGGATCAGCCGATGTCTGACTGTCGCTAGCCTGGAGGTCGGGTGTTCGATCCCTGCATTGGCCGAGAAAGTTCATCCAGATTTTCCGGCGCGGTTTCCCCTTGTCAATGATGCAGGACGGAGGGCCTGACAAAGACAGCTGTGTAGTCGTTCGGATGGGACGAAAAACCGAGGTCTCGTGTACATATTGGCGTGCACGTAAAAGATCCCTTGACAGTTGGAATTCGATATAAGAGTAGGCCATAGTGCCGCTGTCCAGGCAAAATTTCCCTCATAGCACACTGTATGGCGATGCCCGTCCTCATTAGCCCAGTTCGGAGCAGAACAGTAGGACGTTAAACCCTATTTCATTTCATTTCATGTCTTCTGTGATAGCACAGCGTGCATAAGCTACAACGCCCTTATCTGATCAGACAATGAATAGTCAACTGAAGATTACACCTCTCTAGAAAAAAATCTAATTTGACATATTTTGAGTGAGGTGCAGGAATAGTGAATCAAACTAGTTTCGTTTTCTCGTCATGTCACTTATTCATCGCCGCGAGGGGTTGGGGGAGACGAAATCAGTTGGTCGGAGTGCATAGAGCTATCCAGTCCGCCCCTGACAATTTTAATCCGGGGGTAAATGCGGAATTATGATCATAAATGGTTGCAAACAACAAACTTTTTAAAATCGAAATATCAGAGGAAATTAGATACCAGCTATACAATAGGTTTCCTGTCCAACTGAGGATTAAAGCCAACGAACAAGGATGATTGATTGATCAATGGTGCATGCACGTACATTGAGAGGGCGCTTTTTTCGGAACAGAGAGCACATAGCCACACCAATCCCTATACCCTAGCTGGGAATCTCACCGGATCCGATTGTTATCAACCATTTCCGGGGGGTTGGATGGTCGAATGGTTAGCACGTGCGTGCTTGATCATATAACCTGTAATTGAATCAACTGGCGTGGTTTCGAGAGGGCGCTTTTTTCGGAACAGAGAGCACATAGCCACACCAATCCCTATACCCTAGCTGGGAATCTCACCGGATCCGATTGTTATCAACCATTTCCGGGGGGTTGGATGGTCGAATGGTTAGCACGTGCGTGCTTGATCATATAACCTGTAATTGAGTCAACTGGCGTGGTTTCGAATCCCCGGTTGTACGTGATAAGGAGTAGGGTCGCCTGTCCAACCTCGTGGGTTTTCTCCGGGTCCCCCGGTTTCCTCCCACTGCTAAAGACCCATACGCGCAACCGAATTATTGAAATAAAATTAAACCATATGTTAGTCCCGAAATGACCTAGTGTGTGTCGAGTGGACGTTAAACCCCATTTCCCTCTCTCTATCAACCATTTCCAGTTTCTTTTGTTTTTTCAAACATCACCTACCCTGCCCACCCACCCAGTACGCCTCTAATGAAGCCCCTGATAAAACGTCTCTTACATAATATTCTAATAATATATTAATCATTCATTTTATTTTATTGCATATGAAATATATTACAGGTATTCAAAATTTCATAAATCTATACAATCTGTTGTATAGGATAGGCTACCCGGTTTTAGCTAATATTTTTAATTTCATAACTTTATTTATTATAACTATATATGTCTTGCCTTTCATTGTGTAAATAAAATGTAATTTTCATAAATCTATACAAGTAGGGGATATTGAAATGCAAATACCTATGCAGTTTGTGATATGATTAATAGTCATGGACACTTCACATGCTTTGAGAGTATGTTCACAGATGAAGAACTTATCGCTCCAACAGAACCTCTGAGCTGCACGCGTGACACGCAATAGCGCCATACACGTGGGAGGGGTTCATGGTCAAATTTGACACTTCAAGGAAGGGTTGATCAAAACAACCGCGTGCAAGTTTATCATATCCATGTTTTCTTTTCTATCGGTTCTTGCATAAGATTTACTGTTTAGCATATCTTTGCTTTAGTGTACGTGTTACGTTTAATTAGCAATGAGACGTCTTCAACATGATGAACGTCTACGTGCTACTGGCATGCTTAAAATGGGTTCTACACAGCGAGCAGTAGCCAAAATGCTTAATGTGTCCCAGTCTGTGATCCGGTACCAACAAACACACAATGTTGATGATAGACCTCGTTCAGGTCGTCTTAGAGCCATTACAAAAGCCCCCGAATCGATACATTCCTACACAGGTCCTGCGAAATCAAGGACAAACGGCCAATCAGCTTTGTGTAAACTTGTACCAAGTTACAGGGATCCGAGTTACACCCCCCCCCCCCCAAACGATTAGAAATCGGCTACAGGCGTCAATGGTGTAGGCAGCGTAGAAGTTGGGGCAATCGTCGATGGGGGCGTGTAATGCTCTCAGCTGAGTCCAGATTTACTCTGGATTTCACCGTTTGGAGGCGTGTAAATGAGTGTCATGCTAACGTTAACGTCAGACAGCATGCCAAATTCGGGCGTGGGTTTGTTATAGTGTGGGGAGGAATCGCCATGACTGGCAGAATGGACGTGTATATTGTTCAAGGAAAGGTCACTAGTGTGTACTACCGTGACCACATTCAAGATGATAATTCCCGTGCCCACCGCGCTCGTTTCGTGAATGACTACCTCCAGCGTCACCATATTTTCCAGTTGCCTTGGCCAGCCATGAGTCCTGATCTTTCCCTTATAGAGCATGCCTGGAACATAACCAGGAGACGTGTTCGTCGACGTCAACGTCAATTGACAACATTGCAAGAAATGGTCATGGCACTGCAAGAGCAGTGAGTCAGATTGCACCCAATCGTGATTGGACGGTTGATTAATTGCTGAATGTCTGAGGATTGGTGGAGCAATTACTCATTATTAAGACAAAAATTAAAAACGTTCATTTTCACTTTTGACAGTGTATCTTTTTGCGAGTGAAATGGGGCCGTCAGATAAGCTGCCCTTAGTGCACTCCCGCTTTTTTTGTATTGATTCTGAATATTCCCTTGGGGATCACGGTGGCTAAGTGGGTAAGGCGCTGGCTCGCTAGCCTGGAGGTCGGGTGTTCGATCCCTGCATTGGCCGAGAAAGTTCATCCAGATTTTCCGGCGTGGTTTCCCCTTGTCAGTGATGCAAGACGGAGGGCCTGACAAGGACAGCTGTCTAGTCATTCGGATGAGACGTGCACGTAAAAGATCCCTTGACAGCTGTAATTCGATATAAGAGTAGACCGTAGTGCCGCTGTCTGGGCAAAATTTCCCTCATAGCACACTGTATGGCGTATGCCCGTCTTCATTAGCCCAGTTCGGAGCAAAACAGTAGGGCGTTAAACCCCATTTTATTTCAGTTCATTTCACCGTGTACCCCCCCCCCCCCCCCGCATCCAATTATTTTTAATGTTTTGGGTTAACCAAAATGGCGTCACTGGCCTCAATCGTCATAATGGTAAAATGACGCCATGCCGTCTCCAGTTCAACAAAACTTCTTGCTTCACACTTAAGAGGGTTTTCCGCATTTCACCACAACCTCACCAAACTCTATTTAATTTTTGTGCGTAGGATATCTAAAATTTGATGCACATTATTACTGGTAATAGCACACAGTTTTATACTGGCTTTGATGGTGACAAAACTATAAGAAAAGACATTGATAGCTTTAATGGGATCATAGACTTTGAATTGAAGTTTAGTGATGAATAATTAGTTTAATCAGTTGTATCATTTTGAGGCGAAATTTTGGTACATTTCATGCGTTACCATGGTTACTATTTCATATTTCAACTATTATTTTAGTACATTTTAGTCCTATATTGTATTTTATAATGTTAAAGTCATAACATTTTTCTGGAACTTTAAAGTTTTTTTCTTTATTTGAATGACTTTATTGAAGCATGTTATAAGCCCCGATCATCGACTGGGCACGGTAGAATAATTTATATCCGATTATCTCCCTTGAATTTATATTGATATACTCGATTGAGCCTCCCGGAATTGAATGGTATTTCGAGCAACACAGCATAAGCTGACTGTAAACGACCAACCATGACCGCTGAATCATATTCGTTGTGTTTAATTACGTCACGATTCTACCAATACTACCTTCGTTGTCCGGTCTGACAGAAATGTAAATTGCGAGACTCTCGATTGGAATTCTGTCAATTCGGGACGTTCCGGACTGACAATCTAGTATCCCCAATCAGTATATTTGATTAAAAGCCCTTGCATGTATATAAAATAGATTGGTATGTTATCGATTAATCAATAGGTCACCGAGTAAGGTAGGTGAAATCTTGAGTCGAATGCATCAAGTCATAACAAGAGAAAGTCTTGGAAAGTCCGGAACGTTCCGAATTGACAGAAATTCAATCAAGTGACGCGAAATAACGCCCTCTCACTGTTCGGTTAGTCCCGAAACGGAGGTGGTGGGAGTAGAATCTTTACGTAATTAAAAACACTGTTTCAGCCGTCATGGTTGTTTGAGATATTTTCTTATGCAGTTGAAGCAAGCATTGTAACCTGAAACCCCCGTTTTCACTCGATTGTCACTATTGTTGGGATTGCGATAATTCAACTGCGGAACATTTAATAGAGTATCCCTGATGCTTCGAAGGAACAAGGACGATGTAGCTTATGCACGTTGTGCTGTCACAGAAGACAGTCAGACATCGGCCGATCCTACACCAAAAGCCATTGATGTGCCTTGCTACCTGAATAGAAAACTTCATTAAAATGTCATTTGTTATAAATAACAAGACAGTTCCTGGTTTCGATTCCAGCCATCAACAGTAATCTACAGTATTATTATTCTAACGAAAATTTGACTAATTTTCTAATAGGCCCATATTTTATCCCGGTAGATAAAGTCCCTTATGCAGCTGTTTACACCCCACGTCATTATAAATATGCAGACGGGAATACGCCATGCAGTGTGTCTTGGGGAAAATTTTTCCGGACATCGGTGTTTCCGCGTACCTTTAGTTGAATTTCAACTGTCAACGTATAATCATAAGGTATAATTAGGATCTTGGGTTTTCAAATGTCAATGTATAATCAGGATCTTGAGTTTTCGACCCATTCGAGCTACTAGATGTGATTCCTTGCCTTCCGTGGTGCACAGCTGATAAGGATGACCGGGCTGGAATATCTCGAGAAATTTCTCGAGTGGGACTTTATCGGTACACAATAATGACTCTATAATATCAAGTCTTGGAGGGGGGGGGGCATTTTATACAAATCCCTTTGGTGAAATACTTTGCTGGATCAGTGTGCCGAACATAATAAAATAAAACTTTAAGGGAATGCTCGATTATTTATTAAAATACGTATAGCTCATGGATCCATGGGTTGGTGTTTTCACGTTTTTGTCAGTGATGATCTTGATGCCTTTGTCTGTAATAATATATATAACACGTCTAAGTTCTAATAAAAATGTAGCCTATTAAAGATGCATCATGTAAGATTTAAATACAAAGCCAACAGTACTCGTTTAAAATAGATAATAATAAAAAAGGAAGATATGAATATATTGGAGATTTCAGTGACTTTACTTCATTCGGGGCGAAGTTATCGGCGTTTGTAGAATAGCGTAATCTCGATTTTCAATACTACCGTTGTTACGATAATGAACAGTCTCGATTATCCATTTTGAATTAAATTATTAAATGGTGATCGTGTTTCAATCCGTTCAAAATTACAACATCCGATGGTCTAGGTAGCTGATTGTAAGTTTGTTATATGAATGTATGTCTAATTAATAATTTATGTAACATAGGAGGCCAACATAAATATCTGTAATAGGCAGGGTTGGTTCTTACATAATACATCTTTAATTGGGGATCTAAAATGAAATGCTTCATTATCATTAAGTTTTAAGACAAAAAACTAGGTAACACTTTTGAGACTTATTAGAGGATGAGTTCGAGTGATGTCATCAGGGTATAGTCATCGCCTCGTTCATGTGCACATACAAACTGTTTTATTGGTGGAGTTATTAATCCGAAACCGACAAAGATTGGCAGTGTGCTATGAGAGAAATATTGCCGGGACAGCTTCGCTACAGTCTTCTCTTTCATCAAATTCCAACTGCCAAGGGTTCTTTTATGTACACGTCAATGTGTACACGGGACCTCGGTTTTCGTCCCATCCGAAAGACTAGACAAATGTATCTGTCAGACCCTCCATCCTGCATCACTGACAAGGGAAACGACGCTTTAAATCTCTCTACAAACAGCAGGGGCGGACTCGATACCTCCAGGCTAGCGAGCTAGCGTCTCACTTTCTCACCGGCTCCCACCGGTTTAGGCCTATAACATTTGAGTTAATAAATTGGCATAGATGATGATTGACACGACTGCGAATAAATTAACTAGTAAAATTAGTATGTATTTTTATGTCTTTCACGTTACGTTAAGACAACAATTACTCAATAATATCCAAGTCTAGTTTGTCGTATGCTCGTTATAATATTAACGTGATATCGTGTTGTCGGGTTTTGAATATCTACATTAGAAAATCTTGAGTAGAAATTCTGAAGTTGAAAGTTGAAATTGAAAAGTTAACAGTTGAAAGTCGGATGTCAAAAATTGATAGTAATAAAGTAAAAATCTTGTCCATGAAAGTAGAAATCTGCCTAAAAATGAAATGAATTTATCGTGTTTAGGGCATACAAACGATATCATTTTATTCTGGCAGCTAAATAAATGAAGCTGTTTCACACAATCAATCTAAGGTTATTCCAAAAGCACTTACTATAAGGACTTTAATATTTCGATTTTTGCTAGCTCGTCTTGACTGATTATACCGTCTCCTGTAAGAAAATAGTTTAGATTAGAGTTCAGTTCAACATATAACAGCAGGGTATGGGAAATATATTTTATTTTCTAGCCCACTTTTAAAAATACTAAACGTATGTTATGCTTTTACATCATCCTTTGACTCTTTTGTTTTATGTTTTTCAACATTATATCTACAGTATACACCTCCGCCTCACATACAAACTAATTCAGCCTAGCGTCTACTCTAGGATATATTGACATGGTTTCCAAGGACATCTGTGATAGGATATTGGAATATTAAGCAACTGAGAAACGGCATTAATTGATATTTCCAGAAATTAAACTGAGCTTGCCTTCCCAATAAATCTGCAGTCATTATATTCAGACAGTTGTTGTTTTTTTTTAATTAAAACCACTGCTTAAAGCTGAACTCCGTTTACAAAACTACACAGAGTCAGTTTTCTCTTATTTTTAGAGCAATGGTACATCGTGGTTGACTTATTTCGTCTAATTAGTAAAAAAATATGTACCCGATCCGACACAATAATTGTGTAGCAATAATATTTTCAGTAAACTGATAATCAGTCAGGAGGTATGTAGTTGAAATTAATTATATATCTAGCCGTCTTTGGACACTGTGGTTGACAAAGCGTATACCAGATGTGGACGTGGCAGGCCTCTGCTTTTGTACGCCGTACAATCACCATGTTTGTTCTACAAATTGAAAACAAATATGGCGATTGTTTCGGGCGATGGCATTATTTTATTTAATTATTTCTGTAGTTTTGTAATCGGAGTTCAGCATTAAGTTAATTATTTCGAAGATTATCTAGACGCTCTTTTATTCTGACAATGTGGAAACAGAATATCCGACCCCAAATACCTTCGGACCAACAAGCCCCGAACCAATAGGTAGACACTAAACGTCGTTACTTAATTATTTAATCTTCATTAAAATTATTAAATTAAAAGTCTTTCCTTATTGGATTTATATCACCGTGAGTAAACGTGATTAATAAAATATTTAATACTGTTACATTGACAATATAAATTCAAAAATCTTCCTTCCCCGTCGGACCAACGGCTGGACCGCGAACGTGATTAATGAAACATATTTAATATGTTATTAAAGTTAAAATATTAAATTAAAAATGATTTTTAAAGAATTTTTCTACTGGAACGTATGGGTGTTCACGAAACAGGAGTATGATAGATCTATCCAAAAGACAAGATAACACTTTCTACAGTCTTGATCAGTGACTTACCATCAGTGTCCAACTCTTTAACTATATCTTTAAATTCTTGAGACTCGGGATCCAATCCCAATGAATCGGCCAAGTCAATAAGATCAACGTCGGCCTGTCGACCAACCGCCGAGACTATAGCGGTTTTGATAACCGCTGGCTTAACGTATCGTCTCCATACTCGCCGCCCACGCCAGCTCTCAGTAGGTACTATCAGTGCTGTCACAACAACTATTAGTAAGACAAATACTAACTTCATCTGGGAAAATGAAACAAAAGAAGTAGAGATATAAACATATTGCCAGTTTCAAACGTGAACATTGTCCCAGATGTATTTAAATTAAGAAGAAAACAAAAAGCACTTTGCTATTATAAATCTTAACGCATTCCACATAATCGAGTGACGTGATTTCTACCCCAATCCTGTATGTGAAAAGATTAACGCCCCCCCCACCCGCCGCTACAGACCCCTATATGAAAGAAAATTATTGATATAACAAATAAGTACCATGTATTAGTCCCGAAATGTGCTAGGTCGTATCGAATGGAAGTTAAACCCCAAAACCTTGTAGAGTTGCCAAAAAGGTGTAGGGTCATCCGTCCAATCTCGTGCGTTTTATCCGGGTCCTCCAGCTAAAGCTTCCCTATGCGCAAGCGAATTATTGAAATAAAATTGAACGATATGTTAGTCCCGAAATGACCTTGTTTGTGTCTAGTGGACGTTAAACCCCACTTCTCGTTGTCTTTTGTAACCAGAAGTACCCGGGTCAACAATATGTTGACCAATACTGATCAAATTACACACTATAAATTAACTAAAAATCGATATCAACATTTCAGTCAATTTTAAAAATAGCAAACATAGCAAGATTTAGAGCTCATATTCCAAGAACGTCAGCTCTAATACATATTTCTAGAAAAGAGTCATAAATAGGTGCTCAGTGTCGCTTGTTTTGCAATGGTGGTTGTAATGGCTGACCGTTATATTTAAAGGTACATTATGTAAGAGCCAATTCTGCCTATTGCAGTTTTATCTTTTGCCCAAAATGTCATATAAATTATTCATTAGACATTTATTCACATAATCAACTCTATAGAACATCGGATTGTCGTGGTTTTTAGAGGACTGAAACGCGAGAACGCCATTTAATAATTTAGTTAAAACTTTTTTAATATCGTAACAATGATAGTAAAGAAAAACGAGACTACACTATTCTTATCAAAACTACAAACGGTAACATCTTCTCTCAGAATAAAGTAATTTGACTGAAATTTTCAATATATCCCTTTTACATTATCTATTTTTAAACTATTTTAGCGAGAACTGTCGGCTCTATCTAAACCTTACACAATGCATCTTTAATAGGCCACATCAGCCAAAATAGAAGGGAAAAATCCTAAATACTTAAACTAGGGGGTGGTGTTAAATATGAATTTTTTTGGTCCCCCCTCCAAAAGTTGTAGTTACCCTACCCATGTATGAACATATTTTTTTAATTTATTTTTTTGACCCCCTAACCCCCCTATACACACCCCTGAAGATAGTGGGGATTAAGCTGAGGGTGATAATTTAGATTTATTTTTTGTTTCCCCCCAGTACAAACCTCATCTTGACTCTATATTAGGGTTTTCGGGGTCGCTGAGTTCAATAGCTTAAATCCAAGATGGTGGCAATATTTCCACAAATTTCATACGAGTTGATATGTTTTCAGTTGTTAGCGACCTGTCTAACACTTACCGTTACATTTTCTTGTCTATAAAACATTTTATGTGTATGTATCTACATACTCACTTATATTTGTCTATTTTTTCACCTATGTTTGTCTATATTCACACATATTTGTACTTATTGTCTGCTTGCAAACTAAAGTAATACCGTAATGACCTCGCCAAAACCTAAAGCAACTCGCTCTTTGGTGCGAAAACAATTAGGGGAGGAATTGTATATAGAAACAACTGGATTTGCCAGTGGACGCTTACCTTTCAACAAAGATATCATAGACAAATATAGGTGAGTATGTAGATACATACACATGTATGTTTTATAGACAAGAAAATGTAACGGTAAGTGTTAGACAGGTCGCTAACAACTGAAAACATATCAACTCGTATGAAATTTGTGGAAATATTGCCGCCATTTTGGATTAATGCTATTTTGGATTTTCAAATCTTAAATTTAATATCACCAATGGAATACGCGAACCCGAAAACCCTAACATAGAGTCAAGATGAGATTTATACAAGGAAATATAATGAAGATTTTTAATGAAATCTAAATTATCACCCTCAGTTTAACCCCTACTATCTACAGGGGTGGGGGTGTACAGGGCGGTTAGAGGGGTCAGAAATGAATAAAAAAATATGTTCATATATGGGTAGGGTAACTACAACTTATGACGGGAGCCCCAAATTTTAACATCAACATCTGTAAAATAACACCACCCCTTACTTAAACATACATTATGATAGTGCTAAATCTGCCTATTGCAGGTCTTTCTTTAGGCCTGAAATGTTATCTAAATTATTAATTAGCCATTAATTAACTTATCCAGACCATAATAACCTATCGATGGCTCCTCTAGCCTGCGATGTTACATTATTTAGTTTTTTAACTATTATAGTGAGAACTGCCAGCTCTTTATCTAATCTCCCATAATGTATCTTTAATTTACATCCCACTTCTACTCGTTGCCACTGGTAACCTTTGATAAAACTGTCCGGTTTAATCGCAATACATGCTTAAAAGTATCCGTGTATCAGTAATGTACAGAGAGAGTACTGATCATTTCTGATACACGGATACTTTTAAACCGTTTTAGATACCTATCAAGCAATCAGTAGCGGACGTTTAGTCCGATCCAGATCGCAAATGAAGACGATGGCTCTAACCAATGTACATGAAACAACTAGTCAAAATCATAGTAACAAAACAAAATGGGGGGAACTACATGGCAGTTCAAAAACATATACAATGACATTAAATTAACATAACAACATATTACAAAAATCAATTATTATACATATCAATTGGCATCTATTTTATAATTTGGTTTGATTTATATTAATATGCAAAATATATATATTAGAATATTGAATAATTATTTTAATTAATTGTGATGATAGAAGGCGCAGTTGTCTTGCTGGACACTTCACAGGCATTGATAATAAGCAGGATGAAAAAAACGCCTAGAAAGTCATAAACTTTATTACAAATAAATTTCAACGGAAGAACCATCCGCCGATGCATACTTTCACCAGGAATGACCCACGTTTCGCATTTCCTTTACACTACATTTAATAATATCGCAGTCCTCTACGCCATAGATAAGATGTTTTGACGGTGTGGTCTAAACAAACACGTGATTGTTTTACGCTCAGAGTATCATAGCAAGACGCACGCGTAAATACTACTCAGGTCGTCTCTCCACAGCGAAATCATTCTACCATGAAATGTAACGTGAGGCTCAGAAAGGGATAAATAATGAAAGAGCAGAAAGTATTTGTCACTTTTCGGTTGAAACGACTCGATGATAAATACTATTTTTCACATGTTGGTTCACAATACTCGATAGAAATGTGATGTAAGTAACTTATTAGCACCTTTCCTCGGTGTATCGGTGAATATCAGGACAGTTTTGGTCGGGGGCCGCCTCGGCTTCGCCTCGGCTGGGCCCCTCGACCAAAACTGTCCTGATATTCACCGATACACCTCGGAAAGGGTGCTAATAACTACTACATATAAATGAATATATCTTTGTATACGTATGATTGCTTTGATTGAATATCACAATACGGGCCAATTTTTCAAAGCTCAAATCAGTAAAAACTGTTAAGCATTCAGTAATGAAACTGGAACGCCTCAATGAACTACTGACGCTTGCGTGTGGATGTGACCTGACGGACACGCTCAATCTTTACAAAATCCCCGATCGGTGGTCAAACTTGACTAAGCGCGCACGATTAATGAAAATTTAAGGACATAGTCATATCTTTGCTAATTTGTGTAAATTCACAACAATAATATATCGAAGATATAGTTCCATTTAAAAGATATAATTATTATCACTTTCTTAAGTTGTCACATATTCACAGTACTTTATACCTTTTTTTTTTTTAGAAAATTCTTAATAAATAACATGAATTCCCATGCTTAGTACTCAATTTTACTCATGTTATAAGTGTTTTCTGACCATTAGAATTCTGCAAAATCTTCTCCCAAAGCGCGGGAAATGACATTTCTGGGATTCTAGATTCAAACATTTGTCTGGGGAAGCATGAAAATCCCTGGGAACAGTCTCGAGCAACACCGGGATCGATCCTCGGACATCCTGGTTAGTGAGTCAGTGCCTTACTCACTGAGCCACCGCGACTACATATCAACGAATCAACACATCAGAATGGAGAATATATAATGTTAGCCTACCTTAATATGCAGATAGTTTCTTCTCTCTTTGTACGATAAGGTAACTGCTTTAAAATGAACGATTTCAGGTGATCTTATATAGATCACAAGTTGATAAATAATTACTGTTTTAATTTTGAAAACAAAACAACATATCACAAGTTTCTTGTTTGTTTTGCAACTGTGTGAGGGAATATTTGTGTAACAGATTGTATTTTCTTTTTTAATTCAACATTTTATTAAACAAACAGGATGCGAACAAGAAATTTGACAGAAAATCAGATATTTTATATGTATTCGACGGCCACTACTAACAGTTTTAATGTAAGTGTTACAGCCGTAACAATTTTATAATTATATATAACACCTAACATGGGTTATATGCGTATTTTATTTTATTAGTTATGAACCCTTCCAGACATACAAAAAAATTACCCCGACAACAAAGCGACTGATGATATTTGTTGCGTTGCCTGATAAAATGAATAATATCGTATGTTTCAATTCGAGAGAGAGAAAGAGAGAGAGAGAGAGAGAGAGAGAGAGAGGGGGTAACGTCCACTCGACACAAACTAGGTCATTCCAGGACTAACACATGGTTTAACTTTATTTCAATAATTCGCTTGCGCGTAGCAGTGGAAAGAAACCTTGTCACGTACAATCAAAGAATCGAAACAACGCCAGGTGACTAAATAACAGACCTTATGATACAACGCACAAGCGCTAACCATCTAACCCCCCTCAGCCACTTGGGGGAGGGGCCAGTTATGTATAAACATCCTGCCAGTGTGTAGACCTGCGAGGTGTCTTCCATTCATATGGCACTCATATAAATGCAAAGGTTTATCCCATTCGCAAAGTATTGACGAAATACGACCTGTATACGCCATTTGTGTCCTGCCGTGTTCCCGTCTTCATTAACCCAGTCTTTAAGCTGCATTACATTTATACGTCATTAGTCCAGTCGTTAAGCTTCATTTCCTTATATTTATACGCCATTAGTGCTATAGGGCAAGTCGGGGAGAACTTGAATGCTAGAGCAACACCAAAGAGAGAGAGAGAGTTTAACGTCCACTCAACACAAACTAAGTAATTTCCGGTTAATTTTTATTTCAATAATTCTCTTGCACTGGGGGGTCTTTAGCTGTGGGAGTAAACCGTAGGACCCGAAGGACCCGGAAAAACCCACGAGGTTAGACAGGCGACTCACTCCTTGTCACGTACAATCGGGAAATCGAAACCATGCCACTTGACTCATTGACAGACCTTGTGATCTAACGCGCTCGAGATAACCTGCGCACACACCCACACACCCACCCACACACACATTGTCACCTACAGTTTGTATATCTGAGTTACAGACAATTTTAATATTAATTCTTTAAGAGACAATTTTAAAATTAATTCTTTATGGGACAATTTTAATATCAAATCTTTAAATTACACCTAGAAGCACGATTAACTATTCATAACAAAACACACCACAAGGTATATGTCATATTCCTGAAGCAATGACCCGAGGAATCCGTTTTTGCCGATTGCTGGATTGGCTTCTGATACTTGAGCTTTTGAGGGAGTGTGTCTATCCGAAGTACAGCAACATTACAGTCCTTCGTTTAATCTGGGGTCTTCCCTAAAACTTTGGACAGTGAATTACAGTATTAAAAACGGTGAAAGTCTTGTTCGTCTACATACAGTATTGTTTACATTGTATCTGTGTTGATATCCTCGTTTGTCACGCAGTTAGTTTTTCTGCAATATTCTGCTATATACTGGTTAATTGGGCATAATAAAATCGTAAGTCATGACGTAAGGTTATGTAAACATATTTGGTCCAATTTGGAACTTTGTTTGAAGCCTAATCACATTGTTACGCAGTTAGCTATTGGTTGTTAATCGGACTATTGACCAGTCATAATTTGGAACAGAAAATTGCTTCCATTAAAGCAGTGTTTAGTGGGAAACACTACAGGGAGTATGGGTATATATGGATATAACTACTTCTCTATCCCACACACTCTCTATTATTTAATAACGACGTTTCGTAACACATACAGGTCACGTTTTCAAGTTAATGATAAATATTCATCTAGTCAGCCTATTTATTCATATTTTGGCTTACACTAAATTAATGAATAACCAGAAAAAAGCCCGATTGAACATGTTCAATCGTAGTCGGATGCAGTTGGTTGTAGTCGTAACTTATCGTGTTTGTGTGGACACTCACACGACACGATAAATTGTCTTACTGATGTTTAGCCAATCAGAGAGTAGCATTTAGTGGCGTAACTCACGGCGCATAATCTGTGAGAGTCGGGCCTGTGTGGACTGGTACCCTCGTAGGTAAGTGAAGTAAAGGCGCGACCCGATTTTTTTTTACAACTACCCAAGACGCTGAGTCCTGTCGGCTTGTGTGTAGTCGTAGCGGTATGGGCCGGGCTTTACAGTGTTTGACGTTCATCAAAAATCGACTCCGGTCGGTTACCGTTACGACCTTCGCGCATATGACTCTCCGTATCAAGGTCTCCCCGTTATTTATCACTGAACGACTCCAAATTATATATAGGTTTGATGTAGTTACATTCATATGTGTGGAATAATACTACCTAAGTTCGGGCCACTTGTGTTAGATTGGGAGCCCCCACATGCCCAAGGCCCCAGGACCCCACGATGGTTAATCCAGCGCTAGTCAAGTGCCATGGTTTCGATTAACAGATATCCAGCAATCGTTCACTCTGTCTCTTGTTCTCCTTTCTTTATCTCCCTTTTTTATTATAATTCATTCATGACACAGCCGATTTAATAACATACAGAAATATAAAAACACGGCGCGTGAATATCATTCAGCAGTCACATGACAAACAAATGAATGCGTTAGTATAAAGAAGAAAAGAAGACTATAATCTTTGTAGAAGATATTGGTTAACTGATATGCGTATAAACATTCTATCAATCAGTATGGATAAAGTCAACGTATTTTTACTGTGTCTCTTCTTCAGTTTGTTCTTCACATCAGGTTAGTAAATGGACGGTTATGGGTTAGTGCCAGTGGATGATGATATCTTTAAACCAGAGAGAGAGACAGACAGCCAGTCAGACGGGGATAACATACATTTTGCAATAATTCGCTTGCCTTAGGATCTTTAGCAAGAGGGGTTCCCATAGAAAACCCTCGAGGTAATGCCAGGGACCCTACATCTTGTCACGTTAGCCTGCAAGTGTGGGATCGAAATCACGCTATTTGACTAAAAGACAGACCCAATGATCTAAAGCGCACGCTGTAGACCACTCGAGGCCGAAACTCTAATCGGGGTGTTAAGGATAGTACCAAGAGTGATTGTAAGATTTCCATCTAATAGGATTTAAGACTAGACAGTTAGCCTAGTGTGTAGTGTGGGTAGGTGGGAGGGGTGGATAATACTATATATTCGCTTAGTAAATATCACCGATTAACTCTCAATATTAACTTTTTTTCTTCTGAAAATGAAATTCTAAAACAATTTTTACTTCGTCCGATGTAACAACACACGTTTTATCGACGCCATATGTTGTGATGTCGCACGTAGAACTTTACTAGTCGTGGCCATAAATGTCAGACATGTTGTGGAGTTAATAAAAGGTGTATCAATTATATCATCCAAAATTATAATTTTGTTCGTAGTCAATTTCATTCGATGCGTTAAAGGACCCATCCCAATTTGAACAGGGTCTTAAAAATAAAATTCCTAGTACGTATGAAATTTAAGCGCCAACATATAGAGGAATGGTGTATTTACCTTTTCTCAAAATTTCAGCTCAAATTGGACGTGAACGTAAAAATTGCTTATCCGGAAACGTAACCCTTTTAAGATTTCGGGTCACTTTTTTCGTTGTTTGACCTAAAACTCAATTCCCGTTCCATGTGCTGTACTTGATAACGAAAGGTATATTTCACATACAAATTATTTTTATAAAATAAAAGTCTGGTTTTATCCAGACACCGCATAATACAGCTTAAGACACCGGCCTCCATTTCCATATGAAGACTGACCGGTTTAGGTTGTTTGAAAACGTATCACGTAGTTGCTCGGTCCTGAGAAAGAGAATTTTAAGGGATTTTAGCACAAACTTAAGCAGTTTTATTCTCAAAATATTATCGGGATTGACCCTTTAAGACGTGTCCAAAATTCACTTGTTGGGTTTGGCTGTATGTGCTCAATAACAAATAAAATGATATAATCCTTTGAATTGATTTCCATCCAAAAGGTGTTGTTATCAATGTTGGACATTTTCGCCCCCTAAAAGTTAGGTTTAGGTTTAAGACTTTTGGGGGGAGGTTAAGTCTCCACATAAGCACTGACCTAGGATGATGAAAATTTGGTTCGTGATATTTCCTAGTTTTATTAAAAATCCATACAATACATTAAATTTATATACAAAGTTGATTTCGCTGGGGGTTTTTTGGTGTTCGTGGCGCTGGTGGTCTTCCTTCGGTGTCGCGTGTGGTATTATAATAATTGATGTCACCAAGCATATCGAATAACCGTTTAATTTGGTTCCCATGTACACATTGTGCACATAAAGGGACCGGTGACATTTGGAGTTCGATATAAGAGTAGACCCTAGTGTTACTGCCCAGGAAAAATTTCCCTCATAGAAGAGACATAGGTCGTTAAACCCAATTTCATTTCTAATACTATATAGGATATTGCTCCGCTTCACCTGATTTGCGGAACTTAATTCTAATATTATGACAATGCAGTGGACAGACACTGGCGTACCCGGAGAAAACTCACGAATTAGTACAAGCGACCCCACAAGTTGGGTATCAAAACAACGCCTCCTGACGACTCGACAGACCTGATGATATAAAGTACCCACATTAGACCGTTCGGCCATTCAAAATATGGAAGCATACGGCCATATTCATTTAAAAATTGTATACAGTCGAAACAAGATATTTTTTAGGTATTTATAACAAATCTAGACTATTTCAAATAAGGAAGTAACAAGGGATTTGTAATCTACATTGTTTTTAAGTTTGATTCTCTAAAAGGAATATCGATCTAAAAATAGTTCAATTCCGTTCAATATATACACAGATACGTTGAATTGAAAAAATATCATCCTCTGTAGACGATATGAATGAGATAAAATCAAAACACACCAGCACCGACTATAATCTTTGCTAAGGTCAATTGATACACCCCTTTGTCATCCAATTTAATCCCGATTAGTCATAATTAAATGTTAATATTAAATTTGAATACATTGTAGTCTGGGGTAAGCCTTATGAAAAAGGACATTGTCTAAATATTTTAAATAAGGATCTGAATATTTATAATACAATTACAAAAATTAAAATTTAATAGATAACTAGAGTCAAAATGTTGAAAAAGTTGAAAACATAGCAAGACATATATATAGCAGAAGAAGAATTATGTAGGCCTATATTATATAAATGTGAAGGCCTATATTACATAATCATTTTGTATTCAAAAATGTAAAAATCAAAATACAAGCAGATATTTTTTTTTGTTGGTGGAAAAGAATTATATTGCGGGAAATTTAAATGAAAATGTGGCGGGAAAAAATATCACCCGGTGTGAGTACTGGGCAGAGGGATTAGCTCCAATCAGGAGGTCTTTGGGTTTGCTCTCGGTATTAGCCGAGAAAGATCCCCTGGTTTTATCCGAGACTAGCATTTGGTGGACAAAACACCGAGGTAAATATTGTGGTGCAGGCAAAACAGCCCATGACAGATGGATTATTTGACATAAAACTATGTCAAACATTATCATAACCTGAAAATAGAGCATAGTAAAAAACAGATATAGGATTATCTGTCTACTTAATAGATTCAATGGCAATAAAAACTACATAATGGACTGTACAGACAAGAAATATATAGGTTAAAGAAAGTCATTATAAAACTGTAAAAGGAGTGGTGTGTTGAACATAACTAGTATATTGAATTTACAGTGAACATTCCTGATATCATATTGTCGTTAACTATTGTACATTATTACAATTTACACGGGTCATGTCAGCCAGTAGAAAAATTAACGACGATAAAAGCGACCCTTGTAATACAACGAGAGAGATTTAGAGTAAAGTGGCGTGAGTACGATCCCAAGCCGGTACGTGACCATGAGTAGAATCTCGCGAGTTTTCTGTAGTTTTCTGAGTGGACGTTAAACCCCTCCCCCACTCCTAATGCGAGAGACACATACGCGCGGGGGGGTTGGGTGGCCAAATGGTTAATGGGTATCATAAGGTCTGTCATTGAGCCAACTGGCGTGGTTTCGATTCCCCGGTTGTACGTGACAAGGAGTAGAGTGTCAAACCTCGTATGTTTTCTCCGGGTCCCCCGGTTTTCTCCCACTGTTAAAGACCCCTACGTGCAAGCGAAACATTAAAATAAAATTAAACCATGTGTTAGTGTATCATATCTATTTTTTATTACAGAATATTATTAAAAGGTATTATTTTAATATACAATTAACTATTCCATTTTTGACAGGATTTATTTTTAAGTATTTTGTGAGTTAGATGTAAAGACGTGTTTCATGTCGTGTTCATTATACCCATTATTTTAGGGTTGATACATATTATGTTATTATTACTCTTATTTTGTATTATATTAGAGGAGTTTGTACATTAGTCCTGACAGGACGCTAAACGCAATCTCTCTCTCTCTCTCTCTCTCTCGATGTTACAAAGATCGCGTTTATCACTTAAACCTCATATTATGTTTGATTAAACTTTGAATGGCTATAAATCAAGACAGAATTTGACCGACAATGATATGGAACCAATATATTCAATAAACCAGTGACAATGTAAATACCTCTCTTATTAACTATTTCATGACATGGTGTAATGAACTAAGGAGGTTTGCCTTTCCTTTCTTAAATTACAAAATCACATTCCTTTACAATACTCAAAACCTTTTCAGAGGAAGCCCTGGCTCATACATCACTGACGAGCCATACCAATAAATAATATTGACTGTAATGAAAATTATTAAGTAGAATTTTGTCCGTGAGTTATATATAGAACTATGTAGGACAATACGGAATAATAAACAGAAAGGGTTGCCAATTTTATTATTAATAGAGATAGTGGCGTATAGAAAGCTGAAATCAGGTTTCTTAACAATACAGCGCTCACTCATATGATATTGGTTATAAATAAACGATACACTGCTCACATATATTGGTTATTGACCTATTTATAGTTACATGGTCGTGGCGGTATTACATTGCTTTATTGGGGAATTATTGGGGAGGGTGGGGGTGTTATTGTGTGCTTATTGGTTTGTTTTTGGGGTTTGTTTTTTTTAATTAGGGTATGATCTGTACTTTCCTGTTAGTCCGTCGGTCCCTCACACTTTTTTATTGTGTGCTTTTTGTTTGTTATTAAGCTTTTAATTAGGGTATGATCTGTACTTTTCTGTTAGTCCGTCGGTCCCCCACACTTTTTTATTGTGTGCTTTTTGTTTGTTTTTTTTTTGTTTTTAATTAGGGTATGATCTGTACTTTTCTATTAGTCCATCTGTTCCTCACATTTTTATATTGTGTGCTTTTTGTTTGTTTTTCTTGTTGTTTGTAGTTGTTTTTTGTTTGTTTTGGTTTTTTATATTATGGGTGGTATCCACTGTTTTATTAGAGTATTATCATGTTTTTATTATGGCATGGTCGTTTTCGAGTTTTAATTAGGGTATGATCTGTACAATTCTGTCTACCTGTCTGTCCCTCGCACGTTTTTGTTTATTGTGTGTTCTTTTTATGTGTTTTATTGTCTTCTGTGGTCGTTTCTTTTTAATATGTGGTGGAAGTGGAGTTGTGTGTATGTGGTTTATTGGAATATGCTAGAATATCGATGGTGATGGTGATATATTCTAAAAAAAAGTACAAGACGGACTGATATAAACACTGATCAGGAGTGAATATTCTCTAGGACGCTACAATCAATGATAATGATGACATCGATGTGGCTTAATGAACCCCAAATATTAACTTTTTTTTCCTACGCAAATTAAATTTTTAAACATTATTTTTAAGTATTAGAAAATTAAATAAACACGTTTGGAGTATGTGTAGGTAAAAATTATTTCCTATTTAGTGTAAATGGGTATGTAAAACGAATAAAAGTCGCCATTTTGCCTGGACCAGTAACGTCTTGTGTTTACAATACACGCACCATTGATGATGTGAAGTCATAGGTTAAAATCAGTCATCTTTTACAGAGCAATAGAAGACTTTTCGCAATACCTCTGTGAAACAGATTGGGACTGATATTGATATGACTGAGGAGTGAGGACAGAGACTAATTTTTAACACGTCACAGTTAGGCGAAGAAAAATATCACACCGTCCAAATGACAGTTTTCAAATCAGCGTAACAACTGGCTCATTACGCTACCTAGCATATATCTACACAATCACAAGACTGTATAATAGACATCAATCAAGCAAAAATATATGCAATTTCGAATATAGTCATTGATAGAGTTGGAAATCATTAAAAAAGTAGGCCTGCATAAAAAAACACACTCTGACATACCAATTTTATTTGTATGTTTAAAATGAAATAGAGTGACATCCCTTTATAAAAAAATGTCAAAAACAGTTGCTAAGCGAGCTACATCGAAAGAGAGCAACGTTTTATCTCATTATCTCAAAATTGTTTTCTTCGGTTATTGAGTCATTAAAACCAAAAAATGGCCGTCAAAAATCGCGAAAGAAAGAATTCCCATAAAAATGTACAATATCGATAAACACTTTATGTTTAAAATTTAGAGGACTGTTGTTGCTCATTTGAATGGTTGTTTTTGTCTTTAATCAGGGTATGATCTGTATTTTTCTGTCTGTCTGTCCCTTACACCTTTTGCGACGCGATTACTCAGCTTCAAATTGAGGTAGAATGTTCAAACTTGGTATAGGTGTTTTTCTTGGTTGTGATTGGAGGTATATGGTTGTTTTGTTTGTTTCTGCATTCCATGTGTATAAATAACCTCCCTTTATATTCCAGGTTCTGACGGAGCAAAGCTTGATTTTTATCCATCGAAAACTTTAACAATTGGAGCCCCAAAACTGACATTAAATTGCACAATTGATCCAACGTTTAATATGCTGTATATAACAACACTGGCAATTAGAAAAAGAGAATATAACCCGTCTGTACTTTTAACATACGCAGAACTCTCGTTCGGTAGAACGAAACCAGTGTATGGTTCAGGAATATCAACCTCTAGATATCATGCTTCTGGACAAGTTATTAGAGACGACTTGCCCTCATCCTATTTACAATTAGAGGTTACAGATCCAAACTGCAATGACGAAGGAACGTATGAATGTTATAATTCTGGATCTAACAATCAAGGAGCTGTCAAAACTCCTTCCAGTGGAGACAATGTCATAATCAGAGGTAAATATATATCTGTTTAATTAATAACAAATTTGAACGTCCATAAATATCAGTTAAATTAATAATAAGGTTGAACGTTCATAAATATCAGTTAAATTAATCATAAGGTTGAACGTTCATAAATATCAGTTAAAGGGACTATCCCGATTTGAACAGCGTCTAAAAAATAAAAGTCTGAGTACGTATAGAAGTTAAGCGCCAAAATATAGAGGAATGGCGTATTTACCTTGTCTTAAAATCTCAGCTCAAAATATTGAGTCGTTTGGACGTGAACGTCAAAACTGCTTATCCGGACACGTAACCCTTTTAAGATTTCGGGTCAATTTTTTCGTTGGGTGACCTAATATTCGATTCCCGTTCCTTTAGAGGTCTATACAATAAATGACCCATGTGCTGTACTTGATAACGAAAGGTAAATTTCACCTTTTATATAAAAAAATGTCTGGTTTTATCCAAAAACAGTATAATACAGCTCGGGACGTCGGTCTCCATTTGTAAATGAAGACTGACGGGTTTAAATTGTTTGAAAACGTATCACATATATTGAGTTAGTTGCTCGGCTCTAAGGTAGGGGATTTTAGAGGATTTTAACACAAAATTAAGCACTTTTATTCTCGGGATTGGCCCTTTAAATTAATCATAAGGTTGAACGTTCATAAATATCAGTTAAATTAATCATAAGGTTGAGAGAGAGAGAGAGAGAGAGAGAGAGAGAGAGATGGGGTTTAACGTCCACTCGACACAAACTAGGTCATTTCGGGACTAACATATGGTTTAATTTAATTTACATAATTCGCTTGCGCGTAGGGGTCTTTAGCAGTGGGAGGAAACCGGAGAACCCGGAGAAAACCCACGAGGTTGGACAGGCGACCCTACTCCTTGCCACGTACAACCGGGGATTCGAAACCACGCCAGTCGACTGAATGACAGACTTTATGATACAGCGCGCGCACACTAACCATTCAGCCCTCCAACCCCCCCGAATCATAAGGTTGAACATCCACAGTTAAATTAATCATAAGGTTGAACGTCCATAAATATCAGTTAAATTAATCATAAGGTTGAGCGTCCATAGATATCAGTTAAATTAATAACAAGTTTGAGCGTTCATAAATATCAGTTAAATTATTTTTTAAAAAATCGGAGCGTCCATCAGTATGAGTTAAATTAATTTTTAAAAAATCGGAGCGTCCATCAATTTCAGTTAAACCAATAACAGATTTGAGCGAGTAGACTTAGCTTTATATTAAATGGTTAATAAATCGGGGTGGCCATACAGATCAGTGCCTTTATGTTAAATTGATAATAAAGCAGAGGGTCCATAAGTATCAGTGGCTTTATGTTAAACTGATAACAAACCAGAGCGTCCATAAAATATCAGTAGACCTAGCTCTACCTTAAAGGCTCAATACCACTCTTGTTGTAACTGAATAATATGTCCCAATCTTTATTCTGGTCAACAAATTGTACTATTTTAGAATATTTCAATTAATTGATGATACAAATTTCATCTTAACACACCTTATTTAAAAATTTTGAAAAATTCAACATAATGGTTTGAAACGTCTAACGTAAACCTTTTCAAATGAAACTTCGATTTAAAAAATATTTTCGAACCCTCTGGACAAGTAAAATAGGATGTAATGGATAATTTACACAACAGGTAGGACACTTAAACATCTAGTACTTAGATAGAAATATTATTTATTTTCTGGAGCTTTCAAGCTAGCAAGAGTGTTATTGTCCCTTTAAACTGGTGATAACTCGGAGCGTCAATAATATCAGCAGACATTATGTTATGTTGAATTGATAATATATATCGAATAGCATTAATCAGATTTAGATGTGGGAACCACAACTTAACAATAGAAACTGGAGGATGGTATAATATAGATAGATCTGACAGAACATGTAAATATTGTCTGGATAATCTAGGCTGCTCGCTTATCGAAGATGAACTGCATTTCATTGTCAAATGTATAAATACCTTAGATCACATCTTATGTCATTGATCGACTCATCTTATTGTAATAACCCTTACTTGTATAAACATTGTAAATAATGTAACAAAATATATATTTAGGGCTAACAGCATAAAAACTAGTTATCTGTTGTAATATAATGATGTTTTATAGTTGATATATTATACTGCACTACTATGGGCTATGGACCAGAGGCCTTAAATACTGAATACACATTTGATTGATTAATTGAATTGTCATAATAAATCGTTTTTTGTGCTTATTACTACTATTATCTTTTATTATCAAGATGCGCCTGTGTTTGGAAACTTGACGATGGCTGTCTTACCAGAACAACAAATTTACTTGGTAAACTCTGTGATGAATATTGTTTGTAGCGGAAATGTTGGCTATAAACAACAAGACTGGACATGGCAATGGAGAAATGATACCGACCAAACATGGCTTCCGTACCCTGACGCTTATAATATCACTTACGAAGACATAACACCTCCAGATGGTCGGTGTAGCTACGTTTCAAGAAGTACGTTAAAATATTTAGTGGAAGACAGGGAAAATGGTATACAATTCAGATGTATGGTGGGTGATCTAGAACAATTCAGTTTCAATTTGACCGTTTACTCCACAACGACAGGTAATAATTTAAATTAGTCGCAAGTAAAACCATAGGTGTTAAGTTAGAACCATATATGTTAAGTTGTCGCGAGTAGAACCATAGGTGTTAAGTTGTCGCAAGTTGAAACATAGGTGTTAAGTTGTTGTGAGTAGAACCATAGGTTTTAAGTTGTCGCAATGGGCGTCCTGGCTAGTGATAAAGGGGCATAATTCATAGGAGACACCATAGAGGATGCGGTCCAGCGTGACCTCATTGTTTACCCTATAGCATTGTTTTCCTGTACATTCATTACGCTCTGGTGTGTGGACAAATGTTAGTTTTTGTCGTTAATATGGAATGTAATCCTGAAACGTCAATATCATCAATAAGGTCACGTGGAACAGCATTTTTACTAGCGACGCGTGGTGGGAATTCCTTCACCAAGGACGCCCATTAGAACCACAGGCGTTCAGTAGTCTCTGTCATCCAGAAAAATATTCTACGAAGACTAGAAGGTTCTGGGTGACCGAGACTAGGCGTTCAGTTGTCGCAAGTTCTTTAGGAGTGAGAGGAAACCTACGGGTAATCCTACACTTTGTCATATACAAGCTTGGAATCGAAATTACACCACTAGACTCCGTGACAGACCCTGTTCTTTTGACCAATTTTGACCACCACTCGACTCAGTGACCGACCCTGTGCTCTATAGCGCACGCGTTAGACCACTCCGATCTACAACCCACAACCCCATATCACCAAGTACAGTATGTGCAATGTTATGAAGATGGTGGGCATGTAGGCGTAAAGAGAGATATATTTTTGTCCCGAAATCTCTCAAACGGGAGAAAGTAGAATGCGTATTTTAATCATACAAATGGGTCACGGTGGCAACATTCGTTTAAAGGGCGTATGGCTATATTCGCTGGAATTTAAAAATAGACTAAGATGGATTTTAACGCTCATATTAATGTAATATGAATGTATATAAAGTGATTTATATTCATTTTTTTTTTAAATTTAGTAATTTCCAATCAATTATGATGGATGAAATACATGAACAGTCTAAACTGAATTACAGTCGTTTACCCTTGCTTAGTCCATTCTGCACGTTGCACGCTGTTTTATTATTATGTTGTCGTTTGTGAATCAACAATTACTAATTACTTCCGTATTATCTTGTAGGGTATGCTCTTCTTTGTTCATTAGAATACACGAATCGTGTACTGATTATAACATGTCCATGGCGTCTTGAATATTGGATATTAGGATCCCATATTTTCACGCCAAGATATGACACCAATATTGAAATGGACCAATATTAAATTCTAATTCGTGTTTTAAATTTCAAATATCATGGAAAATATTGAGAGTTAAGAGGTTTAGATCCTTTAATCAGAGGCGAATGTCAATATCCACAATAAAACATTATTTGTAGTTTAGTATAGTATATATTTATTGACAGCAAGTCACAACATACATATTCGTGGGACCCATATACACGTGGGGTCCTGTGCTCTTGCCCATCGTGCCCACGCGTTACGACGGTCATCACTTACTTTTTTCCGTTTTCCATGAGATAATAACATTAAGATTTTATTTACAGTAGTGAACCCGACGCTTGGTACTACAACGGTTCCGCAGCCAGGTGGTGAGTAATTTTATTACAGTAGGGGAGCTGTGGTGGCTAAGACGTTGGCACGTTCACCATAGGTGTTAAGTTGTCGTAATTAGAACCATAGATGTTCAGTTGTCGCGAGTAGAACCATGATTGTTAAGATGTCGCAAGTAGAACCAGAGGCGAATGTCAATATCCACAATAAAAAATTATTTGTAGTTTAGTATAGTATATATTTATTGACAGCAAGTCACAACATACATATTCATGGGACCCATATACACGTGGGATCCTGTGCTCTTGCCCATCGTGCCCACGCGTTACGACGGTCATTACTTACTTTTTTCCGTTTTCCATGAGATAATAACATTAAGATTTTATTTACAGTAGTGAACCCGACGCTTGGTACTACAACGGTTCCGCAGCCAGGTGGTGAGTAATTTTATTACAGTAGGGGAGCTGTGGTGGCTAAGACGTTGGCACGTTCACCATAGGTGTTAAGTTGTCGTAATTAGAACCATAGATGTTCAGTTGTCGCGAGTAGAACCATGATTGTTAAGATGTCGCAAGTAGAACCAGAGGCGAATGTCAATATCCACAATAAAAAATTATTTGTAGTTTAGTATAGTATATATTTATTGACAGCAAGTCACAACATACATATTCATGGGACCCATATACACGTGGGATCCTGTGCTCTTGCCCATCGTGCCCACGCGTTACGACGGTCATTACTTACTTTTTTCCGTTTTCCATGAGATAATAACATTAAGATTTTATTTACATTAGTGAACCCGACGCTTGGTACTACAACGGTTCCGCAGCCAGGTGGTGAGTAATTTTATTACAGTAGGGGAGCTGTGGTGGATAAGACGTTGGCACGTTCACCATAGGTGTTAAGTAGTCGTAATTAGAACCATAGATGTTCAGTTGTCGCGAGTAGAACCATGGGTGTTAAATTGTCGCAAGTAGAACCATAGGTGTTAAATTGTAGTTTAGTATAGTATATATTTATTGACAGCAAGTCACAACATTCATATCCATAGGGCCCATATGCTCGTGGGACTCCGGCCTCTTGCCCATCATGCCCATGCGTTACGATGGCCATTACCGTTTTCCATGATATAATAACATTAAGATTTTATTTACAGTAGTGAACCGACGCTTGGTCCTACAACGGTGAGTCATTTTATTACAGTAGGGGAGCTGCGGTGGCTCAGTGAGTAAGACGTTGGCACGTTCACCTGGATGTCCCGTGTTTTATCCCACTATTGTCCTCTATCCGGGTAAAACTTTTCTCATAGCACACTGTATGGCGTATACCCGTTTTTATCAGCCCAGTCGGAGAAGGACAGTAAAACGTTAAAACCCATTTCATTTGACCCCAGTTTATCTATAGTAGCTTTGTTAGTGATATTAAATTATAATAATTTTAACGTCTGTGTTGCTTCTATAAAATAGTTATATAACGTCAGTATAGGGTATAGATATTACTTGTGTGAACTTAATTTAAGGGTATTTGTAATTCAGGTGGTGGTGGTGGTGATGATAATTCAGATTTAGAAGTAGTTGGTATAGCTGTAGGTCTGGTATTGGTAGTAATCATAGTACTAGTGGGCGTTCTGCTGTATTTCACCATTTGGAAAAAACGTAAACTTAAAGGTAATTTGGAAATATTGTTTTATCTACGTTCAGAAAGGATTCGAGTTTCACTTCGTCTTGTCTAGTGTGGGAGTGGGAGGTCTAATGGTTAACGCGTGCGCCTTGGATCATAAGGCCTTTTATCGAATCAAGTAGCTTGGTTTCGATTCCCAATGTGACATGGATTAGGGCCATATCTCTCTCTTGTTCTCTCGATCGTCTTGTCAATACTGTGGTTATTCGGAGATTAACGTTATTTAATAGGCTTTGGTATGCAAAGTCAGTGAGGAAACCATTCAAAATACAGCGATCCATCTACATCATACTTCGAGAATAGATCTTTCTCCTGAATGGCCGCCATATCCAAAACTTAGTATATTGTCTTGTAATACGGTTATACTCCGTTTCACATCTGGCATACAAACAAAGACTAAATAAAATTTCGGTTAACTATAGCTTAGTGTCTGTTCTCAAGCGGAGCTAACTGTAGACAGACAGCCTAAGTTTAGTATGTGAGGAGACGTTTATAGTCCATACAAGATGATCTCAGTTTTCTGTTCCACCCGAACGACTAGGCCATTTTTGGGAATCCCCGCAGTCGAATGTTAATATGAAGTTAGATTTAGTTAATTGATTTTATATTTCAGTGACAGACCAAGAATATGATATGTAAGTATTTGCAATATCAAACTTATTTCTGATACAAATACGTACAACTACAATATTGTAAAAGTTGCAGTTTTACCAATACGAAAATAATTCAATTCCTTTTAGTATTTACAAAGATGTAATGACGCATAATTCCACCGACGTTTGATGCTCTCTCCTATGCAGCAAGGCGGTCACTATCTGTATTTGTCATGAACCATGGGACTGTTTTTAATCCATTTGACTCCAAGACGGGGGATTTTCTGTGATAGAATACATAACTCTTTTTGATTAGAAGGATATTTTAATACTGGATAACATATTTACATGTACAACTCTACATATTAAAGTCATTGTGGTTAGATATAATAAAGTCTATATACAGCTGCTCCTACTAGGTCTCAGAAGACCTCATTCTCCCGGGGACCGAGGGCAGACCCTCCTCTCCTCTAGGTCTCTCTAGGGCCTCTAGGTCTCCCTATCCTGATTCTAAACTAGGTTTTTTATAATGCCATAGTTAATAGCATTAGTAATCAGAACAATGACAACTAATTATTAAGAGTAACACATCTTAACTCTAGACAATACGTGTTAAGCTTAAATCTTATATCATATAGACACTCTGAGTATACAAGTGTGTACAACCCATTACATCTTACATAATACTATGTCAAAAATCCCACACCTGGGCCCGATTCCTAGAAGATTTTAAGTAGACTTAGCATTTAAGTAAACTTACCTTATTTTGTGTTCCCAGAAAATTCTTAAGAACGTTCTTGTGCTTAGATTTTAAGTAGACTTCATTGTAAGCACAAGAACGTTATTATGCGTTCCAAGAAAAAACTTAAGCAGAACTTCGTTCTTAAACA
This sequence comes from Patella vulgata, assembly GCF_932274485.2. Classification (NCBI taxonomy): domain Eukaryota; kingdom Metazoa; phylum Mollusca; class Gastropoda; family Patellidae; genus Patella; species Patella vulgata. Next base: position 35,231,120 of record NC_065886.2, on the reverse strand, counting down.
TAGTCAATCTAAGCACAAGTCCCAAGCAGGGTATACGGCTTGCTTACCAACCTTAAGTCTGTTTCTGCTTTAAAAAGATGGCTGACCGTAGAGTTATTCGACGGCATTTCCGACACCTTTTGATACCAAAGAGACAATTACAAGACAGAGAAATCCTTCTCCAAAAGAAATTAAGAATGCTATAGAAATTTCGCTTCTACCCTGAAACCATTTTATTTATTTGCCAATTAGTAAACAATATTCTACAAACACACAGGCTACTTTAAGATCAGCCGCTCTCACAATTATTCAGTTAGTTTGTATGTGTCTGCGTTTTTTATCTTGTGGCACATTTTATATGTGTATAGGGGACATGTCAAATGCATCTAAATCAACCATATATTTATGACGTCAATGAAGCAGACGACAAATTTTTGACGTAATTCGCATACCAAAGTTGTTTTTATGACGTTAAAGAGCATCGTAGTCTAAGTTTATGGTAGACTTTACCAGTCACAATGTGCTTAGACTTATACTTGACTTGTGCTTACGTAAGAATGGTCTTGAGAATTTTCCAGGGACGGTATTTTCATAAGTTTCTTACGTAAGAAAAAGTGAAGCACGACTTTGTGCTTACTCTAAGAATTTCCTAGGAACCGGGCCCTGCTACGGATTAACTCTTACAATTATTCTGTCACTTAATAATTTGTCCAAAATGAGTTACAAATAAAATATGAATTCAGAATACAATATTAAAATTTAGATCACAAATGATATTGTATTACATTTCTAGCGTTGATATTTTGGGTTTGTTTTAAAGACGGTAAATAATCAAGCTAGTTTAGATTATAGTGCATTATGAGGTAAATGCAAATCGTTACTTTAACATATTATATTGTTTCAGTGGAACGAGTAAATTACCTGTTATATCTAATGGTGGTAAGTACTTCACAATTATGAAATAGGATTTAACGTCTAATAAAGACGGACATATGTCATACAGTTCTTTAAGGTGGTCCCACCGAACGCCTCCGTGTTGTCCCTTGTCAGACTCTACGTCCTGAACCACTCCGGAAATTCCCGATGAACTCCCTCGGCAAACACCAGGATCGAACACGGGATCTCCTAGTCAGCTAGCCAACGTCTAAGTAAAAGTAACTAATTCTTTAGTAGTGGATTGATGACTTACCCAGGTTTCCGGACACAGACTCTACTATCTTCTTTGTGGGTGAGGGGAGGGGTGTTCAAAAGTCTTTTGATAGACAAATTTTAAGCTCGAGATCATTTACTATTGCTACTTTGGGATCTAACTAATCCATTTGACTAGATTTTAGTGTACATTATGCCGTGAACAAATAAAAATTGACCGACAAAATACAGATGATGATCAGTGGTATTTGTTGTTTAACTTTGGTATATTTTTTTTTATTAATTATATTTTCAGTGCCACCCACATCGACAAAAATGTGATGAGTGCGTTTTAGGATTTGTCACGAAAACTCTTAACATAAATAATCACCCAACCAAATCATCTTCAGGACTGTTTCTCAATTGTACAGTGACGATCAGTACTAACAAACTGACATTGGTTACGTTCCTTTCTTTTCAAGTCTCGATTGTAAATCCGTTCTCTAATGACAATTTATTACAATATCATGCATGGATGAATGCAATATGTTTACCCAGTGAAATCCCTAAACGGTATATTAAGGTCTTCTAATTGATCCGACCGGATGTGAATGGTGCAGTCAGAACATTGATAAATACAAGACGGACTACAGGGTCTATGGGCACAGTTTAAATTACCATTGCGTCATTTTAGCGTAATAGGAATCCCTTGCGAACTACAATATTGTGAAAGATCAATCTCTGAAGGGAGTATCTGTCCAAAATGGCTCAATTCCGTTCCGTACTTACACAGATATGTTGAATTGAAATTTCATCGCTTTGTAATTAGCCCGCCGCCATGTTGTTGTGGCAATAAATTGGATGCCATCGTGTATCATGTTACTAATTAAGACGCAGAAAAATACAAACCATACAATACAAGACTATAAAATATTCGGTCACGTTGATGATAATCCTGTCTGCTTCTGCGTTCACAACTTCGAATATGCCGAACACTATCTGCCTGTATTCTCCTTTGATTTAGATGTAAGATATCAGACAACCACCAACCTGAATTATGATTGTGAAATCACCAGATGTCTACTGTTCCAGGAACATATGACACGAGACAAACGCATTCATCTAAAAAAAAGTGCCACAATATAATTATAATACCGTAAATTCAGGGGTTGTTTTTAGATCTATGAGCATTCATCGTGTATCCTGACTTTTCCAAGCTGATTGTAGGGAGTTGACGATGATGTATGGTTGTGCGTTTTTTAGGGCTGAGGCATCTAGGATTCTCTTTTATGAAGATTGTTTTCTGATCTATGTACAGTCATCGTATATCCTGGCCTTGCCCAGCTGATTTTAGAGAGTTAGAGATGTGCATTGCTTAGTGCTGGGTCGTCTAGGATTCTCTTCTTCTAAGATTGTTTTCAGATCTGTATGCAGTTATAGTGTATCTTCACCTTTCCCAACTGATCTGGGAGAGTCGGCGATGATCGAAGGTAGTGTGCTATTTCCACGCCCACATTCATAAACTGTTCCGCCTATTCAAATAGTAATAAGCAATGTTTCTATATTATGTATTTTATATGTTCTATATTCTGTAATAATGTATTTATGTGTAAATATACTGTATATAAATCGACTAATCCATTGAAACACTGGTAATATTATTATTAGAGTTATTGCCCTTGACATTGGTAATTTTCCGAACAGGGGAAGGGGTTACACATAAGCTTATCATGTTCATTAATCAAGTTCAGATATTGATCTTGTTGACAAAAATGGGCGTTGTATGTAAAAAGCACAAAGAAAAATGACCATAAACTGAAAGCCATCACTTTGGAAAATAAACATAATATTTGGACAAAGAAAGATGAACAGTCCCTACCTGGGAAAATGTATTATATAGGTTATGTTGATTACAAAATGGACAGTAGACTAAAGCAGTGGACACATTAGCCGAATCGTTCGGCCGAATCAATCGGTGCCGAATTTTATTCGGCCGAATGGGTGGACACACTAGCCGAATGCTTCGCCCGATTCAACCTGTCGATTGCATCACCTTTCACGTCAAATGGCTTCAATCTATCACGTGACTTCTCGATATGAGTGGTGATTGGCTAATGAATTCTATATTCGGCCGAATGCTTCGGCGAAGCGGACACACCAGGCGAATATAATTCGGCCGAATATATCAAACATGTTTGATTCGGGCGAATCATTCGGCCGAATAGAAATTCGGCCGAATGACAGTGGACACACTAGGCGAATTTCGACGCCGATTCAAAAATACACGACTGACAGTTCAACATTTTCCGGGTTCAATTAGCAACTTCAGATGTCATATTTGGCGTTATGAGTGGAACTGTCGGTCAGGGTTTATAAAAAAGGTGGAACGACGTTCATACAATCACGTGTTTACTTTTACGGAGCGTAACAATCTGGCCAGACAGTGCTCATAAAAACTTCACAACCGGTCTCTCTATTTGCCCAGTTAAATAACACACGTAACACACACAAATACACGTGCATAACACAACCACGTGTCTGTTAGAGCACGTGGTGTGGGTTTTGTTTATAAAAAGTGACTGACATAATGGCGCCACAAACGTACTTTTTAGTTTCCAAGTTAAATAAAACACCTATACAGAAAATTGAAGTGACAGATTTGTTTCGAAAGTTCTTTATTCCCAAGGACCCCAACCACAAATACACGTGCATAAAACAACCACGTGTCTGTTAGAGCAGGTGGTATGGGTCTGTTTATAAAACGTGATTGACATAATGGCTCCACAAACGTACCTTTTAGTTTCCAAGTTAAATAAAACACTTATACAGAAAATTGAAGTGACAGATTTGTTTCGAAAGTTCTTTATTCCCAAGGACCCCAGACACCGCCGTGTAAGTCTGGATTAGCTTGAGGGTCAGGATCAGGATAACGAACAGGAACGGCGGTATTACTGTAATAATCCAGTCTATCCAACATGGATTTAACTATATCAGGATATAGAGCTGATAATTCTCTTCTTTCATTTGGATCATCTTTAATATTAAATAACCAAAGATTCTGATCTTGACTGTTGGTACTTGGTAATGTCAGGTTCTTGTCTACTTGTAGATGTGGTGGTGGAACCCAGTGGCTATCACCTAAAACAACATGATATACACAAACTATAAATCCCCGTCCAGATGATATCACAGATGTGGTGGGGGGAACCCAGTGGCTGTCACCTAAAACAACATTATATACACAAACTATAAATCCCCGTCCAGATGATATCACAGATGTGGTGGGGGGAACCCAGTGGCTATCACCTACAACAACATTATGTACGAAAATATAAATCCCCGCCCTGACGATATCACAGGTGTGGTGGGGGGAACCAGTGGCTATCACCTAAAACGACATTATGTACAAAAACTATAATTCCCTGTCCTGACGATCTCTCTGATGTAGTTCTGAAATCCACCGGTTTTCACCTAAAATAACATTATGTACAAACACTATAAATCCCCGTTCTGACGATTTCACACCAGTTTAAGACATATAGAATTGGGCGAGACAAAACAATCTAAAGATCAATCCGTATGTCATGTTTACCAGATTTCCACGCTAAACTCACACAATGGCAGATTAAAAGATAACAGCAGGATTATAATAAAACAAGAATATTCTTTGAATGGCGTTTAGTAATTGGGACATTATCAAATAAATAAAATGAAATGTGGTTTAACATCCAACTGTTCTGATCCGACTGGGCTAATGACATTGAATTCTAAACCATTTCTTTATATCTGGATAAAAAAGTATTTCTATAGTGTAAATAGGTACATACGAGGGTTGGCTGAAAAGTTCTAAGCTTATCTCACACGTTCTGATCAGCAGTGAATATTCTATGATGTTTTTTTCCAGCCACTTCCCGCGTCGCTCTTTTCAGTTTTACAGTGTGCTATGGGGGAAATTGTCTGCCTAGCATACCATACGTAAGATAGTATATCTGAATTAAGAAATACATCACCATCGACATTACTGGTACTGTTAGTAAAAGTCTGCACACCCTGTCTAGTACATTATACGTACGAGAATAGAATAGTGTGCTTACCTGGATTACCGGTGAGTATTTTCCAGTCACCAACTCTAAGAGCAGCTCTAATTCTATTATCAAACGTGCCAGGATACATTCTGTTACCAGCCAGCGTCGTCATCGGATCAATGTTGTGTAACAGTTCTTTTCTTACTGCAGGGGCATCTTCACTATAGGGGGTACAATGGTAACACACGATTAACAAAACACCTACTGCAAGCGTTCTTGGGAATCAAAATTGTTACAAAATTTTAGAAATTTAACCGCCCTTAATTAAACATTTTATGATAGTCAAGTCTGTGTTTCCTGAATGAAATCCGCCTAGTAACAGACATCATATTGGAAAATGCCCCTAGTAACGGACAACATAGCGGAAAATTGTGATTCCGAGAACTTTTTGTAGATGATCGGGTGTTAAGAAGACTTACCTGATAGTTGCCCATTGATCAAAGCCATCTAAAGGTAGTGTACCATTTAGATTACCTCCCCCTAATTTCACTAAAGTAGGATACCAATCAGAAACATGGATCAACGCATCATTCACAGATCCTTTATTTTTTAATGCTTGACCATGTACAAACCCTACTCCATGCATTCCACCATCCCACAATGATCCTTTCCATCCCCGTAATGGCCAGTTATTACCACCTGCATGTACTTGACCTCCATTATCTATTGATTTAAAATATACATTCTGTATAAGATTGGAGTTAATGATCACAGTTGAGTAATTTGGCGATTACACATGTCAGGGGAGGTAACCGCATATTGTAAGTTACATTTCCCTATTGTTCTCAGACGACTACTCCTTTCCTTTATTGACCTCAAGGTGAAATCCATGCCATTCTTTGTCCTGTTACCACTTTTAACATTCTAATGATCTTAATCGGTATAAGTGTTTTTTGGTAATCATCACTCCGATTTATCATTCATAATACATCGTGAATTAGTTATATATTGCACTTGATACAAATCTGCCTTAATCGTGCACTTTAGATCATAAGGTCTGCCATTGAGTCAAGTGGCGTGGTTCCGATTTCCCGATTGTACGTGAAAAGGAATAGGGTCGAGTGTCCAAGCTGCTGGGTTTTCCCCCGGGTCCTCTGGTTTCCTCCCACGGCGAGTAACCGAATTATTGAAATAAAATTAAACCATATGTTAGTCCCCAAATGACCTAGCCTGTGTTGAGTGGACGCTAAACTCCATTTTTCTCTCACAACAGGAAGTGGAAATAGATTTAGATATATTAGTTATATTTACAAATAAATTATCTCATTAATATTTAAGTGTAATTTATTTGTTAGAATAAAATTTGAAGATTGTTTGTTTAAAACTTACCCGTTGTGAAAATCATTACTGTATTATTCCATAAACCGGCTTCCATAAAAGCATCAGTAACATTCTTTACACCTTCATCCATACAAGTTACCATACCTGTCATTGCATTGATTTAAATATACATAATATACCAGCAGGATAGGATATAATACACACATACATTTCAAACAATAAACAACAAACGTATATCAGATCAAGTGAATGGATCCCGGGGCTAGTCGTGAGCCTCCGCTGAGCTGTACCTTCCCCGGTCTGTAATGATAATTAAGGTTAAATGTTGCGTCGATATTTCTGTATATTAACTTCTGTAATGAAAGTAGAGAACCGTGGCTGGAAAGCTAGTCTCTATCACCCAGAAAAGTATTCTACGAATATTAGTCTGGATGCGTTGTCAACATTTGAGAATAATAGGTCATTGGCTAGATTATCCGGTCGTTTACATTATCAAAAACAAAGTCTAAGGGAGGTAACTATTCCTAAAACAAGAAGTCGACGCCCATGAAATTAATTTAAGAATGCCATTTTAGAAAATCCATTTGATTCCATTGCCAGTTCAATATCCAACACTCCTAATTTGTCGTCACGATTCATGTTTGTTTATAGTTATGCAAGAGCTATGGGATTTATTGTGGGAAGGGGCCCAACTCTTACTTGATTTGGCGAAAAATACTGGATAATCAACCACATAAAAAAACTCCCGGTTACGCATGAGCAATGGAACGTTTCGTCAAATACTGAGAACGGTCCCAAACCCTCCGTACGTTGAAGACTAGGGGGTGCTGGGTGACCGAGACTACTGGACAGCAAGTTTGTCTTTATTCTTCTTCGTATTCAGACTGCCAAAGTTGCCGGCATGAACCAGTTTAGACAACACAGCTTCTCGGGCATGATACGTAACATACAATTATTTGTAACTTCATCTAACACCTACCAGCGTATATTCGTCTATTTTTATCTTGAATAAAATCATATTGTTTTATATAACTATCAGGAACTTGAAGAGGAGCGTGAACAGCTTGGTATGGTAAATACAGGAACAATGGCTGTAAGTAAAACAAAATAATAGCAACATGTGAATTGTCAATAATTTAAATAGTAATACGTTTCATGTTTTACTGGTTTTCATACGGCCAGCTTGTACAAAGGTCGTTAAATCTCATTATTTTGGTGGCTTTTAATTATATCAACCTGACAAATGTAATCATGCTTTGTAAGTAAGCATATCAACTGTTTAATAAGCACTTTATTGTAATCATGCCGTTGTAACTTAATCAAATCAAACAAATAGAAAAGGTTTAAAACTGAAATGTTGCTGATACAAAACATAGACCACATTGTGTCAGATCAGATTACGTTATCGACTTTTAATTTGTAGCGTTCCTGATTCTGGCCTCAGTGTTTAATAACACCAGTGACCACGTACCTTATTCTGGATAAAGGACAATATTGGTGTCAGTCATTATCACATATGTGATAGAACTCGCTAAACACGTTCCATATATAATTTCAACACAGAGATTGTTGCTACGATAGATGAGTAATGACGGTTTCTACAAAAGGAAGTGACAAACACAAAAGGAAAACACGAGTTATCCTTCTATATAACTCTCTGGAGTGACGAATGATAACAGTTACACGGGCGAATTTCTGCTCACTAACAATTCCTTTGAAGACCACAAGTTGTTATGTGAGATTGTGGGAGGATATCTGACAATATTGTCCTTTAACTTATACCAGTAACAAACCTTACCCTGGTCATGCTGTAACTATCTTTAACTATATTATCAGTAACTTACTTATTCTGGTCATGTTGTTTAACTATATCAGTAACGTACCTTATTCTGGTCATGTTGTTTAACTATATCAACGGCTCGTTCTGTAAATAAATGTGTTGAATATCGACCAGTTTGATTGGTTACCGTCAGATTATCTCGCAAGTCGTAACCACAGTACTTGGGTAGAGTTGAATTCGAATATTGGTGGTTGTCGCATAAAGTATGCAAATAGTACTGCTCACTACCACCGAGGTAACCTACAGAAAGGATGATGATCAATAATAGAGACAATGAGGTTATGGCCTTATTTCACGACACAGAAAAGAAATTTCCATGTATAAGTATGAGAGAGAGAGAGGGAGAGAGAGACCTGGGCCATTATCGCCATATTGTTACCTGATTGAGCTTAATAGATCAATATTAAAACGTAACAAATATAAAATAACGAGTGTCCAGAGGCATAGGGTTTTATGTCCACTCGACTCAAACTAGGTAATTTCGGGAATAACAACATATATAGTTCAATTACATTTCAATACTTCGCTTGCGCCTAGGGGTCTTTAGCAGTGGGGAAAATCAGAGAACCCCTTTCAGGTACAAGTCGGGAATCGAAACCTCGCCACGTGACTCAGTGACAGTCCGTCTAGAACAATCCGTGGTTTCTAGTCAAATGGAGAGACAAAAAGAACCCGAGAGGGCATTGGAGCCCGTATGGTGCTCGAGCCACGGGATATAATACAATATCATTGATTGATAACTTACCAAAGTATGAATCAAAACCTCTACTTGTTGGTAAATATTCCTTTTTATAAAATCCAAGATGCCATTTACCTACAGCATGGGTTGAATAACCTACTTCTTTTAGTTTATCAGCAATAGTTGGGCTGTCCAATGGTAGACCATTTGGTTGAGACCACCATATTATACTATGCTGTAAACCTGTGTGTATCTAGAAATATTATTATATTTGGTTGAAAACACCATATTATACCATGTTGTGTGAATCTAGAAATATTATTATATTAGTTTGAAACCACCATATTAAACCATACTGTAAACCTGAGTGTATCTATAAAAATTATATTATACCGTCTTGTATCTCGAAATATTATATTATACCATTTTGTAAACCTGTGTGTATCTCGAAATATTATAACATTTGAGACCACCATATTATACCATGTTATAAACCTATATTAGGTTAATCTTTGAATGGCATTTAGCGATTGGGAAACACATAAACATAACACAATTTTTTATGTGAAACAATTACTGGTTTTATTCTAAAAGCACGACGTTTCGACAAGTATCCTCTTATCGTTATCAAGCACAATGCCATTTAGTAAACTTGGGGTCAATATACATGATATTCATGGTATTCATGTCTATTGTTAATTATATAGAGAATCTCCTACCAGTCTTTTTTGATATCAAAAAATATCAACACAAGTTGATAAAGTAACAAACAACGAGGCTCTGCCGAGTTTTTTTTTTTACTTTATCAACGAGTGTTGATATTTTTTGATATCAAAAAAGACGAGTAGGAGATTTTATTTATCACCCAATCCCTTCTTACATGCACAAATAGATAAATATAATTCTTTGCTGTAGATTTCACTTTACTGAACATTTCGGCGTAGTGATACATCATTTTTTGACAGCAATTCAAACATTGCAAAGTCCTTTATATTGACCCAGTGTTTCCATCAAGGTCAATTGAATAACAATAGTTCATTTTTAATTTAAAAAAAAGGTTACTTTTAATAAGAAATGAACTGTTCTTTGAAAATAAAAAAAGTAGTTCCTTTTCAACTGACCTAAGGAGATATCGCAGTAGATTATGAAATATATCACACAAGCGATATCTACTGTAGAATGTATTATTGGGTGATAAAATGTCTTTACACACGGGAAGCTTATGAAGGTTCTTAAAGAATGTCAACATACAATGTTTATATTTGACAACAATCAGATGTGGAATTTTAACACATCGCTACCTGAGGAGATGGATGAGTCATTGCCTTCTATATTACGAAAGTATTATGCCATGCGCCTGACATAAGTCGAAACCAGTGATTGTTTCCCATAAAAACTGTGTTATGATTAGGTGTATTGTTTATACTGCCGTTTTGTAAACCTGTGTGTGTATATCCCACAGTCATACATTCCGACAGCCGTTGTTAGCGGGCTTATATTTCAAAAATAGCGATGTTAATTCATAACAGCTGTATCATAAGGTTTGTCAATGAGTCAGCTGGCGTGGTTTCGAATCCCCGGTTGTACGTGACAAGGAGTAGAGTCGCCTGTCCAACCTCGTGGGTTTTCTCCGCGTCCTCCGGTTTCCTCGCACTGCTAAAGAATCCTACGCGCTAACGAATTATTGAAATAAAATTAAACCATACATTATTCCCGAAATGACCTAGTTTGTGTCGAGTGGACGTTAAACCCCATTTCTCTCTCTCTCTCTCTCTCTCTCTCGCTCTCTCTCATTCATAACAATCGAAATGGATGTATTACCCAAAAAAGACAGAATGAGCGGTAAAACAATGTATTAATTAACCATGCATTTTCATTCTACAGTGTAACATTATAATGATGGACAACCTTTCTAATTCTTTCATAGAATCTACCCCGAATAATACCTGATATCGCCCTGATAATAATTGACTTCTAGTTGGGGTACAGATCGGTTGAACATAGTAATTCTCTAGTTTAATCCCCTCTCCTGCCAATCTATTTAATGTTGGTGTTTTAATCTCTGAATTATGGTAACCAATATCATGAAAACCATAATCATCAGCTACTACCAGAAGAATGTTGGGTTGTTTACTGGAAACACAGTGGATTATACCAGACAATAATACTATATTTATAATACTGAACATCTTCCTGTAACATACAATAATACCAGATTTATAATATTTAACATCTTCCTGTAACATACAATACTACCAGATTCATTATACTGAACATCTTCTTGTAACATACAATACTACCAGATTCATAATGATCCTCTTTCTGTATTAGACAAGGGGAAACAATTAACAATAACAAATCCCTGCGCAATAACAAACTTCTACCCAGAGTATAGTGACCATCTTCTGTAACAGGAGAACATCAACTGGTAATAATAAACTTCTACCCAAGGTATAATAATCATCTTCTGTGACAAGAGGTGAACGCAAACAGCAATAATAAACTTCTACCAACTGATAATAACAAACTTCTACCAATTTATAATAACAAACACCAATTTATAATAACAAACACCAATTTATAATAACAAACTTCTACCTACTGATAATAGCAAACCTATACCAACTGGTAAAAACAAACTTATACCAACTGATAATAACAAACTTATACCAACTGATAATAACAAACTTATACCAACTGACAATAACTGTCTTCTTTCAACTGGTAATAACAATCTTATACATACTGATAATTTCTACTAACCAATAATAATTAATTTCTACTAACTGATAATAACAGACGTATACCGAATGATAATAACAAACTTACATCAATTTTTACAAACTGATAACTACTACAGGCTGGTAATAACAAAGTTCTAACTACTGATAATAACAAACTTCTACCAACTGACGACAACAGACGTATATCAATTGATAATAACAAACTTCTACCAAATGATAATAACAAACGTATACCTACTAATGATAATAAACTTATACCAATAACAAACATTTACCAACTGATAACACCAAACTTTCCCCATCTGATGATACACTTCTATTAACTTTAAAATAACAAACCTATACCAACCGATAATAACAAACTTATACAAGCTGATAATAACAAACTTTTACCAACTGATGATAACAAACTTCACGCCAACTGATAACAACATTCTATAAACTTTATAATAATACACCTATACCAACTGATAATAACAAACTTATACAAACTGATAATAACAAACTTCTACCAGCTGATTATAACAACTTTTACCTACTGATAATAACAAACTTCTACCAACTGATAATAACAAACTTCTATTAACTTTATAATAACAAACTTATACCAACTGATAATAACTAACTTCTACACGCTGCTAATAACAAACTTCTACCAACTGATAATAATAAACTTCTACAATAATAACACATTTCTACAAGCTGATTATCATAAACTTCTACCAACTTATAGTAACAAACTTCTACCTACTGATGACAACAAACTTCTACCTATTGATGATAACAAGCTTCTACAAGCTGATAATAATACACTTATACCGTACATTCCCTTGTTTTTATTCATTCTATACTTAATAAAAACATGGAAATGCACGGACTTTTTCTATTTTTCTCTTTTTCTCTTATATAGTGACGGTCAATTATTTTTTTGAATTGTCAGATATCCTCCCACAGTCTCATATAACAACGTTTGGTCTTTGTAGAAATTATTAGTGAGCAGATTTTCGCCCGTGCATGTGTTATCACTCGTCACTTCGGTCAGTTATATAGTTATACAGAAGGATGACTCGTGTTTTCCGTCTGCGTTTGTCACTTCCGTTTCTTGAAATCTCCATCACGCATCTACCGTAGCAATGATCTCTGTGTTAAAAGTATATTTGGAACGTGTTTAACCAGTTCTATCACATATGCGATAATGACTGACACCAATGTTGTCTGTCCTTGGACGTTCGCGTGTCAGTTCCTGTGAACGAGTGTAAGAAGACTTGTGTTCAGAGCTGAACAACAGTCCGACAAGCCTATAAGGGTACATGTAAATCCTGCACTCGCTAGCTTATCTTCTGAGTTAATCATTCGTACATACATGTATGCCTAGCACATGGTAATTTACCAAGGAATTGTGATTAAACGTGTACGTGTTGAGGATTATTCCCGTATCATACTTACATAATTAACAGTAACTCAAATAATATCCTTTACGTTTGTGTTGATGGCCAGAGTTTTAACAGGATCGAAGTTACGATAAAGGTCAAGATCATCTGATAACTGTTAAAAATAATATCAAGTCATGTGATAGTATTAGGTATTTTTTGTCGATAGGATTTAATATACCGATAAATAAATCTATAATTATTTCATATACACCAGTTAGAGAAATGAAGATAAGTGAAACGGGGTTTAACGCCCTACCTTTCTGCATCGACTGTGCTAATAAAGAAATGAAATGGGGTTTAACGTCCTATTGGTCTGCTTCGAACTGAGCTAATGAAGACGGGCATACGTCATACAGTGTGCTATGAGGGGAATTTTGCCCGGACAGCGGCACTACGGCCTACTCTTATATTGAATTCCAACTGTAGAGGGGTCTTTTACGTGCACGCCAAAGTGTACACGGGACCTTGGGTAATCACGCCGGAAAATCTGGATGAACATTCTCGGCCAATGCAGGGATCGAACACTAACGATTCAGCGTATTACCCACGTAGTCACCGTGACCCCCGGCTAATAAACACGGGCATACAGTGTGTGCTATGAGGGTCATTGAGCCCGGGCAGCGCCGCTAGAGCCTACTCTTACTTCGTATTCCAGCTAGACTTGTGAAGTGTTGTTTTACGTGCACACCAATGCCAATTGTATAGACGGGACCTCGGTTTTTCGTGCCATCCGAAGGACTATACGTTGTCCCCTGTCAGACCCTCTGTTCTGCACCACTGACAGAGGGGGGGGGGGGGTATCACCACGGCCTCTCTCGGGCCAAGTCACTGTAGCTCTTATCTTTAGGGAAGAATACGGGTGGTCCATCGAAAGATTTTGGCACTGACTTATTCTAACCATACTCCGTTTATATCATATGCAGGAGATGCAGAATGCTTACAGATTTTTAATTCGTCATACCTTTGTAAATACAATACGAAAATGATCCATCTTGGGACTGACAGTTTAAGCTTTTATAGATTAGCAATGGATTTAAAATCACCACAATGACGATCACCAGCTTTAATCAAAATAATAAAACGTATAAGAAATAAGAAATTAAATGTTTGTAATATTCTGTTTATTGACGATCACCAGCTTTAATCAAAATAATAAAACGTATAAGAAATAAGAAATTAAATGTTTGTAATATTCTGTTTATTTACATACACATTTTTGGTACATAATGGTCATTATAGTTGGTACATAAAGGGCATTAGATTTGGTACATCAGATTGAATACATACAGTCATTGGTATGTAATAGTAATAATAAAATTGGTACATATTAATCATTATAGTAATTAGAATTGGTACATAATAGTTATTAGAATTGCTGTATAATAGTTATTAGAATTGATACAATCATAATAATCAATAGATTTGGTACATAATGGTTATCAGAATTGGTACGTAATAATCATTAGATTTGGTACAGAATAGTTATTAGAATTGGTGCATAATAATCATTAGATTTGGTACATAATGGTTATCAGAATTGGTACATAATAATCATTAGATTTGGTACACAATAGTTATTAGAATTGGTACATATTAGTCCTTAGATTTGGTACATATTAGTCCTTAGATTTGGTACATAATGGTTATTAGAATTGGAACATAATAATCATTAGATTTGGTACATAATACTTATTAAAATATGTACACACTAGTTATTAGAATTGGTTCATAATAGTCATTAGAATTCGAACGTAATAGTCATTAGAATTGGTATGTAATAGTCATTAAATTTGGACCATAATAGTTAATAGAATTGGTACTGAATAGTTATTAAATTTGGTACATAATAGTTATTAGAATTGGTACCGAATAGTTAATAAATTGGGTACATAATATTTATTAGAATTGATACATAACAATCATTTCAATTCTTTTTAAATTACATACTAGGAGAATTTTAACCATTTATTATATCTTACGAAACCTGTATCGACCATTAGTTCACAGGCTTGTGTCTTGACAAAATCAAATTTCTGAAACACAAAATAAGCCCAATTTATTTTTCTAAAACATGATTTGTTGATGTTTGAGAATACCTTTCGCCCGAGGAGCCAATTTCCATTTATTTACCCCTGGATTTACTCTCATTTACTTACTTATGCTTTAGTCTAAATCCTTCCAATAAATCAGTTGTTTTACAAATTCATTTAGTGTATCCTGTTGGACCCGATGTCTGTGCAGTTCGGTGTATTTTGAAACAGGTATTCGCGGTCTCTTCCTTAAATAAACCCTCCAATTTCTTCTTGTCGTACATAGACATGTTACAAACAACGCTAAAATTACCACCATCACAAAAACTTTCATCTGGGAAAAGAAAAAAAATCAAATGATATTGATGAGTCGCATGGTTTGAGACAGCCATACTAAACAACTTTTTTCTATAAGACTTTGGCGATTTGGAGGTCTCGAGTTCGATCCCGGTGACAGTTCATCGGGATTTTCCGGCGTGGTTCCTCCTTGTCAGTGGGGTAGGACGGATCGGATGGCCTGACAATGGTCAAAATATAGTCGTTCACATGGGAGAAAAGTCCGAGGTTCCGCCGTGTACACATTAGCGAGCAAGTAAAATAACCATTGACAGTTGCAATTCAAAACAAGAGTAGGCAGTAGTGCCACTGCAGTGCAAAATTTTCTTCACGTCCTTCGTCCTTAGCCAAGTCGGTTAAGAACAGTAGAACGTTAAATCCTATTCATTTATGTTTATATATTATAATTAAATAATCCACATTACCTTAAGATAGTTAGCTTATATGTCAAACTTCAAATTTACCCTTTCACTGGATAGCAATGGATGAACAATGCACGCCAACTCCAAATTATACAATAAGATGTGGTGTGTAAAACGTATGTTCATTGAAATACACACCCATTCATTTATTAAATACTGAATCATTATTTACCTAGCTGTTAGTTTCCATTATCAATATCGCCATAAGTATGCCGTGTCTGTTATTAAAATATAAATTAAATTGCTGGTGGCAATGCTCTTTTGTCAGATTGCAGGTGGCAATATTCTTCTGTTAAACACCAAACTAGTTGTACCAGGTTATTGATTGTATAATTGGTTACCCGAAAAACTGGAGAACCGCGGTGGTTAAGTGAGTAAGATGTTGGTTTGCTTACCTGGAGGTCCCCTGTGCGATCCCGGTGTTGGCCGAGAGTGCTCGTCGGAATCTTTGCGTGGTTCCCCCTTGTCAGTGGTGTAGTCGTTCGAAGGGCATGCAAACCCGAGATCCCGTGTACACATTGTACAGGCTTACTGATATAGTTTTAGGGTATTTTTAAATGTTGCCCATGGGTATGTGAAACTCTGTTCTAATACTATTGGTCTGTAGGCTATATGTGAACCATTCAGGTGAGATATTGCACCACCTAGGTCAAAACTGTATTATTACCGGTTGTAAACGTACATTAATTGACCTAAATATCATCTAGTGTAACTATGTGTACATTACTGGTGTCATCAACCGAACTGAAATAAAGTGCTATGCTGGTCATGCCCCACACCTAATAGTCAATATATAGGACAGGCGTCTATAATGGAATTGTGGCACCAGGTACATGTATCACCATGCGTCAATGTAGTTTTAGAGTTTGGGCAGATTTTCGCGCCGAGTAGCTGAGCTGAGCTCAGTTCTATAACAGCATGATGGCAGTTATCTACCCAGATCATCATCAGGACTAGTCAAGTGCCTAGCCTACAAATTACTGGAATCGAAATCAAAAATAATGATTAAATTCCAGTCTTTATTATGGTTAAAATCACATCAAATATTTTTAACCTTCGTGTTCTAGGATACACATAAATTCGTACAACCGCTATGGCACAACATTTCAGGGTCTAATTCGTGTGCCGTACCACGTATGAGAAATATACACACATTGATGACGTCACAAACAAATTTAGTACGGATACGCCATACAGTTACGCTTTCCAAAAGTCTCCAATATGTTGTGCTTGACCTACCCTTGATAGTATATTAATTGGATTCGCCATATAGATAAATGTGAGACATGTATTGAATCTTTGACACCACTTTTAGTTTTGTATCGCTTAGACTGACTTAGTTACAATAATTGCGAATATGTGTACGGGTCGGTTGGGAGGGGTGGTGATTGTGTGTGGTGTTTCCTTCACACACAACACGACCCAAGACTGGCTTGGTATATCTTTATTTAAACAATGCGCTTGTTCGCAACAGTTTTAACAGTGGGAGACAGTGGCTTACTGAGTCAAAACAGAAAACATCGTATTCTTTGCTTCTGACCAAAACAATATTTGCGCCACTTTCGCTTTGTACGAGTTGAAGTCATGGTGATAAGTATTTTCACTGTAATCTATTTAAGTTATTCTATAACATAATAATGTAAAATTCCTAGTCTTCGGGTGTGGTGTGTGTGTGTGTGGGGGGGGGGGGGGGCTGCTACCTTTACGAGACTCGCAATTTTGCACACTGGAAGAGCTAATTCTTGGCGTGAACAGTTTAGCATATTATAAAGGGTCAATAGAAGTACATGTAGTATTAACCACATCATAAATACAGTTTTATTGGGGATCTGAAACCTATTGCGTCTACTTTAATAACCTTGTCTTGTATTATATTTTATCGTGATCTAAATTGATTAAAATTGACCGAATTGATTTCCAAGGATATTCCCTTGAGCTACATTATATAACGATTTACAAAGATAAGAAGAGCAATTATATGAAATGTTGTTTAATGACACATCAGCTCCAATCGGGCTATATTGCGCCAAACATATGGTGAATTTAACGAGACAAATTAAAACAATACCACAGAGATTTATTCATATATGTAAATAAAAACAAATATAGAAAATTTCATTAAAAATAAATATATCAATTCCTTTACATACATGTATATAAATATTTAAAAAACAATATATGATAAATATATACAATTAAAATTTTGAATAAAAAAGTTTGTCTCTTTTAAAAATGCTAACAATTTATGTAACTCCGGTTGAGCAAATAGCTGACGTGCTGACTGGCAACGGTAATATTTAGATCTAATATACTTGAGATGATTGCACTCAATCAAGCTGTGTTTTATTGTCAAGGGAACATGACAGTGAACACACTCTGGTTGAGGCTCTCGTTTCAAAATGAAAATATGAGTTAAAAAGGTATGACCAATGCATGAGCGACACAATACAACTTCATCCCTCCTGTTGGTTCTATAGAAGCTTGGCCGGTCTCCTAAGAGCGGCTTGATGTGATGAAGTTTGTTTGTGTCTGCAAGATCCTAAGACAGTTCCCAGCGGTCATATATAGAAAAAATTAATGGGCGTTTTAAAATCTGTGAAAGGTAAAAGAAATTGTGATATGGAAAGATCTGAAGCAGACTTGGCAGCTTAGTCTGCTTGATCATTCCCTTTAATATCAACATAACGGGGGAGCCAACAAAGGACGGAGTCCTTGCCGTTAAACTCGTGTGATAGGAGCAGACGATAAATGTCTGCTACTAAAGGGTGGTGTACAAGCTGCTTATTGTTTATTGCCTGTAAAGAGGACAAAGAATCAGCAAATGTAATGTGTTTGAAAGATGAAGAGGATTTAATGAACTCCAAAGCCTGAAAGATGAGTTCAGCAGTAAATATAGAAGCAGCAGGAGGAAGTCGAACAGAAATGGTCTCAGATGGTGTGACAGTAGCCGAAGCTACCCGATCGCCATCTTTAGAACCATCTGTATAAATTGGAGCATAATCACCATATTTAGTCTTTAAAGAGAGACTGAAACACTGCGGTCTTTAAAGAGAGACTGAAACACTGCGGTACAATATGTTGAGGGCTTTCAGACATATCTTCTTCAGAGTTTTAATATGAGGGATAAATGGTAATTTCTTATCAAATGTCAAACCCAAAAATAGACCATGGCGGTGTCTCAAAGAAAGAGGTATTCGCAATACTGTCATGACGGATACCAGCCGGAGACAAAAGGGGTTGAATGCGAATACCAAATGATGAAATAACATTAGTTCTCAGTAAATATAGATGTTCCTGATAGGGTCCAAATATGGTGTTAAATGAAATATGAGGCAGTGATGCAATTTTTGTAGCATACTGCAGTGCAAGTTTATCACGTATGTCGTGCAATGATGGCTCGTGAGCGTCGACGAATAAACTGTGCACTGGAGATGTTCGGAATACCCCTAAAATGATTCTAAGTCCTTGGTTGTGTATGGTGTCAAGCTCTTTGAGATAAGACTCGTGGGCTGACCGATACACAAATACACAATACACCCATGATCGAGGTAAGATCTTATCAGTGTTCGATATAATCTGAGCAAGACCTTACGGTCTGCCCCCCCCCACCCAGTTAGTGTTTGATAAGACTCTCAATATGTTGAGGGCTTTCAGACATATCTTCTTCAGAGTTTTAATATGAGGGATAAATGGTAATTTCTTATCAAATGTCAAACCCAAAAATTTCGTTTCATCTACAACTGGAATGGGACTACAATCCAGCGTAAGTTCCGGATCAGGATGTAAACCTCTTCTTTGACAGAAGTGCATGCACACAGTCTTTCGAAATCCATTGTCAGTTGCCCATCGTTGAAAATGAATTCAAGCAAAGCTGCAACAGACGTTCGGTTGTCTGCATACTTGTCGATCCGTAACACATCTGAAAGTCATCAACATAAAGAAAGCCGTCGAATCCACCTTTAAGGCACGATAATATACTTCCCTGCCTGAGGGACTCCCATTTCTTGGGGAAATGGTCAGAGAAAATTGATCCCAAGCGTACCTTAAACGACCTATCTTCTAAGAAGTTTTTAATGAAGATAGGTAAGCGACCCCGCAGACCGAGGTTATGCAGGTCGCGCATAATACCATATTTCCATATCATAAGCTTTTTCCAGATCGAAAAATATAGCAACTAAATGTTGTTTCTGGATGAAAGCATCCCTGACAAACGTTTTAAATCTAACGAGATGATCAAGGGTGCTCCTTTGGGACCGAAATCCACATTTGAGATCTGTAATGAGGTTGTTGGGACTCAAGGTACCAAACAAGCCTTCGATTGATCAATGTCTCCATGGTTTTGCAAATGCAGCTAGTTAAAGCCATCGGGCGATAATTGGTAGGATTCGTAGGATCTTTACTTGAAGAAGAGAAGTTTGATTACACTGGACTTGGATTGTTTTATCACATGTATCTGTTCTTAAAGAGTTATAAACCCAGTGTCTGAGATCGATGATTTTGGACAATATATTTTATTAATCTGGTTTTAAACATAATTATATTACTAGCCTTGTTTTAAGAATTTAATATTAGTATGAATGAGCACCGAATGAGCACTGAGCTGGAACATCTGATACTATTTCTTATTTGGAGATTATACGTAGCTAAAAATATTTCAATGTGTAATGTTATGTATTGATAATTTCCAATGACCGACTTCGGGTAATAGGGAGAGAGAGAGAGAGAAATGGGGTTTAACGTCCATTAAACACAAACTAGGTCATTTCGGGACTAACATATGCTTGCGCGTAGGGGTCTTTAGCAGTGGGAGGACCTGGAGAAAACCCACGAGGTTGGACAGGCGATCATACTCCTTGTCACGTACAACCGGGATTCGAAACCATACCAGTTGACTCAATGACAGGCTTTATGATACAGCGCGCATGTGCTAACCATTCGGCCATCCATCCCCCCTCGGGTAATAGGAAACAATGTTCTAGGCCAGTGCAGGGAAGTAGACCGTAGTACCGCAGGTCGGACAAAATACCTCTCGTAGTACACTGTATGGTGTATGCTCGTCTTCGCTGGCCAAGCTGCTGCAGAAAAGTAGCATACTCATGTATATGGTACAAATGGGGTATGAAGTTTTAAATAATTTTTATCTACTAGTCGTATTAATGTGTGGTTTACTGTTATCGATCATATTTGAACTTTGATCCCCAAGATAAATAATATCAAAATAGAATGAGATACAGAGTCAAGATGGTGTTTTATTTAATAACCATTGTTTTATTAATCGGCTATAGCGGATGTGATTTGATAATTTATCCATCACCAGAAGGAGTAGAACCGTCTGAGAAATTCCAGGTCCATCTCCAGCAAGACCGTCAACCATCGATAAACTCATTTGTTTACATCAGCCGATCAAACAATCGCATGGGCCAGGATAGATCGGTCAAACCAAACAGAACCGTATCTTGGACATCCTTTGCATTTACAGGATCCCAAGTTAAAGCAGTTGTCTTAGCTCCGAAAGATTTTACACGGTGTATAGTCCGCCCGAAACAATATGGGATTAACTGTCATAAAGCTAACAGCAAAACCGCTGTTTTTACTATTCGAGAAAATACTAAGATGATGTCTGTGGAATTCGACTACGACTACGGTAGTATTAAATCGGACATTGTAGATAAATTACTAATTTTTGCTGATCCTCCAGAAGAGAATGTGCCTGATGCAAATGATCCAGGTGTTTTATTCTACGGCCCAGGGGTGCATTATCTTGGTCGTCAACTACATATAAACGAAACTATACGTCACGTATACCTGGCACCAGGAGCTTTTGTTGAAGGTGGATTCAGAACGATGACTCCACAACCTGTTAAAATAACAGGTAGAGGTGTCCTTTCAGGGGCTAAATACCCTTTTCATGATACCCGATTCTTATGGGGGATCATAAATGTTGATATTGGTTTGAATCAAACAGTGGAGGGTATAACTATGGTTGATTCGCCTCAGTTCTTCTACCGTGGACAGAGTTCGTATAACATTGTACGGAATGTAAAGACAGTTGCACCTTGGACGGTCAACTCTGATGGAGCAGGAATCGGGGCATATGGAACAATAGAAGATTCTTTCTTTCAGACAAACGATGATACATTTAAGGTATGTCATCCTTTCTGTGGTTTTATTTGTGGGTTTATACACAGTCTATTGATAGAAGAATGCAACATGTGAAAGCTGTTTAAATTGCCACAATTAATGGGAAATGAAATATCTTTCCGACAGAGTGAGGATACACGGGTTCTTGTACGTAACTACCGTCACTACCTGTAATAGTATGTCTGTGACTTCTTTTATACCATACCTTTTCATTGACAATTATCTTTTCTGGAAATCCCACGTGTCCAATGCGTTGTCGACTGCGCTTCATCGAATTCTTAAAGTCTTCGGTTCTTTTCCGTGCAAGGCGGACAAAGCAGCGCTTAGTTGGAACCGGGCGTCCACATACCACTTACTCGATCATTTTGAACGCTTTGTATATTGGCCGAAATACAAACATACAATAAATCTGCCAATAAGCAAAGACACAAAGCCAATCTAAAAATATATCCAAATATGATAGATAAATAATTTGAATGTGTCGTATCTTTCACTTTTCATAAAAAAAAAAGCAGTATCATATACTTTCAGGTCTACAACGACGGCCTGGTTGTTCGACGATGTGTGGTTTGGCAGTCACAAAATGGTGCCGTTTTTCAGTTTGGTTGGTGGCCATCACGAAAAGCAAGAAATATCTCAATAAGTGAAATTGACGTCATTCACACTGACTGGTGTACTTTTCATGGCGATCGCTGTACAACTTCCGGTAATGACGCTGTGTTTGATCTGGCTGGAAAAACAACCGCCTTCAATACTACTAATATAACCATATCGAACGTGAGAGTGGAGGGTGATTGTCCTCGAGTATTCAACTTTGTCATGGATCCGATGGCGAAGGGAACAATGACTAAAGTTTATTTAAATAATTGGACTATTGAAAGGTTAGCACCGCATTCCGTCATGGATAATGCATTAGGTGGGGCATATCTGGGTGGACGACTAGCATCATGGTTTATAAACAATATGACTGTAGAAAACCGGTGTATTACCGACCCTTCTCAAGCTAAAATAACAATAGATGCTAAAACAACTAGGAATATTAACTTTTCATGCTGATGTAAATGACCGACATTCTTCGTCATCTTAATTCAACAGTATTTCGGCTTTTATTATGGAATATTATTGAATTGATACCTTAACAAATAGTATGACTACTAGTCAGGCACGGTCCAAGAATATTGACCTTTCGTAGTGATACAACATAACACTAGATATTTTGACCACTAGTCAAGTATGATCCAAAAATTTTGACCCGTCGTGGTGGTACATACAATATAAAACTTGATATTTTGACCACTAGTCAAGCATGATCACCACTAGTCAAGCATGATCCAAGAATTCTGACCTGTTGTGGTGTTACATACAATATAATACTTGATATTTTGACCACTAGTCAAGCATGATCCAACAATTTTGACCTGTCGTGGTGGTACATACAATATAATACTAGATAGTTTAAGCACTAGTCAAGCATGATCGAAGAATGTTGATCTTTCGTGTGGATACATATACAATATATCACTAGATAACCAATGTGTGTAACTGATCCGTCTCCGGCTAAGATAACAATTGACATTAAAACTACATACACAATATATTATCCATTACGATGTTGATGTTAAATAATACTTTAGATTTTAGTCTGGAATCGTGTTGAATTGATACTTTAACAAATATATATTTTGACCATTATTGCATGGTTCTAGTATCACAACCAAAATGGTTTGTAAGTCAAGGATATATCATGTGAAGTACGAATTATGAAATGTTCTAGAAATTTATCCGTACACCCTAGTATATACACACCTAGTTTTATGATAAATAATGGTAATTTATACAATTGCTAACAATCTAAGACAGAAAAATGCATCTAATGCTGTGTTCGCCATCGCGAAACATTCAAATATTTATGAGTTATTGTAGTAGTGTTTGGTGCCAAGCGGAAAGCACGGTGCGCTTACCATTTTTGAACAACCTGATACTACTAATATTAGCTAGTATATAATACGTTTTATCAGGAACACAATCTATACATGCAGAATAGTAAACATTGTTATACAGATGCCTAGCGTAATACATGTGTCTCTCCGAGTTTCTCCTGTCCTGTTATAATATTAAGGGTCTTAATATACAGAATTCTTGTGCCGTTGTAGTCAAAGTTTCTAGATAGTATAGCTCATCATAAACCAAAATGAAATGGGGTTTAACGTCCTACTGTTCTACTACGGCTGGGCTAATGAAGACAGACATACACCATAAAGTGTGCTATGAGAGAAATTTTGCTCTCATATCGAATTTCAATGGAATTTTACGTGCACGCTAATATGTACACGGACCTCGGTTTTTCGTCCCATCAGAATGACTATATAACCTGCTAATAACCTGTGCGCTAAGTGAGTAGGACGTTAAACCCCCATTTCATTTCATTTCATAGCACACTGTATGCTGTATGGTGTCTTCATTAGACCGTTAAACCCCATTTCATTAAATTCGCATTTCAGAACCTGTACCTGGGCCCTTATTCACGAAAACTTAAACTAAGATACAATCGAAATTTTAAGAAATACTGCAATTCGATTGGCTGACCAATAAAATCAATTTGCATATATGCAATTTGCATATTAGTCAGCCAATCGAATTGCAGTATTTCTTAAAATTTCGATTGTATCTTAGTTTAAGTTTTCGTGAATAAGGGCCCTGGTCTCTATTAAGTCATATTTACATTTGGTTAATAGAATAGTTTATCATCCGTTAATAAACCTCAGGCTTACAACTTGTGTCTGAATGACATTGTGTTATTGTCATTCCAAACACACACACACACACACACATTATTTTCTTTGTTACACACGTTACTTTGAAACTTTATTCTCTTTAAGATCGCTGATACTCATTTTATACTTTGTTATATGACAGAAGATGATCTGTTCTATTGAATAACGTGAAATACTTGTTTATCTATGGAAACACCATCGATTATTTAGCCGTGTTTTTAGTGTCTATTTGAATAGTATTATTGATTCCATTTTTCGAACTTCCTAGAAAGTTAATAAAATTGTGTATTTTAATATTTAATGATATTAGAGGCATTCACAGTATTTGTATTAGCTTGAGAATAATACTAGAAACACGATACCCTTACTTCTAATTGATGTAGGGGGTTCCTCGAAACTTTAGAACGAAATACCTCTGCTTCTAATTGACGGGGGTGCAGGGTTTCAATAAATTCGATATTGAACATTGGTTAGTATAGTCGATTAGCTGCCAATTATTAATAAACACTGATTGTTTTAGTGATTCAGTCGGCCGAGCAGCGGACGTGTTTCCTACATCATGGCTCTCCCATCCGCTCGCTACCATCTACTAATAGTCCGTCTATAATGGAGTCTTCAATTGTCCACGGTATATATACTCTTCAAAAAGTAGTGGATATTGAAATGCAAATACCTATGCATGTTGTGAAATGATAAATAGTCATGGACACTTGACATGCTTTGAGAGTACGTTCTCAGATGAAGAACTTATCACCCCAACCGAACAACTGAGCTGCACGTGCGACACGCAATAGCGCCATACACGTGGAAGCGGTTCATTGTCAAATTTGACACTTCAAGGAAGGGTTGATGAAAAATGCCCCGTGCTGGTTTATCCTATCCATGTTTGCTTTCCTATCGCTTCTTGCATAAGATTTACTGTTGAGCGTATCTTTGCTTCAGTGTGTTACGTTTAATTTGCAATGGGACGTCTTAAACATGATGAACGTCTACGTGCTATTGACATACTTCAAATGGGTTCTACACGGCGAGCAGTAGCCAACATGCTTAATGTGTCACAGTCTGTGATCAGCAGACGGTGGAACCGGTACCAACAAACACACAATGTTGATGATAGACCTCGTTCGGGTCGTCTTAGGGCCACTACACAAGCCCAGGATCGAAACATTCGTACACAGGTCCTGCGAAATCGGGGACGAACGGCCAATCAGCTTTCTGTAAACTTGTACCAAGTTACAGGAATTCGAGTTACACCCCCAAACGATTAGAAATCGGCTACATGCAGCTCGAGCATGCGTGACGACCGCGTGTTGTGCCTCTATTTACTCGCCAGCACATGGCAAACGGGCGTCAATGGTGTAGGCAGCGCAGAAATTGGGATAATCTTCGATAGGCGTGCTCGCTTTTGGAGGCGTGTAAATGAGCGTCATGCTAACTTTAACGCCAGACAGCATGACAGATTCGGGCGTGGGTCTGTTATGGTGTGGGGCGCAATCACCATGACTGGCAGAATGGGCTTGCATATTGTTCAAGGAAGGGTCACTGGTGTGTACTATCGTGACCACATCCTGACGTCGATAGTTCTGCCCTTTGCTCAACGTGCAGGTCGACGTTTCATCTTTCAAGATGATAATGCCCGTGCCCACCGCGCTCGTGTCGTGAATGACTACCTCCAGCGTCACCATATTGTCCATATGCCTTGGCCAGCCATGAGTCCTGGGACATGATCGGGAGACGTCGATGTCAACCGACAACACTGCAAGAATTGGCCGTGGCACTGCAAGAGGAGTGGGTCAGATTGCCCCAAATCGTGATTGGACGGTTGATTAGGAGCATGTCACGACGAATTGCTTAAAGTCTAAGGATTGGTGGAGCAATTACTCATTATTAAGACAAAAATCAAAAAAGTCGATTTTCACCTTTGACAGTGTATCTCTTTGCGAGTGAAATAGGGCCGTCAGATAAGCCGCCCGTGATCTGTTTATGTTCACGTGTAGGCAATTGGCCTGTTATTAACATACACTGGTTACCTCTAATAAAACAGCAGTGCATTTCCGCAGTTTTGTATTGTTTCTGAATATTCCCTACTTTTTTTAAGAGTATATATATAAAAAAAACTAGACTCTGGATTTATATCAGATGGCACTGGCTCACTAACCCGGAGGTTCGGGTTGGATCCCAGAGGTTCGGGGTTGCATTCCGACGTTTTTGCCTTTCCAGTGGTGCCATATTGATGGTCTAGTAAAGCCAAAGTAAAGTCGTTCATATATGTGGAATATCCGTGGTCCATGTACACCTTTGTTAGCACGTAAACAAAGAGCCTTTTAGAGTTGGAATTCGATGAAAAGTACATGGAAAAGCCACTGCTAGGGCAGAATCCCCTCTATAGTACAATGTATGGCGAATTCCCGTCCTGATGAGCCTTGGGGAAAGAACAGTAAGACGACAAACATCTATTTCAATTATTTTCAAATATATAGGCTCAATTATGCAGGGTGATAGATGCAGTTCAACATGACGGTCGGTTGAAAAGCATGATCAAAGGAAACTAAAATAGTGAAGCACCATTAAGATCTTAATGGTTGTGCACGCATATATAAAGGATTGGAAACCATCTACACTTGAAGAGCTAATATGATTATATGCAACAAAATATAAAATATTTATGGATGCATCATTTCAGCACGACCGACCTTTAACAACCCTATATAAAATACAACCAACAATGTCGGCAAATAACTGAGCACACTGGAGACATGCAGAGATATTATATGAACTGTGTTTAACACCTAGTTATCGATTGATTATCGTAAATCAATT
The DNA here is from genome assembly GCF_932274485.2 of Patella vulgata. Taxonomy (NCBI): domain Eukaryota; kingdom Metazoa; phylum Mollusca; class Gastropoda; family Patellidae; genus Patella; species Patella vulgata. The sequence continues at coordinate 35,203,428 of NC_065886.2, read as the reverse complement.
AAAACACGTTAGTCTCTTCACAGTTTAAATAACAGTAATCTGTGTTTATTATGGCCCTGATTGATCTTCGGGGATATTAAAGATAAACGGTGGGGTATTGATTCAATTGAAACCACACCGACAAAATAATCAGTTGAAATATTAAGAACGATTACTGAACGTCATAAGAATTTGTCAAATTACAGATTATTTCAAATTACAGATCCGTTTCAACTCTATGAGGTTCACGAACTGTAGGACGTCAATACCCATTATATTTTCTACGATTAAAGGTCCGCGTTATAGCATTGTAAGATTTCTGACGATCACTTGAAGGATCATTTACAACAGACCACGTCATAGCACAAGGATACATTACAACTGCAACATTGCAGATTGGTCTATGGCACAAGGATCAGTTAGTAAACAAATTAAGTTTACTGAAAGTCGCTTAACAGATGTTAGTGTACCGATCACCTCACAACATTTTCTGGGCACACCACAGCACAAGGGTCCGTTACAGCAATAAGATTACAGACAACACAGCTAAAGGGCCATTTAGTACAACGCAAAAATAGACCACTGTTTTTCATATTGAAGACATCTAAACATAGAATCTGATTTAGGAGTTTTTATATTGGAATATTATTTCTAACAGCACCGACAGCATCACGACATGATTATGTTATTTGTGCCAGAACCAATCTCATTCACTTCGGATATTCATGATATTACAACCCAGGGTTTGATGCACTGTTCCAGATAATGATTGTGCCACGCCAACTGCGATTCTGTATTAAACAGACTTACTAATTTTCCCCCCTCCTATCGCAAGCCAAATACAATCACACCCGGGATCGACACTAGGACTGCAATCATAAGGTGACCGTCGAGCTAGCAGCTTGAATTTTACATACGTATCCGCCTATTATTGTAGTTTGGTAGTTGTCCCGCGGTTGGTGGAATCATTTTGACTTAGTTTAAGGGTGAATGATTATTTTTTATATATTTTAGTGGAATTTGACCGTTAACCGCACATTACGTCATTGTTTCTTTTTTTGCTCTTTAAACTAATGATAGCATTATATTATACCATTAACAAATTATTGGGTTTTATTTTGGTAGAGTAGTCAGATCTCATGCACTCAAATGAATGCTTGATAAATTGATACAATTAAATCAGCTATAATTTGGTAAACATTTAATTTTAGGGTTAATAACAAAATAACACGTCTTGACACTCCTGGTGTCCATAAAAGGGTGGGGTTTGGCATCATTAATTAGGCTTAATGACCAATCATTATAATTACATGTAATTACGTCATATTTGACCAATAAGATAATTGACATCAAACCTCAAAGCCATAAAACTATCATATCTCTGGGTATTCGACAGACAGTCGCTAGATTCCAGAGGGAGAAGATGTAGCAATTTCTATCAGCAGGCTCCCAGCGAGTCTGGGTGGAATGGATTGAGAGAATAACTTTATTGTAATCTATCATTGTATCTTATGTAACCAGTGCTTGATATATATAAAATGTAAAAACGAACTGTTGCATTGTTATTCCTGGTAAGACAAAGTTAACGTCTAACTTCTGAGATATATAGTAGCAAGAAGAAAATACAAAACGTGAAAAGGAACCCAAAGGAGAGAATAACAAATATTAGACGATCATGAGGCTATTAAAATATGTAGCAGAGAAGAGAGTATGCGTCACAGGTTGGATGTGGGGAGTGTTTCTTGCTTTGTATTTTCACATCTAACCCGCGACTTCACAGGACTAGACAAAGTCTTACACTTTCTCGTATAACTTGCATCTCGCCATGTGCTAGGCCTGCTTAGAACTTTTCTTCCGGTTACAGTCATGTCAAAAAATGACTGTAGACCTAGACGAACCAAAGCCGGTAATCGTCTTACCGAAGCCCCGAATGTATTGTAAGAAAGAAGTGACGGCCGCGAATCGGAGGACGAAAACAGCAATGCCATATCTTTTACAAAAACCCAACCTGACACAGTCGTTCCGTCATTAAATGAAGAGGATGCTAAACAACAAGCACGAGGCGATCACTCTGCTGACCAACAACATAGAGACGCTACATATGCAGAGGTTTGATTTTACTGGTTATATGAATCACACGGCAGATATTTTTCGGCTAACTTCAAAGTATGTATGGTATTCAGTACTTTTGTATGATAAGAAATACAGGGAGAAACAAACCGAACTTAAGTTTGAATGGGGAGTTTAACGTCAGGACATTTGGGATTTTTAACTGATTCCTAAATGTGATAAAGCCACGGCTCGAGCTTTTCGCGATACAGGTCTCTCTATTATACACATTTTTTTACCGCGCCCATCCTTTTAATATTTGGAAAACCAGTGAGCGTAGAATTAAAGGACCTTTCCTTCCGGAAGGTGGTGAAATCTGCATAAACTTCAATTACAACTTATGTTCCATTGTAAACTCATGCACAATGGAAATATTTGCTTCTCAAGTAACTATTCAGGTGTAGATGGACACCAGCAGAACACTTCAAAAAACCTGAACCGGCCTTAAGTGTTAAATCGGAGATTTTTTGTGACACTGTCTTTGTTTACTAATTCCCTATATCTTAAGGTCTGGGGTCATTTATTGCCTTGTGATTCCTCAACACAACAGTTTCACGAACTCGTGGAACTTCAGATATGTAAATAAATCGAGAATGGAAATTACTGTATTACCGACATCAGGCCCACTATTCTGAGTTTCTTAGAAAATGAAATGAAATGAAATGGGGTTTTAACTGTTCTGCTCCCTACTGTTATGTCGACATCAGGCCCACTATTGTGAAGTCCTTAGAAAATGAAATGAAATGGGGTTTAACTGTTCTGCTCCGACTGGGCTAATAAGACGGGCATACGCCATACAATGTGCTTCGAGGGATATTTTGCCCGGGCAGCAGCACTATGGCCTACTCTAATATCGAATTCCAACTGCCAATGATGGATCTTTTACATGCCGTAAAAACGGGTCCTCGGTTCTTCGTCCCATACGACAGTTGGAATTCAATATAAGTGTAGACGATAGTGCCGCTGCCCGGACAAAAATTTCCATCATAGCACACTGTATGGCGTATGCTAGTCTTCATTAACAGTAGGACGTTAAACCCATTTTATTTTTCGTCCTTGTCAGGACCTCCGTCCTGCACCAATGACGAGGGGAAACCACGCCGGAAAATCTCGATAAACTGTCTCTACCAATGCAGGGATCGAACATGCGACCTCCAGGCAAGCGAGATGGCGTCTTACCCACTTAGTGGCTATTCCGAAAGATAACGGCGATATCCGCATTATTCACGATTCTAGTCAACCAGACAGTTTATCGCTCAATTCCTATACCTCCAATATAAGTTGTGAATAGATGGATCTCCGACATGGCTTAAAAACCATCAAACCGGATAACTATCTTGCAAAGGTGGACTTAAAGGGTGCTTACAGATCTGTGAAATGTAACAGGTCTGATTTTCCTTTGACAGGTTTTCAGTAATCTGCAGGTTGTAATTATTAACAGATTTGGATCCGATTCGGCATGATCCATCATAGGGTTGTACCTATTCACATTGTTCCATATCCAACCCCCAGGGAGAGGGGTTTAATGTAGGCTATGTCTGTTCTCCAATCCCTATTCAGATACAATAACAGATTTGGATCCGATTCGACATGATCCATCATAGGGTTGTACCTTTTCATTTGTTATAAGCCCCAAACCACGACTCCGGAAACTAGCTGATCAATCGCTTTCATTCAATAATGTCATCATCCTCTTTTCCACAGTCGCTAAAAACCTTGGTGTGTTAAATGACCCCCAGTTAAACATGTGTAACTAAATAAATGATCTGTGCCAAAAGCGTTATTTTCACCTCAAAAGTATTGGCTTCATTCGAAATCTCTAGTTCGATCTCATATATTTTCCAGGCTTGACTATTACAATAGTCTACTTGTCGACATACTAAAGTATCAAACAGAACGTCATCAACGTATCCAATATACAGCTGCTCGCATTATGACTAGGTCAAATCCAGTCTCATATCACTCCAGGACCCACACGTTCTTGTGCTTATATTTTAAGTAGACTTTGCATTTAAGTAAACTTATCTTATTTTGTGTTCCCAGGAAATTCTTAAGAAGTAGACTTCAGTGTAAGCACAAGTACGTTATTATGTGTTCCAAGAAAAAACTTAAGCACAACTTCGTTCTTAAACATTGTCAATCTAAGCACAAGTCCCAAGCAAGATATACGGGTTGCTTACCAACCTTAAGTCTGTTTCTGCTTCAAACAAGATGGCTGACCGTAGAGTTATTCGACGGCATTTCCTATATCTTTTGATATCAAAGAGACAATTAAAAGACAGACAAAACCCTTTAGAAACATATTCTCGAGAAGAATGCTATAGAAAATTTCGCTCCTACTTTGAAACCATTTTATTTATTTACCAATTAGTAAACAACACAAACACATGGGGCACTTTAAGTCAGGCGCTCTCACAATTATTCCGTTTGTTTGCATGTGCTTGCGTTATTTTTAGCTTGTGGCACATTTAATATGTGTATAGGGGACATGTCAAATGCATGTAAATCGACCATTTGCCGGGAAGTAGCCGACCAATTTATGACGTGGTTCGCATACCAAAATTGTTTTTATGACGTTAGAGAGCATCGTAGACTCAGTTTACCGGCCACAATGTGCTTGGATTCATACTTGACTTGTGCTTACGTAAGAACGGTCATGAGAATTTTCTAGAAACGGTATTTTATAAAGTTTCTTACGCAAGAAAAAGTGAAGCATGACTTTGTGCTTACTTTAAGAATTTTCTAGGAACTTGGCCCAGTACTGAAACAACTACAATTGGTTGCCTGTTCAAGCCAGGACCGATTTCAAAATATTTTCTCTTACCTATCAGTGTCTGGATGGAAGTGCTTCGAAGTACCTGTGCGATCTCTTAAAATTTTACATTCCATCTAGATAGTTACGACCAATTAATCAGAAAAAAATTGTGTACCTCGTTGGAAGTTAAAGTCGTTTGGTGGTCGCCCTTTCCAAGTCGCCAAATCTACAAAGTGGAGCAAACTACCATTATACCTTCACAGAAGTCCTACCCTCAATAAATTCAAATCTGACTTGAAAACTTAACTGTTTGAGTTATATTATTAGAGACTAGTATAGTATGCGCCATGAGCAAGTTTTGTGAATACAGCGCTTTATAAATGGACATATTATTGTTATGTTTAAAATAATTAAAATAAAATACATGGCATCTTTACACAGTCCTGCTTTGTTAAAAAACATAACCCTTTTAATCCTATAGTTCACGAGTGTCAGTTTAGCCATTGACAAAATATCAATTTTGTTGTCTCGTGTACATATACCCAGTGCCGGACTGGTGGGCCGAAGTCACGAGCGCGCCGAAGGGTACATATACCCTGTCAGGTCATTGACCAAGGTCCACACAAGTACGCGCCGAAGTCACGCGCCGAATGGGCGTGAGCGTCCGAGGGGGGTCTGGGGGGGATCTTCCCCCATGAAAATTTTGAAAATTGACAACCGCAAACCCATTTTCCAAGCATTTCAGACCAAAGCAGAAGAAGGCAAATTTTTGATTTCCTGATACATTTAGATAACAGAATGACCTAAGAGCACTATCATTAGATGAATTTGAGAATTCTCTTCAGTGTCAAAAACAAAAACCTTTTATTCTCCTTTTTTTTTCTCTTTTCTTTTTTTTTCTTTTTTCTTTCTCTTTTTGCTTTATAGGCTTAGGCCCATTTTTTTTAATGAGCCTAAACCCACCTGTCACGGACAGGTGGGCAGGTGGGCCCAGCCCGGCACTGCATATACCTAACTTTAATGTCGAATTTGTGATTTGTAGATAACCAAAATAGCGTTCGCAAGTATGCCATCAGTACATGGTTTCTTGAAGTACCTTTGTAAATACGTATTTTGTCTTCATATTGTTTGTTGCTAAAAGAACAGTCTTATTGGACCACATGTGCCCTCATCGCATCGCGGCTAACACGACAGCTAGACATTCTTTGATGTTTATATGTCCCTTGGCAACAAATGGGAGGTCAATATTCCAGTTGATACAAAAGTAATCTTCATAAATTCCTGCCCCTCCATGTTTTGAAAGATCTGTCTGTAAACCGGTGACCGGCTTTAAAGGTACATTATAAAAGATTAGATAAAAGCTGACAGTTCTCACTATAATAGTTAAAAATTAGATAATGTTAAGGCAATATTCTGACAATTTCAGTAAAATTGCTCCACTCTGATAGAGATATCAGCGATTGAATTTTAGGCCTAGCCTCGATCATCATTGCTAAAGTCGGAACGATAAAAACATAGTCTCGATTATCCATTTATGCATTTAGTCATCAATGAAAGTTGAACAGCAGATCGGATTCAAATCCAGTGAAAGTCGAACACATAAGATGGCATCAAAAGTTGATCATGGTCTTTTCATGTTGATAAATGTATAATTAATAGTTTATATAACATTTCAGGCCTAAAGAAAGACCTGCAATAGGCAGATTTAGCTCTTGCATAATGTATGTTTATGTCTTAACAGTACCATTGAATAAATTCATGAAATCTAGCCACCGTTTAATGTCTAAGGAGGCTTGAGATAATACAATTTTTGAGTTTCGCTGTTTGATGGGAAAGATGAAGTCTATAAGGCGACGCAAAAATGTTCGACCCCCTTAATCATCTGTATAAGTATGAAAGGTTTTCAAGACGATCCATTAAGAATTTCGGCCTGTAGTCGACAAACTGAGAGAAAATGGGCGTGGCTCTGCTCTTGGGGGTCGGGCATGTACCAAAAACAATAGGGATCATCCTTAGGGTATACGGAATAATTATGCACAGATTCAAGACAATCCATTAAGAATTGCGCCCTGTAGGCGACCACACAGACACACACCCACACAGACAAGGGCGATGGCATACTTTAAAGTTGCAATTTCATATTTTTAAGTTATATTTTTAAAATGTATTAAAATAAAGCCTTAAAATAGATGGTATCTATAAACAGTCCTACCTTGTTAAAGAATAATCCTATAATTCACTATTGCCAGTTGAGAAATTGGTAAATTTATCATTTTCAACTTCAAATTCAAACGTTTGAAGTTAGCTATTCCATGGGGGGAATAGAAAAACAAGGGAGGTAATTGTGTTATTATTTCCGGGGTCAAGGATTTATAAGTGGGAGAATGATACCTATGATCGTATAATAGTGAGTTGACAACCTATTGAGCAACAAGAGACATAAAAATAATTATGTTTTGGCTTTCTATGAAATTCTCGCTTTAATATGTAATATAGAAAGAATGGGAAAGAATCCACAATGGAAGAGCTAATAATATTATACCAAAACATATATAATAATTCAGTACGATTGATCCTAACAACCCTATTTAAACTAAAATCAACAATGGAGTGCACTGGAGACATGCAAAGGTATTATTTAAACTGTGTTTTAACATGTAATACCGGATTGATTATTTTAATCAATTAAAACCCGAGGGTCTCTTTTTTTCAGTTTCAATAACAATAATCTCTTATTTATTACGGTCGTGATTGATCTTCATGTATATTAATAATAAATGAAAGTTTTTGTATTTTTTGACACGTTATTGAATAAACTCAGTAGGGTATAAATTCATTTGAACCCATACCGGCAGAAGAACGATTACTTCCCGTTACACCACAAGCATCTGCTTCAACTGTCAAATTATAGATTTCTTTACGGCACAAGGATCAGTTACAAATGTAAGATCATGTTACAACAAAGGAATCCGTTACAACTTTAGGATCACGTTACACAAAAGGGTCAGTTTTAAATGTGAGATAACGCTACAGGAAAAAGGGTCCGTTACAACTCGATGATAACGTTACAGCACAACTGTAAGATTACATCACAAGAATCCGTTACAACTGTTAAGACTATAGACAGCATCACAGCCGAAGAATCAGTTACAGTTGCAAGATTACAAACGATCGCTTAACAACACATGATTCAGCGCAAGGACAAATAACCCAAGGATTCTTGTCATATTTTAGTCATCTAAACACTGAATCTGAATTAAGCAAATATACGCAATAACCGGGAATATGTTGAGTTTTTATATTGGAATGTTATTTTTAACAGCACCTGCAGTATCACAGCATGGTTATATTACTTGTGCCAAAACCAATCTCATTCAGTTCGGATATTTAAGGGACGCTATTGTTATACATGATATTACATCCCGGGGTTCGATGCACTGTTCCAGAGAATGTTTGTATCACACCAACTGCGATTCTGTTAACTTTGATACCACGTCCGGAAAATGTGAACTAAACAGATATAAAACTAGTATGTACATTGTTGCTACTACTGGATCCCTTTTTATCAACAAGAAGAACATGAACCCAGCTATAGCAGGTCGATGTTCAGGCGTGATGTGTCCAGAAAATTATAAATGCGTTCCTTTGATTAATGGCACGGAGTGTGCACTGGTGGATTGCGGTCTGTTGTCTGATTACAAAGATTATAATGTTAAATATAACGGAACAGTAATTGGAAGCAAGGCCACCGTCTATTACTATCATCATGAAGTGGTTATTAAAATTTGTAATGACAAGGGCGAGTGGGTAAACCCGTCAAGTGGATTGTAGTAGGTTACCCAATAACTGGAATGTTGATTATGAAGGAACTGTCATTAGTGTCATTGGAAGCAAAGCGACTATTTTTTTTTCTCTTTCAGTGACGTAGTTGTTTGTAATTACTAGGGCAAGTGGGCAGATTACACTTAGACATTTGAACTACCAATATTGATACAATGTAAACTTTAATTTTAACTATATATTAAAGCGATATTGGGTAAGATAAGGAGCTGACAGTTCTCGTTATAATAGTTACAAACTAGATAATGAAAAAGAATATGCTGAAAATTTCAGTCAAATTATTTCATTCTAAGCCTAGATATCGTCTAGCCTCGATTGTCATTACTACCACTGTTACGATGATAAACCAATCTCGATTATCCATTTTTACAGTAACCGCATCAACCACAAAACGTACTTTTGATTATGAGTTGATAATGGTCTGGATAGGTTAATTAATGTCTAATTAATAATTTAGAAAACATTTCAGGCCTAAAGAAAGACCTGCAATAGGCAGATTTAGCTCTTACATAATTCCTGTTTAATATTTGTTCATAAAACGAATCTGTAAATTACCGATTTATGGTTCTCATCTAAATGTGCATATTGGATTACAATCACATAATTTAAACATCATACTATTATATTATCTGTGCCTCTTGCTAATTATAAAATTCTTGGTTGGAATGTTTTTTGTTTTGTTTTTTCGGATTCCTATGACAAAGAAAAAATAGTTCTTCAGTACAATTATTGTTCAGAGGTTTTTCTCAGAAACTATTCAGATACTTTTATGGAACTTTGCTCTGGCTTGTTTTTCGGAGGGGGGGGGGGCTCGAGTACGCGAAGTGAATCAACCAGGTAGAAACTATGATCGCAAGCCAGAGGTGACGGGCCCGAACTTTTCATACGCATTCGCCTATTACTAGTCGGGGAATAAGGTTTGGCGTTGGTTTCTGATAGAAGAGACCCTATTGAAGATGTTTGTTGTTTGCTACTTCTGAAAACAAAGGAGAGCAGAAAATCCAAGATGGCGGCCAAAAGAGGTCTGAAGTTGAGTTTGGCAATGATTGTTGACGGAATGACCCGTGTAATATGTCAGTTCCCGATTCATATCACAAACGATTAATCCAGTATAGGAGCCAAAATCAAAAAGTATTCTTCCAGTACCAATTAGAACATACACGTGTGATTCAAGAGTTCGGGCGACGCGGAACACGAATATGCCCAAGCTGGTGGAAGTGATGTGCATTTTCGCTACAGATCTAGACATGTAATGCTTACTACCTTTAATGTTATCCTTTATATATTAGAGTTATCATAAAACATTATAATTGCACTATAATAGTGTATTCCGACTATGATTCGAAAATCTCAGAAAACACGTCTCAAGTTTTGAGTCATCTGTCGGACTTGAGTTTTAATGTCATTTTCACAATTACTGAGACTTTTTTAAACACCGCGACTGGTGCATCGGGTGGACAGTCCCCGTTCACTACTTCCCAGCAAATATGGAAGGGTATCGCTGCCAATATTAAATGCTCTGCGAAAATGTATTTTCCATTGATTATATGTAAAAAGTACAATGTACAAAGTCCTAAAACCGGTAACCTCTGACTCTAGGGTCAAAGTTCAAGTTAAAAATCAAATGTAATGTGTCAAATGACAAATGTTTAATTGGAACAAGGCTGGTTTTGGCGTGTCTACATTTTACATTTCCCTCAGTACATTTTACATTTGCATTCTGCCGCATCTCATTTGACCTTCACGCTTTCTACATAGAATCTTACCTAGAGCACTTACTATGATATGCAAATGTAGGATATCACATGGCTTAACATATACGGAAACGAGGCCGAGATCAACCTGGCACACTATAAGCCAGCACACTATAAGATGTTTACATTGTCTGCGATATCACCTCGGTGGAAGCGGGCGTTAAATAAAGCTATCTCAAACAGATAAGATATTTACCACACGATACTGAGGCAATCAACAATGTAGCCATTATTGTTGCCGCTTATTACCGATGTACCCAGCTGAGATTTTTTATATGGCAGAATCTTATTCAAATGGGATAAAAATCGTGACCCGCAGATTGTCCACAAACAAATGTGAGCGAACACACCGACGTCTGTGGAGGCGGCATAATACGTCCACCTGAATATGTCCTAGTATAAAAACTACACCCTTAATTTATATAATAGGGTGGCTCACTAACCCGGCTGCTGGGTCTTGAGTATGACATGTCACTGAAACTGTTTCATATTTTTTTAAGAAAGTACAAAAAATATGTCAATGTCTGTTGCTTAATAGGTTGTCAGATCACTATTATACAACCATAGGAATTTGAAATAATTTATACTCGCCCACGGTACTTCGAAATAGTATCATTAATTTGTCAGTGGAAAACTTAAGTCCACCGAATGTAAGTGGTCGATTGTCCAGGTCTGTGGTTAAAAAGATAAGGATAATGATGCCTCGTTGAAAGGAGGCAAAATTACCCCCTTGTTTTAATGGCTAAAATGAGACTTTCGAAATCAAACGTTACTCTTTCAACAAGTAAATAACATTTCTGTCAATTTCTTAACTGATGCTGGTGAATTATAGGATTAATAGGCTTAATTATTTAACGACTGATCCTTACAAACTTTATAATACAATAAAAAAAATAGGCAAGTAATTGAGCGCACTGGAGACATGCTAAGATGATATTTAAACTGTGTTTAAAATGTAGTTCTCGATTGATTGTTATATAAATCAATTACAACACGTTAGTCTCTTCACAGTTTAAATAACAATAATCTGAGCTTACTGATTGTGATTGTGATTGATCTCCATGGATATTAATAATAAACAAAAGGTTTTATTATCGTTTGTATGTCCATGGATGTACACGGTGGTGTATTAATTCATTTGAAACCATACCGGCATAGGAATCAGTTGAATTAAGTGAAAGGGCGGTCATTTAACAGCACTAGGACCCGTTACAACTGTACGACTACAGATCACCTCACAGCACAAGGATCTTTTAGAACCTTAAAATCACCCCACAGCACGCACAAGGTTCCGTTTCAACCGTAAGATTTCCTCATAGCACTAATCCGTTACAACTCTAAAAAGTGCACGAACTGTGGGGCTTTAAACACCATTTTCTACAACTATCGATCACTTCACAGCACAGGGATTCTTTACAACTGTGCGATCACTGAAATTTACTTGAAGAATCATTACAGATCATTCCCCCAGCATAGGAATCAGTTATAGTACAAATTTAAGAGCACAAGGTTCAGTTACAAATAAACATTGAAGCTCAATTCAGCAAAAATACGTAATAGCGGAATATGTTGAGTCTTTATATTGGAATGTTGTTTCTAACCGCACCGGCAACATCACATCAATTTACTTGTGCCAAACCCAATCTCTTTCAGTTCGGATATTTAAGATACGCTACTCATATAGAAAAAATCACTACTCGGGGGTTGATGCACTGCTCCAGAGAATGTTTGTATCACACCAACTGTGACTCTGTTAACTTTGATAGCACGTCCGGACAATGCCAATTAAACAATGCTGGAGGTATTGGTATATACACGACTGCCGACCCGGGATCTGTTTATGTCGACAAAAAGGACATGCCCACAGCTTTAGCTGGTCGATGTGCAGGGGTGGTATGTCCCACAAATTATAAATGTATTCCTTTGATTAATGGCACGAAGTGTGTACTAGTGGATTGTGGTCGGTTCCTTAGCTATATGAAGGTTGATTATGAAGGAACAGTGATTGGAAGCAAGGCAACCTTTGATTTTGTACTTATACATAAAGTAAAGGTTTGTAATGACAAGGGCAAGTGGGTGGATTATAATTAGAGTTGTAAAGTGTCGGGTATGCATACAATATAGTTTTAACTACTAATGTCAGTAAAATGAATCTGTACGCCACATTACTGATATATGTTTCTCAAATATTTGATTACATTAACAAATTCTGGGCTGAATAATTTTTCCATGAATGAGTTTTAAGAGTATGCTCCAGAGCATATTTCAGGCGCCATTCAAGAACATTTTATAAAAGTTTCTCTCGATTGAATAAGTTTCAAAAATCATTTAAGATAACAAATTGGACTATCGGGGCCGCGGTGGATCAGTGAGTAAGGCACTAGCTAAATAACCAGGTGTCTCGGTCTCGCTGCTGGTGTTGGACGATTAAGTTCCTCGGAATTGTTCCGGCGCGCGGTTTCTTCTTCAAACTTGTCAGTGACGGAGGACCTGACAAGCACATCATCTAGTCGTTCGGATGGGATGAAAGATAGATGTCCCATGTATAGTATACCTTGACGTGCACGTAAGCGAACCCTTGACACATGAAATTCGATATTATGAGAGTAGGCTGTAGCGCTGCTGTCTGGGCAAACGTGCACAATGTATGGCGTACGCAGAAATGTAGGCTGTTAAACGTCATTAGATTTCATTTCAAACCTGACTGAGGTTTTGCTATTGAATAACTATATCATAGACTTTATCAGTAAGCATTGAAGAATAATATATTATTATATAACTATACAAACATTAAAGTAGATGTATGTTTTATCCATTAAACAATCGTCAAATAAAAAAATTTCAGTTCATTTCAATATGTTAACATGTACGTTAAAGTCCTGGCGCGCCATCTGCATTTTTCGCTAACTTATCAAATTTCTCACGGCTTATTTAACATTTAATTTGAAAAAGTAAATTACGCCAGATAATGTCTCGGCTTGGATTCCGTCGTATTTTTTTTATACTTTTTTTAAAGGCCTATCCATGGCGATGGGCTTGTTGCATAGCCAGCTGCATAGATCAATTGTAAATACTGAACGGAATTGAACCATTTGTGGAGTGATATTCCTATTAGAGAATTGTCTTTCTCAATATTGTAGTTTACCAGTGATTCTTGGGTGCTAAAATGACGCATCGGGACTTCAGAAGTATTTGTGGGTTGATTAACACCGCTACAAAGATTGGGTATTCATGTCCAGGTAATATCGCACAGTTTCTGGGCCAACCTTGTACATCATCTTCCGTGTCCACTGTCCATTTAAAATTTCGACGTTTACAAATTAAAGGTGTATGTCTTAGGTGGTGGGCATCCAGGTCGGTTCAAATGTGTGGTAAGTGCAGGAATATGCATAATATAAAGTTTGGGTGGAAAGCCGACAGGTGTAGACATCTTCTACGCAGAGCAATTATTGAACTGTTTAAGCAGCATTTAGTAACTGAATGAGAATAACACATGACCCAATTATATGGAATACAAATTGCTTAAAACTTTATTTCTGGTGACGTTTCAACGAGGGTTGTCTCGTCTTTATCAAGCAAGGGGTGACAAACATAGTAAATTGAAGATACACAATATGGAACAATGGAAACATTAATATACAAAGATAATCAATTAGAAACCATCAATGTTTCTTTCAAACCGGTTAGAACTGATGATCAGTTAGTCTAGTCATACCTTTTATCACATTAAATTACTCAGTTGGGCTGTCTATCCCCATAACCTCAGCTATAGGCGTAAACCAAGGTTATGTTCTAAGACCTACACTTTTCAATGTTTACGTTTTTGATCTTCAAACCTATTTAAGCAATCCTGATAATGATGCTCCAACTCTTGTTAAGACAAAGCTTTCGCATATTATGTAACTCTGTTCCAATTTGGATATTTCCAGCAAAACCAGTGGCCATTTGGGATTTTCGTCTATTTGACCCATTTGGGCGCCGATTTCGCACTGGGACTTTTGTGAAAATATACGTCTCGACCGTCCATAAACCGTGGTCGGCATTTCTATTGCAGCACCTGCCCGTGATTTTTCACAAAATATAAAGGCTATGTCGCTCGTTTTCTTTATCTATTGGATAATAATAATGTATTATTATTGTATGAACCTATATGTAATCTAATCTAATCTATTTTGCATATTGTTGTTGATCCATGTTCAATATGAAAATTTATTTCGCAATATAATCATATAGAGACATGCTGTAAGTGTCATACTGACAGTATATTAATGGGGCTGAACCTCTAACTGAAAAAGTTCCATAACATTCGAATTGAAATGGATCTGTTGTGATAGCGTATGCTACCAGGTAACTCCAGGGTCAATTCTATATGTGGTAAAAATTCCAGCTCCCAGTTTAATAGTCTTACTAAATGCTGACTGTACCCTTTTCAGTGAAATGACAGTTATTTTAATATGTATATTTCACTTCAGGTCGTTTTAAAAACATTTTGAAATAGAGATGTGACGTCCACCGTTGATGTTGGTGTACCAATAATTTTACGGGCAACGTGCCAATCCTACATTAGTTTAAACTAAATGAAATAATGTACCCTCATGCTGATTTTACTGAAATTCACGTGGGGGATAGTGTCTCTGTTTTAAGTTTTTATGTGGACGTATATTGGCGTCGCCCCTGTCCGCCCGGACGTCCGTCCGTCCACAATTTGTTTGTGGACTCTCTACGGGTCACAATTCTTATCCGATTTTGACGAAACTTGAATATAGGTTTCTCTCCAAAAGATCTCGGTTGCTTTCGATATTGGCATGTATCGGATCGAAACTTCGTGGATAATGGACCCTGATTGTACGAAAAATCACGTTTTTAGCTTGTGGACCCTATAGAGGTCATAATTTTAATCCTATTTTGATGAAACTCTAAATTTAAGTGTATAACCCAAAGATCTAGGTTCCTTTCGATATTTGCACATATCGGATCGTAACTTCCTGAATTATGGCCCCTGATTGTAAAAAAAAATCGCTTTTTGTTTAGCTTGTTCTCTATTCATCTCTTGCAAAAATGTGGAAGTATCCTGCCTGGCAGCCGCTGGTCTCGAGCACGACATTGCGTAATATATTAAAGCAACACTCGGACTAACGTCATCAGGCAGTATTAATATGTCAATTAATGTCTCACTCTCTGCCATTAATAGTAACAGGGACTGTCTGACGTTAAACCCCATTTTTTGCGTACATTCTCAACAGTGTTTCTCGTTAATTAGGTCAGTACAGCGTTCGGGTACACTTGCTTTGATTCCACTAACTTGGCATAAGACTGACACGTGCATATGGCCATTATAACCATATTATGTACAGGAACTAATTGTCGAACATAGTGTTAAAGATACATTATGGGAGATTAGATAAAGAGCTGGCAGTTTTCACAATGATAGTTAAAAACTATATGATGTAAAGGGAATTTGCTGAAAATTTCAGTCAAATTGATCCACTCTGAACCGAGAATTTAACGATTGAATTTTCGGCCTAGCCCCAATCATCATTACTAAAGTCGTTACGATAAAAAAAAAACATGGTCACGATTATCTATTTCATGATTAAATCATGAATGAAAGTTGAGCAGCAAATCGGATCAGAATCCAGTAAATATCACAGGCTAGCAATGACACCAAGAGCTGATTATGGTCTGGATAAGTTAATTAATGTATAATTAATAACTTAGATAACATTTCAGGCCTAAAGAAAGACGTGCAATAGGCTGATTTAGCTCTTGCCTAAAGTATGTTTAAGAAAACTAGGAAATTGCCACTATGAAACGCGACCCAGTGACTCATTGACACATGACAATATTTAAACATAGCTTTATATGTATTGATTAAGCTTGTACACTAGTATACACACGTTCTTATTAAAGGCAGTAAACAGCCATCTCATAGTTTGTAGTCGTTCTGCATGAATGGATACTGAAAATGTGATACGAATGGGGGTTTTAACTTCGAACACGTATGTCTAATATTGTCCATTATCGGTAGTGCAGTGTCAATAATAATTGATAGTGCTGTATCAATACTAATATCTGGACTGTGTTTATAATTATCTAATCTTGATAAGGGACTATTTTTGCTGTGAATATGTACACTGTTATCATGATACTAGTTCGTGTTTAATAGATGTAAGCGTCTCTACAGGGTTATACATTTGGTCATGTGACTCCTGCTTACACCACAACAGAAATAGTACAATAAGCAGCTTAAAGGGGTATTGTCACGTACAACAAGACAATAAATAACATTGATTAGGGGATAAAAAGTAGGAAGGTTAATGCAATAGGTAAGTACGTATTTACTTTACAGTATACAGCTTTAAAGGGGTGCTGTCACCCAACACAAGATAATAACTTACATAAAGAAGCTAAATTGCTTTAATTCAGGTCGAACTTAGTTATTGCAATCTATAAGTATGTATTTACTCTACAATATACAGTTTTAAAGGAGTGCTGTCACTCAACACAGGATATTAAATAAACCTCTTTAGTTTGGGCCAAACCTAGTTATTGCAAAATGTAAGTATGTATTTACTTAACAATATACAGTTTTAAAGGGTAACTGTCACTAAACACAAGATATCTTGTTGACCTTGGTCAAATTAAATTATCGCATGAGGTCGATCTAATGTGTAATACTGATAACACGCTCTCTACGATAATAGATTGCTTCAAAGTTTAAGCAGGTATCCATTGTAACTCTGGTAGTATTGTCTAATTATATACAGGAAGATGTTCAGCATTATAAATCTGTTATTATTGTCTGGTATACTCCACTGTGTTTACAGTAAACAACCCAACATTCTCCTGGTAGTATGGTCTAATACAGGAAGATGTTCAGTATTATACATCTGGTGTTAATGTCTGTTACAGGAAGATGTTAAGTATTATAAATCTGGTAGTATTGTCTGTTACAGGAAGATGTTCAGTATTATAAATATAGTATTATTGTCTGGTATAATCCACTGTGTTTCCAGTAAACAACCCAACATTCTTCTGGTAGTAGCTGATGATTATGGTTTTCATGATATTGGTTACCATAATTCAGAGATTAAAACACCAACATTAAATAGATTGGCAGGAGAGGGGATTAAACTAGAGAATTACTATGTTCAACCGATCTGTACACCAACTAGAAGTCAGTTATTATCAGGACGATATCAGGTAGTTCAATAACATCTTTCAATTTAAATTATGTGGAAGAATTGAAATGGAGTTTAACCCCCACTGTTCTGTCCCGATTGGACTAATGAAGACGGCTGTGGAGGAAAACATTGTTCTGGGTGGATTGGAAGCAGAATAATATGGACTGATTGATAGTCCAACATGATGATTCTATTTCTGCTTGCGTTTCGCGTTGTTGCATTGGGTCTGGTCTTGACATTGATCAAACGCTCCATCTGACTGACGAGCCTTTACACAATACATTTAAGACTGTCATTTGGTAAAAATAAAGACGATAAATAATATTATAATATTTCTAGATATAGTTGGGTATAATATGGTGGTTTGAACCTAATAATAATATTTCTAGATACACACAGCATCGTATAATTTGGTGGTTTGAACCTAATATAATAATATTTCTAGATACACACAGCATGGTATAATTTGGTGGTTTCAAACTAATATAAAAATATTTATAGATACACACAGGTTTACAAAACCGTATATAATATGGTGTCCGAAACCTAATTATAATAATATTTCTAGATACACACAGGTTTACAGCATGGTATAATATGGTGGTCTCAACCTAATGGTCTACCTTTGAACAGTCCAACTATTGCTGATAAACTAAAAGAAGTAGGTTATTCAACTCATGCTGTAGGTAAATGGCATCTCGGATTCTATAAAAAGGAATATTTACCAACAAGTAGAGGTTTTGATTCATTTTTCGGTGAGTTAGTACTGTAATTAATATTTGTTAACGAAGGCTTTGATTATTACTACTGTCTGTTGTACTTTGGAATTGCTACTACTGGAAGGTGGTATCGCAGAAAAACGTTTCCCAAGAATGTCGCCAGACGATCTAATTATTATAAGCGACAATTTCAGCATGGGGTAACAATGACAGCACAAGAGGAAATTAATGGTGCGGTCGTGCCTAATGACTTGCTGGACCATATCAGGACAGCTGTTTGTTGCCTTTTAAACACCATATAGAATTAAACTGTTGAGCATGTTACGTTGAATATATATTCTTTGATTGGGGTAAAATTTAAATTTAACTTGTGTTTGACTGTCGACGATTCGGTTTAAGTCAAACAGTAAACCATCACTATATTTTGGTTGAAGTTTAAACGGGTCATGTACACGACCCACTCCCCTCCACC
The DNA here is from genome assembly GCF_932274485.2 of Patella vulgata. Taxonomy (NCBI): domain Eukaryota; kingdom Metazoa; phylum Mollusca; class Gastropoda; family Patellidae; genus Patella; species Patella vulgata. Next base: position 35,184,616 of record NC_065886.2, on the reverse strand, counting down.
GTACACCACACAAAAAGGTTCAGGTGAAATAGCATAACAGTTCAACTTGTACAATGTCAGTCTTGCTAGCATAATTTAAGTTACATTGTGAAAGGAATGTATCTTTAAGTTAGATATTTTATTTTATAGGTTATCTAGGTGGAAGTGAAGATTATTATGCACATACTACGTGTGCTTCCCTCATTCCTAAAAGTTGTGGTTACGACTTGCGAGATAATCTGACGGTAACCAATCAAACTGGTCGGTATTCAACACATTTATTTACAGAACGAGCCGTTGATATAGTTAAACAACATGACCAGAATAAGGTACGTCACTGATATAGTTAAACAACTGATATAGTTAAACAACATGACCAGAATAAGGTACGTTACTGATATAGTTAAAGATAGTTAAACAGCATGGCGAGAATAAGGTTTGTATAGTCAAACAACTGATATAGTTAAACAGCATTTATCAATAGTGTGACTATAATAAGGTACGTTCCTAATTCATAGGTTGACATACTTAAACAACGATGGCAATAAGGATAACACATAATTTACGTTACTAGTCAATGGTTAAACAAGATAGTGACAACACACTCACATATACACACACAGGTGCGTTACTAACCAAACAGTAGGTGATAAAATTACAAACGGAGATTATATGAAGTACGTTACTAATCAAACCGCTGGCATGATTATAACAGCATGATTACAATAATGTACATTAATAATCAAACAGTTGGTGTGGTTATAACAACATGATTACAATCATGTACGCTACTAATCAAACAGTTTGGATTAAATTACAAAAGCTGATTACAATGAAGTACCTTACTAAGCAAACATTTGATACGGTTACAACAGCATGATTATAATAAAGTGTTTTACTTATCAAACAGTTGATAAAATTACAAACGCTGTTACCAAAAAGTACGTTACTAATCAAACAGTTGATATGGTTACAACATCATTATTACAATAAAACCCGTTGCTAATCAAAAGCTGATTACTAATCCAACAGTTGTTAAAGTTACAACATCATGATTACAAAAATGTACGTTATTAATTGACCAGTTGATAAATGGGATTGAACGACCTGCTCTTTTGTACTTGCTGGTCTCGTAATAAAGGGTAAAATCTATTCAAATTATTGACAATACACATTTTAAAATCATTTTGTTTTACTTGCAGCCATTGTTCCTGTATTTACCATACCAAGCCGTTCACGGTCCTCTTCAAGTTCCTGATAGTTACATAAAACAATATGATTTTATTCAAGATAAAAATAGACGAACATACGCTGGTAGGTGATAGATGTTACTATGAACAATTTGACTTTTATCACTAGAAATTAAATGGGGTTTAACGTCCTACTCTTCTACACCAGTTGAGCTATTAAAGACGGACACAAGTCATGCAATGTGTTATATGATTAATTTTGATCGGGCAGCGACCCTACGGTTTTCAATTAAACGAGAAGCCTCCATCGCAAAGCTTCCAGGAACAGATTCAAACTTTACACATTTTCTATTTTGTACATACTCAGGTTAACGGTACATTAAAATGTTTGGTTGTCACTGTGCGTGTATAAAATGCCTCTAAACTACAATTAGACGAAATAATAGATGACCAATAAACAGAGTTGGGTGCATATTGTAATTTATAACAGGTATGGTAACGTGTATGGATGAAGGTGTAAAGAATGTTACTGATGCTTTTATGGAAGCCGGTTTATGGAATAATACAATCATGATATTTACTACAGGTCAGTTTGTAACAAATTGTCATGCATATTTACATACATGAGTAATTTGTCCCTTTCTGAAAACAATAATATTCGAAACATTTTTGAAACATTTGAAACATTTTATTTCACTAAAGGCCTCACATGAGGCATGATAGTACAATGATTTAACAAAATTCAACAAATAATATAATGCATGAAAAAACATATATATATATATATATATATATATATATATGTTTTTGGGGTTCATTAGACAAAACGTCTATTTTATATCAATAGATAATGGAGGTCAAGTACATGCAGGTGGTAATAACTGGCCATTACGAGGATGGAAAGGATCATTGTGGGATGGTGGAATGCATGGAGTAGGGTTTGTACATGGTCAAGCATTAAAAAATAAAGGATCTGTGAATGACGCGTTGATCCATGTTTCTGATTGGTATCCTACTTTAGTGAAATTAGGGGGAGGTAATCTAAATGGTACACTACCTTTAGATGGCTTTGATCAATGGGCAACTATCAGGTATGTATTTTTAACATTCGGTGATTTACAACATGAACTTGGAATCACAATTTTCAGCTATGATGTCTGTTATTTAGTGGATTTCATTCACGAATCATAGACTAAATTATTATAAATTATGTAATTAAGGGCTGTACAATTTCCAGAGTTGCGTTACAATTGAGATTCTCCAGAAAACATACAGTAGGTGTTTTGTTAATTGTGTTTTACAATCTTACCCCATATAGTGAAGATGCCCCTGCAGTAAGAAAAGAACTGTTACACAACATTGATCCGATGACGAAGCTAGCTGGTAACAAAATGTATCCTGATACGTTTGATAATAGAATTAGAGCTGCTCTTAGAGTTGGTGACTGGAAAATACTCACCGGTAGTCCAGGTAAATATACTAGTCGTTGGCTCATGGATTAAGGAGTGGTCGCAGATCGCTTGGTTCGTTACCTGTGTTGGACTAGTAAGGTCTTAGGGGATGTTCTGTCGTGGTTTTCCAGTGGTGCAGGAAGTGGGGGATGGCAAGCAACATCGTCCATTCGTTCGGATGAGACGAACTACCGACGTCCCGTGTACAGGTTTTTGTACACGTAAAAGGACGCCTGACAGTTGGAAATCAAAATAAGAGTTGGTCGTAGCGCCACCGCCCGGCCACAATTTCCCATATTACACACTGAATATTAGAACGGTAAACTCCAATTCCTTTTATCACATTAAATATAGTGCAAAAGGTAAGATTTTGTAACTAGCGGTGCCAGAAATGTCGGTGGTGTTGATTTTCGTTCATGGTAGAAGAGTATATAAAGCAATAACAACATTTTCACATTTTGTGATAAGTATGGTTTTAGTTTGAAACACCCATCGTTATAAGGTTAATCACAATCCAAGAGACACAATAACATGCAAGGATAGCTATATTATGAATGAAATATATAAACCACGCCGGGTACCTTTTGCCCTGAACAAGAACATATTTTTATAATTATTTTACGTCTTTCGCGAAATATTTCAAACCTCTTTTTTATTATGTATTTAGGTGACTTTCCATGGATGTATTTGTTGCATCCAGCACAAAATTGTCATCCCATCCGCGAGATCGTCAGGACTGGGATTTATAGTTTTTGTATTATCATGTTGTTTTAGGTAATAGCAAATGGATTCCTACACCACACCTGTGATAATCTTACTAAGGGCGGGGATTTATAGCTTTGTACATAATGTTGTTTTAGGTGATAGCCACTGGGTTCCCCCACCACATCTACAAGTAGACAAGAACCTGACATTACCAAGTACCTACAGTCAAGATCAGAATCTTTGGTTATTTAATATTAAAGATGATCCAAATGAAAGAAGAGAATTATCAGCTCTATATCCTGATATAGTTAAATCCATGTTGGATAGACTGGATTATTACAGTAATACCGCCGTTCCTGTCCGTTATCCTGATCCTGATCCTCAAGCTAATCCTAACTTACAAGGCGGTGTCTGGGGGCCATGGGAATAATATTCTGATAGATCCAGAATCTGGCGTCCATTGTAATAAATCTGTTTAAAAAATCGTCTTGTGATTGATCTGGTTTATTTTTATTGTTGCAAACATGGATGTTTATATATTTAAAAATGGACACGGAACCATAAAACTATAATTAGGTGTTCTTCACAAAACGAAGCGCTTGACTAGGGAGAGGTGTTTTTACATAGGTTAAGCCTGTTTCCCAATCCCATTCAGACATCCCGAATACAAATACTGTTTTAAAAATAAAACTAACGATAGGCTGAAACGCCTAAACACGATTACCGGTATCCCTAACGCTAATTAGTGTTGAAAATACTGTTTAAAATGTACACCTTCATTGAACCATGGATGATGGTTTGATTGCTAAGACGACACAGCCATCGTCGATACATTGCCAGAAATAACCATCCAACGAGTAACTTGAATTTTATGTAATTGTGGAATTTACGTTCCTTCATACTTATATGAGATTTCAATGCGGTGTCCCTTTAGTTGTGTCGTGAGTGTGTCTCGTGGTAGTGTAAGTGACGAAGCCCTACGATTATATCAGCAAAACAAAGGCGTTATATCTGCGAAAAAGGTGTAATAAAACTTGACGACAAATAACGAAGTGAAATTTGTTCAATGACGTCAGGTCACACAACAAGTAGTCACTCGGTGTAACTGGTCGATACACGTTCCTTGCATCAGTGAAATGGGCGCCGATAAAACTTTTACGGGTTAAAATCTTAAGTGTCTGGAACATAAAAACCTTTCGCAATCATGTTTTCAAAGATAGGGACAAAATATGAAACAATGAACTAATTTTAGCCCAACGTTCCCAGAAAGTTTTTTAAAAGTTCGGAATTAAACGTTTTGGTGACAAGGCATTCAATCTCATTAAAGCTAAAAGATATAGACTCGAACTAGCCATCCCTTGCCCATTGACTTCAAGGATTTGCTACGAGGATTTGGTGTTGATTGGAGTTAAAATCTCACTTTCGACACAAAGATTGCTCTGCAGAAAGACACTTTACACCCTATCCCTCCACTCTAATATCATCAGTATTACCCCAAACTACTATGAAATTGCAAATTTGATACTTCTTCTCTAATTCTAGATCAAAAGGTCAACCAAAAATGCAGGAAATGGAGAGAAAAAATTTTGGGGAAATATTGTCCATTTATAACTCGCAATTGTCCATAGGGAGGCAGACCACCATTAAATTTCACCAAATTTATAGCAATTCTATCTCTGTATCTTTTCTCCCCTTTTGCAAGCCCACTTTTGTTGATTTTTTGATTTGGATTGGACGAAGGGGTTTTGAATTAACATTTTCTGACAGGTTTTGGTAGATATTCATGATTTTGATACGGATGGATAAGGGGGTTATCAGGTCGGCTACGGTGATATGTACGGCAACTAGTTACATGTTTTTAGTATGCTTCTTTAAGTTTGTGTATCTCAAAGTTGTGGTGGGCAACCTCATACACATTTTAGTGCAAAGACATGACCATTTTTTCCTCTGTCTATAGTGAAAAGCATTCAGCCCAACGAAAATTTGGGCAAAGAGGCCAGAATTAACATTGAGGTCAAAGGGGAAATTAATGGTGGTCTGCTTCCACAGAGATTATGTAGTTACTTCCCTAAAGTTACTAATTACTCGTGTAGAGATATAGCAGGTTTAACACCTGACTTTTCTTCACCGGCAGTGCTAATAGAGACGAACATTTGCCATACAGTGTACTATGGGGGACTTTTTGCCCAGACAGCGGTACTAAATCCTACTCCTAGTTCAAAGTCCAACTGTCAAGGGATCTTTTAGTGTATGTCAATGTGTAAACGGGGCCTCGATTTTTCGTCCCATCTGAACGACTATGTTGTTCCTTGATAGACCCTCTGTCCTGCACCAATGACAAGTGGAAACCACGCCGGAAAAACTCGATGAACTTCTCGGCCAACATCCAACGTCTTACTCACTGAGGAAGCAGATGTACCAACCCCTTTGTACTCGTCAATACCATACACACACTGCACACCAGTCACAATAATTGGACATATAAACAATGCGTGCCCTTTAACGAAAGTAAAACATAAAATGTACTCACATAGTAAATGCAAGACGACCAGATTTATTTAAATATCAAATAAACTAAACAAAACCTAAGACAAACAGTGTACGCTTACTGCTGACTCCCGATGCAATTCACTTGATTTGAAATATACCTTTGTTGTTTATTGCTTGCAATGTTAGCAGTTTGTTTTAGGACAGCTGTCTAGTCGTTCACTCCATTTCATTTTATTTCGTATTAGCTGGTGTGTGGTCCTCTTGCACCTAATATTATCGTAGTTATCTCCCATTACATATCGCCATGCATTGTTAAATTACACGCATATTTCTTCGCGTGACTAATATTAAAAGTACATCTATAATGTTTGCTCACAAAACTGTATTTGTTAATTTTAGCTTTTTCTAAAATTCTATCTCCATTATCTTTCTTATTATTGTTAATTGTTGGGGTTTTTTTACGTTCTTACACATGACGTCAACTAGTGGTTTATCGTCATTCAGAAGATGACCATCGTCAAGATCAGCCGCATTAAGTCTTTCTTGTTAATCGTCGTGTTTTTTGTGTGGGTTTTTTGTGGTTTTTTTTCCATTTTGAGTGAAGCCTGTATTATTAGAAACCAGTTATATATAGTGTAGTTTTCTGACTTGAATAATGGTAAGTAACATATAGTACCACTGACGGCTAAAAAGTATCCCCAGATGCCAGTGGTATCATTCCGTTCTACTCCACTAACTCCTAAAATTACTAATTCAAATCCATAGTGTCAAAAGACAAATTAGTTTAATACTCGTAATACGTGGAATTCACCAATGTCAAAGTGGCAGGTGTTTCGAAACCACTAAGCACCAGGGTCGGGTTAGGAGTGTCTTTAGTGTAAGACCGATTATAGATAAGCGTATGTATGGTAGAATATCACGATTGAAACTGTCGGAGTTACGTGCACGCGAATGTGTTCGTCACATACGAACGACTATACGTTATCCCTTACCAGGCCACCCGCCTTGCCGCACTGACATGGGGAAACCACGCCGGAAAATCCCGAGGAACTTTCTTGTCCAACATCGGGAGCATACCCGAGACCTCCAGGCTAGCCGAGACCTACAGACTAGCGCGCTAACGTCTTACGCGCTTTGCCTACGTTATGCCTTACCAGCCCTCCACCCTGCCCCACTGACACGGGAAAACCACGGCGGAAAATCCCAAGGAACATTCTTGGCCAACATCGGGAGCGAGCCCTAGACATCCAGGCTAGCCGAGACCACCAGGCTAACGTTTTACGCGCTTTGCCACCGCGGCTTCAATACAATAAAGAAACCCTCATTTATTCTTTCCCGGTGCATATTCAACATGAAACAATGATCCGTGAATATGACCTAATTGCCCCCAGCAATATTCCTAGGTTAGAATATTTCTATAACATCATCTAAATATTTCAACCATAGGAAGATATGTATTGTTATTTCTCCCCACTTGGGAGACCAAACAAAAAGGGCCATTGACCTTGAGTTTCTATATTTCCTAGTGTCGTTAAAATGTCTCAGTAGAAGTGTTGAGGCATCAACAAATTGATATTTGTGTTTGTTGTCTGTTTTATTATTATTGAACAATCATTAGACAGAGACCCCCAGAATAGACATCAAGAGATATAGAACGGAAATAAGAACGCAGTCAGACCTCGACACAATGAACTTCTATATTCAGATCGACCCCACGCAAAGAAAGATATATTAAGAATTGTTCATTCTGACAGGGGGGTAAGCGACACAATTATAGTTTTATTCCTGTATGCAGGAACGTGTTAGGGATTTGAGGAGGGGAGGGTCCGGGGTGTAGACAACGTCCAGTTTTACTTGGGGTTTGGGGGGATATCCGATAATTTTATAAAATCCGAAGCTCATAGACAATATGTCTGCACATTTCGGTGCATACATGTATATGATTAGAGTAGAGCGCGACAGTGCCGAATTCACCATTAGGCAAATATGGCACGTACCTTGGAGCCAACCAAATATCCAGGCTGCAAAAAAATTAATTAAAAGAAAAAGTAATCTAGTTACTGTAATATTATAATAATTACAGTACTGTCAAAAAGACATTGATTCTGAATTTTTTTGTAATAAATATTCTGTTGTTAAATTTAACTTTCTTCCTTTTTTCTATGAACCCAAACTATCTGTATTTTCAGACCACCTATCAAAATGTGCCTTAAGGCCAGCAGAGCCTTAATCCGGCACTGTAAGGAGTAAGGCCAAAAAGGTGGCAATGCTTTCACACGTCATTTCGATGAATGTAGGAACCCTGCACAAGCAGAGGGGGGTCCGCCCCCCCCCCCCCATTCCTCTCCACTAGACATGCGCCTGGGGTTTTTTTCATTCTGGCGGGTGGTAAGAGATACAATTATAATTCTGTTTCTGTTTTTATTCCACACTTACCACGTTGACACTATTTTGTTTACCTTCAGTCAATAAAATCTAATTACTTGAACCCATGGGGTAGATTGTTTAATGTTCTTTTATGATTTCATCACGATTTTTGAATTGTTGCCATCATCATTTGGTGAGTCAATAAATATCTTGAAGTGTTGACAGTCTCACTAAAATTATGTTTCGTTTAATTTTGATTATTGAATTATTCATAGTAAATTACTTATTGTTATTTAACGATATATGGCTTAATGTGTCAGTGTTGACAATATGAGTACAATTGGATGTCAGTTATGTATCGTTTAATTTGATTGAATTTCAACTAAATGTAATGTACAAATCGGAAGCAGAAGAAACGTTGCAAAATTTTAATTTGATTGATTTCCTCTTAATCAATATGCAAGATTTAACAATTAGAAAAAAAATATATTGATATATTGGCTGAATTTAGAATCGAATGGCCAATCGGTTGCGCTCGGCAATTTAAGCCCATTCAGCCTCTTGTTTATTTTGACCAATGAATCATTAATAATATAACCGATAAGAGCGTGAGATATAGAATAAATTAATCAGCTTATCAGCGTCCAGTAAATCACCACCGACATTTATTAAGAAGAGGTTGTCAATTTCGTTGATATTATTTTTGATGTTGTACTAAACATCTGACATATTTCCTTTGAAGTCACACGTGGATGTATTGACCAATAGAAAGGATTCAAAATTCTCCAAATCCTGCTCTTGTCTTTAAAAAATGAACCAATGCTGTTAAGGTTATATTTGAAATAGCATTTGCCAACTATACCACATTCAATGTTGTTTTCAATTTTAACACTCCGCCAAACCATTCCACCTGACAAAGAGCGAGTCGTTTGTATCAACATAATGGTCCCGATCAGGTACTCAATCGCCAAATTGCGCACACAGTGGGGACACCAAACGACGTCATGATGATGGTTACTAGGTAGAAGTATTAAAATTCTAAATTTGTTCGACGTTCATGCTTAACATGAAAAGCGACAATGAATTAGACATTTTTCGTCTTAATAATAGAAATAAGATGAAACAGAATTAAAATTTACAATGAGCAAATAAAGAAGTTGGATTATACATTGTCTTAATTTAGAAATTACATGAATAGAAGTTAGAAATTACATGAATAGAAGTTAGAAATTAAACGATAACATGTTAGAATTTTTAATCTAATATACCGTCATATTCCTGTGCCACGGAACTTAACGTTTACCCCACAAATAAGTTTCCACAATCCAAGATAATCGCCAATCTTTCTATTGGATTGCGCTGTAATAGGCAATGGAGTCCATCAGATCGAATCTCAAATTCATAAAATAAGATTAAATATCCCGAGGCATTCGATATATCCAGTTGCTAAGAATTAACACTCTTCGGGTGGTTCAGAAATGGCAATGTGGGCTTTTTTTACATCAAAAGCTATATGAATGGGGTTGGGGGGGGGGGGGCTTACTCTATGTAAACCCCCTCTAGATGCGTATACGGGAACCACAGAGTCATGATGAAAGCAGTTTTTGCGATTGCCATGGTAATTCCAGTGAGGTCAGTGATTGTAAGTGCATAATCCACTTGAACCTGTACCAGACATTGCATTACCGATTCGCTCATTGTTCTGTGGCCAAGTCGTATTTGACTTTCTAGTCGACCTTCGGATCTGAGATTTATCATATGTTTGTATCAAAATGATGATTTATTGATAGGGAGTCGCGGTGGTTCAGTGAGTAATACGGTGCATCGCTAACTTGAAGGTCCGGTGTTCGCAGCCCAATGTTAGCAAGAGACAGTATCTAGTCGTTCGGACGGGACGAAAAGCGAGGTCCCGTGTACACATTGGCGTGCACGTAAAAGAACCATTGGCAGTTAGAATTGGATATGAGAGTAGGCCATAGCGCCGCTGTTCAGGCAAAATTTCCCTCATGGCTGCACTCTGTATGGCGTAAGCCCGTCTTCTTTAGCCCAGTAGAACCCTAAACCCCATTCCATTTCAGATTAATTGATAAATAAAACAACGCCCCCGTCTACAGACAGAAAGAACAGCAGATAATTTGAACTGTATAGTATAGACAAATGGTTACCAACCATAAAATGATGTACGTCATTTGATCCCGTAATCTGATCGACTATAAGGGTTTTTTTTTTGATTAATGCTGATTTATTCGTTATAAATCTCGTTTGAAGTATTAAATAGGTGATTATTGAGAATTCAATTTAGTACTTTTAGGTTGAACAGTATTATTATGACCAGCGATGATCTAACCACAGAGATATCTCAAGGACACTGGTATGTAAAGATATTGAATAAAAACATACAAACGTCAATCCTATAGGGTAACCGTAATGCAAATAAACAAGAATATCAAGATTTCACCAAAACATAAAGAAATATGCTTGGTTTTATGTGCCTGTGTCATCGGTAAAAGTAGTGTATATTTATTTGCTAGCCACTTCGAACAGTTGCCAAATTATATTTGAATTCTTGTTATGAATTAACACAAGATTATCTTTCTTTATTTTACGTATATTTTGACACTGTCTCGTGTACTCCGTATTTTATACTACTCTTTTCGAAAAACATACATATAATTCAAAACAAGAATTAAAAAAAAGTGTTATCAACTAAGCATTCACTACCTTTATCGACAATGGCCTGATTGCACCAGCTTGTTCTGACTGTATTAGCTTGTTACGGGTTATGTGTATTAGATTGTCCTAATTGTAATAGCTTGTTCTGGTTGTATTAGCTTCTTGTGTATGTTAGTTTGTTACGAGTTATGTGTATTAGTTTGTCCTAATTGTAATAGCTTGTTCTGGTTGTACTATAGCTTCTTGTGTATGTTAGCTTGTTACGAGTTATGTGTATTAGTTTGTCCTAATTGTACTAGCTTGTTCTGGTTGTACTAGCTTCTTGTGTATGTTAGTTTGTTACGAGTTATGGGAATTAGTTTGTCCTAATAAATTGTAATAGCTTGTTCTGGTTTTATTATTAGCTTCTTGTTTATGTTAGCTTCTTGTGTATGCTGGCTTGTCGTCGTGATTTTATTAGATGATTGTGTATGTTAGCTTGTTCTGGTTGTATTAGCTTGTTTGTGTATGTTAGTTTGTTCTGGTTGTATTAGCCTGTCTTTTTATGTTAGCTTGTTGTGATTATATCAGATTGTTGTGATCGTATCAGCTTCTTGTGTATGTTAGCTTGTTCTGATCGTATCAGCTTGCTGTTTTGTTAGCTTGTTGTGATTGTATTAACGTGTTGTGTATGTTAACTTGTTCTGGTTGTATTAGCATGTTGTGTATGATAACGTGTTGTGTATGTAAGCTTGTTCTGATTATATAGTAACGTGCTGTTTATGGTAACGTGTTGTGTATGTTAACTTGTTCTGAATGTATTAACGCGTTGTGTACGTTAGTATGTGTATGTTAAGATGTTGTGTATGTTAACTTGTTCTGATTGTATTAACGTCTTGTATATACTAGCTTGTTGTGATTCTGCTTGTATTCTCTGTTCCATAGTTTTCGGATGGGACGTAAAAAAAACCCTTACAGAATAGTAGCCGTGCTAAATTTCAACCATAGCATACTGCATGGCTTATGCCCATCATCATTACAGTTACCTCGAACGGTCATGAATCAGAAAGGTATGACGTTAAACCCCATTTCAACTCATTCATAATGAAAAAGTAGTAACTGTTTCTAATGAACCCATATTTTGTCATGACATTAAGATATTAAGACGACAAAGTGTAAAGTAATAAACGTTCTCAACAACCGGTTAATTTATTATTTGATAAAGAAAAAAAGTAGATATAATATTTTTAACGTGCACTCGTGTACGATGATGTAATAAGGGCGATTGAGTATATAGGGCACGGGTGTGTTTATATACTTTGGGTGATATGTAGGTCTTGACGTAAAACCAGTAGAAATCACCAATTGAATTTGTGGGTCAATATCCATTATATTGATAAGAAAGGTCATATATTATACACGGAGTTGTTTATTATCATTTCATCATGATATATCTGTCTAAACCAACAAAAATATTTGCTTGGTTATTGTCTTCGTGTCACAGATCACATACTTATATATCAAATTCAATACAAAAAATATATTGGCTAGGTTTTGAGGTTTGGTTTATGTTATTTTGTTTTTTGGGGTTGTTCTTTTTTTAGTTTTTAGTTTTTGTTTTTTGCTGATGTTCTTTATTCTATATTTATTATTAAAATGTCTTGCATTTCCTTTGTAAAATATTGACTAGGGGTTTTTTTTTTGGGGGGGGGGGTAGTTTTTGCAAATGTCCATTATTTTATATGTATTATTAAAAGGTGATGCATTTCTTTTGATAAAATGTAAGCTACTGTTTTGTTTCTCTCCTACCCCCACCCCTCCCTCCCTCATCGAACGAACGACGGGCGTGCATTAGATTCTGGAAGGGGGTTCAGTGAGTATGGCGCTTTAGGGTTCAATCTGTGTGTTGGTCGAGAAAGTTCCTCAGGGCTTCCAAATTTGGTTTTCTCGTTTAAGTGTACAGGATGGGACGAAACCCCGAAGTCCCGTGTATTGGAAGCACGTTGAAGGTCCCCAGAAATAAGAGTATGTCGTGATATATTTGAAATTATCTATCTAGAAACACGTAGACCATCTCATTTGATAAAAATCAATCAGTTAGCCTCAAAATAACCACAGATGAGGCGTGAAAAACAATTTTCTGAATTCAGTAATTCGTTGGTCCCGTCTGTCTTTATTAGCCCAGCCATTGCAGAACGGTTCGACGTTGGTCACGTTCGGTCGCAAACAGATCCGCTTAAACATTCTCACGTATAGATATCTGTATTACAGGTGCCCCCCCTCACTCATGTTATCACACCCCCTCTCAATATAATATCTATATAACTCACTGTCTTACTGGGTATATGGTGGGTGGTATATAATTATATATAGTTTATCAGGAACTTGGTATATCACGATATTAACCCTGTTATCACTATGTTTCATATATACACTCCTAATTACAAATTACTGCCAGTCCATATGTATATGACATTAATTTTCATTATTATCCAACGTTAATCATTTTTTTTTTTTTTTTTTTTTTTTTTTTGAAAATAAATACTACCTGTGCCATTTGCATTCTTCGATAAAATATCAAATTCCTCACGACTTAAGCCGTGCTAATATGTCCCAGATTGATTATTTGATAACCAATTAAGAAAACAAAATCAAATACTAACGTTAGATACGAGTGTAATGTCCCTGTTTGGATTCAAACGGATTTAAATAAGACGTACCATTAAATTTTCGCGGACAAAAACATGGCGGCTGCTTATTACATAGAAAAAGCAGCATAGATCGATGAATTTTTCAATTCCATATATCTTTGTAACAAGACTCAATTTTATTCCAATAATTCGCTTGGACGTATAGTGGTCTTTATCAATGGGATTAAACGGGAGGATCTTGGGTTTTCGTCCCATCCGAACGACTGTAAGTTGTCTCTTCTCAGTCCCTCCGCCCTACACCACTCAAATTTCTCGGCCATCTCTTGGATCGAACGCGGGCCCATCAGGTTAGCGAGCCAGTGTCTTACTCACTGAGTCACCGCGACTCCTAATAAAGTGCACACATACGAGATGACGCACATATATCATATATCAGATATTATGTTATGTCGGTTAGATATTATTGTAGAATAACATGTTGATTCGGCGGGTGGGGGTGGGAGAATCCAACCGGGTCATGTTTACTCCATCGCTTACTGTAGTAATTCTATGGTAATATAAGTGTTTGGGTTCGGTGAGTCCAAACCTGTAGTTATATTACACCTCCGCCCATACTTATTATAATACAACTGATAATATCATCAACAAATAGAATCTAATCACGTTATGTTGTTATCTTTACATTTCTAAACACAGCTAGTCATCATAAACAGTGTTTACAGTTTACCATATATGGTCGAAGGGAAAAGATGACCCGCCCTCTCTTCTAACGACAGCGAATTTTAACACTGTGTTTTAAACAATCTGGGAGGGGGGGGGTAGCACGCGCGCTGTATCATACGGTCTGTCATTGAGTCAACTGGCGGGGTTTCGATACCCCGGTTGTACGTGACAAGGAGTAAGGTCGCCTGTCCAACCTCGTGGGTTTTCTCCAGGTTCCTCCGGTTTCCTCCCACTGCTAAAGACCCCTACGCGCAAGCGAATTATTGAAATAAAATTTAACCATATGTCATTCCCGAAATGACCTAGTTTGTGTCGAGTGGACGTTAAACCCCATTTCGCTCTCTCTCTTAAACAATCTGATTATAATATAGATCTATATTTCGTTTCGTTGTTTTATACCTTCGATGGCCTACACTACATGAAGATAGGTCGCGTCATACGAGCGGCTTTTGACCCTTCCAGATCCTAGTATGGTGAAGACAAGTTAAACGAAATTTTGAACTATAAAAACGAAACGAAATAGGGTGTGTTTTAAAGTGATATATAGATATTGAAGAACTTGTTTTTGTTTTTAATATTGTTATTACTCCTTCGTATGTAAATTAATCAAATCAGCCTGTCCATGATATCATGTATAATGTTATAAATAAAAACTACAGTAGTCGTTCGGATGGGACTAAAATCTAGGCCCAGTATATACATTGGAGCACACGTAGAAGAACACTTGACAGTTGGGATTTGAAATAAGTGTAGGCCGCAACAATTCCGCTCTCCGAACAAAATGTCCCTCCTAGCACACAATAGGTCTAAGGTGTATTTTCCGTCCTCATTAGCCCAATCGCTGCAGCAAAGTCGGACGTTAAATCCCATTTTATGACAGATATGTATTACAGGTGGAAATACTTATATTTCAATCAGAACTGTTCTAATTTGTTTTTGTAACAATAGTCTGTAAATGAATTAGACATACCTGTCATTGGCATAAATGATTCAACATCCGCGATTGAACTGAGTTGAGTATCAGTAACCGATACCTGATGTGGCTGGAATTACCGGAGCATTGTGACTAAGAAATATTGCATATTAGTAAAAATAAATTGAATATTGAACCTATGTATTAGAATTATTGTGGGTTTAGATTTTTTCGTGTACTGCTTGAGTGAAATTAAAATTTGTAGCTATTAAAAGCTATTATAATTTTATTATATACAATTTGTTAAGTAAAAGGAGGTGACGTACTACGTACATTACATGTTAATTCGTGGGTGTCAAATTTACCGAGTACACTAAACGTGCATTCTTGTTTCACCGACTAATATTTCAGCTCTGAAAAATTTAAAAAAAAAATTGATCTTCTATAGAATACATTTTTAATTATGTTGTAACTTCCTCGCTGATATATCGTGTTTCGTATACTTTAATTGACTAATGAAGGTCGTTTAAAGAATAAATTTTTAATACATTGTAACTTCTTAATACGGCTACAAAGGGTCTAAATACGGATCTTGTCGTTATTATGGGGTTAGATTTTTTCGTGCCATGCATCAATGCAATTCAAAACTATTAAAAGTTATTATGATTTTATTATGTACAATTTGTAAGTAAAAGGAGGTGACGTACTATACATATACTTGTTTCGTATACAAATAATTGACTACTGGGGGTCTTTTAAAGAATACATTTTTAATTATAGTGTAACTTCTTTATTGGTAAAGAATGATTCACATTCTTAATATGGCTATTGGGGCTCTAAATACGGATCTTGTGGATGTGTACTTTTTATTTTAAAATATTCATACTATTTGTGGTATGTAATTATCTATATTAACATAATGTTGTTATGCAGAATATTTATAGACATTAGATGCTCAAATATCAGATCATGAAGAGTAAAACGCCCAAAGATTAAACAATGCTTAATGATAATTTGTCAACCAATTGATACAGGGCTATGATAAGAAAGTTCTGGTTATTGGGTACATATAACAGTCTGGTTTGAATAGTGATTAGGTCGTCAAGGACGCTGTTAGTGTGTTTATAGTTATACAACCTACAAATAAACACAGGTCAATGAGTACATTTCAGCTCCAAAAAAATGAAATGAAATGAGGTTTAGCACCAAATGGGTATGCACCATCAAGTGTGCTACCAGGGAATTGTTGCCCCGCAGACTTCGTTGAATTCCAACTATTTCTCTTTCACACGCAACTAGCACACGGGACGTCGGTATTTCGTCCAGCAGTAAAGAATATCTAATGTTACACATACGTGAATTGAAGGTACGATGTTTAAGCACCCGATGCTTGCGACTATGGATGGGTTTTACTTTTAACCCTAACCGTACACCACTTAGCAAATATATAAGGAGATGAAATGGGGGGGGGGGGGTAAATTCCTACTGTTCTGCTCCGACTAGGCTAATGAAGGCGGGCATACGCCATACAGGGCGCTATGGGGGAAATTTTGCCCGGACAGCGGCACTGCGCCTTACTCTTGTATCAAATTCCAACTGCCAAGGGGTCTTTTACCTTCACGGCAGTGACCTCGGTTTTGCGTTGTATCCGAACGACTAGACAGCTGTACTTGTCAGACCCTATTCCTTCACCATTGACAAGGGGGAACCACGCCGCAAAATCCCTATGAACTTGATCGGAGTTACACTTCCTAAGTTATGATCTATTCAATTTGTGACTCGACACAAAACAGGGAATTTCTGAACTTACACATAATTCAATTTCATTTCAATAAGTAGGCAGTCTTTAGCAGTGGGGGAGGGGGGTGCGGGAGGACCCGAAGAAAGCCCACGAGGCTGGACAAGCGACCCTACTCCTTTGACCTAAGCTAACAACAGTGGAACACAATCTGCCATATCTAGCCGGCGAATAAATCAACACATCAAATTTTATTGGTTTTCTTGTTACACATACCAAAGACGTTTATTCTCTTAATAGTTAGTGCAGAGGTAGTGCACCACACACAAGACAAATTTACGGACAAAACACAATACGCAAAAATCACAAACAAACGTACATATCAGATTTAGTGAATGGATCCGGGAGCTAGCAGTAAGCGCCAATTGCGCCGTAAAGTCCTGGGCCTGTAGTGATACAGATTTCACTCATAAATTAAAACTAACAATAAGGAGGAATATTTCCCAAACGTTGTGTAATACTAGTACGAGTCATGATCTGATATATGCCACATGAAATATAAAGGTAAGCTCATTGAAGGAAATGAAATGAAATGAAATGGGGTTTAACGTCCTACTGTTTTGCTCCGAACTGGGCTAATGAAGACGGGCATACGCCATACAGTGTGCTATGAGGGAAATTTTGCCCGGACAGCGGCACTACGGCCTACTCTTCTTATATCGAATTCCAACTGTCAAGGGATCTTTTATGTGCACGTCAATGTGTACACGGGACCTCGGTTTTTCGTCCCATCCGAACGACTAGACAGCTGTCCCTGTCAGGCCCTCCATCCTGCATCCTGCATCACTGATAAGGGGAAACCACGCCGGAAAATCTGAATGAACTTTCTCGGCCAATGCAGGGATCGAACACCCGACCTCCAGGCTAGTGAGCCAGCGGCTTACCCACTTAGCCACGTGATCCCCGCTCATTGAAGGAAAAATACCTATACAAGTAACCATATCGGTGAAATGTATAAAAAAAAGTCAGGTACAACTAAATGGTCTATGTTATAGTGAGAAACATTATAAGCGTTCGAAAGAATTGGGGTGTATTAATCACAAAGTTAGGGCATAAGTGTATCTTCGGATTGGACGAACACCCGGGGTCCTGCATACACGTTGGTATGTAAGTAAAAGAACTCTTGACAGTTGGAATTCGACATCAGTGTAGGTCAAAATTTCAGGATTAGCCCAATCGATGCAGAACAGCTGGACGTTAAACCCCTTCTCATGTCCCTTAAGGTCATTTCAATTTTATTTCCGTAGCTGTGGAAGGTAACCGGAGGAACCGGAGAAAACTCACGAGGTCATACTGGCGACCCTGCTCTTTGTCACGTACAAGCGGGGAATCGAAATCACTCCACTTGACTTAATGACAGACCTAGTCAGTTAACGAGCACGCGTTAAACCTTTCCGTTTAGGTAAGAGTGTTAAACTTTGTGTTCTTTATTAATACCATTCAGACATTCCGAGATGATTTTTTTTTAGATATTTATGCGTGATTATTAAGTCTGTAAGAGATTACATTATTGTTATAAGACGTTAATTGGCTTGCCACCGATTCCGGATATTGCTGCTCAACTGTCAAATCGTCGAATCTTTTGCACGATAATCATCTCTAGGCCAGGCGTGTCGATAGAATACAATTGACTCAAGATAAAATAGTACCGAAACCTGTCAAAAGTCACCCACTCCAAATTCTGATGACGTCAGCAAAATTGTTGTACCGTGCTAACAATACCTGGTGACGTCAAAGCACTTGTTCGAATCTCTAATATCGTTTAACCGAAATACCGGATACAGTGGTAATTATCATATAGTGTTTTGGGGTTTGTTTAATTATTTAAAAAAAAATCATGTAATGAGAGAACATTTTTAAAAAAAACCTCTATGAACCCATTTTCTGATAAGAAAGTACAAACAGCCCTAGCCCTTTAACCACAAAACGTTATCAAACCAAGTGTATCATAATTCGATTGATTAAGTAAGATTAGCTAAAGAGCTGGGAGGTTCTCGCTATAATCGTTCAAAATTAGATAAAGAAAAGGAAATATGTTGAAATTTTAATCAAATAACTGCAACTCAGAGCCTAGTTATCGGCGATGTAATGACGCGATAGCTTCGATTGTCATTCCTACCGTTATTACGATAATAAAAAAAAGTCTCGGTTATCCATATTTACGGTTATTTCATCAATCGTAAAATGTATTTAAATCTACGTAATATCGGATCCATCCGATGGCATCGATAGTTATTATGCTCTTGGCAAGTTAATTAATGTCTAATTAATAATTTAGATAACATTTCAGGCCTAAAGAAAGGACTGCAATAGGCAGATTTAGCTCTTCATAATCCATGTTTAAATAATGTAGAAACAGGGTCACATTTAAATGAAGTGAAATGGGGTTTAACGTCTGCGTGGACTGGGTTAATGATGACGAGCATAGGCAACGCAGTGTGTATGGGGGAAATATTGCCCTAAGGCCAACTCTTATTTCGAAGTGTTCAAGTGGCCCCGAATCCGGCGTGATTCCCCCTTGTCAGCGGTGCAGGACGGAGGGCCGGACAAGGACAGCTGTCTGGTCGATCGGATGATACGAAAAACCGAGGTACCATGTACACATTGGCGTGCACGTAAAAGGTTCCTTTGGGGTTGGAATTCGATATAAGAGTAGGACATAGAGCCGTTGTCCGGGCACAATTTCCCTCATAGCACACTGTATGGCATATTCCCATCTTCATTAGCCCAGAGAATAGTAGGACGTTAAACCCCATTTCAGAATAAGGGACGAGGATTGTAGAATAGGTAGGAATCTAACGTATGGATTGCATGGGTAAGGGCCGTATAATTTACAATGTCAGACCACTCGGCCAATAAGATTCAACCATAGACACCAAAGTATAGGTATTTATAGAGAGAGAGACTCGACACAAACTAGGTCATTTCGGGACTAACACATGGTTCAATTTTATTTCAATCATTCGCTTTGCGCGAAGGGTCCTTAGCAGTGGGAGGAAACCGGGGGACTCGGAGAAAACCCACGAGGTTGGACAGGCGACCCTACTCTTTGTCACGTACAACCGGGGAATCGAAACCCCGCCGGTTGACTCAATGACAGACTGTATGATACAGCGCGCGCGTGCAAACCATTCGGCCATCCAACCCCCCTAATTATATAGAGAAATCCCTCGAGATGCGCTGAAGTAGGTTTCGAACCCTTGACCTACCGCACCACATCGCGTAGCCAATTACAGTCAGCACATTCTTATAAAAATAATGGGGAATGTTGTTTAATATTTCGATCATTCAGTGATTTTAATTTAGATGGATAGGTGTGGGATGCTGGGATTTTGTTTTTATTTCCTTGTGGATATTTTGCGCACGATGCGATCTATCCGCCTGCCTACTTCTTTTTAAATGTCAAGGGACCATTTACCTACACTACCTAATTTGTTGTGCTTACGTGACCCCCGTTTCCCGCCCGACAAATTAAAATTTACGCAGCGGAGAAAATATACCTGTTGATTTACTTTCGATAAAAATGAATTGCCATTATATGCAGGTATTTTCACAGGTTTGGATTAATTGAGTGCTTCAGCACACACCATATACTCTCTACTTTGTCAAATGTAAATTGTTCAAAAAATGCACTTCAGGAAGAATTAATCAGGGGATCTTTGAGAGCAGTAGGTAGTTGTCAATCGTAGGTAAATCCATGGACCTTATAATACAATTACACCCCGCTATTTAAAAAATCTTCAATCTATGTTACAATCATTAATTAGTAACAATATCCGTTTTAACTTAAAGCCATGGTGTGTAAATAATAACTATTTGTATTAGGAACAAGAATATATATAATGTAAACACATAATGTAGACACAATCATACAGGTGCATGCCTACATCAATGTCTCTTTCGCTCGACGCCCCCACCCTCACCTACCCGCACGTGTATTACAAATTCAATTAAAATATCGATTAAAATTTGAAGTTTGTGATAATTCCTAAATAATTCTCGACATATAAGGTTTAACGTCCACTCGACACAAACTAGGTCATTTCGGGACTAACATGTGGATCAATTTTATTTCAATAATTTGCTTGCGCGTAGGGGTCTTTAGCAGTGGGAGGAAACCGAAAGGACCCGTAGAAAACGCACGAAGGTGGACAGGCGACCCAACTTCTTGTAACGCACAACCGGGGATTCGAAACCACGTGCTAATCATTCGCCCCCACCCCACGCTTGATAAAAGTTCTGTATAGATGAAATTAGTAGATTGTTATTTAGTAGATACATATATCGCCCGTGTAGACACTGTGGAGCGTGTGTACTAAAAAAAGCCGCTCTCCAACCAAAAGTCTCCAGACGTGACCATGGCCAGATATAAAGAAAGACGGTGGTACTCGGGAAATGATTATTGTATTCAAGTATTGTCCTTATCCATCTTATATATAGACATTTCTGAAAACGAGCGGTTTCTAAATGATGGCGAGTCGCTTAAATATGTAATAACCAACCGATGCATGCAATTTCATTTTAACATGGACGGTACATAGTCAAATCACCGTGCATGTATGTACCCATCGGTCAATATCTGAATGTCCTAATAAGAACCTTGCACAATATCAAGGTCATTGATCTTCTCCAAACCGTCGTAAATTATTTTTGTTCGATATGAAATGATCATATATATGCGTATAAATATTCTTGACATATATTAAAAAAACTGTACGTAAATTAGGGGTTAACGCGACAACTGGGTACAACAACATAACCCGATTTATTTCCACGAAATGAAAACACCTTGTTTTACAACGTACAAATACGACCTTCAATATATGTTTTATTTTTATCTGGGGTAATGTGCTTTTATACAACAAACGACAGAACAAATCAGAATAAATTAACTCTCCCCATAAAACGAGTCGACCGTCACCATCAGTAGTTTATATATATATATATTCAGTGTAAAGTCTCGTCTTTCAAACGGTGGGTCAGTGAGTAAGACGCTGGTTCACTAGCCCCCGGAGGTTTCGAGTTCGTTCCAATGTTGATCGAGAATGTTCCTTGGTTTTCACGGACGGACAGGGGGCTTGACGAGGACATGTTTATAGTAGTTCAGATCAGTCGATAAACCTATGTCCCGTGTGCACATTGGCGTGCAAGTAAAAGAACCACTGATAGTTGGAATTCGATATGAGAGTAGAGTAGGATGTAGCGCCGCTTCCCGGGCAACATGTCGCTCGTAGTACACTACGAGAACGTTTAAACCCCTTTTTTCATTTCATTTTAATCTGGCTTGTTATTTTGCGGTGGAGTTTGTTGTAGTTGTTACTGGAGAGAGAGAGGGGGAGGGGGAGAGAGAGAGATGGGGTTTAACGTCCACTCGACCCAAACTAATTCATTTCGGGTCTAACACACGGTTCAATAATTCGCTTGCGCGTAGGGGTATTTAGCAGTGGGAGGAAACCGGAGGACCCGGAGAAACCCCACGAGGTTGGACAGTCGACCCTGCTAATTGTCACGTACAACCGAGGAATCGAAACCACACCAGTTGACTTAGTGACAGACCTTATGATACAGCACGCACATGCTAACCATTCGGTCATCCAACCCCCCGGGTAACTGACTGGTTGTGGGAAAATAGCTCTTTTCGGATTCTGAGTTGTAGTGGGGAATTGGATCTTTGGGGATGCTGAGTTGTTGTGGGGTATCAGATCTTTAGGGTTGATATGTGGTTGTTGCGAATTGAATCGTTAGGGTTGCTGAGTGGTTGTAGGGAATTGGATCTTTCAGGTTACTGGATGGTTGTAGGGAATTGGATCTTTAGGGTTGTGAGAGGTTGAGGGGAATTGGATCTGTAGGTTTGCTATACGAAATATTCGTTAGGCTGCTATTACATAGGGGTATACGGTATTCGGTAAACGTTTAGAGGTATACGCGAATACTTGTGTTCGAACAACAGGAATTTGCTTAGCGGTTTACATCGGACTATACGCGTATAAGGGCACGCTATACGCGTACACATGGTATCGTGCATGTTTGTTTTTTTTCGGGGTATACTTGCTTCAGGGAGGAGTAAATCCATGGGATGAGTAGAAAATGGGGCATTTGTGTTGTAAAAGGTTCGAATCAAATGTTCTGAACATTGATGGACATATGTCTAGGCATGGTAGACTATTCTAGATTATCATGAACAGTCATTTCCAGTCCCCAACCCCCTCTCAATATTGGAATGAGCCGACTCAAAGCCTTCACGGCACCATACTTTACGCCTCCGCAAGTAAAAACCAAGTCAGAGTTTCCTCTTCTTCTGAATCCATTCTGTTTGGATATGAATGAGCCTCCATGAGGGTACCAAAATCGGTTGGCAAAATAACTGACCAGGCCAGTATACCTACGTATAGTATATGCCATGTAAACCGCCGTGCCCGTATACCGTATACCGAATACCAAATATCGTATATCGTATACCCCTATGTAATAGCAGCCTAAACATTCCTTAAAAGGAGTATGTATAAGCTATTCAGGTAGCAGGGGAAACGACTTTGGGGAGTTTTACCTGATTGATTGCGAAAATCGTGTTCTCGGTGTAATAAACATTATAGTTTATCAGCATTATTGGTTAATCAATGGGCGGTTATCAACACATTTCAAGTTTCGTTATCAATCTTTGAAATATTTTATCACCTTCAAGAGATTTCTTGCCGTCAGTACTCACGAGGACGGACTGGGTGGGTAGTGAGAGAGGCTTTGAGAAACAGGGTTTAATGTCCAGTCGACAGAAACTGGATCATTTCAGTTTTAGCATATGGTTCAATTTGATTTCAACAAATCGCCTGCACGATGGGGTCTTTAGCGGTAACAAGCAACCCGGGGGGGGGGGGGGCAGGAGAACTGAGAGGTTGGTCACGTACAGGCGGAGAATCGAAACCACGCACTATGATCTATATAGCACGCGTTAAACCATTTGGCGACCCAACCAACAGGTGGGAAGTGGTTTGCTTTATGGCACAATATGTCCAGTGGTAACTTTCTCAATTCATTCTCTTTAAAAGTCTGTGATTCGGACATTTTCAAACTACCCCACGTCTGCTTTAATTCAGGGTTAGGGTGTTAGGATGTAGGGCGTGTGCCACCACTTATCGCTGATAAACCCTAATATGCACTTTTGTTATCTGAAAAATCAAATTATGAAACCATATGTATTTTGATAACACCGTACATTCCTGTCCTGAGTTTGTGTCCTAGTAACCGCGAACCTTGATTCATGGTGTAAGTTTAGTCTTCTCGTCGCCCACACTCTGCAAAAACCTTTGACCTCGCAGTCCCCTAGCACTGTTATAAAAGATCCTAAAAATAGTATCTCGGGATAAATATAGTCTAAATATATCGGGGAACCTGGAGGTTCCGTGTTTGATTCCTGTGTTGACCGAGAAAGTTCGTTGGGATTTTCCGTTGTGGTAACCCTAATCATTGGTGCAGGAGGGAGGGGCTGGCAAGGGACAACGTATAGTCGTTCGGATGGGCCGTGTACACATTGGCATGCACGTAAAAGAACCCTTGACAGTTGGAATTCGATATAAGAGTAGGCCGTAGTGCCACTGTTCGGGCAACATTTCCTTCATAGTCCATTGTATGGCGTATGACCATCTTCATTATCACAGTCGTTACAGAACAATAGGACGTTAAACTCCCTGTCATTTGCTAAAAAGATCGTGGAGCAATTTAATCATTTTATCAAACATACACCTGTTAAAATACCGCTAACATTCCGATGATTGAAATAATTTGATCATTGATCAGGAACTAAAAGAGAATAATTAATATTTGATTTGATCATTATGAAGATGTTTAAATTTACATACAGATGGATTAAGTACTGCGTAGTAATATTTTTAAATCGGTGTCGCGCGCGTAAGCAGGTGCTTGATATACCACGGATATTTTTGTAGAGATTCGCGAGGTATTATTCGTCTTGTTCAAAGGGCAAATATGTTTTGTACCTATACTACAAAAGGGGATAAAGGCCTCACATGTAATAGAGTGCTTCGGCGAAGTTGTTATAAATAATGATGATATGTCGCCAATAATAAATCCTCAATAACAATAAAATCACTGATCCACGCGATAGTTTGTTTTTATTCTTTTTATCTTGTATTCATATTCTGATAAACCATTGCACGCGACCAGCACCCGCGGGCGATATAGACCTATAAAATTAGGGAGCGGTTATTGAGTACATGTTGTAAGCCTGACCAAACGAGTAGTGATTGTTATTTAAATTGAAAAGATTTTGGTGGTTTGGTGTAGAAGTTTTTCGGTACATTTTAATATTGATGGGTTGCTAATACGTAGTTTGTAATTTTAGATTTATTTGATGAAATCTCAGCGTGTCATGACTAACTAGATACTGTAATATAATACATACGTCCTTTCTCGGTCTATAGTTCAACTTTTGCTTGAAACAAAATGAAACGGGGCTTAACGTCCTACTTTTCTGCACCGACTGGGCTAATCACAGTGGCGGCGCCAGCCGTCGGTGATTGGAGGGGCAAAGCTGGGACAAAGTCCAAGGTTAAGGGGGCAAAGGCACGAGCTTCAACTAGGGGTAGTGGGCCTCCCCAAAAAATTTTTGAAAAACAGGTTGCCGGAAATGCAGCCTGACAGTATTTCAGGCACTGATCGATGAGGTAAAGTGTCAAACGAACGGACTTGCGAATCACGACGAAGCCCACTCACGAGCGTCAAAGTAGGGAGTCCTCCCCCAGAAAATTTTGAAAAATAGACTGCCGGAAATGCTGTCTTACAGTATTATGTCAGGCACCGATCGTCGAGATAAATAGATCTGCCCAGATACCGTTCGTCGCCCGATCACTAGTTTATCCGACTAGAGAACACATGTCAAACGAACGGACTTGCGAACCTCAACGAATTCCCCTTGTGAGCGCCAAAGTAGCGAGTCCATTGGGGACCTCGCCAAGAGTGGGGATGTGGGATTTATTCCCCGTAGAAGGTATTGATTACCGAAACGTATCACAAATACTTTTTTTATTTTCTAAAATTATTGGGGGGGGGGGGCAAACAGAGGGCAGACCAGATTAATTGGGGGGGGGATAGCCCCCTGGCGCCGCCACTGGCTAATCAAGACGGCCAGGCCCCATACTGTGTGTTGTGGGGACCTGACAAGAAACAGTGTCCCGTGTACACATTGGCTTACACGTAAAATAACCCCTGTCATTTAGAATTCAAAATAAGGGTAGGTCGTAGCGCCGCTGTCCGGGAAAAATTTCTCCCACAGGCCATTGCATGGCGCATGTCCGTCTTCATTAGCACTGTCGGAGCAGAACAGTGGGACGTTAAAGCCTATATCATGTCATTTTGTAAATACGACTCATAAGAACTATAAAATCAAGTGAATGAATAAAACGGGTGACTAGTTGGCGCAGTCAAGTAGGACGTTAAACCCCATTTCATTTCGGATTCATGATAGATCCAGCACCACCTGAAGATCTAGCTACTTCCTTATAAATTATTTATTCCCGGATCTGAGCGACTTTGTTTGATAAAAACCATTACTGACACCCACAAAATTGTCTCTTCATTGGCTGAACACAAACCCTTTAAAGATATATTATTTTTCAAAGTTAAAAAATGGGAAATTTAAGAGTAATATTTCATGTAAACAATACTATATTGTACACACATTCCGTATTATAACCAAAATAGTTTCTAATGTGTGTTGGCTATTCCTAATCATAATTAATAACTACATGCTATTTGACATGTCTTCATGAGTTAAACACTAACCCGGACAGAATGATGTCTCCGTTATCTTGGCATATTATATTAGTCTTAGACGAAGGCGGGGGGGTGTTGCCGAGTGGTTTAACACGTGTGCTGTAGGTCATAAGGTCTGCATTTGATTCAAGTCTCGATTCCTTGCTGACCAATCCCATGGGTTTTATCCAGGTCATCCGGTTTCCTCTCACTGTTCCGAAATGGCCTAATTCTCTCTCTCTCTCTCTCTCTCTCACTCTCTCTAATTTATTTTACACGTAGATTTGTTAATTATTACACGTGCGATTGGAGCAAAATTGCAGTGTGAAAAGCGTACACGTGACTTAATTCGTCATCCGACAAGGAAAAATCAACATCAACGGAGTAACATGCCCTCGTCAGAACCTGGGTTTACGTAGTAATATGCCCTAGTTAGAACATTCCCTAGACAGAACTTGGGTTTACGGTTAATATGCCCTAGTCAGGTCCCAAGTTTACGAATAATATGCCCTACTCAGGGCCCACTTTTACGGAATAATCTGCCCCCGTCAGAATCCAATTTTACGGATCATGTCGTAGTCATGGAACCCAAGTATACGGAGTAACATGTCAGAACCTGGGTTTACGGAGCACCCTTTTCAAAATTAAATATGGTATTGTCTAAAATTATTCAATACAACAATAAAACATGCTTTCCCTATCACCCCCCGCCCCCACCGCCATCCCTGAGAACTATTCTGGTTGAGGACCCAGCACCATTGATTAATTATTGTTTTGAACGGTGTTGTATTAGACAACACAGTCGTTCGGATTGGACGAAAAGTCATAGCCCTGTCTACACATTGGCGTACATTTAAAAGAAGCCTTGACATTTGTAATTCAAAATAAGGGTAGACCATAGCGCCGCTGTCAGGACATAGCACACTGCGTGGCGTATGCCCGTTTTCATTAGCCCAGTAGGCGCAGAACAGTAGGGCGTTAAACCCCATTTCATTTCATTTCCCCTCATAGCACACTGTACAGCATGTGAGCGTCTTCATTAGCCCAATCGGACGTTCAACCCTATTTCATTTTATTTAATTTACGGGACTGGTTTACGGGATACGATATACTATATCCTATAATCTGCGTATTAATAATAACAGGCCGCGTTTAACGCATTAACCTCTTGCTCGCCTTAATGTCTTGTGTTTTGTATTTTATTGTATAATGTTGTTTATTTGTTCGTTTAATCTCCTGATCTTTGTATTCTATTAGTCCGTGCACCACTGTACTATACCAAATGAAATGGAGTTAAACGTTTTACTTTTCCGCACCGAGTTGAGAGAAATTTTGTACAGATAGCTTTTACGCCTTTTCGTGTTCGATCCCTGCGTTGGCCTAGAAAGTTCATCAGGATCTTTCGGCGTGGTCCCTCCTTGTCAGTAGTGCAGGCCAGGTGCCTGGCAAGGGACAGCGTATAGTCGTTCGGATAGTATGAGAACAGTGGTCCCGTGTACACATTGGCGGGTACGTAAAAAACCCTTGACAGGTGGAATTCGATATAAGTGTAGGCCATAGCGCCGCTGTCCGGGCAAAATTTCTCTCATAATTTTTTCTCTCATTGAACACTGTATGGCGTATGGTCGTCTTCATTAGCCCAGTCAGAGAAGAAGAGTAGAACGTTAATTTCATTTCATTTCATTAGCCCAGTCGAAGCAGAGCAGTAAGACGTTAAACCCCATTTCATTTCATTTCATCTCATCGGGATAGTATTATAGGCCTCGGGGGTAAAGCAGTACGCTGGAACCCCTAACTACACAACCACTCACAGGAATAAAAAGGTTCGATAAAATTTTAATAACAATATAATAACATATGTTATAAAATTGGTACTTCCAACAAAATCAATGTTTTAACATGAAAAAAAGAATAGCTTTACAGCAAGTTGCAGTACATATAGATTAGCATGTGTGTGACAAAGTGCCCCATAACTTTCCTTAAATTTAGACTAGTTTCTATCATTTAAAATACTAACGTTTATTTAGATGCATTGAACCCGACATGGTATTGATCTACGAATATCTAGTGAACAGTAACTTATATCAATAAGAGGTTGGGTTCAGTGCATCTCAATAAACGTGAGTAGTTTATATGATAAAAAATAGTCTAAATTTGATGAAAGTTATGGAGTACTTTTTCACATGGGAACCATATGATCGTGGAGACTCGAGACTGTCCTGATTCTATATTGTGACGGTGCAGGACCTAAGGCCTGGTAGGGAACAGCGTATAGTCGTTCGAATGGGACGAAAAACCGAGGTTCCGTATACACATTGACGTGCACGTAAAAACTTCCTTGGCAGTTGGAATTCCGATTTAAGAGTAGGCCGTAGCGCCACTGCCCAGACAAAATCTCCCTCATATCGCACTGAATGGCGCATGCCCGTCTTCATTAGTCCAGTTGGAGCTGAAAAGTAGGACGTTAAACCCTATTTCATTTAATTCCATTCCATACTTGTAACGGCTAGACTTACACTAAAAATTACGCGTAAAGTTGTACTGAATTTTTATATTACATATTTATATACAATGATATAACCCAACTTGCACTTGAACCGGATAATAGTCGGTTTAAATATAATGAGCTTTATTATTCCATCGCACGCGCCTAATAACCCACGCATTACTAGGTATCTATACCTGTTTATTTACCTATATTTAAGCTACCTGGCCTTGTATATAGGTTAGTTAATATTCAGTATGTATATCAGTGATCATATATACGCACTATTTAACCGATGGTGGAGTCATTTGGTACAGTGCAACTCACTAACCCCGTAATGTGACAAACGCGTCTACATTTGGTAGTCTTGTTTATCCAAATACACATTTGGGACTCCGATGAGAGATAAGACGTTTACCTGGTCATCTTAGCGCAAGATGATGTCATGGAATTCCCTTCGACCATGCGATATGACGCTTAAGGAATCCCGTTTGCAGAAGACGATCTGGAGAGGTCTCTGATTGGTCGAATGATTTGATTGGGTTACGTGTTTTTGTACTTAAGTGATTTTGGGGGTAGAAAACGGTATACATTACATTTTTAGTAGCGCCAGTATCATTTGATAACGGATATATGTTAAAGGAACAATTAAATAGCATGCTTGGTGAGTACACATTCTTTAAAAGTGGAATCATCAATTGTTTTAACAAATCGAAAACAATCCATTACAATGGCGGCTATACAATTCGGGCCACTGAAGACAAGCCCTGAAGCAGCGCGTTTTTGATTGAAATGGGGCGCTCTGAAGTAATCCAAAATCAAGGGATCATCATCGTTATCGCTAATTACTCCTTCAAATTTTGATCAGTATTTATATATGAAATTTATTGTAAAATTAGCACCTCCTTCATATTAAATTCAGCTATGCATCGTTTGTCTTGTCTTATATTAAAGTTTGTTTTGATTATTTCTAAAGACTGATGGGTTTTTTGTTGTTATTATTTTCCACCGGTCTAACGTTGTGCTACCAGTATGATAATTGTCAGTTGTTATTTTAAATAGAAAAATTGTTAATATGTTATAACTTTTTTGAAATTAAAATATATGGCAGTTATGTTTTATACGTATTTTTACTCCACACGCAATGATGCAAAATGACGATAATATGGGACTTTTACATAAGCATTGCATTCTTATATCCACATTTTTCTAATATTAATTTTAAAAGCATTAAAAAATAAATTTTACAACACGTTAATCAGGAGAAGCGACATTAGTTTTTTTTTATTGTTTTTTTCACCCGTCGGTTATAAATTCCATTTGGTCCACTTGGATAACATGCCATGCTATTTTATGAATTTTGCATAAGCATTGTAATGATAAATCCACAATAATTGGTTTCTAGTTTTAATTTTAAAAGAATTTTAAACCACACTAATCTGCATTTTCTATGAACGGGAGAGGTGATGTTCCTGGTTCGTCACAATTAGTGATTCATAACACGATATACAATTCCAATGAATCATTCCTCTCTTTTGTCATTATTCAGCAGGACAAAATTATAGACAAGGCTAAAATTGTCATGATCATACCATTGATATAGAATGATTAACAGAGCCCGATATAAAGTCTATCTGATTACTGTCTGATTTTTAAATCCGTGCAAGCTTAAATCTATAAAAGGAATATCAGTTCAAGGATGGTTCACTTCCGTTCAGTATTTACAAAGATGCTTTGAATTTAAATATAAAAGGGATATGGACAAAAGAATACAACACCAGCTATAACGTTCGTTTAAATATTTTAATGGGACACTTTTTAATCCGACTGTTAATCCAAGCCGGGAGATTATTTGCCTTTGATGTTTTATTTGTATTTCTTATAAGCAAATTGAGTAGAATTTAGCATGAAAAATTAAATATTGTCTGAAATATGCAAATGACGGTTTTAAGTTAGAAGGTAAGTTTCCGAACACCCTATTCCCATTTTTATTATAAATTTATTGCTAAAACTCTTAAATACAACCTTGGTAAGTCCATAATACAGATAGTTATCGACCGATATGTATTGTTCCTTCTGTCGACTGGTTTCTGAAATACGGGATTTTATATATATATTAGAGTCTACGGTAGATCAATACATAAACAAATTGAAAATACGCCCAGTTCAAGGAATTGACCACTTTTAATTATTTCATTCTAATATACATCAAATCATAAGCTACATGGTTGTCCTTGATGAGCGTCTTTAGATGTACATACACAATTATATATTGGAAATTAATTGTAAAAGATGTCAATAGTCTGTATTATTTTCACAAAACGTCAACCAACCTTCAGTATAAGCATGGACGTTATAATGTATTATAAGGTCAATGGTATAAGATATACCAGATCAAATGTGTTTATCTTTTTAGATTGCATCTAGGGAAATAAATACGTCTCTGCACTTAATAACCCTG
Source organism: Patella vulgata (assembly GCF_932274485.2). NCBI lineage: Eukaryota > Metazoa > Mollusca > Gastropoda > Patellidae > Patella > Patella vulgata. Next base: position 35,152,986 of record NC_065886.2, on the reverse strand, counting down.
CCTACTTGATTTTTTTTTAAATTTTCCATGCATAGAACTTAATCAAGCGTAACTAATACTACGAGTGAATACTTCTACAATGTAACCTTTACGTCATCATTTACCCGCTATGCTATTTTAAAGTCCCTCGTCATTATTTGAGTGATGGTTAATCCTTTGCAAACTACAATTTTGTGGAAAGTTGGAACTCTTAGTAATGTCAGTAAATAAAATGACTCAATTTTGTACATTATTGGGGGTGGGGGATGGTTAACCTTTGCGCGTTTGATCAGAAGATCTGTCATTGAGTCAAGTAGCGTAGTTTTGATTTCCCGCTTGTACGTGACAAGGAATCGGGGCGCCTGTCCAACCTCGTGGGTTTTCTCCGTTTTCCTTCCACTACTAAAGACAATATAGGGTCTACAAAAGTCAGGGTGGCTGATTAATTTTCGCTAAAATATTTTGATGAGCCTCTTTCTCATCCTGGAGATTATCTACCAGTGATGTTTTGATTTGTTTTCTTCATGAAATGTTAAATAATAAATTTGATGTGACCTTTTTCATATTCTGTTCAGGATATGTAAACTGTTGTATTAAAACAAGGTACATTATTTATTGGGTTCTACTGGTTGAACGGACGTTCAATCAACCGTTCTTTGTAAAATAAATATAAGGATACTGTTTATTTTCTATTTGGTAGAATCTTTAATTATGAAACTGACAATAAAATATTATGGATGTTGCATAAATGAATATAAACGCTACTTACTTAATGTTCACCTGTATAACGCCAGGTAACATATAGCTATATAATATATATAAAATATAAAACGTAAGAATTATAAATGTACATTTAATACTTTATAAATTTAGACCATATACCAGAATTATAAATAAAAAAGTCAATGGTGTTAATTAACGTGAAATGAAATGAATACGAAAACATAATGGTATCTACATGACCACTTGTCCCGAATTATACGTGAATTGTAGACATATATATACATGTCATTGTGTTAAACAGGAAAATATATAAATCATTTAACCATTAATAATCAGGCTTGTAAAAGGCACGGAAATTTTTCTTTTGGAAAATGAAATATATTGAAAATGGTTTTTCGATTTTAATATTTTCCATTTTACTGACTACAGCTAGGATTAACCGTATATATTTTGCCAAGACCCTTTCTTTGTAATTTGGTTGTTATTTTAAATTCGATATAAAACATACAATATATAATTCCTTCAACGTGTACCAATAATTTGCCCCAACAATTGCTTTCTTAGAAGTAGCACGATTTATTCGATTTCTACAAAATTATATCTTCAGTGTGGTGTAATGTGCTGTCTTCAGCGTGTAACTGCAATTGGTACTTAATTTGCTCAAGTTTTTTTTTCTTTCTTAAAAGTAGCAGAATTTATTCATGTCACATTTTAGCACATAACCTTCGATTTGTACGAAATTCAAAAATAATAGATATGGTCAATATGCCGAGATGTGCTGCTTAAAATCTATGACTACCACTATATCTTCTTTCTTGGGGCATACCTGTCCATGTTAAGGCTTTTTAACGCGATTTGTCAACATAATCAATAAAATATTTATCTTGCTTTAACCATACATAAAAACATTTCAAGAACGATTTTTTGTGAAACTTTGTTAATTTTATAAATATTTTGAACTAAGTAAAGTTTAGAAATAATTGAAACATTCGAATTAATTTCACTTTTATTAATTTGGTGATTAATTAACGAGTACACCAGTCAAGTGGTTAACACATTATCTCAAAAGTTAAAAAAACTATGTAGTATTTTAATATAAAGACTCTTATTGTTATCTAATTAATGACATCTGTATCTAGAAAATGACCTTCGTGAACAATGTGCTTTTGATTGTGTAAAGTTTTAAACTCTATATAGTTAACCTTTGTTATAATATGTTAAGAATTTCAGATAACTTATTTCTATGGGTATGTATATTGTATTACTAAATGCCACGTTTTTGTATCGTCCTCTTATTCTTTATGGGAGCCACGGTGGTTACGTGAGGGTCGCCGGTTCGATTCCGGTGTTGGCCTAGAAAGTTCATCAAGATTTTCCGAAGTGGTTTCCACGTGTCAGTGGTGCAGGACGGAGGGCACGTAAAAGATCCCCTGGCAGTTGGAATTCGATATAAGATAAGAGTAGGCCGTAGAACGGCTGTGCGGGCTGTATGGTATGGTATGCCCGTCTTCATTATCCCAGACGGAGTAGAACAGTAGGACGTTAAACTCCATTTCATTTCATTGCACTTATTGCTACAGAACACCAGATAAGACTTTCCATAATGTAATTCTGCAGAAGTGGCGAGTCTACAATTTTCGGACAAAAATTATTTTAAATATATTATTTTAAATAGATTATTATAACTAGATTATTATAACTCATATTCAGAACACCAGATAACACTATCCATAATAGAATTCCGCACGAGTGGCTGGCAAGTCTACAATTTTCCGACAAAGATTATTTTAAATAAATTATATTATTACTCATATTCACCATATTTATATAACTCATATTATTGGTTATAAAAACAGTTTGGTATACTATTGTCAGCTGTTTGACTGACTCATGAGTTAAACTAATTTTAAAAATATATTCATTAAAATTATATAAGGAAGAGTATCTATCAATATAACCCAATATGTACATATATTATTGAAAAATTCTAAAATATTATGCAATAATTCATGAGGTTAAATTGTGTTTGAAAAGTGCAGAAAAGGAAGAGTAACTAAGAATTGCCTAATATGTACATATTATTTATTTCCGCACTAGGGAATATATCCTGGTTATGACTGTAACTCACGCCATCGTATATCGTTCGATTAATGTTTGCTTTCTCTCGACCTGTCCGTAAAGTATTTTACTGAGTCACAAATTTCAAAACCCATTTAGCAACCAGGAACCTGTTCAATACTGAGGTTGGACGTATAACGTTTCATCGTGACTTGCAACCGGAAGTTTACATATACATAGTTAATTTGTTGAACGTATGATCATTTCTGTGATTTGGTGATATATTTGAACTAAAAACACATTTTAATTAGTTTATCCATCAAAAGTTTGCTTCAAATTCTTTTCAAACCATTTTAATCCAAGAACACTACCCGGTGCAGCGAGAATCTACTTTTTGTATCCGGCGTGTTTATCACGTGACTTGAAAGAGGGAGCATCCATTACCTGTTATTGTATTTGTCGTTAGGCGTTGTCTAGTTCCCATACACATCGAAGCCTAAGTAAATTCCTGAATTATTCTCTGCCGACTTTTTTTCCGTCGTAAAATGGCAGAGTCCACAGGACGTTTAATTCTCTCAATGATCTCACAAACGGCAGCTATTAGATTAACCCATTAGAAGCGCTCCTTGTATCACTTCTTATTAGGGACACCCTCAGAATCCAGTATCTTTAAAGTAATAAACAGTTACAAACAGATAATTCTATTTTACTGTGTTCATGCTAGGAATTATTATTTTACGAGGATAACGAATCAGTCCCAGCTGTCTAGAGATATTTTACGTAGCCTGCTCGTGGCATTGTTTAAAGAGGGCTTAAAGGACAATGTTAGTATCCACCAATATCACATTAGCTATAGAATTGGCTAAACATATTCCAAATATACTTTTAACATAAAGGTCCGTATTACTATTGATCCGAGAATCGGGAATTAACGCAGCAAAGAGACCAATCGTCGCATAGACGTTTATGTTAAAATTATATTTGGATTGTGTTTCGCCAGTTGTAAAATTGGCGGACACCAACATTCTGGACACTGCAATGTCATTTAAAAACTTCAGTGTAAATTAATGTTCCCATTTAGTGACATTCCATAAAATAGATATTTAGATAGTGTGCTATCTTTGCGCAAATTGATACTCACCTATTTTTAAAATGTATTTTACATGTCCTGTTCCCATTTAGGATGTAAAATGTCGACGATTTTTATAAAAAATAAACATATCTGTATTTTGGTTAAAGAAGATGGTTAGGAAGGTGAAACGGGAGGAAGAGGGATGGGGTGGTTGGTTGAGATTGTGGTGTTCTGTGGGGGAAGGAGGAGTCTGCTACATTGTAATATGGACAAACTCTTAGTCCTGCCATTGGTAAGCATAAAATAATTTATATATTGAAGATACATTATGGGGGATTAGATAAAGAGCTGGTAGTTCTCACTATGATAGTTAAAAACGAGATAATGTAAAGGGAATTTGCTGAAAATTTGAGTCAAATTGATCCACCCTGAACCGAGTAATTAGCGATTGAATTTTGGGCCTAGCCTCGATCATCATTACTAAAGTCAGTACGATAAAAAACATAGTCTCGATTATCCAATTTTTGATTTAATCCAGTAAATGTCGCAGGCTAGCGATGCCAACGAGAGTTGATTATGGTCTGGATAAGTTAATTAATGTCTAATTAATAATTTAGATAACATGTCAGGCCTAAAGAAAGACCTGCAATAGGCAGATTTAGCTCTTGCATACTGTATGTTTAATTAGAAGTGTGTTCGGCCTCTGCTATAATCTTTGCATGACAAATATCCCACTTTAAAACAATTAATGGAGAGTTTAAGAAACTGTTACTTTAACAAGATATGTATATCGTCACCAGACTGATTAACATGTGTTGTTTTACAGCTATGTAGATCCGATATCAACCAATCACTAGCTTCAAGATAGGTACGTCTATGACGTAGTGGTCTTTACAACCAATGAAATAACTCGTTTAAATTTCAAGGTCGTTTGTCGTTCAGTTACTTCAGTACATGATGAGTAAGCGGGTAACCTCTTTTCTTTTACAATGAGCAATTATAATGGACTTTTAAATGTTTTCTGTACTAAAGATCGCTATAAATTGTTAGATATGCAAAACTGCCCACCTAAATGACACCATTAATGTACTGTCTGTTACTTTTATAAGAATACAAATGAATATCCTCTCGTTTTTTATTATTGCAGCATATTCATAGTGCGGCCCTTTCACATCATGTGTTCAGTGGTACTTTACAAAGTGACATTATAAGCATAAACCCAAAATTATGGACATGTTAAAACTAAACGTTGTATTGTTTAAATAAATGTGTTTTATGTTGTCTTTTAGAAGAATATAGAGATGTACAACATCTTATACTAAAAGGTAGACTATTTCATAAAACAGTCGTTGTACAACGCTTATGTTTATGATCATTTCATTAGTGTATAAATTAAGGTCGCCGTCAATTCTTGACTGTCATATTATGTTGGGGTCCGTGTTCGATCTCGATGTTGGTCATGAAATTCAATCGGGATTTGCAAACCTGGTTTTCCTTTAACGTATAGATGGCCTGGCGACGAAAACGCGGTTAATCGTTCAGATGAGACGAGAAACCAAGCTCCGCCCATGTACAGGTTGGTGTGCACGTCAAAGGACCATTGCTAGTTGGTTTCCTCCCACTGCTAAAGACCCCTACGCGTAAGCGAATTATTGAAATAAAATTAAACCATATGTTAGTCCCGAAATGACCTAGTTTGTGTCGAGTGGACGTTAAACCCCATCTCTCTCTCTCTCTCTCTCTCTCTCTCTCTCTCTCTCCATTGCTAGTTGGAAATGCGATGAATTGTAAACAGGACCGCCGCTGTTTGAGTAAACGATCTGTCACAGCAAACTGAAGGCCGTATGTCCGTCTTCATTAGCCATGTTGTTCCAGAAGAGTAGGACGTTAAACCCCAGTTCATATAATCAGACGTAGAACGAGTGCTTTCTAACATACAACACCCAAATAATGTGTGGGTCCAAAACCCAAAACAATATCATAACCGTCATTTAATACATCGAAGGCTTGACATGAATCGATGACAATAATCACGTTCAGTCAATAATTTTACTTTTAAACAAATAAACAGACTGATCTACCTGCTATATAACTCGATTAGATACTTGCTAAAGGTATGACCTAGTTAAAATCCCACGTGGTATATCTACCCCCGCCTACTGTATTACCTGTGTATATGTCCCGGCATCTGAGTCATCTGACAGTTGAATGAACAAAACCACATGTATATCTAATATCTAACACATATCGTTCATATACGTTGATAAAATAACATCTCTGTTATAAACTAGCTGATTTTAACGTTAATATATACTGATAAATAACTACTGTTATATAACCATTATTATATCTCGGTGATAGTCTGATAACTGTGATATTTACTTTAAGGTAAGAATAGCTTTTAGTTATAACACAACACAGTTTTATGGATAACAATCACATTATTACAAGATTTTGTAAATGTTGTGTACTTGATGTTTAACTGTGAGCATAGTCTTTATCTTTAGTCATAACATAACTAGCTTTTATGGATAACAATCGCTATATAACAAGCCTAAATTAGTCGATATCAAGCATTAGAAAATTTCAAAAATGAATGTTGTATGTTTAATATTTAACTGTGATATTTACAATAAGTTAAGAATAGTTTTTACTTATAACACAACACAGTTTTATGGATAACAATCACTATATTATTATTATATAAGCACAACGTTTATACAAGATGGCATTAGTCGTTTTCAAACATAAACAATTGCAAAAATAAATGTTGCATACTTCATAACGAGTGAAATTTTGTCGAAACGTTGTGTGTATATAGTGATTGTTATCCATAGAACTGTTCGATCGTTAAAAAATACTAACTAGAAGTCATTTCATGTATTACTTGTGGTAGTGCCATACTTGCTAATACTCGTTGAATCTGTTCAAACAGTATCAAACTATTATTCTTTCCAATCTCATGTAGAATGTCGCCTGTCTCGGACCAACTCATTGGCTGTAGCGGGCACAATATGGGTCCAGTCTTAGCATGAATTAGAATATTTTAGGACAGAAACTGAATGGGGTTGAATGTTCCGTCAACGCAATACTTGGGTCATACGGATACTTTTTTTTTAAAATGTGTACTATTGAGGACAATGTTGCCCTGACACCCCCCCCCCCCATTGAATTTCAACAATCAACGGTCCTTCGCCTCATCAGAATGCTATACCCCTTTTTTTAAATTGTGAACTCTTAGTAAGGACAACTTAGCCCAGTCAGCTCCTCATTGAATTTCATTAATCAACTTCGTCTCATCCGGATACTGACGACTCGTACTGCCACAAGGGGTTGGATTGCCGAATGGTTAAACGCATGCGCGTTAGATCACACGGTCACTGAGTCATGTAAGATCGCCAGTCCAACCTCATGGGTTTTTTCCGTGTCCTCCGATTTCCCCCCACAGCTAAAGTCCCAACGCGCAAGCGAGTTATTGAAATAAAATTGAACCATGTGTTAGTCCCGAAATGACCTAGTTTGTGTCGAGTGGACGTTAAATCCCATTTCTGTCTTTACCTCTCTGTGTGATATCACACGAGGTGAAAGAGAACGAACGATAGCGCAAACGCGTCCGTCAGCCTTAGAAACCTTATAAACGTTACTGGAAGCTTCGATCTGTCATCATTAATAACAGAAAGCGAAACTTGTCAACGTCCTCCACGTATTAAAGCTTTATGTATCATATAAACTATTCATTATTTATATTTTTCCACGCGTTCGACTTGACACAGACTTTCTCTGTGTTAGTTTGCTCTTTTTTTACTTTATTTTCTTATTTCTTCGTATCATGTTTCGGTGGGCTTGATCCAGTATTTTCCTTGCATGTTATTAATGCAGTGTATGCATTATATAGCCAGTTACTGATCGGTGATGCTGCTATGGTTAAATACCTTTATGTAAAGATAGAAAATCTTGATGTTCAATTGAATGAATTGTTATGTCTAATATATGCTCAAGTTTGCTGTACAATAGCGTTTGGATTTCATTCTTCCCTTCCTCGCGGGGGAGGGATGGGGGGGGGGGAGTTACTGTTTTGATTATAAACTATAATAGCTTATTAATAAAGGATCTCTAATTGTATATAAAAAAAGGGATCGGATCTTATGAATTATATAAGCAGTAAAGATCTACACCGCCAAATGTTACGTCATATAATAAAGAAGGCCCAGCTGGTCGCCGAAGTCATGAATGTTGTATCTAGAGTACAAACTATATAAACTGATACGGTCATATTAACACTAGAGTACAAACTATATAAACTGATACGGTCATATTAACACTAACCCTAGCTTTTCATACCCATAAATCCTGTTTACTTACTAATTTTTTTATTTTATTTTAAGAATAATCATCCGAGCATTACTTTACACACACCCATAGAGTATTATGACCAACAATAAATCATGATGATATCACATTTGGTTATCTCAACTTGCTTTTTTTTAATTTAAAAGTGACTAAAACGATTGAAATGTTGATCCTTTTTTTCATACAGAGTGCACACATATATTGAGAATATATTGAGGTCTCTTCTGTCCGTTTGAGACCTCCATGGTAATTGTATGTCTCTTATGTCCGTTTAAGACAAACATGTAGTAATGTTATGTCCCGTCTATCCGTTTAAGACAAACATAATGTATGTTATGTCCGTTTGAGACAAACATATTGTTTTATATTTTATGGTCACTAATTGTGTATAGTGCGTTTGAGTAACTCTGTCCAGTAAGCCGCGTTTCTGCTTACCCCAGTTCGTTCTCCAACTATCAAGGGTTCTGTTACGTGCACGCGTATGTGTATAAGGGGGGACCTCTATTTTGTTATCCGGGCTTGAAAAATACCGGGAAATTCTAGTCAAGAATCGACTGACAAGGAACAGCATCTAGTTGTTTAGGTGGGACGGGCAAAATGCCTCTCATCGTAAGACGCTAAACCCTATTTAAAGGGGCTAAATCGCTAATATTTGGGACCTAGAAATTGACAAAAATGGGTCGCAAGGCATATAATAATGTAATATGAATGTATATAAACTGATTTACATTCAATCGTTTCTGTTTTACTGTAATTTCTAATCAGTTATGTTCGGCGAAGTACGCCAGAAGTCTCATGTGAATGGCAATCTTTAGCGTCTGGTTTTTCCAGTCTACACCGATGGTATTTATTGTGCATCCTCTCCAGATAAGAATATAGCGACACCACTTGGCATGACATGTGGAATATGTCTAGCCCTGTTCTTTGAGTCCCTTGTTCCAAATGGCGCTGAAACGCATTATGGTACACGATTCGTGTACCAATGGTAAAATGTTTATTTTGTCTTTAATATTGGATATCAGAAGCCCATCTTTACCTGTAAGATCACAAGACCAATGTTGATTTGAATTGACAAATAATTCGTGTTTTCAATGTCGAAGATTTTTGATGATATTGAGTTAGAGACATAGCTACTTTAATTTCATTTGATTACTGCGATCAACATCAAGAGAGTTTGTGTGTCATACATTGTAGTAGGATGGTAAACCCCATTTATTTGTCAAACAGTGTATTCAAAGGTTGAAAGGTTTTTACGCACGTCTACTCTAGCGGAACGATATTTGTAAATCATATATATATACGGCGTAGAGATGTGGGATGTTTTGTAACCGTGCTATTAAACCCATTCATATGAATATATCATACTATAACATAATTAGGTTATATCAATATAAACTAAGGTGTAAGGCCCTATATCTGATATATATACATTACGTCATCACTCCCCCATCTTAACATATATATTACAGTCTTATATCAATAAATGGCAAAAAACAATCTTGTGAATCAAGATAATAAAATCAGTCAAAAGCTTGGCTTTCACTTGTCATTTTTTATCGCGATCTGAACAGAGGGTTGAAACTGGTAAAATATATGTGATTTCTTTAAATACGTCGTGATTTTAAATTACTGTTTGTTTTATTCCCTTTTAGCAAAGCGCGACGGGGGGGGGGGGGTCGAGGTTGAATCGTCTAATGCGTGCGCGTTAGATCATAAAACCTGTCATTGAGTCGGCAAGTGGTGTGTTTTCAATCCCACACTTGTGCGCAACAAGGAGTAAAGACGCCTGCACAACCTCGTGGGTTTTCGCCGTTCCTTCGGTTTCCTCCCACTGCTAAAAGCTCCACCCCACACCCAACGTGCACGCGCAATCGAATTATTGAAATAAAATGATACGTTTTCAGTACCGAAATGGCCTAATTTGCGTGTTGAATGGGCGTTAAACATCATCTCTAGAACAATCAACGAAATTTTATTTGTCTCTAAGGTGACGACAACAATTTTATATTTTTCAGCCATGATGCTTCAGGAATTAACATTTTCTCTAGAATTCGACCAGACTGTTCCCCCATTTGATGATTATCAACGATCTCAAGCACCCACCCCAGATCTGTATTACCCAAACAGTCTATCTTCTAGTCCTGTAATGGGACACAAGACTTGCAGTCAGCCTTTAACCTCAGCGCCACCACAGCAACCACCGCCGCCATCTTACTATGAGCACATGAATGCCGCTTATAGCACTACGAGTCTTCACTCAGATGACGGCTTAAGTCTCGATGACGTCATGGAATGTATTCAAGCTGATAACCAATCAAAAACATCAACATATGGGGATGGTGGTATGTACTCTTATGTTAATGTCCTTGATTCGTCTGTGATCCATGACAGGGGTCCTACATGTATTTGTTGGGATAGACGAAAACCCGAGGCCCAGTGTGGTATTCGTTAGCGTGCACGTAAAAAAACCATTGACTTTAGAACTTCGGTGAAAATTGAAATGTCATTGTTCTGGCAAATACCTGGGCCCTTATTCACGAAAACTTAAACTAAGTTACAACCGAAATTGTAAGAAATACTGCAACTTCATTGGATATATGCAAATTGATTTTACTGGTCAGCCAATCGAATTGCAGTATTTCTTAAAATTTCGATTGTATCTTAGTTTAAGTTTTCGTGAATAAGCGCCCAGTATTGTGTAATCATTATTGCCACAAGTTCGACAGTTAGATTCATCAAGTCTGTTTTGGCCATGTACAGATCCACAAGAGATCCAAATGCCTCTTGCTGACGCTAGATCAGTCTTTGCAACTACATCTCTAATTTATTTTATAAATACACTCCTTACATACATTATATCTGTATTACAGCTCCAAGTCCGGTCAGTTATCCCAGTCCACACAGAGACGACACAAGTCCTATTCGATACCCTAGTCCACAGATAGACGATATAAGTCCAGTAAGATACCCCAGTCCTCATAGAGATGATATATGGACGGACGATTATGGTAAGAACTTATATTTGTCTCATTACCGATTAATAGTCCTATAGTAATAAGCTTTTACAAAAAATTATATTTAGAGTCGGTGCCTCAACATGAAGTAGCTTTAATTTTCAAACATTTGAGAGAATATGTTACGAATAAAATATTAAACTGGGATGCAATGAAATGGATTGGGGTTTAATTTGGAGACTTAAATAAAAATCCTTTATATATCAATGTGAGGGGGTGGGGGATTCTGAAAAAGTCCGAGGGTTCTTTTCGGCCAGTGCAAGGATGATTCAGATCCGGTGCATTCTAGGCGAGAGACCTGTGTCCTGCCGCTCGACAACCGCAACCATCTGTTTGAGTTGCATTGTTTACTATGGGCAAGATTTATATTGAACTCTTATGTTATCTTTATTACTGTCTTCTATTTTAGTTCAGTCCTGGGAGAGAACAGAAAGAAGCAATGCTGCTAAACAACGAGAAATGGCCAACTTCGTATTAGCAGGTAAGACATAGTTTTAGGAAAGGTTAGGTCACTCTAGAACCCCTAGTTCTACGTGAAAATGAAATGAAATGGGGTTTAACGTCCTACTGTTCTGCTTCTATGCTGGGCTAATGAAGAAGGGCATACGCCATACAGTGTGCTATGAGGGAAATTTTGCCCGAGCAGTGGCACTATCGCGTACTCTTATATCGAATTCCAACTGCCAAGGATCTTTTTACGTGCATTCCAATGTATACACGGGAACTCTGTTTTTTGTCTCACCCGAAGGAATAGACAGCTGTCCTTGTCGGGCCCTCCGTCCTTTATCACTGACAAGGGGGAACCCCGCCGGAAAATCTGGATGAACTTTCTCGGCCAATGCAGTAATAAGTATCCACATAGATTAGGGCTTATAATGAGTCGATGCGCTTAAGTTTGTGGATGACATTCTGTAAGCTTATAAAGCTCATTTCTGGTTTAATTTCACTAATGAGAAGTCCCCATTTCGATCGAGAACCAAAGTGACAACAACAACGTTACCAATTTGGAAGCAATTTCTGTGCTGAACTCATTTTCAGTTCATATTCTGACAACGTGCATTCGGATCTTAGACACCGCGAGGTCAGAATGGACTCCTATATATTTAAACAAATTTCCAGTTAGTGCACGTTCTAGAGCTTAGATGTCGCACTAACATCGGGTGGTAAGGAGGGTTGAGCGCCAGTAGCAAACTGACTGCCATACACGAATAAACAAAGAGCGAGTCTTTAATGGAAGAATTAACTAATTCTGGGTTTTTTGTGTTCTATTCAAGGTAGCGGACAAGTTCAGCTGTGGCAGTTTCTGTTGGAACTCCTGACAGACAGTAGTAATGATGTTTGCATTAAGTGGGAAGGACCAAACGGCGAGTTCAGGATGGTGGACCCTGAAGAAGTGGCTCGACGATGGGGTGCAAGAAAAAACAAACCCAACATGAACTATGATAAAGTTAGTCGCGCCATGAGATACTATTACGATAAACTGATTCTTTCTAAAGTTCATGGTAAGAGATACACGTACAGGTTCAACTTCCAGGCCATCCTGAAGCAGCAGAAAATGGGGTCTAGTCTAAACTCTTTAACAGAACCTCGCTCAAACAACTCAACTCCACGTGATCTCTTAAACCGGAAACTAGAAATGGGAATCAAGTCATCATCTGTACAGTGTATCTCCCCGGTACGAAGCAGCCCGGAAACATCAGGCTCGTGGCACGAAACGTCCCATAACGAATTTTATGCGCCTGGTAATTATTCGCATCCATCATCACTAAATGTTTATCAAGAGATGCTACGAAATGATTCCTGTCAGCAGTATGGCAGTCTTCCATATTGACTCAATCATCCAAATCATGATTGATGCTAATTTGTTCTTTGCTCAGTGATTAATTCACTTACTGTCTCAGTGAGAGGTCTCAGACAGTTATTGTACCGTGAAACGCAACCAAATGTTGGGTTCTAACGTCATCAATTTGTGGTGTCGATGACGTAATCTTTGAAAGGCTTGACGTCATCTCGAGACTAGAGATTGCTTGGTGTATTCAATGATTTATTTTGGAAGGGCATTGTTAGTATACGAAACGAATACTTTTCTAATGCATTTTAGATCGTAAATACTAATCATTCACCATGGACCATGCTGCTATGTAAACGTCCGTGATGCACGTCGGTGTGAAACCCGCGGATGTCTTATTAAATGGCCATATTTCCATATAAGGGGCATTAACATTCCAACAAAAGAAAATCATGCACAGTTTGAAATCACGTGATTGGAAGCGAATCGAATTCAAACTAGATGAGTTTTTGGAGGTTATTAATACATTATTTGTTTAAATATCGTAGATTATATTATATTATATTATATATATACACTATGTGCCTTGTTGATCTCCATCATTTATAGTATTAAATATTCCACAATAGAGAACGGATAGTTCTACAATTTTGATAAACTAATACACAGTGGTGTCCAGGGGAAATAAACATTTTATATTCAAATTAATTAGGGCAACTTGTACAATTAGGTTAACAGCGATTTCAAACTTCAAAAATCTTAATTTTAATTTCACTCTTTGATTGGATTCCCCCCTGAAATGGATTCCCGACTATCTCTGCACACCACTGTATACACATCAATTCAATGATTATTGGTCTATATTCTTGAAAACCAGATATAGCCATTGGTCTTGATGTTATTGACTACTACCGTTGCTAATTTGTTGTTTTTTCAGTTCGTAATAGATTAACATTAATGATTAAACTAGGTCATTGACCTTTCTTCAGCTTGGTGCCGTGGTTTCGCTCGAATACCTCAAAAGCATCAATAATTTTGATTCCTTGTTTAGAATGAAGGAACCGAACAAACATGGGTCTCGAGTCAACCGCTCCATCGGAGTCATACAAAACTTGACTTACTCAAATTTAAAGCTCTATATCGATAACAAAATCAATATCAAAATATTTATGATTTCATATTTTACCAGAGACTGTGGCACAGCAAGTAATTAGAATTTAAGTAAAGCTTAATTGAGAAAAACAATACGGCTCCGGGCCCTGGTTTCAGCAAATTTTACAGTTTAGTCTATTTATCAAAATTAAAAATATTTATTATGTAATAATAATATTTATGTTATTAATGTTAAAAATGTATCTTAGTTTTATTATAGTTTTGTATTGTTTAAGAGTTCAAAACTCACCTTGTTAACTAAGCTCGAGAGAATTTATTAAACATATCTAAAGTTCTGGCCCCGAGTTCACAAGCCATTCTCAGACTTAAATTAAGAATTTACTCAAAATTGTTCGCCTTTTTTAAATTAAAATATAGCCTTTATTAAACTTTTGTGGTTTTAATATATCAAACAAATCAATCAAAGATATTTCTCATTAACAGTGTTTGAAAGTTGAGTAAATTCGTAACTTACGTCTGAGAATGCTTTGTGAGCTTTTGGCCTGAAGTAAGACCTGTTTCAGCCTTTAATTGTAATACACGTTCTTGTAATTTTTGTCAACAAGATATGTTAAGATACAAAAAATGTTCAGATACAAAACGGGTTCAGATACAGAACATGTTTATGTTCGAAACCCTTTCATGTTCAAATCATGCGCATACACAAAATAAGCTCATTTTCAAATCGTACTCATATGAAAAATATGTTCATATCATCTGTTCATATACAAAACATGTTCATATGCAAAATATGTTCATATGCAAAACATGCAAAATATGTTCATATGCAAAAATGTTTATATTTCCAAAACAACTTCATGTTCAAAACATTCCCACATTCCCGGTAAATTGTTTCTATGTTATTATTAGATTGTTTACAGGCCTTACTTGTATTATTAATATTTAGTTCAGATTCGTTTCGTTTTAATTTTACACATAACCATATCATTGTAAGGTCTATGCCCTTTGCACAGTGTTAGATTTTGTCTCCTAGATTTCATTGAAATTGTGAAGTAGGTTGATTGTTAAAGACTTCGGCAGAAAGGCCCCGCCTGCTAATTGCAACTCTTTGCCAACTAAACTTTAGTCTACAACGTTAACTGGAAGCAGGCGACTGTCAAGCATTAAGACAAAAAAAACTATTAAGTCAGAAAATTATGGTGAGATAACTAGCAATGTCCAAAGACTTGAGGTCTTATATTTTTAAAATATTCAATGGCTTAAGACCTGTCTATAGTGCTATTCATTAAGTATTCAGAGACTTAAGACCTGTATATATTAATATTCATGAAGTATTCAAACACCTGTCTTTTTTACAATTATAAATTGTCCGGACACTGAAGACATGTCATTGTTACTATTTTAAATTGTTCAGACAACGAAGACCTGTCTACACTGCTAGTAAAACGACAAGCGATATCAATTGATTTGTTTACAAGGTTAATGTGTTTTACCACCTTCCCTGTGATTATTTTTATTTTTTATTTAAAAAGGTTTTATATATTACGAGAGCTGTTTGTTATGTAAATATTATGTTGAACATTGTTACTTACCTTCTGTAAATATAGATATATTTTATTAGCCAATATTTTACTCTGTTAGATATTTTTGCTACAACAAATTAAATATTTTATATAACTGGATAATCCTTAGTTGTTGTTTTTTATGCAATGTGTGTTGGTATACGGTTTAAAAATCGATGTTTCAAGCATGGGATTGGCATGTCGGCCATAAGGGACATATGCGAACAAATGGAATGTGGTTTAAGTTCTCATCAATACAATATTTTTGTTATTTTGAGACGAAATTATATTAAGTTTCACTTTTATAATTAAGTGAATTTTGCCCAGACAGTTGCGTTTCCGCCTAACTGTGTTTCAATTTCATTTGGCAAATATTTTCTAAAGTTTACGTCAGTGTTTACACGGGTTTTTATCGCATCCGAACGACTCTGCACAATTTCCCTTTTCAGACCCACTGGCGGAACCCATGACCAAGGAATGGGGCTTCAAAATCCCTTAGGGTCTTTTCAGTCCACGTCGGAAACTGACCCGGGTCAATATACGATCGACTTATTATATGAGAGTTTATCCCCAGAATATTCGCACGATTACCGCGACAACCCCCACCCCAACTCCCTCCAGGCCACTTTTATGTAGGCTTGTACGTTTATACCCTAATGTGTAAACTTGTATATATTTACACTACGGTGTAAACTGGTGTATTCCTACCTTACTGTATAAACTGGTCTATCTGTACCCAACTGAGTAAACTGGTATATCCCTAACCTACTGTGTAAACTGATCTATCTTTTCCCAACCATGTTAACTGCCATATCTTTACCCTACTGTGTAAACTGGTATATTTTACCCTACTGTGACAACTGCTATATCTTTACCCTACTGTGTAAACTGGTATATCCTTACCCTACTATGTAAACCGATATATTTTAACATACTGTGTTAACGGATATATCTTTACCCTACTGGGTAAACTGGTATATGTTTACCCTACTATGTTAACTGGTTTATCTTTACCCTACTGTGCAAACTTGTGCAAACGGATATACCCTTCACACTATTGTGTTAACTTCTTACCCTGCTGTAAAAAGAAAAGCTTTTAAATTTTAACCCAAATACAATAAAGCCCTTGGTATTGTACAGTAAAACCTTGCCTCGTATAATGGTTTTACATTTCGATTCTAAGCAGCTTTTAAAAAAACATCTTGGCATTAGAATATAATAAAACTTACAATGGACAATCCTTTTGTGTCCTTTATTCTGATACAAAAAAAACCCAAAACAACACAGCTGTGGGCGCATAAAATGTTTTAATAATGATTAATATGAGTAAGTATATAGTATTTCGTCCCACCACCCTGTGTAAACTGGTGTATTAGTTGTATTCTGTATAAACTGGTGTATTAGTTGTGTTCTGTATAAAATGGTGTATCAGTTGTGTACTGTGTAAACTGGCATATTAGTTGTGTGCTGTGTAAACTGGTATATCGGGTGTGTACTGTGTAAACTGGTATATCAGGTGTTTAATGTTTTAGAAAAGGGCAGTAATATATAACATTAGACATACCAATTCAAATTTGCATTTATGTTATATAAGTAGATTTCTTTAGTAACTCCCGTCTTGATTATCCCAGTTGGTGCAAAACAGTAAGACGCTAAACCCCATTTCATTTCACTAATAACCATTTAATCTGTTAAATTAGAACAGGATATTATAGGCTCGTCTAATTATTTAACAAATATATTATTTGTTCATAGCTGTCCACCCACGACGAGCAGCTCTTCTATGATTAAAGTAAATATTATGTTGGACACCTGTTACTAGATAAACTGCTGTATAATGACCACAAGACTGAGTAATATTAACACTATCAAAACAACACTGTGACTAATTGTACATAAGACCAATAGAACCACAAAAATGACTCGATTTAAAACAAATAAACCCAAAATCTAAGTCTGTTCATTGGCTACAAGTACAGCTTTGTGAACGAAGTGTCACATTATGGCTGTCGTGGGTGTTCGGATGACCCGCTTTTAAAATTCAGCATAACACCGATAATATCGTATTCGATTTCGGCTACTGCTACCTGGAATAGATGTCATTACCCTGTATTACCACCGTTATGACATAAAGAGTAATTTTATCTTATTGTAGTATTTACATTGTATTATTATCATTATATCGCAGTCTTTACATTATAGACAATACATTACAGGCATTTATAATAGTCATTACATTACAGCCATTACATTAAAAATCATTACAGTATAGTCATTACATTGTAGTCATTACAGTATAGCCATTATATTATAGACATTATATCATAGTCATTACATTATGGTCATTAAATTATAGTCATTGTATTATAGCTATTACATTACACCATAACAATTACAGTGTAATAAATTACAGTAAAAGTAGAACGATTTCATTTCTGGCAAATGTATACTAGGGTGACCCACCATAAATAAATATCTCCAAATATCTCGACAATTACACCACAATATTTAAATCAATTTCGCACATTTGTAGTCACTAAATAATCGGTCATGTTATACTTAAACGAGCTAAATCGCTAATACTTGGGACCTAGAAATAATAATAATGTAATCTGATTGTATATAAACTGATTTACATTCAATTGTTTTCGTTTTGACTCTAATTTCAAATCAGTTATGTCCAGCGAAATAAGGCATGTGTCTCAACCCTATAGCAATTTCTAGCGTCTGGTTATTCCAGTCTATTGAGCAGGCTCTCCAGTTGAATGTGTCTAGCTTCATTCTTTCTGGTCACTTGTTACAACTGACGCTAAAACGCACTCTGGTACACGATTCGTGTACCAATGGTAAAATATGTATTTTGTCTTAAATATTGGATATCAGAAGCCTGCCTTTTCCTGGTAAGATCACAACATCAATGTTGATTTGAATTGACAAATAATTCGTATTTTCAACGTGTAAGACCTTGGATGATATTGAGTTAGAGACTTGGCTACTTTAATAAGCTATGACCATTTAACCATCTATAAATAATACCCTGAAAGATGGTTACGAGTGTCGGTCATAACATTCCGGCACTTGTGAGTAAAAAATAAGTTACGTGCCCTTGTTTTGAAATTAGTCTCGCTTAACCAGTCTACGGACTATTCTACGTCTCATTGACAGGCCGGGCTAATCGAGACTACTTTTTTTACGAAACAACAGAAAGCTGGAACAAGAAATTGAATTTAGAACGACGCACGCTAGGCAACTCAACAATTGTTTTAAGAACCTTGTAAAAGTAAAATGAAACTACTGCTAGTATCATGTTCTTGCCTAACGAAAGTGTTTCAGAGATATTATTTGTACTAACGGTACAGTTAATGATAAAGCAATTTAAAAAAATAAAACGAACGTAATTTCTAAAGCTGCTGTAATAACCAAAAAGCTAAAGTTTATGGCTATTCAGAATCATCAACAATAGATTTTTTTACGGCTGTAATAGTTGATAGATTTGTAGAGAATTGCATGTGTGATGGCTATTTATAGTCTCTTATACTGCGGGGTTAAACAGAAATCACTTCGAGACAAGCCACTGAAGCGTGCACATTTCCTGTAGACATTTATTTTTCTTTTTCACTCTACGGGTCACCCTAACATTACAAAATCGAGTAAGGTTGTCTTTAGTGGTTTATTAATACTCTATTCACGGTTATTAATAAATTGGTAACCCGATAGTTGCTCTATTTACCCCATACATTATCATTTCATACTCGGTTTTTTTTTCATAGATATGTAATTTATACATGTCATCTTGACTTCAATATAACTGTTTTAATATAAAAATTGTTGAATTTATTTCCGTCCTTTCTGAAACTAAGGCGTAAATGTGTCCTTGGTTATTATTATCACAAGTACAGCTTCTGGGGGTTTTTTAAACGATGGGGTTTAACATCCTATTGTTCTGTCTCGACTGGGCTAATGAAGACAGACATACGCCATACAGTTTGCTGTGGGAGACATTTTGCCGGGACAGCGGCGCTACGGCCTACTGGTATATTAAATTCCAAATGCCAGGGGATCTTGAACCTGCACGCCAATGTGTACACGAGGCCTCGTTTTTTCGTCCCATCCAAACGACTGTACGTTACCCTTACCAGGCCCTCTGTCCTGCACTACTGACAAGTGGTAACCACTCCGAAAAATCCGATGAACTTTATCGGGAAACGCAGGGATCGAACACGTAACCCCCAGGTTAGTGAGCCAAAAACTTACTCACTGATTCACCGTGGTTCCCGTTATTATCAAAAGTGCAGCTTATGGTGTGTGTTTTTTTTTCTTTGAAACGAATCAATGAAATGAGGTTTAACGTCCAACGTTTCTGAACTAACCAACACCAGATCTTGTTAGTGCGCCAGCTAGTGCCTTATTCACTGGGCCACCGTCACGCCTGTGTTGTTCTTTGATATGAGATCCTGTATCAATTTTTAAATTGGGGGGGGGGGGGTGGTTCAGTAAGTGAGAAGCTGGCTCGCTAACTAGGGGGTCTCGGGTTTGCTCCCGCGATATAGATACATCTTAATAGGACTGCCCTTCTTCATTAGCCTAGTCGGAGCAGAACAGTGGGACGTTAAGCCCCATGTCATTTCATTTGATGGGTCTGCAATATACATCTACACACATATCAATCAGATATGACAAATTTAAACCAGATGTGGCATATACAAAAATGTAAACCAGATGTGGCATATACAACAATGTAAACCAGATGTGGCATATACAACAATGTAAACCAGATGTGGCATATACAAAAATGTAAACCAGATGTGGCATATACGAAGAAAAAGATGTGCAACAGTATCAATCAGTTTACCGAAATATCAATGAGATATTGGTATACCAGAGGACACGAACTACTAGATTTAATTGCTTTCCTTAGATGTTTCAGATAGAGGGTGTATGCAAAACATTGCCGAGTTGTTATTTAAGATTGACGAAAACAGTAATTTGGAAAACCGACTATTCTGATGCATTCATGTGTTGAACTCCATGTTGTATAACGAGAGACTAAGATATGGTTTAATTTCATTTGAATAGAGGTCTTAAGCAGTAGAAGGAAACCCACGAAACTTGGCAGAGATCCTACTATTTACTCCTTGCCACGTATAAGTAAGCGTGGAATATCACGCCGCTTGACCCAATGACAGACTTTACCAGACGATCTGCCCCCACCCCCTCGCCTAGTTCCCTGAAAGTATATGCAAATATTACAAAATATTCCATGTTAAAATTGATGTGATGATGCATAAGAAATGAATTAGTTGGTTACCATACTTCCGTAGGATTTTCGGGTTCAGTGTAAAAGATTGTAATGGGGGTTAACTTCGATGATCTTTTGTGATGAGAGGAACAGAAGAGGAAAAAGACTTGTACTTAATGTGGGTTAATTTGCGGTTATATTTTGTGGTTAAAATTCCAAAGTGTGACCTTGGTGGGAAACCACAAGAATATGACCGCAATATTCATAATTCAAAAATGTTGTAAAAACTCTTTGTAAGCAGGTTCTAACAACCCCCACCCTTCTTAAATTACAACATGGCCTTGATTAACATCCGTGTTACTGGCTAAAAATAGATTCAATTGTGTGAAGTGCAAAATAGACTATATGTCAAAGAAGAATGCACAGTCAATACAAATGTTTATTGGAAAAGTACAAAATCTTTTTAACCGAGAAATTTTATAAAACTGCTTAGCTTGCGCAGTATTCAGACATTCAATGAATATGTGAATGCGTAATACTATGCTCTTGGCTAAGATGAAATTGGGTTCTGCACAAACCATGCATTTTACCGATGGTGGCGTTTCCGCCCATTCTTTCGCGCATTCCAGCCATCAGCGGTTCTTTTTGGTCCACAACAAATATACGAATAGACCCCGCACAGCTGCGCGCTTTTCCGTGCACCACTGACAAGGAGCAACCAGGCTGAACATTCACTAGGACCTTTCTCGGCCAACACCTTGATCGAAAACTGGGATAAGTTTCATCAAAAATCGGATAAAAATTGTGACCTCTAGCGGGTCCACAACCTTCGTATTACATACTTTTACAAAATTTGCGAACAAAGACGGCCATTTTGTCTTGCAGTTTCGGTCCGATTTTTACGAAATCCAAACTCAACCTTTACTGATGTGTAACGGTGATATATTTAAACGTTTTTTTTTTTTGGTTTTTTTTTTCAATTGAATATAAATTGTGACTTCTAGCGGGTCCACAGGTTAAAAACGTGATTTTTCGTACGGTCAGGAAGTTACGATCCTATCTGCGCAAATATCTACAGTATAAAAAAACCGCTGAGCTGTTCATTTAATAGGGCACTGTTGTGTAATAGTGTCTCATATTTATCCCTCATTGTTCAGGAAGGAAATATACTATACATTCAGTCTATATTTGAGCAAATATTTTCCCATTTCTTATTAAAGATACTGGTGTAGTATATTATTCTAACTATATAGCCTGTAATGGCTGATAGAATCAACCTATTTTCTATATTCTAACTACATCTAGATAACAATGACAGCTGCTAGAATCAACTTATATCTATATTCTAACTATAACTAGATAATCATGGCAACTACTAGAATCAACCGAGTTCTGTAATTTCACAATAGATAGATAAACATGGTAACAACTAGAATCATCTGATTTCTGTAATCTCACAATATATAGATAACCATTGTAATTATTAGAATAAAACGATTTCTGTAATCTCACAAGGGGATCACGTGGCTAAGTGGGAAAGACGCTGGCTCGCTAGCCTGGAGGTCGGGTGTTCGATCCCTGCATTGGCGGAGAAAGTTCATTCAGATTTTCCGGCGTGGTTTCCCCTTGTCAGTAATGCAGGATGGAGCGCCTGACAAGGACAGGACAGCTGTCTAGTCGTTCGGATGGGACGAAAAACTGAGGTCCCGTGTACACATTGGCGTGCACGTAAAAGATCCCTTGGCAGTTACCCCCCACCCACAACACACACAGGCATAGGACGGAGGTTTCGATCATGGAGGATTCAGTCACAGAGGTTAAGGTCACGTGGGTTAAATAGGGAGCTAATAGGGCTATATATTTAACCATCCCGCAGTATTTGCAGTGCGGGATTTAAATGATAAGTCCTAGCCCGTTGGAATTCGATATAAGAGTAGGCCGTAACGCCGCTGCCCGGGCAAAATTTCCCTCATAGCACACTGTATGGCGTATGCCCGTCTTCATTAGCCCAGGTAAGGAGCAGAACAGTAGGACGTTAAACCCCATTTCATTTCATTTCATTTTGTAATCTCACAATAAATATGTAACCATAGTAACAACTAGAATCATCTGATTTCTGTTATCTCACAATAGATAGATAAACATGGTATCAACTAAACTGGTTTTTGTAATCTCACAATATATATAGATAACCATGGTAACTACTAGAATCAACTGATTTCTGTAATCTCACAATATATATAGATAACCATGGTAACTACTGGAATCAACATATTTCTCAAGATCCTAGTGTAGTAAAGACAAGTAAAACGAAATTTTGAACTATAAAAAACGAAATGAAATACGATCTGTGTTTTAACCAGATTGATATTCTAACAATGGAAAGATGATAATAACAATACTAGAATGAACCAATTTCTGTAATCTCACAATAGATAGATAATCATGATAATAATGACAGCTACTAGAATCAACAACTCAATGACAGACCGTATGATCTAAAGCGCCCGTGTGAAACAAAGTCGCCAACTGGCCTACAATAAAAGCTTTACTGACGACAATATACTAAACAGCAAAACAAAAAAAAACGTCAGTACCATTTCAAAATCAGAGAGGCACTTTAATCAAATCATTCTAGAAAACGACTTACTAAATGGATCAAAGCAATGTTTTGTGAACAGTATGTTTACATATTGGTGATTAATTCGTCAAAATTCCAAGACATTACAATAAGGTTTTGAGTCTGTACACAGTCTATACATCAGTATCTCGTGTGTCCACCGCGAGTGTCTGTACATGGAGTGGACCAGACGATTGATGAACGCCATTGGCACCTGGAACCACACTCTCAGAAAGCCTGGCACAATCCATCGACTGTGTTTGGTCTCTGTACGACGTTATTAAGTCTCCCCTGAATTTCATCCCAAAGATGTTCAGTCGGGTTTAAGTCCGGACTAAGAGCTGGCCAGTGCATAACGTTAACACCGTTCTGCTGTAGAAAGTCCCGCGTAACTCTGTCGTTGTTTCGATGACGTGCGAAATGTGGTATGACGTGGGGTCTGAGAGCTTTATTGATGTAGCGCACTGCTGTGATGCCGCCGTCTCCTCTCCCTGGAACACCACAGGTCCCACTCTCTGGTTCGGGCCGATTCCACCCCAAACCATTATGCTTGGACCTCCCCATGAGTCTCGTTCCATGACACATTGATCAGAATAACGCTGGCCACGTCGACGCTATATTCTGGTCCTGCCATCTGCAGTTGATACGCAATACCGACTCTATCTGTGAACATAACAGCTCTTCATTGCCGGTGTCGCCAGTTATGGTATTGTTGGGCAAACTGTAGACGTTCACGTCGGTGGCGAGGGGTGAGGATCGGTCCACGGTAAGGTCTACGGCAATAGATGTTCCCACTGTCTGACGTGCTGTCTCAGATGCCTGTGTGATTCTGCACATGCTGTCGTACAACATGGCGGTCTTGTCGCCTTGTGGTAACCCTTGGTCTACCAGTTCGGGGGCAATCATCCGTGGTGTTGGTGGCCCGAAATCGTTGCTGAGGCCTGTAGATGGTCCGAACATTGACCTGGAAGTGATCGGCAACGGCTTGGGCAGTGTGGCCAGCGTCGAGTCTTCCAAGCGCCTGGTTCCATTGAGCTGTCGTGAGTCGTGGCATGCTGCTGACGTAGTGTGAATGATTCAAACGGGTATGGGGGTGCATTTTATAGGGCTGGTCCCGGTGAACAGTACGTGCAGCATGAGTTACATGAAAATCATGGAGAACACATTACCATCTCAAAAGTCAGGTTGCGTTTTTGAGAATATTTCCTGGGTTCAATTTTGTGTTTGGGAAGAAGCCTTATTGCTCAGGTAAAGTTGGAGATGTGGTCACAAATATACCTTTGTCTGCGATATCACCTCGGTGGAAGCGGACGTAAAATACAACTAACTAACAACAACAAATATACAATTAAAACATTTTGCAAGTTTTATGCAATGCGTCTATTGAGAGTAACTACCAACCTGGCCTTTCTTTTGCTGTTTAGTATACATTCACGAGAATTGTCGAAAAGCGGGCTAGTGGAAATGCTGTTTAATTTTTATTAGAACTTGTCGAGATGTGGAATCTAAGGTTTATCTTTGAAAAACAAGGAATGGCATTTATTGGGGGTATTAGGTACAGCGACTCAATTATTAAACCTTTTAAACTAGATCACATATTCTTTTATTTTTATGTCACCTGAAGTCGACGTAGATCTGTATGACATCAAACATTTGGGGTAATTTGGTTCAAAACCAACTCTTTTTCCAAGAAATTCATTCCCTCATTAGACAAAGTTTTTTGATTGAAGATAACTGCGAATAATGACAATACAAAATTATAAATGTGACAATTTACATATGTCTATGATATTACACTTTTGTTGAGGTTTTTTTGGCTTGAGATCAAAAACAATGGCGGTCCATAAATAAACCGCAGCTTGACAAGTACTGACGTTGTTACTTAAGGTCCATAGATTAATGACGTCATACCGTATAAACTCAATCCTATACTGGGAAAATGAGTGTACTATAATATTGTATTGTAATAATGTAACTGATATGCCACTTGCAATAATCAAGCGCAACCCGGTGTCATGGGGTAATAACATTATATAATGAAGTTGTACCGTCCTGCCATTGTTTTATTGATTTGATTTTCTACTAAAACATAATATCGGTTCGTAATCTTTATTTTTTGGTAGGTAAAGTGGATGGAATGGGGTCTTCATAGGTGTACGAACCGTGTAAGAATCTCCCCGAAAATATGGATATTTTGACGGTCGCAAAGGTGTTTGCCTGCTATTCTAGCCCGTGAATACAGCAACTTCAAATTGTAGCCTAATTTAACTTAGGTTGCTGCTCTGAACTCCAATCAACCTATCAATCGTTTAGCTTCAACGGAGACGCGGCCGTCGGGAGAGGATTTTGAAAAATTAATTGCCGAAATACATCAATTCAGCGTCTCGCGATTCAATACCGCGATACTTCGATTCAACGATATATCATGCCAGCAATAAATGAAATGAGGTTCAAAATCTTACATAAATATGGTTCTCTTTGTATTCAACTATTGGGTAATATCATATTTGAAATGCCATTTCCTGGACTTTGGGGGAAGATTTTGCAGAATTCTAATGGTCAGAAAACACTTATAACATGAGTAAAATTAAGTATTAAGCATTGGAATTCATGTTATTTATTAAGAATTTTACAAGAACGTATAAGGTACATGGAAACTACGTGAACCTTTGACGCGTATTGTGATATCCAATCAAATCAATCATACGTATATACACAGATATATTTCTGCGTATTTGGGATTTTTCCCTTATATTTTGTCATTGTTTACCTCATTAATCATTTAGTCGCCGATGCATAATTCTGAGACCGACTACAGTGACTGCACTTATTTTTAGACTGACTATTTTTTGTTTCTGGGGTGGTGGGCTGAAGGGGAGTGGGGACCACCACCACACATTAACGCGTCTGACAGTATTTATGTTTTATAGGAACACTGTTACCAGTTGTTTTCTTAAAGGCTCAATACCACTCTTGTTGTAACTGAATAATATGTCCCAATCTTTATTCTGGTCAACAAATTGTACTATTTTAGAATATTTCAATTAATTGATGATACAAATTTCATCTTAACACACCTTATTTAAAAATTTTGAAAAATTCAACATAATGGTTTGAAACGTCTAACGTAAACCTTTTCAAATGAAACTTCGATTTAAAAATATTTTCGAACCCTCTGGACAAGTAAAATAGGATGTAATGGATAATTTACACAACAGGTAGGACACTTAAACATCTAGTACCTAGATAGAGATATTATCTATTTTCTGGAGCTTTCAAGCCAGCAAGAGTGTTATTGTCCCTTTAATAATATATTAAACTATTTCGAAATATTTTAATATGATAGGGAGCCACATTGGCTCAGTGATAAAGGCTCCGTAGCCGTGAACATAAAAGAATCCTCGATAGATCCGCTGCCTGGGCCAAATAGCCATCATAGCAAACAGCATGACGGATGCTCGTCTTAAATAGGTCGGTAAATGCAGAAAAATGGGACGCTAAACTCATTTCACTTTATTTCCATTACTTCATATGGCACGTTAAAATATGTTTATATGAAACAAACACAACTATCAAACTGTTGATTCGTTTCTGGGACACCTATCACACTAGTTTAATGACTTTGCTCTCTTTTTAACCTTCGGGTTATTTTCTAGAATAACTTAACGGATTCCCACGATGTAAAGCCACCCTTCTCCGTTTCATTCCACGATATTACAAAATACACGAATTTCCACACGATGAAAACAGTTTCGGGTTAAGAGACTATCCATTCCCCACAGAAAGACGGTAATGCGCCATGAATTATGAATCTTGGTAATTTTGCATGAGGAACAATATCACGTCCGCCCTCAAAAAAAAACAACAATATTTATGTGTGTGTGCGTAGGGCATGGAGAGTGGGGGGGGGGGGTCCTCCCAGTGCCGCTGGGTAACATTGGGTTGTGTGGAATATGCTATAGAGTCGATTTGTAGTATATCTAACCTACGGTATATATTTGACACTGGTTAAGCATTATGATTATAATGTTGGGAACCGCATTGAAACCGCGTGATTTTTTGCCATCTGCGAGGGGGCGCAAAAACTCAAAACCACGACGCAAAGCTCGTCATTGCGTCCCTCTCATTTAGCCGCTGAATTTTACCTACCGGGCTACCTTGTGTATAAACATGTACTACAGTGTTTCTTTTTGCTGTACTAGGTTTCCTACACATTTTTACATGTATATTGATTAAACCTTTTCCATTTGAATAGAACATTTTGAGTACTTAATATTTTGATTTGGCATAGAAAAAACCACGGCAGCTAGTTGGAGCAATGTGAGCTGAAGCCCCTGAAGTCCGCGTCTTAATCCAGCCTAGAATACCTAACAATAATTTGTGTCTGTCCTCGTGTACTCGGCGTGCATTATTCACAGTTAATAATCAAAACTATTTCACGCAAATCATATGTAGTATGTCTATTTTAGTGACAGTGGGCGTTGGCAATATCACTAGAATCCCTCTGATACTATCATACCCTCGTGACCTTCGTTCACCATATATGTATATGTTAACCATATATGGCTCAACCAATCAGTGTTGTAAATGGTTCGTGTTTATGAATGGAATATTTGTGTGTGTCATTATGTATGTGGAGTGAACTGCGTTTATCTACGGCTGGTTTTAGATCAACCGTATTTTCGAATCAAGCGATTAATAATTTCAATCGATCATATCCATTAACTCTGGTTTCCTCCCGCTGCTAAAGACCCCTACGTGAAAGGGAATTACTGAGATAAAATTGAACCATATGTTAGTCACGAAATGACCTAGTTTGTGAACTGATATCAGTTGTTCTAGAAAGTGGTAATCAAACCCTACCCCGTGCAAGACATGTCGGTAGTTAAAGTTAGTTAAAGGAGCTAAATCGCTAATATTTGGCACCTAGAAATTGACAGAAATGGGTCGCAACGCATATAATAATGTAATATGAACTGATTTACATTAAAAATATTTCCGTTTTTACTCTAATTTCAAATCAGTTATGTTCGGCGAAATACGCCAGAAGTCTTAATCGAATGGCAATCTCTAGCATCTGGTTATTCCATTCTACATCGATAGTATTTATTGCGCGTGCTCTCAAGATAAGAATATAGCGTCACCGCTTGACATGACCTGTGGAATATGTCTAGCCTCGTTCTTATTTTCCCGATAAGATCACAACATCAGTGTTGAATTAAATTGACAAATAATTTGTGTTTTTAATGTCGAAGACTTTGGATGATAATGAGTTAGAGACTTAGCTACTTTAACTGGATATGTGACGAGTGAGTGAAAAATCTATTTCTATACCGGTGATAACCAAGTGACATATCAACGTTTTATGAACTGAAGCGTGGGCTAGAGTAAGAAAAACCCATGTTACTAAGTCTGACTATTGACACATCTAGTCAACATCTGCTAGTCTATTATTTAACATAGTTTTACATCTTGCCTCATATCTTGACAATGTTATTTATAAAAAGAGACAAAATATCTTGGTATTCCGCGGGACTGAAAAGGTGCAACGTGACATGTAAATGAACGTCTGGTTACAGCTGAGACTTCGGTTAGTGGTGAATCTTCCAATTTAAATCCTAAATCAACGATTTTAGTAGAAAACACTAATTGATATAACTATTTTTCGAGAATTTTGAACACTATATATATTCGGCTTTCATTTAATAAAATTAAAAAGTTTTAGTTAGTCTTTTTGTGTATAATAGCTGATGTGAACCGGGGTAGGACAGACAGACAGAAATGGGGTTTAACGTCCACTCGACACAAACTAGGTCATTTCGGGACTAACATATGGTTTAATTTTATTTACATAATTCGCTTGCGCGTAGGGGTCTTTAGCAGTGGGAGGAAACCGGAGGACCCGGAGAAAACCCACGAGGTTGGACAGGCGACCCTACTCCTTGCCACGTACAACTGGGGATTCGAAACGAACCGGGGTAGGACTGCATTACAAAACAGTATATTAATTGTTGGATATGGCAGCCATTTAGGGCCGAGATCTATTCTTGAAGTAGTTCTCTGTCTGCAGAATGGTGGATCACCCTGCCCCCCGTCTTTCTAGGCGATACTAATACTCAGTTCCCGATTTAACCATAGGCTTAGTAGGTTAACGCCTAGCTCCCCAAGATCTTAGGGTCCTCCGACCAAAGTGTATAATATTTTTGACACTGTTACAAGTCCTTACGTACACGCACCGTAATCTTAAAATTGAAATTGTTTTTAACGTCCTAGTGTTCTGCTCCGTTCCGACTTGGGTAATGAAGACGGGCATACGCCATTCAGTGTGCTATGGGGGAATTTTGCTCGGACAGCGGCGCACAGGCCTATCCTTATATCGAATTCCAACGAGCTAGGATTTCTCATCATTTAAATCCCACACTGCAAATACTGCGAGATGGTCAAATGTCTAGCCGTATTAGCTCCCTTTTTAACGCACGTTACCTTAACCTCTTTGACTGAATCCTCCATGGTCGAAACCTCCGTCCTATGCCTGTGGATGTGTGTGTTGGGGGGGGGGGGGGGGTAACGTCCGCTTCCCCAGATTAACCGACATCGCAGATCAAAGCTCAACTCTACGAAACTAGAGGATTGTAAAATTTGTGATCCGTTGAATAATTTAATGCGTATAACTAATTTCCACAAACATTTCAATACTTTTCATAAACAGTCACTCATAGAAAACGGGTCGATAACAATTATTTCGCGTTGAAAAACAAAATACATATATCCACGACGGATTAAATCCGAGAAAGCGTGGAAACAAAGGTGTATTATTGTCAACGGGTCAGGGGTCATGTGTCATCCGTTAACCTACACCTACACGGGTCAGGGTAAAATCCCAAATAAATATTATTAAGCACTGTACGACCCAGGAGCTTGTTTCGGCTGTTTACAAGGTCACGTTTCAACCTATTCATATATATATTTATAATTATATGACAGTCACGAACTGAAACACTGATTTAACAGTCAAATTGAACGAGAGAAAGGGGGTTGGGGAGGGGTCTGTCGCAGGGCCCGCGACAGAGCCCGGAATATTTCTACGAGGGATGGATCGGTGGGGGGGTCGGAGTGGGGCTCCCCCACTCCCTCCGGGCTCGAAATTTTTTGAATTTGAGAGATAATGGCCTCTAGCGTCATTTTTTGGCGTATATCTGGGGTCACTAGAGGTCACTTTGCTAAAACACAGAAACTGAGATTTAACACAACATAATGACATAACAAATACATGTACTACACGTTTTAGTTTTACTGATGTAATTATAATCAGATGTACATGATTTTGACAGGAAAATTTAATTAAGCAACCAAATTTTAAAAAAACAAAAGCCGTGACGTGGCCATCAGACGCCAAACTATGACAAAGAAATTGCTTTCATCACATAAACTATTCGTTTATTTTTTTTTCAATACCCAAAATCATGTTGAACTGGGACCGTGGCGAGAGCCTCAAACGGGACGAGGACGGACCGGGGTTCAAAGGTGCAAAGGCCCAGGCTTATAGTTTTAATTCACCAATTGCCAAAAAAATTGGGACTGACAGAACCCAATTAAAATCCTACCCAAGCCACATTCACTAAAGTCACCAGTTTTCTTCTACTTTACGATCAAATAATAGTCAATCTAATTAAAATATAGATCTATATTTCGTTTCGTTTTTTATACTTTTGAATGCCTACACTACGTGGAGATGTTACAAGTTATAGTGGGATTCACGTTCTATGACGTCAGGTACCACGCAAGCGACATTTGACCCGATTACGTCAGTCATTCGATTAACCAATTAGCGACCGCCATGTATTTTTTATCTACTTTTGCTTTGTTTTGATTTCTATTGCCGCTAATGTCTACCCACAGTTCCGCGCAAAAAAGGTCAAACGCTCGATTCGACAGACCATTTGATTGGCTGGCCCCTCATTTCAAGCAGAACACGAGGTAAATAACAACGCTTCCAGATCCAATTTTCCAAGTATAGTAAAGACAAGTAAAATTTTGAACTACAAAAACGAAACGAAATTGGATCTGTGTTTTAATCAGATTGAATAATAGTGTACTTTTTTTTATTAATTTATACCAACATTTTTTTTAAAAAAAACAACATTACTCCGCGACCTTCTAGGCTCCGGACCCCAAGACATGTGTCCCATGGGTCCTTATTTCAATAATTATTCAATTAAGAAGCGGATGTATAATGTGCTATGATTGAATTCTGTCGGATAGATAGGTGTACTTTTACCTACATGCTAAAAAGTACATAAATTGAACTATATGTTAGTCCCGATATGAACCAGACTGTGTCTTGTAGGTGTTAAACACCATTTCGCTCTCTTTTACCTGCATACCAACGAGTACACACGCTGGATCTTATTAAAGTCTGCCTTCTTATCATCAACACCATCATCCATCATTATCATCATCATCCATCATTATCATCACCATCATCCATCATTATCATCATCATCATAGCCCTCGGGACAACATTGATAGATAGTCGATGATGGCTGTTTCATAATTAATCTTAACCAGAAAGTAAAAATAAAAGATTCGTCGACTAGCCTCAACCGCAAGGAGGCCTCCGGCCAAGGTGCATAGTGATTTTGACGCTGTCACAAGCATTTCTTACAATTTCTTCTAGCTGGGGATTGGGGTTTGTCTGCGATATCACCCAAGGTGGAAGCGAGCGAAGACCCTATAAGCGAACGAAGGAGGTATAGGAGAGGCCTCATAAGTGGAACAACCTAGGGCCCGTCTTCATTCAAATCCGGAACTGATGCGGTTTGCTAGGAGGGCTGAAAGCGCGTCCATTTAGATCGTTGTATTTCTAGATGCAACTCAAGAGTCGCCG
This sequence comes from Patella vulgata, assembly GCF_932274485.2. Taxonomy (NCBI): domain Eukaryota; kingdom Metazoa; phylum Mollusca; class Gastropoda; family Patellidae; genus Patella; species Patella vulgata. The sequence goes on along the minus strand of NC_065886.2, from coordinate 35,120,580 downwards.
TTAAGCCAGTGCGACGAAAAAGGCGACGATCGGCAACTTTTTCGTCGTACTGGCTTAACGGCGACTATCGTCTCGGAAGTTGAAAGTTAGTTATATGCGCAATGGCTACTTTCAGGTTTTGAACGTACAAGTGTCTGTAACACAACACATTTTAATTTACCTATTGTCACTGAAAATGTTCATTTATCACGAAAGCCAAAACTCATCCAAAATCTCCCCCATACTGATTTTCTAACAAGCAGCCATTGCACATGTAACTAACTTTCAACTTCCGAGACGAGAGTCGCCGTTAAACCAGAGCGACGAAAAGGGTCGCCGAAAAAGTCGCGGGAAGGCAGTACGATGAAAAAATCGCCGATCGTAATGGACGTTTTCAGCCACCATAGTTTGCCTCATGAAGTCAAATATTTTCAAAACAATTTGAATCTTTAGTACATAATTATCTGGTATCTATGCCATATGATTCTTTTGTCTGTATGTCTATAATAATAGTCAGTTTGGAATGTGTTGTAAATATTATAAATACCGTGTATATAATTATGTCTACATGGATTTACACCTTTATTTGTATACATCTATATACAGGTATACACTAAGTGCTGTATTATATTGGTATTATTGTTAACATTATTTACATTATATAGACTTGTTATTTATGAACCATCAACATCTGGTCTTCTCGTCAGGTATTTGGAATGTTAGAAATGTCCTCAAGACATTCTACAAAATTTCAAATACAATATACTCGTGTATTATCTCGTTATGATACACTATTGCCAATGGAGACAGACCACCATTGTTTTTTCCATTGACTTTAATTCTGGGCTCTTTGCCCGACTCTAACTTTTTCCACCAGACGGAGCAACAATTGGCCTTGCCTTTTCCCCAGTGTTTGAAGTAACATACTATAAACATGTAACTATCACCGTAACAGACCTCTTTAACTCAGGTATCCTTCCTACTCTAAACCAGAGAGAAAAATGAAATGAAATGGAGTTTAACGTCCTACTGTTCTGCTCCTAACCTGGGCTAATGAAGACGGGAACCAGAGAGAGAGAGAGAGAGAGTATTAATATCGGGAACTAGATTCCACCCTGATGGTGGATTTTAATCTTGATCTGCCTTGCCTCTACAAATAGCCTGTTCAGACGCTTAAGTTGAACTGGTTTAAAAAAAACAGGAGAGTCATCCCGAAATAACGAAATAAAGACCAATACATTTGTCGCCAATAATGAATATTTTGCCCTAGAAAAATGAATGTATTCATATTCTAAAATATCAGTGGTAAGCTGAATATCAAAACACGATTTTCATTGTTAGGACTGCCCGCGTGTCAAGGACACATCTCAGTTACGTCAATATTGACATAATTATTTTTTTTCGACGAATGTTCGAGTATAATCATACAACTGATTTTTTACATTGCTGACATTTCAGTGTTTTAAATAGTGATTTAAACTAGGATTCATGAGGGTACGATCCGGGTGTTGACTGAGGAACTTTCAGGGGGTTTCACCCTAGTCAGTCATGCAGAACCATAGGCGAAGGAGTCGGGGGCTGGAGATGGGGGGGGGGTAATGGATTTCCATTTTTCGGGTACAAGCATCATCAAATGAGACCATACATCATAGAAATATAATTGTAAAATCGCTGGCGATTCACGTTTTGAATACTATAACTGGATCTTAACTTGTTCTAGTTAATGATTGATTCATTCTGAAAATTCGGGCGACATAGAAAATTTGCGACAAATAGCCTCACTCCCACACGCCTATGTGCAAACCGGGAGCCTGGTAACGCGATTAACTTTTTGCTACTGTGTGCCAGCCTATCTAATGAAGATGGACATGCGGCATCCAGTGTGGTGTGCGGGGGATTTGGACCTGGATGTACACGGATGCTCGGTTTGCGTTTCATCCAAACGACTAGGTACTGGTCCTTGTCATACCCGCCATCATACACAAATAACAAGGGGAAACCAGGCCGGAATATCCCATTGCTATGGTTACCTGAGTTTTTTCCCGGACAGCTGCGTTTTTTCGTCGAATTCCAAGTAGCTGTAGTGCAGGTCGTTGTGTGTTAAACTGGAAAGAGAGAGAAATGGGGTTTAACGTCCACTCGACACAAACTAGGTCATTGCGGGACTAACATATGGTTTAATTTTATTTCAATGATTCGCTTGCGCGTAGGGGTCTTTAGCAGTGGGAGGAAACCGGAGTTAAACTGGAAAGTAATTGGTTTTTCCCAATGGTCGCACGTGACCAGGTTTCATCTTCTGAAAGGGAAGTACGTAAAAATTGCAACACAATGCCGTCAGAGAATTAGGTGACTGATTTTGTGAAACTATAATGCTCTCTAAAAAAATTATAGGAAATCGTGAAATTTGATGACTAAGGTAGAAAGATATAGATCAAGTTTTGACCTTAAGATTTAAGTTTAAGCCACCGATTGATTTTGCTTTAAATAGTGACGATGATCAGCGGAGGCACCTTTCGGCGACATAACTACGGTGGAAGCGGGCGTTAAATAAAGCTAATTCACAAAGTGGGGGTACCAGCCACGTGAATCCCCTCCAACCATTTTGGGCGATTTTAATGCTAGAGATGCATGAACTATTTAATATGTGTCTAAAATTTCCTTTTGGGGCAGCACCTGGAAGCTGATTAATTCAAAGAGCACTTCAACTTCGTCTACACTAGGCTTGAAAAAGCCGGCTTTTTAAAAGCCCGGTTTTTTCAAAACCCGGCTTTTTCAAGTGTAGCGTCTACACTGACTGAACGGAAAAAGACGATGAACACCGACCTTCGTTATTTGTGGAACTTCCGGTTTATTTATTACGCCATCGGCTTCAGTCAATTTTGCAGAGATAATAATATAATAATAATGATTACTTTGGTTACTTTGGTGCAATTATATATCCAGCTTATGGAATATAGCAGATCGCTGACAGACTTACGGAAGAGGGCGAGAAAACGACGTGCAAGACGATTGCGATTGTATATCCGTCGAGGACACTTTCGACTAACATCCTTCATGGCTATGATCGAGAGAAGCCAGCTTCGGCTAATTCAGCGCATATAACCCTGTAAATTTTATTGTCTTTGACAGTTCCATCAAACAAAGCTTGAATGTTCCCCCGCCCCCAAATCTCAATTAGCAATAAGCACTCCTCGTTAACCCATTTTAGGTTAGGCATGTTGAAATTAAATAGGCTAGGCTATAGATGGATTTGAGATTTACCGTAATTTCTTAGAACCGGAAGCAATGCCAATGTTATGAATGTACGGAAGCTCGGGACGAATGACATCCGGGTACTTGATAAATCCCGGATTTACCGTCTACACACATAAAATTGCCGTTTTTTTGAAAAAGCCGGCTTTTTGATTTTGAAAAATCCCTCAATAATTGCCGGATTTTAAAAAGCCGGCTTTTACGATTGAGAAATTGAAAAAGCCGGCTTTTAGGAAAAAACCGGGATTTAAAAGGCTAGTGTAGACGGTGAATGCTGCTAGTGTAGACGTAGCTATTGTTTTAATCCGAATATGTAAAAAAGTTCTTTAAAAAAAGATAAGGAATTTATACGAATTTCAGTATCTACAATGGAAGCTTTCGGTCAAATGTAAGTTTACGTTTGTCCAGTTCAGTCTCTTTCAGTACTTAAAAACAACTTTCCTCCAGGATTTTGAATAACTAAAAAAGTGCATCCTGTAGACCAATGGGGGGGGGGGTATGTGCAGAACAATAGGAAGTTAAACCCCATTTCGTTTCATTTAGGTAACCCTGCGTTAAACCAGGGTTACATGTGTAAGACAGCCACAAACCCCTTCGCGCTCATTTACGGTAAAGCTAGGATCCCTACGCTTCCATCCCCCAAAACTGGCAGTTTGGATTGGTGTTATGATCTAGACTGATTGAATTGATATCACTGTCAGTTCTGGTGAATATTCAGGATTTGGATAGCGGAGCTGTTTACGTTGAAATGAAGGGCGGATAGTTGCTTCCTGTTGGAGTATCTCTAAATGTTCATGGTGAGACCTACACATGTTCTACAGGTTTCAATAAAGCGACAAGAATTAACATTAAAATCTATGGTGAACTGTGAAACCTTCATAGACGGCCCTTGTGATGCACGCGAACTATTGCAATGTACACCAAAAGAAAACGTGACCGACCGGAAGCATTAAATGCACCGAACGGTCCGCTATTAAAATGTTTAGCTACATGTAATGCATGAAATTAAAACGTCATCTACAAACTTGGAAATTCCGGGTCAATCTTCTCTGATTTCAGATCTCGCCATCTCTTTGTTATGTAAACTCAAATTTTATTTTTAAATCTTTTATCTGAGTGCGTGTGAAAGATTATAATCGTCACGTGTGATTTTTAAATACTTTTCCGAGATAAAATGGCATGCTTGAAATATTCGGTTAATGTTCGTATTTATAGCCGGTTTTAATAGTTCTTGTCAGTGTCGCGATGGCTCGGTGAACATGATGTTGGCCGTTGGAGGAGGTGCACTTTTACCAGATGATTCCGGGTTAGCCGAGAAAGTTCCTTGCGATTTTCCAGTCTGGTTTCTCCCTGTGAGTGGGACATGGCGGTGGGAGGGGGCTGAACCCATTTCATGTCATTTCGTTTTAACAGTTGTATGGATTCCCATATCTACACAAAATATAATAATTTATTACAACAGTTAGGTAGGTATCTTGCCGGATTTATCATACCATAATTCTTGATGCAAAAACGACCCGTACCCAATATGCCATAAAAAAAATTAATCTATTGTCCCAGTGGGCGATCGTTGAAAAATTCTAAGATTGACTTTTATGAAGTTCGACCAACCTTCCATGTCTTTAACATTACCACCGGTTTGTCAACAGGTTAGATCTTCAATTCAAATTCTGACCAAGAATCAAATCATAAAATTGGACGTGGGCTTGTAGATTTGAATAAAAGCTGAACTGAAGCGAAATAAATGTTAAGTAAACAGCAAGAGTTCATTTATTATAGCTGATTGGGACTTAATTCGGATAATGTTGGACTTGACAGACCGTAAGACGCGAGGTTAGTGAACCATCAGCACCACCACCATCTCATGGCGAGCCGGTGGGGGTGGGGATGGATGGCCTAATGGTTAGCACCTGAGCGCTGTATCATAAGGTCTGTCATTGAGTCAACGGGTGTGGTTTCGATTCCCCGGTTGTACGTGACAATGAGAAATGTCGCCTGTCTAACCTCGTGGGTTTTCTTAGGTTTCCTCCCACTGCTAAAGATCCCTACGCACAAGCGAATTATTGAAATAAAATTGAACCATGTGCTAGTCCCGTAATGACCTAGTTTGTGTCGAGTGGACGTTAAAAACCCTCTCTCTCTCTCTCTCTCTCTCTCTCTCTCTCTCAGTATGCATGTAAATAATCGAAAGTCTCAACCAATAAACCAGTATGAACTCAGTAAGTTTTGCAAATGCATAGATTGGGTGAAGCATACAGAAGTAATGGAAGACTTGCATGGGTTGAGTGACGTGTGTAGAAGTGGTCGCGGACTTCATGGATGGAGTAAAAATGGGATTTAACGTACTACTTTTCTCCACCGACCGGGCTAATTAAGACGGGAAGTGTGTAGAAGGATTGAGTGAGGTGTCTAGAAGTGGTGAGATGTGTACCTATCTGTGTGAGGTAGAGTTTCAATTTTCCTGACCAAAGTTAAACCAGGTGCACTTATTGTAATAACAATCACGATATCTGTTGGCGATTTAAAAAAATATCAGCAGAAAGATAAAAAAAAAGCCGACTAATATATTTAATCTGTATTGTACCCCATTTATAAATCTATAACAATGACTCTTTAGTTGTGTATCGCTTGGTTGTTTACCTTGCCTTGTGTCACAGCGTCTACATTACGGGTACTTAATACAATTATAAACACTAGTTGACTAGACGTGGGTATTGTTACATATGTAGACATATCGACACAATAAAAGCTTTAACATGAATACAATCTTTCAACTCGCTAAGCAGGAGGTCTCGGGTTCACTTCCGGTGTTGGCCGAGAAAGTTTCTCGGGTTTTCTGTTGTCAGTGGTGCTAGATGAAGGGCCTGATGTGGAAGTGTCTAGTCGTGCGGATGGGACGAAAACCCTAGGTACACATTGGCGTGTACTTAAAAAAAACGCTTGGCAGTTGGAATTCTACGTTGTGTCACTGGTCACTGTCCGGGCACAATTTCTTTCATAGCACACTGTTGCCTATTGCGTATCGCCGTCCTCATTAGCCCAGTCGGTGTAGAAAAATAGGACGTTAACCCCTATTCATTGTATTTGAACATGTTTTTAAAGTCTATAATTTCATTAATTAAATATAAAAATAGCCCACTGAATAAAACCAGTTCTAATTATGGTTTATAAACAGAGAATTGTGTCATTTATGTCGTAACGTATTACCCAAAATCCAGGAACACTCCCACGCGGTTGTATAGCCCTGATGAAGTTTGTGATTGTATAATTTCTGTACATTGAATGAATAAAATATTGTTTAAATTATCACTCCCACGCGAGATGTGATGTTGTAGTTTAAAGTGAGACACCCTACTTTCTGATTTCTAGTCTCTATCATCCAGAAAAATATTCTACGAATTGGGTTCTAACAATTTGAGAATAACTAGGTCATTGGCTAGATTATCTGGTCTTTTACAATATCATGAACAAAATCTAAGGGGGTAACTATCCCTGAAACAAGAGTCGATGCCCATAAAATTAATTTAAGAAATGTCATTTCAGAAAAGTCTATTTGCATTGCTTGTTCAACACCCAACACTCTTAATTTTTGTATTGTAAAATTTCTCTCTTCAAGGACAATATCTATGTGTTTTTATTAATCTTAATTCATCGCCACGATTCATGTTTGCTTATAATAATTTATGAATCTGGGATTTATTTAGGGAAGGAACGCAACTCTTACATGGCTTTAAATAAAAAAAAGTTCCATTACCCATGCGTAACCGTGAGTTTGTTTTTTTGTGGTTAATTATCCAGTAATTTCGTCAAATGTTGACAAATGACCCGAACCCTCCGTACGTTGAAGACTAGGAGGTTCTGGCTGACCGAGACGATCTGTTTTCATAAAAAGGCGAGGGATATTACAATATGCTACTACTGTTAAACAACCAGGCTCACTAACCAGGAGGTCCCGTGTTCGATCCCTGCATTAGCCCAGAAAATTCATCGGGATTTTCCGACGTGGTTTCCACTTTTGTCAGTGGTGCAGGGCAGAAGGCCTTGTAAGGGGCAACGTATAGTCGTTCGGACGGGACGAAAGACCAAGGTCCCGTGTACACATTGGCGTGCACGTAAAAGATCCCTTGGCAGTTGGAATTCGATGCAATGTAAGAGTATGTCATAGCGCCGCTGTCTGGGCAAAATTCGCTTCATAGCACACTGTATGGCGCATACCCGTCTTCATGAGCCCAGTCGGAGTAGAACAGTTAAACACTATTTCATTTTATTTCATTTCATTTCATTTCGCTTCTACCGAGGATGGTATCGCAGATAAGCAACGTTTCATGCAATTGGCCCGATTTCACAAAGGCTCTCAAAACATTTCCCTCCCATGCAGTGGAAGGAGATTTATCTATGGTAAATGGATACTAACCGGCGGACTTTGTTGTATGTACTTTTCATTCGAAGCTCCCTGGATCATTTTCCCCGCCTTCTGGTAGATGCTGTTGGTTGCGTTCCTTGTAATCCAGATTGTCGCCGGGAATTTGTTAGACGTTTCTGGCGGATCGACAACCCACTCCCTTTCTCGCGACCTACCCTCTAGAAAATTCTGGCACCGCAAGTGTACCTTAAAGATTAGGGGACTACAAAACTTCTATCGGAACTGGCCACCCAGTATATATATTTATATTGTGTAAGTGAGACATTGCCTGTCAAACATCTCCAGAAAAAAACAATAACACCGCGTAACTTCACGACCATTCAACAGAAAAGTTAGGTATTGCTACATAAACCATTTAGATATACTACCAATGTATTACCTTTGTATGAATTCTAACCAGGAAGTCTTTATCGATACTATAGCCAAATAGTTTAACCATTTCTGGTGATCTGTTTGGTGTCTTTTTTTTTAATTCTAAACATTAAGTTTTTCTTTTGTGGCTTAAGTACCACAAAACCACAATAAACAATCTTGGTGTAATGGAAACACCCATGGGGTGTCCACACAACATACTGCACTCATTGGATTGTGTCGCAATGGTCATCTCTGTCTTGGTGAAAAGGGAGGTCAATCTTAGATAAGTCCTGTACTTTTGAACCCAAATCATTTGTAGTTTAATTTTATGCACTTTTTAAACCAGTAACCGGGTTCCATGTACTTGGTAATAACCTTTGGCTCCACCAGTTCGGGTACGATGAAAAAGAAATTTGGCATGATTGTTCCTTGGCCAATTTTGAGCATCGATTTGTGATATGACATCACAATTTAAAGTTGATAGGATGACGCCCTGTCATACAGTTTGCTAAATGATCTTCAACTCGAACAATGAATTTGCATATTGTGACCATTCACTCGTTTGACCATGTAGATTATTTTGTGCCGCCAAAAGACTTCGATCATATCAGCCAGTATTATATGTTTTGTTTTAAGATATTTATCGCTAGTTAATAACTGCGAGTTAATAACCAGTCGATAATGACGGTATAGCAACCTTTGGGGGTGGGGGGATTCTTATTACTGTTTAATACAAACAACGTATTGTGTTTGTCTTTCAATATGCCAATGGTAGAATTTCCTTGAGGGTGACATTGACATTCGACTACAATTTCATGAAAAGTTTCCTTTAGACCAATCAGAATCGAAGAAATTTCTAATATGGGCTAATAATTGTCAACTCGAGACTATGGACCAATCAGCAATGAACTTACAGGAAAGCAGATTAGAAAATAAAGTATCAAGTATCATCGTGGCCTCACTTTTGATTATCACATTTTGGTCACAGTTAACAATAAACGACTGTTTGAGTTTTATCAACTGTGGGTTTATATCTACTCTCCAAGTTACACAACAATATCATCTTTATATTCATTTTGTTTACCATACCCACTCCTTTAAACCACCGTCCATAAGTATAAATGTTTGACAATAACAAAGTTTATTTTCTTAACAGATAAAATTGAACAGTAGGGGAATTGTTCGAGGTCGGTTGTTAGAATTGAGTCCTTTTCAGCTGTTCTGTTTTTTCCCTCTTTTTAAATCATGTATTGAACACCTTCTAGATGGGTGATTATTACGCGAATACAGTCATACATATTCCTTTTCACTGATCTTACTTCACAGGGTCAACCTGTCTGTGACAATTTGACAAATATCTTCGTTAATTGTCTCGTTCGTACTGAACCAACCTTTTTACACGGATTAATTTGTCAATGAATCTTTGTCGAGGATTCTTCTAGGTGAGAGCTTTGATATCAACTTCATCGTCTATACATATTTAAAGGAGCTAAGTCGCTGATATTTGGGACTTAGAAATTGACACAAATGGGTCGCAACGCATAAAATAATGTAATACGAATGTATATAAACTGATTTACATCCAATCGTTTCCGATTTTACGCTAACTTCAAATCAGTTATGTTCGGCGAAATACGCCAGAAGTCTCAATCGAATGGCCATCTCTAGCGTCTGGTTATTCCAGTCTACACCGATAGTATTTATTGTGCATGCTCCCCAGATAAGAATATGCCGTCCCCGTTTGACATGACTTGTGGGTTAGCCTCGTTCTTCGAGTCCCTTGTTACAAATGACGCTGAAACGCATTATGGTACACGATTCGTGTACCAAAGGTAAAATGTTTATTTTGTCTTAAATATTGGATATCAGAAGCCACTCTTTTCCCGTTAAGATCAATGTTGATTTAAAGTGACAAATAATTCGTGTTTTCAATGTCGAAGACTTTGGACGATATTAAGTTAGGGACTTAGTTACTTTAATTAGTCTACTTCAATCTGAATGGTCTGCTGGTTGGAACACGGTAGCTTTACTTCTAAAGGGTGGATTTTGAGAAAACTGCGAAAGAACATTCATTATATTCATTATAACAGTCACTCACCACAATTTAAACATCAGCGCCATTTAATTATTCACATAAGTTCTGATTGGTTGAAACACAGTAACTGTATTTCTTAAAACTTGAAACCTATCTTCATTATCCCAGGTCAAACATCAATACCATCTGCGTTATACCCTTACTATTAGATCAGTTTTGCTTTTCGCTTTATGAACTATTTGATTAGCCCTTAGCACTGATTACAGGATTTGTCTCCACTGGGTAAATATTGATCAGCGCGTTGACCCCCCAAAAAATGTTTTTCCACTCCGCCCATGTTCTCACCCACCTGACCCTCGCTGAGAGACTAGATCCGCCCCCGTTTTAAACGTGACCTTGTACATAATGATTCCATACATTCCAAGATACCATTAGTCGTCCATTTTCTAAATTCACGACATTCCATGTTATGATATTACCGTCTGTAAAGACACAATAATGAACTTACCTGACACTCAAAAGGACACGGCCAGTGGCTGCAAATAAACTATAAATCATTTCGCGTTTAATTGGCAAATTGAGACATCGAATATGGCGTTAATTTAAAGGGGTAGGCTAAGATATATTTGAATGAACAAGATAGGGTAGCTTTGTGGGAAAGACTCGTAGAAACGTTTATCGCACTCCTGTGCGATTATCCCATTTTTTTTGAAGAAATATAAATTTCTCGTGTCCATATGGAGTTCACAGAATACATGTACCTGCATAGCATAGTGGTATGTGATTATCACGACCAGAAATCCGGCTGATAAATAATTCTTGATGTGTACTGTCTCCTTTTCTTGAGCGTGAAACTGAAAATGGCTAAATAATGAAATGAAATGTTGTTTAACGTCCTACTGTTCTGCTTCAACTTGGCTAATGAAGACGTAATAGCCATACAGTGTGCGATGAGGTAAATTTTGTCCGGGCAGCGGCACTATGACCTACTCTTATATCGAATTCCAACTAACAAGGGATCTTTTACGTGTACGCCAATATGTACACGGGACCTCGGGTTTTCGTCCCATCCGAACGACTAGACAGTTGACGACTAGACAGGCCCTCTCCCCTGCACCAATGACAAGGGGAAATCACGCTGGAAAATCCCGATGAACTTTCTCGGCTAACACCGGGAGCGAACCGGTGACCTCCAGGCTGGCGAGATAGAGTTTCGCTCACTGAGCCACCGTGGCTCCCCAAAATGGCTAAATATGAAAGAAAGATTGTGCCAGTTTGAATTTTCTGAACAAGTTATTGTTGCTCGAGTCATATATATTGAACCCTGGCATTTGAGCTTTAATTGACCTCCAGTTGGAAACTTGTCCTGGATAATAATTAAGTGCACGATTACAGATAAGGCTACATATTTTCACGTACAAGTTGCATAGTTTAACAGTAGCACCGCCATATATGAATTAATTACGGTAAATATGATGATTAAATTAATATGACATCTCCTTTGAACTTATTTACAGTATTTATAACATGACTAGGCAGTATTTTGTCTGTACGTGATCTCTCTCGGGATGTAAACAGGTCCACTGTCCGTGCTTTCTGGGGGGGGGGGGGTCTGTAAAGAACCCTCACCTCCCAATAACCATAACCTCAACCCACAATCTAGTCAACAGTGCTCTAACCCTAATTACATTTCGCGGACCTTCACGAAATATGCAGTTGGCTTTAATTTTTAGACTTTACCGTTGTATTGTCTTTTATTTAATAAAATTAAAACCCAGTTTTCTGTATAGAGGAAAGAAATGATGCGTCACAACAACCCAGCAAAATAAACCTGCACATGATTACGGCAAGGGCCATCTACATTATCATAGTCAATAATAAAACGAGAACATGGACCTGGCCATCGATAGATCAACAGGATATAGACCCGAGTCAACATTTGTTCAAAGACGGCGACAATTGTTCGTTTTTACCAGAGTGCTGTATGTTCACCTGGATGGGACGAAAACCCGTGACCCACCCGTGTACACATTACATTAACGTGCATAGACAAGAAGCCACAACAGTTGGAAATTGAAGAAGAACACTCAGAACCGCCGCTGTCTGGGTAAAATTCTCCTATCTTTTTCAGATTCTTAGGACCACAAATATTACTGAACATCAATTGTAAGATGTGTACGACTACTAGCAACAACACATACCACTGTTTACTAACAACTTTATGTATTTTGATTACACAAATATCACCCCATATACACAGTACTATAATATATATTCTTCATTAACCTTCTCCAGTGGATGGTTAAGTGGTTAGAGGAAGTAAAAAAAAATCACATAATCCATTTATTATTAGCAAAAACGATCTTCAAAAACTTAGACGTGGAACTTTACCATTGAATCGTGTCAGCTATTCATCCTAGCAATAAATTTGTTTTTAGAATTTGCAAAACAAGATAAGCCCTAACACCAAACCTTGTGGTACACCTCATGTTTCGCCGAGGTTGAATTACCAATGACAACACAATGATTTCGTTCCTTGAATCATAAATGTAGAAATCGGTGGGTTTCCTTGAATTACACATAGATATCGTTCCTTGAGTCATAAATGTAGAAGTTAGTGGGTATCCTTCAATATAAGTGTGAATAAATCAATTATCTAATCGTTTATTTCCTTTAACCACCTTAGCGTCCAATGGCTAACAACCTGACGGATAGTTGACAAAGTATGATAGTACTTTCGATATGCCTTTCTGAACTCAATAAGAAGGGTTGTGTTGTCCAAAACAGTGTTGGCTTGTCTGGGATGTCACCTCGGTGGAAGAGGGCGTTAAATAAAGCTATTTCACACACACACACACACAGTGCTGGCTATTTTTGGTTTAGACTTAGCAGACAACTATATATACTGGACACGAACTAGGTCAGTTCGGGGTCTTTAGCAGTGGAAGGAAACTGTGGGACTCGGAGAAACCTCAGGAGCTTGGACAATTTGAAGGGACATGGGGGGGGGGGAGAGATAAATGGGGTTTAACGTCCCCTCGATACAAACTTGGTCATGGCGGGATTAATAGGTGGAAAATTTTATTTCACTATTTCGCTTTTGCGTAGGGGTCCTTAGCAGTGGAAGACAACTTGAGGACCCGGATAAAACTCACAGGCAACCCTATTACTCAATGACAGACCTGTCGAGCGAAAGACAAATAGGGTTTAATGCCCAATAGACACCATAGGGTATGCTAGTGAGTAAGAGTAAATTACGCTAAAACGCAAGATGGGACATCAGTAATGATTCAGACTTTGAAGAAAACTCTACTGGACAGACGGTAATCGGAGGGAGAAATGGGGTTTAACATCCATTCGGTGGTTATTTCAACGATTACCTGTCTGCGTTGAATCCGTCATACTATGTGGTTGGGTAACCAAAACTTAAGGAGACTACCGCCGCCGACAACTATGTACCGTGTGACATCATCGTCTTCCGCTATTTGCACTCTTTGTGTAAGTTATAATTTTATGCAGATATCAAAGATATTAAATTAAATCAAACCCGTTTTTATAATAAATAAAATCAGTATCTTTTAGAAATAATACAGAGGCTGATTTTATCAGGATTTACTTGAAACATCAAAGAGCTAAAAGCCATTTTTTTTCGTCTGTTATCAAGCATTTATTTATATTATTTAAAGATGCATTATGTAAGAGCAGTCTGCCTAATGCAGGTCTTTTTTCTGGTTTTAAATCTTCTATAAATTCTTTAGACATTTATGCACATGATAAGCCTATAATCAACTTTCTAGAACATCGGATGACAGAGATTTCAATGGATTCGAACAACCGCGAGATATAAAAATTTAACGATAAAATGGATAATCGAGACATGGTCAATGTTATCAACTACTGTTGCAACGATAATAAATGGTCTATTCAACATCTTGAAATAGACATAACTTCGCCCAGAATCAAGTAATTTGGGTGACATTTTCCATTAATTGTTTTTGAACTATTGTAGCAAGAACGACCAGCTCTTTATCTAATTCGTACATAATGTATCTTTAATTACATACATAATGAACTATAATATAAAGATTGGTTCATATTTCAATAGATTCACAGCGTGTACAATTCTCATACAAATAATTAAAAAGTTATCATTTCATCTTTTTGTCCTTTCCACAAATTTATATTCTTTATTTAGAACTTCAATAAAAAGAAATGTTCATATTTCAAACAGATTCGTAGTACGGGTGCTAAACAGTGTGTACATTGTTAATGTAAAACAGTTAAAAGGTTATCATTTCATCTTGTGTCCTTTTCATTTGTGGCTTTTGATTAGCGTTAGGTTTCAAATAACAAAAAGAACAGTTTCAATAAAAACTGAAAACAGATATACCTGTAAATATGATAATTTAAATGTAGAAACATATTATAATACATATGTTTGATCTGTAGGAGATTTACCTTGAAGATAATAATATTCTTAGGCAGTGGCTGATCGGGTCTTGGGGGCCACTGGCTCGCTAGCCTGGAGTTCGCGGGTTCTCTCCCGGTGTTGGCCGAGAAAGTTCATCGAGATTTTCCGTCATGGTTTCCCCTTGTCAGTGGTGCAGGACGGAGGGCCTGACAAGGACAGCTGTCTAGTCGTTCGGATGGTACGAAAATCCGAGATCCCGTTTAAACATTGGCGTGGACGTAAAAGATCCCTTGGCAGTTGGAATTCGATATACGAGTAGGCCGTAGCGCCGCTGTCAGGGCACAATTTCCCTCAGTACACTGTTTGGCGTAAGCCCGTCTTCATTAGCCCAATCGGAGCAGAACAGTAGGACGTTAAACCCCTATTCATTTCATTTCCATTTCTCTGGCGAAAGAAAAGTGGTATTGAATGTGGTGATATGAAATAAAACGCGGTTTAATATCCTGTTGTTCTGCACTGACTTAGCTAATAAAAAAGGGGAAGTGGTTATATAATTACATTGCTGTAATTCTAGGTTCCCACTGTCGTGCGATGCGTTAAGCGGCCCATACACGTTCAATTGTTTCGCCAATTAATTGACATCAATATTAATAGACGAAATTGACCATGCCCACACACGATCAATGTTTTAGCGTTAATTTTCATTCTGATCGAAAACTAGCATTAGTTCTTCTACACGGTCAGTTTAATTTACGAGCCATCAATAAATATCAAATGAACTTTGATCCGTCAATTAATTGATTCAATTAAATTGTTTCAATTAATTCGCCGTCATTTTACTCCATGGCCGCTTTACGCTAAGATTGTCCCTATTGAGTCCACGATTTGTTACGTGCAGATAGGTTGGGATACGTTTCGGTACGATCAACACGATTGCTACGACTGACCCCAAAATATGATAAGACCTGATAGGATCACCACGATTACTCCACGATTAAAACTGCAATTTGAATCGCAGCACGAATCGTGATAGTGGGAACCTAGCATTAAGTAATACCCCCTTCAGACCGGGTGGCGTCCATACTACGCTGCTGCACGATATCTGGCGTTTCCACCACGCTTTTACCGCGCTTATGGCGATCTTGACGCGCCGTAGCGTCGCAGTAAGGACGCCACCCCAGTCTGACGGGGGTATTACGTGTATAATCACGAAACCTTGAACAAGAATATCGTTAACTTTGAAGTTATTGAGGAGAACATCAAACGATCACTAAGGACCGCACATGTTGTTTCGAACAAGGCGACTATTTGTCCAATTGTCATGATAATCTCTACCATTTATTCAATAGATATTAAAAACATTATCAAGTCTATTATTAACATGTCTTTCAAACCTGAATGTTCTGTTAATTTAACAACATAGACTTCGGTGAATCATCAATCGCTAGTTCAGTAAGTCATGTCACCATGTTGTTAGCTTACCCGCTTTAAGCTTTATGCAGAGTCGCCGTGGCTCGTTAAGTGGGGTGCTGAGGTTAGAACCAACATTGCTTATACAATAAAAACAATAATAGGTTTAATAAAAGTTACTCTATCGGGGTATGGGGGTGTGGAGACAGTTTGTTTTTTACCAACATTTCATGTATTTCCATCTACCAAGGGATATTTTACTTGCACGACTAATGTGTACAGGAGAGCTCGGTTTCCGTGCCATCCGTCCAACTACACTCACATCCTTGTCCTCCCCGTAGATGCCACCTCTCGCAAATCAGAAATGGGTATCCCACGGACTAACAACTTGCAGACTACAGCGGCCCCCGAGACAGACTAACCACTCAACCACCACGGCCCCGCTTCCCCACGGTACATACCAACACCACAACCACCGCGACCACTCCTTCACAGGACATATCATCACCACAACCACCGCGATTATCCCACCCCCTGGCAGATTATCTATATAAATAAAATCAGAGTATGTATGTATGTTCGCCTATCACGCTCCACCCCACATATATGGTATCAAATTAATCAGCACAACCCATGAATGTTTCGGGCCATGGAACTTGGGTCAGGGCGAACTTGGGCCCCGGATGAATTTTGGCCCCTGGCGAATTGTCCTCCGTGCGAAATTGGCCCCTGGGCCAAGCCGGGTATCCTGCTAGTAAAAGATATAATAGACTTTGAATGATCTAATTACTGTCATTTCTCACATTATCTCCTATATCAGCTATTTTTATCTTCGACGACATTCCATTTCTTTAAAGATGCCCATGCCTTTAATTCTGATGATTTTCAATTTGATTTCTTACTTACCTCACGTTACATATAATACGAGTATGTTATTTTGTGGATCAACAGTTTAAATTCGGAATAGCAGTTAGCATAATGCATAACCTATGCCTGTCTTCGACGACATGCCATTTTTTTTAAAGATGTTTATTCCTTTAATTTAGAAGGAAGGACTTTAAATCCCATTTCATTACTTCTAATTCTCATGATTTTCTCAAGGTACAAATGATATGTTATTTGGTGGTTTCCCCTTGTCGGTGGTGCAGCCTCGCACCGAACATGAACCATTGACGGTTGGAAATCGAAAAAAGGGTAAAATTTCCCTCAAAGAATACTGAATGATGCATGCCAGTTGGTGAAGATTATTTAGACGCTAAACCCCCTGTCATTTAATTTGTTTTACTTGGTTTGGTTACAGGTCGACAATGAGAGCATACCAGCGTCTCTTTAAATATTGCGTGTTCCGGCCTACATCACCATTTACCTATGTATGTGTATAGGTGTAGGTATTATTTTATATACTAGTATGTAAATAGTTTAAATACTTTACGTCTGAGCTGAGGTGACAGAAAATTGATAAATATGCAACAAAATACATTTGAAACTGACTCACAAGACTACGAGGTATTTGTGGGGAGACTACAGTGACTCATTATCTTCAGTTAGAGGTCACTGATCTTCATGGTCAACCGTATTCATTGAACGCGCCATAGAACCAAATAGCTGACCATGCCAGCTTCGTCGTCAGGGCTGTAATAAAACGTGACATTGCTTATTCGCCCTTTGGTCTTACGCTTAAAATTGAAATATATACTTTACTAGGGGATCAACTTTAGCATCGTTAGGTATACGTGCCGTAAGCTTCGCAACATCGGTTGAGAAATGAAATGAATCGAAATGATAAAAAAAATGGGATTTAACGTCCTGTTTTTCCGAACCGACAGTGTTAAGGTACACATGCCCTAAGCTGAACAATGGTCGTTTAGAAATGAAATGATTTAACGATAAAAAAATGGGATTTAGTCCTATTTTTCCGAACCTAAGCTTAACAGTGGCCGTTTAGAAATTGAAATAACAAGAAATTGGGTCTAACATCCTACAGTAGTTTACAAAATGAACTGAATTGAAATGACAAGAAATTGGGTCTAACATGCTACGGTAGTTTACAAATAACTTTGATTCTATATAATAGCAAGTACCGGATAACCATATCACACATAAATAAACAAGCTAAAACCTAAAAGACAAGCTGTGGACGAGACTCGTGCAGTACACGGGTATATGAAATGAAATGGGGTTAAACGTGCTACCTTTCTGCACCAACTGGGTTAATGAAGACGGGCGTACGCCATAAAGTGTGCTATGACACAAGCAAATGAAGTGAATGTGACCGGCTTTATTAAGCGTTTAATATGACCAAGGGAGGCAACCCAAAAATGCAAGATCCAGATGGAGACAGACCACCATTAATTTCCCCATTGACTTCAATGTTAATTCTGGCCTCTTTGCCCACCTCCAACTTTTCCCCCAAATTTTCGTTGGGCTGAATGCTTTTCACTACAGACAGAGGAACAAACGGTCATGTCTGCACTAAAATTTGTATGCGGTTGACCACCAAAATTTTGAAATACACAAACTTGAGAAAGCATACTAAAAACATGTAACTATTTGCCGTACATATCGCCGTAGCCAACTTGATAACCCTGTTATCCTTCCGCCTCAAAATCATGAATATATACCAAAACCTTGCAGAAAATGTTAATTCAAACCCTCTTCGTCCATTCTAGACCAAAAAATCAACAAAAATGGGCATGCAAAAGGGGAGAAAAGAGAGAGAGAGAGAGAGAATTGCTAAAAATAGACGAACTTTAATGGTGGCAGACCACCATTTATGATCGATTCTTCTCCTTTCTGTGGTCATTCTCATCACAGTGATCATAGTGTGGGTTGGGGTGCCGAATGGATAATAAGGCCTGTCATTGAGTCCATAGGCGGTGTTTAGATTGCGCTTTTAAAGGGGGTCACGGTGGCTAGGTGGGTAAGACGCTGGCTCGCTATAGCCTGGAGGTCGGGTGTTCGATCCCTGCATTGGCCGAGAAAGTTCATCCAGATTTTCCCGCGTGGTTCCCATTGTCAGTGATACAGGACGGAGGGCTTGACAAGGACAGCTTTCTAGTTGTTCGGATGGGGCGAAAACCCGAGGTCCCGTGTACACATTGGCGTGCACGTAAAAGATCCCTTGACAGTTGGAATTTGATATAAGAGTAGGCCGTAGTGCCGCTGTCCGGGCAAAATTTCCCTCATAGCACACTGTATGGCGTATGCCCGTCTTCATTAACTTAGTTCGGAGCTATACTTGGGACTTCACATACCAACCAAGACAGCGACATCTACGTCGGTGAAAGCGAACGTCAATTCCCACTAACTAACGAACGTACAAATCAATGGGAAACAACAGTGATAAAAACGAACCTATTAGAAATCAGGGCAAAGGGTCTGTCATTGGGCCAAGTGACAAGGAGTAGGGTCGCCTGCCTAATCTTGTTGGTTTTCTCTAGGTCCTCCGGTTTTCTCCAACTGCTAAGAACTCCTCCCTACTCGGCAGCGAATCATTGAAATGACCTTGTTTGTGTCAAGTGAACGTTAAACCCCATTTCACTCTCTCTATAAAAGCACCGGTTGACATGAGTGAACTAGATATACTCGAGATATAGGTTATATCGAGTTAACTTGCTACTCCTCGTGGTTAATATAATAACATCATCCAACTGTATAATATATATATACATTGTATATACTAATGCTGTAAGTGCGTGGTATACGGCAGAATATATTATAGCCCACTCAGTCTGTTTACTGCATTGCGGTGGTTCAATAAGTAAGGCGCTGGCTCACTAACCAGGGTGTCTGATTTTCGATGCCGGTGTTGACCGAGAAAGTTTCTCGGGGTTTTTCCAGCGTGGTCTCCCCTTGTCAGTGGTGTAGGGCCTGGTAAGGACAGCGTCTAGTCGTTCGGATGAGACAAAAATCCCGGGTCCCGTGTGTACATATTGGCGAGCAGTTGAAAGAACCATTGAAAGTTGTAATTTGAAATAAGGGTAGGCCGTATTGGTTGTGTCCGTGCAAACTTTTCCGTCTTCATTTGCCCACTCGGTTCAGAAAAGTACGACGTTAAACCCCATCTTTTACTCCCGAAAAGACCTGGTTTACTCTGTTGTATGTTTACTGTGCACTTTGTCTCTCAAACTCTCCTTCACAATGTTATTTCCAAGAATTTATCGTGTAAACATCAGACTGAGGTCAACAAGTGCAAGTTAACCGCGAAAACAGTTGGTTTTTAAATTAAAAATTAAAAAGGTAAATAGTTTACCACACAATATATAAGACATTTTCAACCCATGCTGGGTAATGCGCAGTATAACTTAAAATATACAAAGGATGAATATTAGAAGAAAAACTCCCGCAGAAAATTTAAATATGGGTTAAATAATAAACGGGGGCGGTGATATCCTCCGTGGGTCTTCTTTCCGAGCGGGGGGGGGGGGGCATGTTGTGTCAAAAGGTCTGTCATTGAGTCAACACTGGCGTGGTTTCGATTCCCCGGAGTTGGGTCGCCTGTCCAAGCTCGTGGCTTTTCTCCGGGTCCTCTGGTTTCCTCCCACTGCTAAAGAACCCTACACGCAAGTACCATATGTTAGTCTCGAAATGTCCGAGTTTGTGTCGAGTGGCCGTTAAATCCTCTCTCTCTCTCTCTCTCTCTCTCTCTCTTTCCGAGCATTATTGCCTAAAAGTCTTTACAAGATCAAAAAAAAATCAAAATAAATCTACCTTGATTTTAATGTACATTATATAGCAAGATTTTAATATTCTCTCTATAGCAAAATTATCTATCATGAAAAACAGCTGCTCAAACACGGCCACCTTCAAATAATTAAATAACCTTTAAACCCAGGACTGTCTCACGTATGGACACCCTGTGTAGTAGCCCAAGATACCCCAGGAGTATTGAGGTCCCATGCTCATCTATCTATGTCATTTGTTCAAACGTTTGTGTTGATCAATCTTATCGTACGTATACCAAGTTTTGAACACTGATTTGGTTGCACCTGCAAGTGCACTGATATGACCGTGCCTATAATTCTGCTAAGACGACCCTACCTCGGACAACCCCATTTTAGTTGTAATAAAAAGTAACTTTGTTTTTAAATCTTGTCATAATACTTCATACACCATATATTTATATACGTCTAATCTATTTATTTTTTATGTAATTATTTATTTCAATAAATATTCTGAAGACGAAAAGGGGCGATCTTCTGTTTTGATTCGAAATATACATTGACTGTCCGTTTAACATAATCATAAAACTTCCTTCACACTGAGATTCACGAATAAGAAGTTGTCGATTATTCTATAGGAATTTCCCGTCTTCATTAGCCCAGACGGGGCAGAACAGTAGAATGCTAAATCCATTTCATTTCTAAAGGATCTGTATTCTATGAATTGTGTATAGACGTGAAGTGAATATAAAAACGCCCGTAGATAAACAAACATCATACGACTTGTTATTTTATATTATATTATGATTAAAGGGTCCTGAATCAATTCATGTATATAATTATAATTATATGACAGGCAAGGTGTGTCCAGTTGTTCTGATGCGACAAAAATACCGAGGTCCTGGAAATAAATTTTCTGTGCACGGAAGTCCTGGAAATAAATTTTCTGTGCACGGAGGTCTTGAAAATAAATTATGTGCACGTTAAAGATTTCCTTGAAGTATGGCATTCGAAACAATAATCGCAAACACAGTTTATTCACACAACACACACCTATAATCACGGGAAAAGAGAGAGAGAGAGAGAGAGAGGGAGAGAGAGAGAGGTCCTGGAAATAAATTTTCTGTGCACGGAGGTCTTGAAAATAAATTATGTGCACGTTAAAGATTTCCTTGACGTATGGCATTCGAAACAACAATCGCAAACACAGTTTATTCATACAACACACACCTATAATCACGGGAAAAGAGAGAGAGAGAGAGAGAGAGAGAGTAGCTCATTGCGTGGCCTTTGCCTACTTTCATTAGCCTGATTGGTGCAGAAAAGTAGGACTTTAAATTTTAACCCCATATCATTATTTTAAAATGAGAAAATGCTCGGAAAGAGAGCGTGAGAGAGAGAGCGAGAGAAATGGGGTTTAACGTCCACTCGACACAAACTAGGTCATTTCGGGACTCATGGTTCAATTTTTTTCAATAATTCGTTTGCGCGTAGGAGTCTTTAGCAGTGGAGAGAAACCAGAGGACCCGGAGAAAACCCACGAGGTTGGACAGGCGACCCTATTCCTTGTCACGTACAAGCGGTGAATCGAAACTACGCCACTTGACTCAATGGCAGACCTTATGATCCAACGCGCACGCGTTAACCATTTCCCCCCGCCCCATCACGGAAACAATAAATGGGCCATTATTATGTCTCATAATAAGTGAAGTATGGTGCTGATGAGACGTTACTTCCCAGCCTATTAACACAGGACTAGTTGACTTTATTCACGATATTTCTACAATCAGTTTAGTTGACATCAGATCAAACAAACAGAAAATAGTTTACTAAACACTCCTTTTATTTTAATGCACAGTGCGACATAACGCGTGTAAATTTAACATTTTACGGCGTTCAAATAACCTTTATAGCCTTCAGTTGAATTCACACAGTTTATAGAATTCGAACGTATGTATATACAAGAGAGAGAGAGAGAGAGAGAGAGAGAGGGTGTAACGAAGCACTCGACACAATAAGGTCATTTCGGGACTAACTTATGGTTCAATTTTTTTTTAAAGAACTCGCATGCGCGTGGCGGACTTTAGATGTGGAAGGACCCGGAGAAGATCGACGAGGTTGTACAGGTGACGCGGACAATCGAAACCACACCACTTGACTCAATGACAGATCTTATGGTCCAAAGTGCACGCCTTAGACCATTATACGAATCAATGCATTCATCTTTTCTTTTACTAAAGGTTTTTTTTTTGCATCAAGTTATATATTTGCGCTGTCGGGGTAGATTATATTAAGGATAAAGTGTGATAGGGTCATCCCCACAACTCCCTACCCCACCACGACGTACGGTAATATTGTCACGTATGGTGTAAAATAAGGAAAACATAATTTTTTTTTAAATTCTAAACAAATTGTTGCGAGAAATGGTCTTCATCTTAGTATATCGAGTTTTTGTTGCAAGTTTAGTTTTGTCCAATTGTTTTGGTTTTTTGTTGTTGTTGTTGTTTTTTTATCAATTTATATGATTGCACAGTTGGAATCAATTATAATAATGATAAAGTGTTTGTTTTAGGGTCATCCAAACAATAAACTAAACCCCCACCATACCCACCAGCGTCCGTCACATGACAGTCGCCGACCAGGAACAGAACCGAACATAAGACGCTACCTCAGTAATTACGACACTCCTTTTTTTCAGCCAAATATAACTGTGTTAATTGAACATCCACGCTTCGTTCGTATTTCCTATGTCTCATCATAGATTATTATATTTACTAATAAAAATGATTCACTGACATTCCTCAATTCTTTCCGGTTGTCGAACTTAACAAACAA
This sequence comes from Patella vulgata, assembly GCF_932274485.2. Classification (NCBI taxonomy): domain Eukaryota; kingdom Metazoa; phylum Mollusca; class Gastropoda; family Patellidae; genus Patella; species Patella vulgata. The sequence continues at coordinate 35,097,220 of NC_065886.2, read as the reverse complement.
CTCTTCGTTGTGAATACCGTGGAGTTACATTTGGTACCGTTATCGCGATGAGGACTACACGTTGGGACGTAGATTGGATAAATTCACGACTCTATTATGAAGAACGAGACAGGTTTGTTTTAGTGTTATTGTATTATGTGAACATTTTGTGAATTATACTTCCATTAAATTTATTGTTATTTAGGTTTTCTTCTGGTTTTTAAGTATTCGTCTTATTACGAATAAAACAATATTCTTTTAAAAAGTGAAGGGAATGAAAGGATTATTATTAGGGTAGCCTTTTTAATACTACTTTTGTTTAGGTGATTTACTATGGGAACATGTATAGCACCCTGCAATATTTACCCGCATCGACATAACCAAGTGTACAAAATGCATATCTAATTAAAAATAGATTCATGTTCGATTTAATCAATATGTACTGAAATACATTCTTTTTATGACTTTTGCGATACCTTTTCTTTAACTGAGTAATGTTTTAGCTAACTAATTAGTGTTGATTTTTTTTTTAGTTTTTGGTTAAACATATATTATGCAAGAGCTATATCTGCCTATTGCAAGCCTTTCTTTAGGCCTGAAATGTTATCGAAATTATTAATTAGACATTAATTAACTTATCCAGACCATAATCAACTCTCGGCGCCATTGCTAGACTTTCATTCATGACTAAATCATGAGATGGATAATCGAGACTTATGTTTTTATCGTACCGACTTTAGTAATGATGATCGAGGCTAGGCCGAAAATCCAATCGCTAAATTCTCGATTCAGGGGGGAATCAATTTGACTGAAATATTCAGCAAATTCCCTTTACATTATCTACATGTAGTTTTTAACTATTATAGTGAGAACTGTCAGATCTTTACCTAATCTCCCATAATGTATCTTTAACTAATTATTGTTGTAGTATTTTAGGCAGGTAACTAATTAGTGTTATAACATTTTAGATAACTAATTAGTGTTGTTACATTTTAGCTAACTAATTAGTGTTGTAATTTCATTAGCTAACTAATTAGTGTTGTAGTTTTTTTTTATTTCTACCGTTTTGATAATAATATATTGTCCCATTCAATCTAAAGCATAAAACGAGAGAATTATTAACATTTGAGAATGACTTTCTAAAAAACAATCAAAAACATCTTGCCCCGGTTTCACAAAGCATTCTCAACTTTCAATCACTGTTTATGAGAAATACATTTGATCCAGAAACACAAAAATTTGCACATATTTTCTTATTGGTATATTTGATACATTAAAACAACAAAAGCTTTATAAAGGGCTATATTTTAGTTAAAAAATGAAATGAAATGGGGTTTAACGTCCTACTGTTCTGCTCCTAACCTGGGCTAATGAAGACGGGCATACGCCATACAGTGTGCTATGAGGGAAATTTTGCCCGGGCAGCGGCACTACGGCCTACTCTTATATCGAATTCCAACTGCCAAGGGATCTTTTACGTGCACGCCAATGTGTACACGGGACCTCGGTTTTTCGTCCCATCCGAACGACTAGACAGCTTTCCTTGTCAGCCCCTCCATCCTGCATCACTGACAAGGGAGAACCACGCCGGAATTTTAGTTAAAATAAGGCGAACAATTTTGAGTATCTGAGAATATTGGGTAAAACCGAGGCCTGATATGTGAAGGTCCGTCTACTTGACACATTCCACGTATCATAAAAGTTATTTGTCATATTTTTTTTAGTGAATTTTGATGCAATGTCTCTCTTCAAAATGGCGTCTGTGAATTTAATAATAAAATATACATTTATATGTACATTTGTTTAAAAGATAGGTCTAATAACAATGTGGATTTTTATGGCAGGGCATAATGATGGCTTGACACTATCGATCAAGACTAAAACACAAATCCATGAATCCCAAAATATCTTTATTTTAAATACTTACTGAAAGTAAAGTGTGTTACACCAGTTTGGAGATATTGGACCTTTGTTGTTTGGTACAGATATACTGCACCTTTAAAATCACCAAGGGTCAAAATCACAGGAAGTCCATGGAATATTAAGGTGCGGGAGTTGCAATACATCCGCTTTTATATGTTGTTTGTCATACAGTTGTCTCAACATCCGCTGTTATTTTTTTCTGTTTTGTTTTTATGGGTTTATTTTGTTTCAAAATGACCGGTTGTAAGTGCATATTAACTATACTTATACGATTCACTGAACAACTAATCGAAACTTTTATAAAATGATATTCGGCCAACGTTCGATATGCCCCATTAAATATAATAAAATGCTATCTTTGACTTGCATTTTCAATATTTAAGGTACAAAGTTACAACATTTATTTTGTGAGTTTGCGGACATCCTGAAAAACATATTTTAAATAATTTCTGTTTATTGTATCTAACTGTATAATGTAGTGCGTGATAAAACAAAAGAATTAAAATGTTACTGGGGTTATTTAGTTAATTGAATTTATAAACAATAATTTTTAATTTTATATATATCCTGCTTGCAAGTGTAACATTTTACAAAATGTAGAATAAAATATTGGCTTTTAAAATAAAGACCTCCAATGATTGTAAATATACCAATTAATCAAATGAAAAGAAGTTTTACATTACATCGCCATTGAGGTATTGGCTAATTTTTTTTAATTCTGATTTAGTTATATCTTTATTTTTATTTATTGCCCCATTTTTTGTGAAACCCGTTGGGCTGTGTCGGTAATACTTCGATTGTGGTGGGATTGGCTTTGGGGTTGGTTTTTTTTTTGTTTTTGTTTTTGTTTTTTTTTAATTATTTAATGTCGCGTTATTTTTGAAATTATTGAATATATTGAGATAATTACCATAAAATACTAAACAAATTATTTGACGTTTACAACTTTGTAGCTGGTACTCAATAGTGTCGATTATATTCTGCATTTTTATTTATACTTACGTTTTTCTACATTAATAATCTTTATAACATTTTTATAAATTGAAATCCTCATATATCTATGGTAAACCTTCCAAAATATTATGTGTATTTATATTTACGGTGTTGTAATTTTACCGCAATAAATTTATGAAATTAAGATTTTTAAACATTAATAAATTCGAAAAAAATATATAAAGGATAAAGTTTATATTTTAAAAAGTGGTGACAAATTGTCTAACAAATTAATGTATATACATGTATTTCATTATATGGAATTATTGTGATCATAAATTTATAATTTAAAAATAAACATAAATTGCGTTATGACATAAAATAGAAAAAACAATTTACACAATTTTTTGTCTTTTGGTTAAATTGTTAGTAACGCCATCTTGAAAAAATTGTGCCATTTTCAATATTTGCTTTCTCAACAACCCCACATGATAATAAATGAAATGGAGTTGAATGTCCTACTCACATAATAATAAGTTACCTGGTACAAATGCAATTTATCTAATGTAAGGAAAACAAATGAATAAAAGTTACCTGGTACAAATGCAATTTATCCAATGTAAGAAAAGCAATAATAATAGTTGGAATATTATTATTATTAATAAAATGAATAATATTATAGCAAATGGATTTTTTAAAATTACACTAATATATATTTTTATTTAAACCGACTGATTTTGGTACATACTACATAACTGCTAAATTTAGTTATTTTATTAAGAAAAATATTTACAGTATTTGCTTGAGAATTGAATTTTACAGATATTGTCCATTGTTTCGTAAATATTGAAAGATTATTCATAAAATAATGGCTTCTGAAAATGGCCGACACCGACGTATTTATGTACATTTTATTTTAAGCGGGATTCTTTATTATTAATTTATCTGGGTCATAAATGTCTATGGTTGGTTGAATAGTTATGATGAGTCACATTTCGGATTTTTAATTTTATTGGGTGTTTTTTTTTTTAATTTTGAAGGAGATTGAAAAGAAAATGTCAAGTATTTGAAACTTCCCGTCTTTATAAGCCCAGTCGGGGCAGAACAGTAGGACGTTAACCCCCATTAAATTTATTTTAAATTTAAATATTTTACAAACACTAATTAAGCGTTATATTTTACTTACAGATTGTCGCCGGTGGAAAATAAAATCGTTACTAATGAGTAACGTAATTAGTTCGTGTGATCCTGGTGAAAATATGACGGAACTAAACAGAGATCCCTGCTGCGACCCTCTTCAGAAGACAAATTGTCCCTGTAGCTATTTTATGTCTCTTTGAATTTTTATAATGCATCTGGATTTTTTGCTTTTGCAATTCATTACCCATCATTCATCCTGGCCCAGTAGCTATTATTTTTTTCAAATTCATATATATAAGTATATGTGTATTTTTAAAAATGCATACATATAAGTATATGTGTATGTAAAAAAGGGATCAGAACAAATTTACATTACGAATTATCTCCCAGTATAATCAAAATATTTACAATTACAACTGATATTTAATTATATAAATGTTATATACATATATACATGCAATTTTAGGATAACAAGTCCATAGTGTTACATATTATCATTGATAAACCACCAGAGAATTACAGTTGTAAATACTAAGCATATGTGAATCTTTTCGTTTCTTGAATATATTAAATTTGTAAAATGAGAAATGTGTGGATATTCAGCGATTTAGGAAATAATGGAGAACCATCTAAACAAATTGTATGCAATTCTGGTCGTGATAGATTGCCTACAAAGCCAAGTTGATGAAATAAATGTTTACGCTGTAACAAAAATTCCTTGAGTGTCACCTAATAACGGTTTATTCGTTCAAATTGTTAAATTTTAAACCCGATATTTGAAGAATGTGTCAACTTAGCCAATCGGTACAGGATCTAAGTTAAAGAATTTAAATGTCGATTTACAGGAGACTCGATGTCATTTTCACATCGAGATAAACAGATTTAAGGAATTTCAATTAGTTCATTCATTTTCAAGAGAACTTCCAAAAAGGCCTTTATTATTTATTTTTGCCTTAGAAAACATGATAGTCGAGAAATAAAATAACACGTAACTTTCTTGTGCCTATATGAAATTGTGTTTTTGTTCTTAATTTCTGTTGTCAGTTTTAATTTATAACATTTATGTAGCTTAAAAAACAAAACAATTATTGAAGATAATTATTGAATCAGTTTTTTCTTGTGTTTATTTTATACCCTATTTCTTATTGGAAGCGATTTAATCCCTTCGAATATATTTTATTTTATTTTTTTTTAATTCTATTCCTTATATTTACATGTTGTAAGAGAAATAGGATTTTGTGGCTTCCTGTAATATTGGGGTGAGATTTTCGAAATCAGGAAAATTTTAACACGTCTAACAACCACTGGTTGAGCGTGTTTTATTTTCTCAAATTTTGAATTTCACAATAACATCACTGCTATTCTAGATTGGACATTTATTATACTTGATTGTACTTGATTATTCCCCTTTTCACCTTTTTTTTTAAAAAAAAAAAAAAACTTCTATAAAGATGAGATATCTAGTCTTAATAATTGAAAAATATTTTCTTTATCACATAGTACATATTATTATTTTATTATTATTATTATTCTAGAATTATTATAATTGTAAGCACTTCACTTCTTCATATCTTGTTTAAATCTGTATTAGTAAGCACTGGCATTTTAATAAACTTGTGTCTCATTTTTAGAACATATTTATATATTTAATTTGTATTTTATATCCAATTGCATTTAATAGTATTATATTATAATTGTTAATTAGCATTTCCTATTTAAGGCCGTGGTCGACTTAGTAATTAATATGTGAAATCTAATTATTAAATGTACTAGAATTTGTAGAATGTTTTTATTTCACTTTTAAACCTATGATTTCTCTGATTTCACAGATATGTAAAAAATAATATTTGTAATTAATTTATTGATAATATACGTTCTACCTCATGGTGACAGGGTATAATTCATATTATTCATAACAAACTGGACCCAGCCGATATTTTGAAATACGATTTCGGAGATTTACTATAGGGTTATTTCTGAATAAATTATTTTAAAATTTGCAATGTAATGCTTCCTCAGACTATTTCAGGGCGAATTATTCAGCAGTGGACAACAGTTTGGTCCGGCAATATTTAATAACTTAGAAAAAAAACCCATTAATTTATTAAAATTGTTTATAAACCAGCATTTAAATGTTTAAGTGTCAGAATAATTTGAATATAAAATGATGTATACGTAATTGTTGTAGAATTGATAATATACGATACATAAATAGTGCCATTTATGTTGTGTCGAGATAAACGACCTGATTGTGTTGATGTGACTTTGAAGTGTCGAGATGAACGATTTGGAAGTATCGAGATGACTGTAATCGTTCTTGTAGAATTAATAATTATGCATTATATCGATAGTGCTATGTATATTGTGTCGAGATAGGCGACATGGTTGTCTCGAGATGAACCAATCAAAATTAGTAAACAAACTGACCCCCACCCCACCTTAATCTTTCGAAATAAGAATTTAACCGTATAGAGGTTTGTCCCGATCACTAACCAAAATATCCCACCAGATCCGGTGCCGAACAGTGGGACTTTAAACCCCACTTCCTTCATTCCAACCCAATATTTTATTTTGACCTAAATCAAAGAGATTTACTTATATTTACTGTTCGATAACAGTTCGGCCATGGAAGTGGACGTTAAATAACCTTATTTCACACACTTATATTGATTACTCTATTTTAAATTATTGATTTTTTTTTTTTTTCATTTTTTTTTCATTTTGTTATTTTACAGATTTTCAAATTTGTATGATCAGTTTCACAATTTGATCTCAATAAACGATTTCCAGATTTTTGTATATTTAGATTTTTTTTGTAAATTTTAGAAAATCTTATCATATATCCACGAGGGTTTGTTTTTTAAATTTTAGAAAATCGTATATATCTAGTTTTAAATATTAGTGTGGTTAATTGGTTTTAAAGTTCCGTTACGGACGTTTTAGTGTAAAATCCACTTTAATCATTTAATGTATTTATTATTATTGTGTGTGTGTTATTTATTTATACCCAGTTCAGTTGTGCCAAGGTATTGCCAGTAGTGTATCTTACAAAAACATTTCATTTAAAATGGTATGTAAAGCTTAAAGATGCACTTTGTAAGAGCTAAATTTTGCTATTGAAGACCTTTTTTCTTTTAATTATTATTTAGACATTTATTGATATTACAAGCCCATAATCAACCACCTAGGCCATCGGATGGCTTGGATATTAATTCGATTAGACCATTTCGCACCATTTAATCGGTTAACGAAAACGTGTAAAATCTAGACTTCATTTATTATTGTAGCAATGGCAATCAAGAATACGCTATTCTTGCCAATACTGCCAATATTCATAACTTCTCTGGAAATAATGTGATTTGACTGAAATTTTGAATATATTCATTTTAGATTAATATCTATCATTTAAATATGGTAACAAGAAAGGTTAGCTCTTTATCAAAATCTTAGCTGATGCATCTTTAAGAATAAAATGTGTATATTTTTAATATTTCATTTATAAAATGATGCCAAACTTATCAATATATAATACATGTACTTGCATATTATGAAATATTTGATTTATTGTATTATGCAAACCTTGTTAATATATATTGCATGTACTTGTTGATTATAGAATATCTCATTTATATGCTTATATAGTTCTTAATAATAAATAGTGCATATATGTGCATATTATGAAATATCTTATTTATAATATGATGCCAATCTTAACGACAAATAGTGCACATTGTGTATATTATAAAATATATTATTTATAATATGATGCCAATCTTATCAATAAATAGTGAAAAATATAATTTCTGACTATCTTGGCTAGATTTGTTATTTTGTTTTGTTCATTTTAATTTAGATAACCCTTAAAGACTGATACTAGGATATCTGCATGGCAACATTGCAATCGAATTCAAAGTGCATAAACACAAAATGAATAACTAGAAAAGGAATGCATGGTTTACGAACCATACTCATTTACGATGATCTTTTAACTTCTAACTTTTTTACAGGCTAAGCAAGATGTTTGCTGTATCCAAATACATAGAGAAATGGGGTTTAACGTTCACTCGACACAAAGTAGGTCATATCGGGACTAACATATGGCTCAATTTTGTTTCAATAATTCCCTTGCGTCTAAGGATAGTTAGTTGTGGGAGGAAACCGAAGGATGCTGGGGAAAACACACGAGCTTGGACAGGTGACACTGCTCCTTGTCACGTACTTGAATTAATTTTAATTAAGTAGACCTTATGATCAAACGCACATGCGTTAAACCATTCGCCCCCCGCCCCCCTGCTAAAACCATTTATAAATTGTATGCATTGTAAATTAAATAGATAACAATTCAGATTTAAGTACATCGGGTAAATTCATATAATGTGCAAAACTTAGCATAACGGGTTTGTGAGATTTAAGGCTGATGACTGGGTATATGTATTTGAATGGAATTGTTTACGATGGGATAATTAAAATCATCACGTTTATTCAAAATTGAACCTTTAGACCATTCTGCTATTGGGGCCTAACCATTTTAATGCTCTGCTACTAATATTGATGAACGAAATACACTAGTGCTTGGAGAGGTGGTCTGTCCAGGCAAAAGGTGGGGGGGGGGCACAGTCGAGTCACCGTTATGGGGCCACGGTGACTTAGTGAATAAGATGTTGGCTCGTCTAAACCGAAGGTCGTGTGTTCGATCCCGGTGTTGAAAAAGAAATGCCAGTAATGCAGGACAGAGGGCCTGGCAAGGGACAACGTATAGTCGTTCGGATGAGACGAAAACCGAGGTCACACGTACACGAAGCCTTGACAGTTGGAACTCGATATAAGAGTAGGCCGCAGCGCCACTGTCCAGACAAAATTTCCCTCATAGCGCATTGTATTGAGTATGCCCGTCTTCATTAGCCCTGTCGGTACAAAACAGTAAAAGGTTAAACCTCATTTCATTTCATTTTGTGTCCCTTTATTAGAGTCATTTTGTATACATGTATATTGTAAAATACGGCAATAAATATAGTTTATGTTAACTATATAAACTACAGAGGAATGATTCATACAACACGTGGGTTTAATCTATACAGGGTCGGTGATACAAGCTGCACAAATTAACCTGAACTTTACATTAAAGGGGTTGTTACACTTTAGATTTACAGAAAATTTTTCTAAAAATAATTTCTCTTCGTTTACTCAACATGATATTAAAATGTAAATACGCGGGTCACACTTATATAAAATACAATTAATGGGTCAGGTGTCCACAAGTAACCCTCCGACCCGAGCTACCCCATTACATCAAATTTCAGCCTCGGGACAGCCCTAATGTAGCCCCAAACCCTGAACAGTAAACAGATACACGACAGTCACAAATATTAGTATAGATAAACAGTAAATTGTTGGGTTTTTTTATGTCCTGTGTATTTCAATAGTTCAAGCGGTAAAATTCACCGACTCGAGGAGCCGCGGAAGTCCAGACTCGCTGGCCTGAGGTAACGTGTGCGATCCCGGTATTGGCCGCTAAAGTTCATCGGGTTAGGCATTAATTAACTTATCCAGACCATAATCAACTCTCGATTTATTTCTAGCCTGCGATGTTTATTGGATTAGGTTTCGATAATTTAATAGATAATCAAGACTATTTTTTTTTATCTTGCCGACGTTAGTAATGATGATTGAGGCTAGGCCGAAAATTCAATCGCCAAAATCTCGGTTCAGAGTGGATCAATTTGACTGAAATTTTCAGCAAATTGCCTTTACATTATCTATTTTTTAACTACTATAATGAGAACTCACAGCTCTTTATCTAATCACCCACAATGTATCTCTAATGTAACGTCATTTTGTTCCGGGTTTGGGTTAATGTCGATTGATCGAGCTATAGATATATTTGTATTGCACACCTTCAGTAATGCATGGAATGTGATATGACATGACTCCGAATCTGTTCACCAATCAAAACGTTTGACATAGCATATTCTTGCTTTGATTACCCAAACATTTGAATGGACGTCAAATGAAGGTCATGGCTTCAACTATGGTGAGGTTTCGGTGGTAAAAACGAATTAAAGGGGCATAAATTAAATGCAATGAAGTGGGGTTTAATGTCCTACTGTTTTACTGGATAAACCAAGATGGGCGGACACCTGTGCTATTGGGTAAATCAAGATGGGAATACACCATACAGTGTGCTCTTTTGCCGGAACAGCACCAGCACGGCCTACACTTATTTCGAATTCCAACTGTCAAGGGCTCATTTACGTGCACGTCAATGTGTGCATGGGATCTCGGGTTTTGTCCCATCCGAACGACTAGACACTGTTCCTTGCCAGGCCCTCCGCCCTGCACATCGAAACGTGGAAACCACGTCGGGAAATCCCGAAGAGCTTTCTCGGATTCTCGGCTAACACTAGGAGGGAACCCGAGACCTCATGGTTAGCGAGCCAGCGTCCTATTCATGAAGCCAGCGCGGCTCTCAGGCTGAAAATAAGATACATTGTGGATATGCGCCCGGAACCCCTCTGCTCTCCTCTAAAATCTACGCGATTTTCCATCCTTGGAGGGCCAAGGCAAGGAAATGTGTCTAGACGTAAAACGGAGGGTCCTTGTACACCAATGACAGTACCTTAAACATCCCAAGGCAGTTTTGAACTAAGAGTACGCTGGGACAGAAATTCTCCCTTAGCACAATGCATGGCGTATCCCCGTCTTGATTAGCCCAGTTGCTGCAGTCCGGTGGGACGTTAAACCCCATTTCATTTCTGATTCTTGATAGGTCCAGCACCACCTAAAGTTCTAACTACTTCCTTATAAGTTATTTATTCTCGGATCTGAGCGACTTTGTTTTATAAAAACCATTACTGACACCCAAAAATATTTCTTTTTTGGCTGAACACAAACCCGTTAAATATATTGTTGGGATGTACTGTGGTGTCAATGTTGACACCATCAAAACTCCTAAAGTCTAGACTAATATCACCTGAGACTGAGATAGTAAGCCCCCTTTTAAATAGTATCAGTGGCGACTTGTGACGAGTGCATTGTATGAAGTGGTTGTACTGTAGAATCTGTGACTAGACAAACGGCTTGTCGACTGTTTAAACAACAATAGCCTCCAGATACTCGTCCTGTAGTATAGACATTAAACTCTTTGTTATACACTGATATCATACACAGCATAAATATATCTTCTTGGTTTTTCCATCTTTTATGACGGAGGGGGCGGAGATCGCCGAGTGTATGGATACTCAAATCCAACATAAATCGTTAGTCATGTGATGTGGTGTTTCCATGATATATAAGAAGTGGTATAAGGTGTTCTATGAATTGATAAGCAGGAGGTAGTTGCTAGCTACCTTCACCTTCACCTGTATTACCTGTACTACCTTCACAATCTCTTCCACCAGCATAGCCTCGGCACTTGCTGGACTGTGTTATATACCATTTGATAACATTTTGAATTGTGCGACACCTTGAGTCGAGTGCACCCCACATCTTTTGTTTCGTTTAGAATAACATGATTTGTATTTCAGCAGCGACGTTTCACGTCTTTGGAACGCCACATTGAAATTCACCAGCATAGCCAAAACCTCTTTCGCCATTTGATTAAGATTTGGGACTACCCAACAATTGTTATTTTGTATTTATGAATAATAATTTGAGTGCCTTTACAAAGCGGTGGTACTGTTTTATAAACATCCGATCAGTTCCATTACCTGTAAATTAATATCCGACAGAGGCGCTTCGGGCTATTCTTAGCTTCTTTACCTCGAACACGTCAGAACTTGCTGTAATTTGGATCCGCGGTGGATCAGTGGGTAAGACGCCGTCTCACTATCCAGGGGGTCTTGGGTTGGATCCCGGTGTTGGCCGAGATAGTCCCTCGTGATTTACCAGTGTGGTTTCCTGGTCAGTGGTGAAAGACGGGGGGGGGGGCGAAAAACCGAGGTCCCATGCACATAAAAGAATCATTGGTAGTTGGAATTCAATATACATAATAGGATGCCGTAGCGCTGCTGTTCGAGCAAATTTTCCCCCATTGTACACTGCATGGCGTGTGCCCGTCTTCATTAGCCCAGTCAGTGCAGAATAGTAGGACTTTAAACCCCATTACATTTCGTTTCATGTGTGGGGGGGGGGGGGATGGATGACCGAATGGTTAGCACGTGCGCGTTGTATCATAAGGTCTGTCATTGAGTCAACTGGCGTGGTTTCGATTCCCCGGTTGTACGTGACAAGGAGTAGGGGCGCCTGTCCAACCTCGTGGGTTTTTCTCCGGGTCCTCCGGTTTCCTCCCACTGCTAAAAGACGCCTACGCCCAAGGGAATTATTGAAATAAAATTCAACCACGTGTTAGTCCCGAAATGACCTAGTTTGTGTCCAGTGGACGTTAAACTCTCTCTCTCTCTCTCTCTCTCTCTCTTCTCTCTCTCTCTCTTCTCATTTGTTATCTGACACTTTCTCAAGCATCCGCCCCTAGTTTTAGCCTCCAGTCACATGTTTATATACAGCGATAGTAGGATGAGTAATACGATACATAGTAAAGGTCGTAGGTCACAATAAAAGTGACAAACATGTGGATTATTGTAGCCGACTATTATAGACTTGTACACTTTACGACCTTTTAATCTTCCTTGTATCGTGAACATAAAAATATATTGTCGCAATCCTTACACTCAGTTAATTGAGGATAATTAATTCATATCACATTTTATTATCCGATAGTTTTAGCGCCATCTAGATTTGCTGACTCTATGTCTTGTGGTACCATCTAGACTTGCTAACTCTATGTCGTTTAGCACCATCCAGACTTGCTAACTTTCTGACTCTATATCTTTTAGCACCATTCAGACTTGCTGATTCTATGTCTTTTAGCACCATCCAGACTTGTTGATTCTATGTCTTTTAGCATCATCCAGACTTGCTGACTCTACGTCTTTTAGCACCATCCAGACTTGCTGACTATATCTTTCAGCACCATCTAGACTTGCTTACTCTTTATCTTTTAGCACCATCTAGAATGGCTGATTCTACGTCTTTTAGCACCATCCAAACTTGCTAATTCTATGTCTTTTAACACCATCTAGACTGGCTGAATCTATGTCTTTTAACACCACCCAGGCTTGCTAACTTTATGGTGCATCTATTTCGTTCTGGAATCTACGAGATTCTGTTGATGAAATGCTGAAGTAGCAGAAATTGTGTCCGTGTGTCTGGGTTTTTTTCCTGTTTGTTCAGACATGCTTCCTCTGTTCACCGATTTGATCAAAAGTACGCTTTGGTACTCTCCTGTTAAAGTCTCGGTGGGTGCACGTCAATTGTACCACGGTTACAGATACAACGTCCATTTTTTTTAACGGGATTTTGATACCAAGAATACAATAACAGCTGATTCTGATTATTGACGGTTGAATCCGGTGACAACGTAGAAGAGAAGAATAAGACTCCCTATGGTGCTAGCACTGCCTGGTAAAATTGTAGGAGATCGAGGTGGCTCCTCTTTGATTTGTAAAACACGTATGCACCAATTACATCAAATCTGCTATCGACGGAAGAAAGAGTCAATTATTGCGATTTACTACTTCTTTATACCCACAAAACAAAACAAAAAACTAATCAAAATATGCATCAATTACAAAATACAATTGAATAAAGGTATATTCCAATCCAATATCTTCATGAAACAACCTGATCCAGATAATCTGGATATAGTCATCATCGGACAAGAACCAATACTCAGTAGACGTGTGTAGGCTCTATCACTGGTTCCGTAGTCTGGTTTCGTGGTTCCGGTGTTTGGCATGACCGTTATGCTGGCCAACGGATCCATTCAATTGATTTGATAATGTTGATTGTTTATTGCGTGCAATGTCTGTGTAATATGTGTGTCCCATAAACTTACTATTAGACCTCTATTTCCAGATTGATCCCATTCTAAATACGGTGAGGGGCCGCGATGGCTCGGTGATTTACACGTTGACTCGCTAGTCTGGAGGTACAATGTTCGATCCCGGTGTTAGCCGAGAACGTTCAGGAGGGCCTGACAAGGGACAACGTATAATCGATCGGATGGGACGCTTGCACGCGCGTAAAAGAAGCCCTGGTAGTTGGAATGCGAAATAAGCGTATGTGTGTCTCCAGTAGCCCAGTCAGCGCAGAACAGTGGGACGTTAAACCCATTTCATTTCATTTCTAAACACTATGACTGCACCACGACATCCTGTTCAATATTCCAGCAATACAGATCACTGCATTACGCAGCGAAATACGAGATATATTTAATTCATATTACAGCATTGTCACGTAACTCTGTGGTAGATCTCTTAAATCAGCTCAGTCTGAGGAAACATAATGACCATCGCGCATGACTATTAGTACAACTAATGGGTGGTCTCCGTGTGCAATTACTCGTGGTGGTCCGGCTTTATAGTTAATAGTTTGACATCTCATCATTCTACTTGTCAATCACACAAAAAAAACCTACATTCACGCTCTTACTCTTTCAATACACAGACACACAAAACACGAGTTCATTTTTATTACTCTTTAATCTAGTATAATTATTTAATAACACAACTCGGTGTACTTAAATATTTGATACACAGACACACAAAACACGAGTTCATTTATATCTGATATTCTATTACTCTTTTTATCTAGTTTAATTATTGAACAACAAAACTCCGCGTTCTTAAATATTTGTATAGCGTTGAATCCTAGTCATCTTTTTGTTGACAACAAAACAAATAGAAGTCCAAATGTTACCTACCTCAATGACAAGTAATAACATCAATACAAACTGAGGAAGAAAGCGTGAATTTATGAAATGGTGCATTTCTCAACATCAAAGCGTATTTTATAGAAAGTTTGTTCTGATTTCGCATCCATGCATCAAAATTAATCTAAATGTCGTGCCTTCATCGTCGTCGAATTAAAAACATCAACATCTGTTAAGAAACGGAAGACAGCTTTTAACAGTTTTATCAAATGTTATTTTGTGAGAAGATGTTCAAATTCTCTTTCATAAAAACATACACTGCGTTAGATTTCTGAACATAGCGGGGTCGCGAAAGTCGAGTGTTATTAACACTGAACTGTCGATTTGATCGCCCGGGTTCGAATCCCGGCTTTTGCCAAGAGAACATGTGGATTTATTTAGCCCAATCTCTGTTTGTTAGGGGTGGTGCAAGCCGGGATGACAATGCAAAGAAACGAAAAAGCCGGAGTTCACTCAAGTACTCACCGGAGTGCACGTAAAATAACTCTTGACGGTTGGAAACGATAAAATAAATAGGCACAAACACGCTGCTTCCCGGTCAAAAATCCTCTCCCCTACATGGGAGATGTGGCTACAGCAAATTGTCCGTATGTTCTGAAAATGACCGATTTATTAAACTCCAGACAGTGAACACCTGTGTCTTCGTTTCTCCAAGAATAGATTTAGTTATCTTATAAATGAAAGGAGATGCTATGACAATCAAGGCTATGTCAACATGATAACCCGATCTATCCGCCCACACCGTGTCACACCGTGTCAGAGCTCTGCTTATTACAAAAGAGACATTGTTTAATTGCAATACAAGTAGGTATGATATATGATATTGTAGCACCTGCTTACACCTGTTTATAAACCTCTTTATAATAAATGTCGGGGGTGATTTACTGGACTGTGATAATCTGATTAATTTATTCTATATCTCACGCTCTTACTTCATTTATTATGAATCATTCAATAATCAAAATAAACGAGTGCAACCAACTGGTGGATTTTAAATTCAGCCCGTATATTAATAATTTTTTAATTATGAAAACTTGCATGAGGGATTCGAAGAAAAACAATCAATTTAATAGATTACGATTCCTTTTTTATTTTATTTTTTTATTTTTAACATATTTGACGCTATTTGACATCTTATTTTAATCAGATTGGGAAAAGTTGTTAATGCTTGCATTTACGTTAATCTGTAGTGACATGGTATTTTTCAAACGTGGTTCTTTTAATACATCTGACATATGAAGAAGCTTATAGTTGTAGCACTTTTGAATTGTGAAATTATAAAATAAGGAGTTACAGAATTACATATTTTTACAAATATATCCGATTCGATACTCTTTTCAGCAAAAAGCAGGGTTAACATTGTTTAGTTCCATTCCGTTATTGGATTGTCGAATACTACAGTACGTTCTGTGCTTTAAATAAAGGTTATACATGATATTGGCCCCAAGTACTATGCCTTGTGGTATGCCATATTCCTCGATAGCGGCTATACCTCCAACCCTTTCCCCATACTAAAAACAAAAAGTTATACATTATTGTTTAAAGCTTTTTAAATACAAAAACATCAAAATAACAAGACATAAACAGATATTTATTTAATAAAATGTATAGAAATATATTTAAATTATAAAATATAATCATATAAAATGGATAAAATATATTAATAATATAACAAGCATTGTATAATGGGACACCGTAATATATGTACATATTTATTTATTTATAAATAATAAATTTCAGCAAAAGATAAAACGATATTAAAACATTTAATTGGCACTATATAATTGGTCTCTTATTTATTTATCAAACGATGATGATGATTATGGAACATTAAAAGTGGTCGCTTTTATTACTTTATTCATTTATCTATTTACATAATAATAATTTCCAATTTATCATACAAATGATGATGATGATGATGATGATTCGTTGTCCTTGCTGGACAAGAGAAAGTATCCGTTTCGTCAATGCTTAGTGTCACGGTA
Source organism: Patella vulgata (assembly GCF_932274485.2). Classification (NCBI taxonomy): domain Eukaryota; kingdom Metazoa; phylum Mollusca; class Gastropoda; family Patellidae; genus Patella; species Patella vulgata. Next base: position 35,080,492 of record NC_065886.2, on the reverse strand, counting down.
TAAGTTATCGATCACTCAGATTAGAATTCGTCACAGAAAGTCAAAATTGAAATTACAATCATATGAGTTATTGTCTTCGGAATAGTAATTATAGGACGTGTTGTACTGATCGACGTATGTCAAAGGGGGACAACTGGGATTATTGGTATAATACTGTTGATTGTAGTTGTAATAATCCATGTTTATGTCACACGGCTGCTGATTGATTGCGATTGATTCCCTCGCCTCGCCTACTGGTTTATTATAAACTGTCGTCGGCGACGTCGACAGGTCAGGCGAAGGGGTTGGCTTACGTGGAAGTTTATTAACGACAATCGGAAATCGTTCTGATGAGATCACAATTCGTTCCAGTTCACTGCTCTTTGGTTTCGTGACGGGAGTCGTAAAATTACGCTGCATTTTTAACAACATTTTAAAATTGAACTTGTAAGTGTATCTTTTCCCCGCCACTTTCGTTAGAATCAAACGATCGTAATAATAACGCATAGCACGGCTCACTTTATCATATGTCATGTTCTTGCGATTACGTCTTTGACCCCATCGTCGAGCTACCTCTTCCGGGTCTGTCATTCTGAACTCTCCATGGGTCCCTTCCCATTTAATACAACATTCATTCTCTTTCTCTGTCAGAAGTTCCAACAAGAATTGCCATAACTGGAGTTGGCCTCCGCCTAAAACAAAAAAAACGTGAAAATTTAATATCTAGTGTTTATGCTATATCTGAGGTTTTGGCCTAATAGTATAATATTACTGAAGTAATGTTATTGAGCATTAGTAACTACATCGCATAGTAACCAGAATCAATCGTTTTAATTGGCCCCAAAGTTTGCTCGTTGACTAATCAAAATGACAAGACATGAAAACCCCACAAAGAAAATTGATTCTGATTATCAACTACTTTTCGTGTCTGGTGATTTTGATTTATCACAAAATTCAATCTGATAAAAATACAGATCTATATTTCGTTTTTTTTTTTAATACTTTCGATGGCCTACACTACATGAAAGGTCGCGTCAGGGGTCATACGAGCGGCTTTTGACCCTATGACGCTAGACATTGATTAGGGGTTTACCCACAGTTCCGTGCAGAGCACGCCAAGAACTCGCCGTAACAGACCGTTTCATTAGCTAATTCCTCACATCAACTAGAACACCTGTTATATAACTACTCTTCCAGATTCTAGTGCTGTGAAGACGAGTAAAACGAAATTTTGAACTATAAAAAACGAAACAAAATAGGATCTGTGTTTTAATCAGATTGTACAAAATTAACGCATATATTTTACAATACCGGATATGGAGCCTTATTCACGAAAACTTAAATTAAAATATTTTAAAGATGCAGCCCTTTCATTGGTTGAGATTTAAAATCCTAGTACAAATTGTAGCCCTTGGCCAATGATACGGCAGAATTCTTAAAATAATTAGTTTAAGATTTTGTGAATAATGCCCCTGATAACAAAACTACGGATTGTGGCTTGCAAGAAGACGCCTATATGACAGTTAAAAAACAATTTGATCCTGTTTTTGAAATTTTAATCATAATTTAGATAACACCTCAGTCAGAGACACTATTTTTGTTTTACTTCTCATTTTTATGCCCCCCCCCCCCCCCACTTCCCCGGTTGCTATGGCAATCCAAGAGGAAGGGGTAATAAATGAAATCGAAACGGAATGGGGTTTAACGTCCTACTGTTCTGCACCGACTGGGCTAATGAAGACTGGCATACGCAATATAACTAGGAAATGTAGCCCGGGTAGCGGCACCAAGGCCTACTTTTATATCGAATTCCAACTGTCAAGAAATTTCTTACGTGCACGTCAATATGTACACGGGACCTCGGTTTTTCTTCCCTTCCGAACGACTATACGTAGTCCCTTGTCTGTTAAAACTAACCTGAAACTAATAATGTCGCTAGTCGTCTGAGTTGTACCAGGGCTGCTTTCTTACCTGCAAAAAATTTAAAATATATTATAAAATATTTGATCGTCAATGATCAATGCGAGTGGGGGATGGGGTTCTAACGCGTGCACTTTATATTCCAAGGTATGTCATTGAGTCAAGTGGCGTGGTTTCGATTCCCCGTTTGGACGTGACATTGACAAGGAGTGGGGTCACGTGTGTATCCTACAGTTTTCTCCCATTTTCTCGCAAGCGAATTATTAAAATGAAAAATTTTGGTCCAGGCATGATCTAGTTTGTATCGAGTGGACTTTAAACCCGATTTATCGCCCTCTAGCTCCCTTCAAATTATATCCAGATAATATTGAACCAACATTGACATGGAACTCCGTACTGCTCTGTGTTCATGTTTGCGTTATAAAAATTTAGGGTCGTAATCTGACCTGTGTGCTATTTTTTGACACGTCATTGACAATTTAAAACTCACCGTTTTTCTCCTCCTCTTTGGATTTTTCGGACAAGATGCAATCCATGACGTCACTCAATAACCCAGACACCGGATCATCTGATTGGCTAGTCGTTGTCATGGGCGTTGGGAGAACTTTGTTGGCTTCCATTTGCATGTGTTCTTCGTAACTTGGTGGACGTTTTAATGGCAGTGGACTTTGATACGCTTGGTAGGACGGTTGAAAGGTCGTTTCGTAACATGGCTGTAATTGTTTAACTGATTGCAAGTCCTCGTATAAAGATGGTTCGTTAAAACTGTTGAGAAAATCAGTAAACGTAAGATTGGAGTAGTACGATTCAGTTGAAGGGACTCGCGTAGGCCTATCTTGGACTGAAGAAAAATCATAGACTTGTTGAACGTTGCCGCCTACATTGTAGAAATCTGTAGAAGCCATTTTCATTTAGTCGTCTTTGTTTTCTGTAATTAAATATAAGATATACTCATTAACAGTAGGAACCAAACCTAGAAATTCAGGCACCTGTTACAGACATCATTATTCGTGTCCGTCACTAAACTGATCTTTTTTTGTGTTTCAATGTCCAGACACAAAATCTATAATTCCACTGTCCGAGCAAAATTTCCCTCATAGCACACTGTATGGCGTCTGTCAGTCTTTATTAACGCATTCGGAGCAAAAAAATATGTTACTTTTAATACGAATCATCTGGGTGATAAATGTATATAGGATGGTTCTTTTTTTATAAATATTTGCACGTGCACTAGTTTTAAAAAAATGTATTTAATCGGTCATATTGTAGTCATTATAATCTTTGTCTTTAACCTGGAGTATGTTCTCTGTAAACTATTTACATCATCAATTGCCGAACTTCTGACTAGCTATATGTGAGTCAATGTGAAAACTTACACAGGAATAAAATGATTCAATGGTTGGGTGTGAGAAGAGAATCTGCTGAAATGACGAAAAGTCGTCACGTGTTAGAAATAAATTTTGATATAATTGATTTAGTCATAGGTTTATATTTTATTAGTCATTATGGGAAAAACCAAATTTATTACCAACATCTTGCTCGTCAATATTCCATAATCAAACAAAGCTTTTTTGTTTGGACATATTCGTGGGAATAACCATATTTATAATAAATACCAAGCTCGTCAATGTACCGTAATCAAATACAAAATTATTTTAAACGAAGATGTTTCGGTGACACATTTTGATCATCTATTTCACAATCAAGCACCAAATTATCTTCAAAGACTTTTTTTTAAGAAACATATTATGTTCTGTGATACATTAGTCGTTCAGATGGGTCGTAGTGCCGCTGTCCGAGCAAAATTTCCACGAACCCCTAGCCATACATGAGTTCTGTTGTGTGAAATGTTTTTGTTTTTGTTTTTTTTTTTTTTGGGGGGGGGGGTTGGAAAAGATCGATTGTGGCAGGCCATAAACATGTATAAAGGAGGGTTAGTTCTAAATATAAAGGTCAACTGCAGGTTTGATCAAAAGTCACGACACGAGATGTAAACAGAGCAGGGTTCACTAGACCTAGACCTAACCCTAACCAACAATCTCGTCAACAATCACGTGCCCTGGCCCTGTTTACATCTCGCGAACTTGACGAAATCTGCAGTTGACTTTAATTTTTAGAATTAACCATAAAGACGTTTAGGGGCCATGGAAAATTTTAGCTAAAACCCCCCGACTTAGATTTTGAATTACATTCGTAATGCAAAGATCTTGAAATGAGTTCAATATAATCATAGTTAGTTTCTAAAAGATTTTTAAAATGTTATGTCAACATTCAAATATCAACCAGTTGCTCAATCCACTTGTTTTTTGAGACAAACAAGGTGAATATGTCTTAAAAGGAAAGTAAAATAACGGAGATTTGAATATCAAAAGATAAGTGAATGGGGTCTATGTATTGTTATTGTCAAGTACATACTATAAATAAAAGTTGGAAGTTTTGTGCATCTGTATCGCATTTCCTTTGTAGAATAAGTTGCCAATAATTTACATGTCAGCCAGAATAGGCTACATTGGCGCAACGGAAATTGTCCCCTTTAATTAATAGTAAGTGCAGGAGAACCGCGCTATACACAATCAAAACCAATAAGACAAACCTGTGGACAAGACAAACTACACAGACATTTCAAGAAATAAACTTAATATCAATTCAAGTGAATGGATCCGGGAGTCAGTGTGAATATATTCTCAATTAATTACTTTATTACCAATGTTTCTCCCAGTTTCATGAATACATTTATTCTATTTTTAAGAGCCAAAAATGTCACTGTGACTATCGTTCGTAAAAATAAAATATTATAAATTGTTTTCACATTTGCTGTGAACCGGTTTTAGCGTGATTTTGAACATATTAAAGTTATATTGAAGCAACAGAAATCAAAATAAAACAATTTAAAGATAATTTCCATCGTTATATGTCAGATCTTTGATATACTGCCCTGGTCTGGACATCCATAGACTATATTGTCTTATTTGTCTTGTTTAATCTTTTCTCATTTTAAAATAATGAATTGGATTTAAATTTTAACGTCCTATTTTTCTGCTCCAATCAGGCTAATGAAAGTTGGCAAACGCTATGCATTGCGCGCTCTCTCTCTCTCTCTCTCTCTCTCTCTCTCACACACACACACACCCACCCCCACACACACACACAAACACAGGTTTTTGTACCATCCGAACGACTAGACACTTGTCCTCTGCACCACTGAAAGAAGGCCAACCACAACGGGATCGAAACTTTCCTTTCTAGTGAGCTGGTGCCATGCTCACCGAAACACTGGTATTTAATAGTCAATAACACAGAAAATAAAATAAAAACTTACGTTAATGTGTTGATCTGTTTCGTAAAATAACGTGATTATATATTAACATAGATGGGAGTTGATATGACTCTTCACAGATAAGTTGATTAAGTTATCCCATTCTCACTCGCAAATATTATATCATATACTAAACTAAAGTTAAATCTCGCGACCTGACACCAGTCACTAGAATATATGTAATAAACTTATATTACTAAGTGAACGGGGTTTTTGTACAATTTGCCGGAAAACTCGCTAACCACAACATGAGTCACCAATTTATTTAGTTTATATTACAGTAATAGCGTGGGTGTGAATCGAATCATAACATAACACTATCTCTACTTACTTCAAAATATAAATACTACATCCCACTGAATCTGTTTAAAATCTGATTGAAGTTCAGATAAGAATCAATGCCCAAATTAAGCGTATTGTTGTAGTCCAGGGCGACGTTCCTCTTTACAGTGGAAGATTTAGAGTGACCGTTCTTTGGACATTTCGCGGGAAAAGAAAATGCGCGTCGTTAACAAGATGCAGAATCTCCCACGGTCTTTATATCCGGAGTAAAACCACACGGGTTACAAGAACTGGGCGAAATTAATTGCGTTACGAAATGAACTTTGTAACTTTGTTTACTTAAGACTTAAACTGTACTATTGTTACGTGATCTGGAATAGTAGAATTCATCATTATGTGGGACTGGGGAATCTGTCGTCGGTCTAGTCGTGACCTTTAGGGGTCACTGTGATAGGATGGTGTAAGTTAAACTGTCACTAAGTTCATACTACAAAGCATACAGAGTTAATTATGTAAGTTTTTTGTAAACATATTACAGGGGAAGGTTCAATCTGTTTGTTGTTATCATCAGTACCGGAACTAGTTTGACCGAGGAGGTGGTGCTTACGTTGATGATCTTGTGTTTGGAACCCAGGCTCGTACGTGCCTAACCTCATGGGTTTTCCATGGATCCTCCGGTTTCCTCCCACTAACGATCCCAATGTGCAAGTTAGTTATTGATATATGTTCATCCCGTAACATAGTATGTGTGTGCGCTCTCTCTCTCTCTCTCTCTCTCTCTCTCTCATCCGCTTTTCGAAGAAAGCAGGCAATTATTAGAATGGGTACGTCCATCCGCCTGTCCTTAACGTTTGGGACAATATAAAATTACTTCTAACTGAGGTAGAGGTGGAATGTTCAAACTTGATGATGCTGTTCATTAGGTGATTGTCTTGACTGAGCTCGATGATGAACAAAGAAAAGCAGAGATAAGCAATTTGATTTGTCAGTGCCTTGGGATACGATAACTAAACTTTTCATTGAGTACGACTTATGAAACTGTGTGAATAGTTGCATTACATCAATACTTTAACTAAGTGCGTTGCTGAGCATTTGCTGCCAAAGTTTGATTCTTTAGTGCTTTACAAAAAGATAAATGAGCAAGAAATTAATGAATGTTATATATTCATTTTGAGAAATGAAAATGAAACAAATTAGGTTTAACGTCCTATAGTTTTACTCCGACTGGGATAATGAAGACGGATATTACGCCATACCGTGTACGATGCTCTACTCTTATATCAAATTCCGACTGCCAGGGGATCTTTTACGTGCACGCCAATGCGTTCACGGGACCTCGCTTTTTAGTCCCCTCCGAACGACTAGACAGCTGTCCTTGTCAGACCCTCCGTCCTGCACCACTGAATAGGGGGAACCACGCCGGAAAATCATCATGAATTTTCTCGGCCAAAACCGGGAGCGAGCCCGCAACCTCCAGACTAACGATCAGCGAGCCATCGTGGCTCCCATTCATTTTGGGATTGGGGCGGGAAACGGAATGAAATGGGGTTTAACGTCCTACTTTTCTTCATCGACGGAGCTAAGGAAGGCAGGTTTCCGCTATATACTATGCTATGAGGGAAATTTTGCCCAGCAGCGGCGCTACGGCCTACTCTTATTTCGTATTTACGTGCACACCAAAGTACACACGGAAAATCGTGTTTTCTTCGCATTCGAACGAATAGACAATGTCCTTACCAGATAGAGAGGAATTTTCTCTGACAGCAGCGCAAGCTAACCCAAGACCTCGTGGTCACCGAGCCAGCGTCTGGCACACTGAGCCACCGGCACTCCCTTGGGCGGGGAACATCAAGCTCCTTGTTAGCTTGCTGTATTTCCAGATACTAGATTTACGTTGAAAACCATCCTGGGAATATTTAATAATAATAATACAATCTTTATGAACTAAATCTTAGTACTAGTATTTCATGAATATTGTGAGAATTATTAAGTTGTAAACTGAAATAAAATGGCGGATGTGGTAAACATAAGTTGTCAAAATGAAACAAAGTGTTGTCTTGATCTAATTTAATTTGTAGGCGAGGATATATTTCCGTTCAATCAATATCTTCTATCTTATGATTTCCGTTTTAATTAATTCAAAAGGATCTGTTCGTCTCTTCACAGACGATCCATTGTTTCAAATTATGTTACAAGTTCTCATTGCAGTTTAGGACTGGCAATCGTAAGATGTACTGCACGTGGGCTGTTAAGTTGTAAGTTGTAAATTCATTCATAGATGAATATTTCTTTGTTTTTGGTCTATGGGAGGCGGTGGTTATTACCCACTTCACGCCGTATGCTGCAGGCGGTGAATGAATAGATGAATACGTTTGAGTGTACTGGAAATTGGACGAATTCTATTACAAATGAAATGTAATGAAATGAAATGGGATTTAACGTCTTACTTCTATGCAACAACATACGCCATGCAATGTGATATGCGGCCTACTCTTATTTGGTATTCCAACTATCAAGGGTTCTTTTACGTGCACACCGACGTATACACGGGGCTTTCCCCTGCACCACTGAAAAGGGAAATGAAATTAAGTGAAAGGGGGTTTAACATCCTACTGTTCTGTTCCGACTGGACTAACGAAGACGGGCATACGTCATGCAGTGTCTATCAGGGAAATTTTCCCGGACAACCTCGCTACGGCCTAATCTTATATAGAATTCCAACTGCCAAGGGATCTTTTACGTTTACGCCAATGTGCACACGGGACTTCGGTTTTTCGTCCCGACTAGACAACTGCACCACACTGAGACAGGGGGAAACCACATCGGCTTCTATTACATATAGCTGTAAATAATTGTATGTTAATTTGTATCAGTCAGTTCAGTTGGGCTGTGATATGGGAAAGCTTCTTAAACTTCAAAGTTTCTTATGTGACAATATCGACATTAAAAATAAAGCACAATCGTGGCTGAATTCGAATTCGGTAAAACTCGAGTAACGACAGTGGTCGCCACATGACGAAAATTTCGTAAAGTGGTACCGGGTGTTTAAGAAAGGAAAGCAAGCCGTGTGACGCGCACGATACCCGCAAATGTCTCGATTAATTCAAAAACCGATTTTACTAATCAATAGGCTAGCAATATGTTTTACAGATTCGTTGAAGTAGTATTTAGTAGTAGACGACACTATGAGATAAACACGCCATTGCCGTGGATCCAAGATGGTCATACTGATCAACGTTCCTAGCATTGCCTGACAAGGAATAGAAATGTCTAGCCGAAACGTGCTCATGACGCGTGATAAAGAAACATAAGTAATATAAACAATAGTTGTCAGAGGTCAGGACCGGTTTTTGCACTTTTTGGCACAATTAATTTGACCAATTTCCCAAATTGGGCCCCGCACTAGAAAGGGGCCCCGCAGCTCACCAACAGTAAAACACCCATGTATTAATCAATTACTAATTATTGTAAATTAAAGCATAGTTGGCCTTAAACATACATTATGCAAGCCAATTACAGGTTTTTCTTTAGGCCTGAAATGTTATCTAAATTATTAATTAGACATTAAATTAACTTATCCAGACCATGATCAACTCTCGATACCATCGCTAGCCTGCGATATTTACTGGATTAGAATCCGAACTGCTGCTCAACGCCCATTGATAATTATATTAAAAAAATGGATAATCGAGACTATGTTGGGGTTTTTTTTATCGTACCGACTTTAGTAATGATGATCGAGGCTAGGCCCAAAATTCAATCGCTAAATTCTCGATTTAGAGTGGATCAATTTGACTGAAATTTCAGCAAATTCCCTTTACATTATCTAGTTTTTAACTATTATAGTGAGAACTGCCAGCTCTTTATCTGATTTTCGATAACGTATCTTTAAATATAAATGAATATAGGCCTAGTTAAACTTATTCATATCCTGCAATTTATTCATCTCCTGTAACTTCGGCCCTCCCAAATTAGGCCCCGCATTTTCTACAACGGGCCCTGAGAGTTGTATTCCCCAAAATTGTGTCCTGTATATTTGGAGTTCAATAACGAAATGCAACTGAATCAATTTTATCAGACCACCAGAAGTGTTCAGCTGCCATTGCCAACTGTACCAAGTGTCCTAGCAAATGTCTCTCTGGGAGTCTCTAATATATTTTGTGGATGTGTCATAACAGACATAATGATATCATTAACAACGGTGTATATAAAACATACATATATACAATAATACACAAGAGACACTTGTACTCGATTCACCCATTTATTATAATAAATCGGCACCACACATCTACCGCAACGTCGACTCGCGCTTTTGGTATGTAAATACATATAATTGTTGTTAATCTACGACCGTGACAAGCTATTGACGTACGTATCTGTGCACGACCATGCGTCGCCTTCGTGCGACAATGTACCAGTGTTTAATCGTGTTTTAATAAAAAAAGGGATAAGTTGAAAGATTTACTTGGGCCACTCATAATTATACAGGTATATCATAGACCAGGTATTTCATGCATCAGTGACCGTCTTCAATCAAGTTGATCTCTTGATGCTCTTGTCTACTAATATTAACTCCACCCCTCCCCTTTATAATTACATTATCACATTACAAACTTTTACTGTACATAATGTTTTTCGTATCAAAAAAATTATTATCAAAAAAATGAATACGATTAAAGATACTTCCCCACGTACAAACTGTCGGATTTGGTGATTAATTTCGATTAAAAACATATTCAAACTACCCCAAGCTATAAAATGTCTATTTTTAGAAGCCATGTTTGTCACCTAACTTCAGTGAGGAAGGGTCCCTTTTCAGAATGTATTTGCCATTACTTACTATCCATTTACCATACATATTGAGGCTAAATAAATTCTTGAATTATTTTCTGCCAACAACTTTTCTGCCGTTTAATTGCAGAGGCTGTTATACATTTACAGTTACACCCATCAATGACAATGTTCCAAAACCGCCTAACCCTTCGATCAAGCAATAACAACCGCTCCCTAAGTCAAGCTGGCAGACAATATGCCGTCGGGTTGCCAGTTAGTGATACCCCGACATTTTTGCCCAGTCCTTGCACCATGAGTGTTTTTCGGGTAATCCAGTATTTTTGTAGTAAGATTGGGTGTCTATATTTTCCATATACATGTATACCACATTTGTCATACTTTTATTGGAAATAACCACCCGATAAATACTTTCGTGAGAAAGTATCTTTAAAAGAGTATAAAACGTACAACGATTGAAATAAACATAAATAGGACAATTTATTGTCCATTCCAATCTGTGAGACGTTGAGTAACCCAACCATTATGACGGAAAAAAGGGGTTGGGGATGGAGTGGGGATGCTTGCGTGGGCTCGTCAAATTTATCGATTGAATTTACAGTGATCGAATTCGAAAATAAAAAGACAATTGATTTCATTCAAATCTGTATGATGTTAAATACGACAATCATCATGGTGATAATAAGACTATGGTAGGGAGATGTGGGAACGGGGCTCACGTGGGCTCGTAAGACAGTGACTAAAACTAAGATCGTCGAAATAGAACGTAAAAATGAAAAGTTAAATGACAATGTTGGTGTCTACCAATATAACATATATGACAGAACAGGTTAACCAGATTTTAAATACCATTTTAACACATTGATCTTTGCTACGTTTTATCTATAACAGAGATTTTAAGAATCGGGAAGTGACGCAAACAAAGGAAAGAAGATTGTAGCTGCCTGAATTAGAGAGCGATAACAGACACACAGACGTTTTTCAGCTCTCTTTAATTCAATTTATATCTTTCAGACGTTTATTATAACAATTATAAAGATGACTCTAAGGGAAGGAGTCCGGTATGGGGGTGTACGTGGGCTCGATATGTGGCGGTGTCGAGTGGCTGCTTACACTTACTATAAGACTTGATGACCCTTTTCAACTATTACATTTGTGAAATTTGATTAATCATTCCAATAGTCTACGATATCAGGAATATATCAAAGGCAACATGAGGATTAGTTTGCCCAGCAAGCGTTTAACGTCTCTGGTCGCCATTTGAGGGATTGTTCATGTCTTACTAATTTCAATATTGTGAGAGTTGTCTCGCTAAAATGATTCAATTCCGTTCAGTATTTACAAAGATATGATGAATCGGTATCCACGGCGGACGATATGGGATATCAACACACGGCAGCGCCATCTATGGTTTGTCTCTGAAATCTTTTGATAGGCCCCTTTTTAATCAGAATGAATTCAATTCGGAAAGATTATCCACAGTTGATATTTTGATTTTGTTTGCTTAAAGATACATTCCCGCGTACAAACTGGGTGATTTAATGGTATATATGGATTAAAATATATTCAAACTAATTAATTTGTCATAATTTTGCTTCAAATCCTTCTCAAACATTGTAATTGCGAAGGAATGCCCTGCTATAAAAATTCGACCAAACCAGGTCATGTTTACGTCACGTGACTTACCTCTCTTGGAAGTCAGAGGAGAATTCATTGCATACATAAGACGATGTCTTTTATCGCTTACTATTTATTACAAATATCGAATCCTAATTAAATTCTCGGATTATCTACTACCCGCGTCTTTTTCCGTCATTTTTATCTCAGAAAATGTTGTACGTCTAACTCTTCATAAAGTTTATCAACTTGTACATCAAGGGCTCAATGATCGTGTGTGACCCTTGACATCACGCGTGCAGAAATTCCTAATCGTCGGGCTGTCGAATAGGGAACCCTTACATTTTTGTCCTGCATACGCTCCATGGGTGTTTTTCGGGGAATCCAGTACTTTTCTAGTAAGATTGGGTATCTCTACTTTCCATATATACCAAAATTGCCATACTTTTATTGGAAATAACCACCCGATAAATATTTTTCTGGAAACCCATCTTTAAAGGGGAATTATGGGAGATTAGATAAAAAGTTGACAGTTCTTGCTATATTGGTTTTAAAAAGATAACGTAAATAGAATATGCTGAAAATGTCAGTCAAATTGCTCCACTCTGAACCGAGATATTAGCTTTTGAATCTTAGACTAGCCTCGATCATTATTACTAAAGTCGATACGATAAAAAAAACAAAGTCTTGATTATCCATTTTTACGTTTAATTATCCTTCACAAAATGTATTCCAATCCGCTAAATATCGCAGGCTAGCGATGGTATCGAGAGTTGATTATGGTCTGGATAAGTTAATTAATGTCTAATTAATAATTTAGATAACATTTCAGGCCTAAAAGAAAGACCCGCAATAGACAGATTTAGCTTTTACATATGTTTAATTGAATATTAAAGGCTCAATACCACTCTTGTTGTAACTGAATAATATGTCCCAATCTTTATTCTGGTCAACAAATTGTACTATTTTACAGTATTCCAATTAAATGATGATACAAATTTCATCTTAAGCACTTAACTTAAAAAATTGGAAAAATTCAACTAAATGATTTGAAAAGCATAACGTAAACCTTTTCAAATGTGACTTGGATTTTAAAATATTTTTGAAACCTCTGGACAAGTAAAATAGGATGTAATGGATAATTTGCACAACAGGTAGGACACTTAAACATCTAATACTTAGAATAAGGCTAATATTTATTTACTGAAGCTATCAAGCTAGCAAGAGTGTTATTGTCCCTTTAAATAATCAATCAGGTTACATTCTAGCGTGCAAAAAATTTATTTTGTCCGAAAAAATAAAAAGGAAATAACAATAAGCAACTTTATTTCAGTGTTAGCTAAATGAGATTTAAAAATAAAATTGATTGTACGATTGGTTGATTCTCTAAAAAAACAAAAAAAAAACAATTTTTTGGTACACCGTTGTATTGAGCTGTCAACTAAAAAAAACCTGAACTAGTTATAAATAATTTTGATTTTTTGGTAGATTATTTTGACTGAAGAAATAATATTAGGGAGTTTCTGTCTGTATTTATCAAAAAAAGCAGTTTAACGGTGGTTGATTTTTAAATGATTCATGATGATGGCGATACGACAATAAAGTTAACACACTGATCAATGTCTGGATACGGGTATCACCGACACGCGATACAATCAAATATGGCGACAAACAATTTGTCCAGACTACATTACTGACGTATGTCGGTGGTAGGCCCAGTGCAGGTTTTAAAATGAATAGAATTGTACCATTTTACAAAACGTACGAAACAATTTTTTAATTAATGGCTATGATTATCATTCGTTAAAGATGTGTCATGTTGTTTTGTGATGTTTTTGGCATGAGTAGAAACATCGGAATTATTTTTAAACAATCAATTAATTTGTGGAATTTTATGATTGTATTTTGAATTCAATACGAAATCAGTCAGTGTTTTAAGAACCCTTTGGGCCACTACGGGCGGTTTTAGTCGTGCCTTGGTACAGGCGATTAAAATCATATACCATTAAAAATAGCAACCTTCGGGGCAGAGAAGGTCAACAATAGGGGTTTCTAAATGGACGACCGTGTGTGCCTAGATCCCGTCAGATGTTTTATCTGAGTCACTGACCAAGTATGTTTAAGTTTCAGTAGCCCCGAAGTAATGTTTATATTTTTCTTGCGTGTCACAAATAATCTCAAAATAAATGTGGTTATTCCATATCGTATTGTAATTACAACAGGGACAATTTATATCCACATCCAATGTTATTACAACATGAACAATTTATATCCATATTGTAATTACACCATGAACAATTTCTATCCATATCGTATTGTAATTACAACATGAACAATTTCTATCGTATTGTAATTACAACATGAACAAGTCAGATCCATATCGTATTACGAACAATTTATATCCATATTATATTAGGAACAATCTATAGCCATATCGTATTTAACTTAAATCAGAAACAATTTATATCTAATGTCATTACATTCAAACAACAAAGGTGGTCGTGGTTGGGGGGGGGGGGTAGATATAATTTTTATAAGATGTCATTATTTCAAATCCCTGCGAAAACGAAGAGCTGTCCATAGATGTGAATCAATTCATATGCCTTTTTCAATCCAGGTTACTTGATTACTTTATAAGATTTATAGCTTTTGAATGGATTGAAACACGGCCACCATTTAATTATTTAATTTATAAAATTGGATAATCGAGACTTTTTGTTTTATAGTAGAAATGGTGGCAATGCAAATCGAGACTTCGCTATTTTTCAAACATTCAAACTTCGCTCAGAATAAAGTAATTTTGAATGAAGTTTTCAGTGTATTCCTTTTTCATTATCTATTTTTAAACTGTAGGGCGACCGTTTATTGTTACAGTAATTACAGACAATCCTAATCTAGATAGTAAGAACGGTTATTGTAATAGTAATTACAGAGAATCCGAATCTAGATAGTAAGAACGTTTATTGTAACAGAAATTACAGAATCCGAATACAGATAGGGAGAACGGTTATTGTAACAGTGATTACAGAGAATCCTAATCTAGATAGTAAGAACGTTTATTGTATTTAGATACAGAGAGCGTTTATGGTAAAAGTGATTACAGAGAACCCGAATATAGATAGAGAGAACGTTTATTGTAACATTGATTACAGAGACCCCTAATATAGATAGGGAGAACGTTTATTGTAACAGTGAGTACAGAGAACCCGAATATAGATAGAGAGAACGTTTATTGTAGCATTGATTACAGAGAACCCGAATATAGATAGTAAGAACGTTTATTGTTACAATGATTCATCATGACACTCTATCCTTTACTTTAAATAACACGTGTTCCAGGATTTCTACTAAATCATATAATATAATATTACTAATAGTCCACATATGTCTAACTCTTATATCTCCAAGACATTCTACAGATCCAATTATAAAATTCATAAAAACAAAAGCACAGTTATTATATATACATAAATCGTCATTTCGGCAATTTCGTTATATATACTGTACATCGTTTTACAATTAGAGATTTAAATATATTTTCATAACGGTTTTTGAGAGAGAGAGAGAGAGAGAGAGAGCGAGAGAGCGTGCGCATGCTACACTTACTTCAATGAGTGACTCCCGGGACCCGGAGAAAACCCCTGAGGCCACTCCCCTTGACCCAATGACAGATCTTATGATCTAAAGCGCGTTATACCACCCTGTTAGAATTAGGAACTGTTAAACTGTTTATTGAGACGACTTTACTGTTGTATGTGTCTTAACAACGCAATTTCATTATAAATTATTGATGTAAACTTCAAACAAAGATGTTACAAGATTAGATATTTATAGTCAATTTCTGTGGTTAAATGTTGAAATCGCTTGATTCGTTTGATAATAAAATATGATTGATAGTAAATGTCTTCTTGTTTGATACTTCATCTCATCTGCATGTATAATATATATCATGGTAATAAATATCTACGTGTGTTGACTGGTACATCATGTTGGTTGGTTATTAATAAAATAAACAAACTATACAGGTGTTGGTAGTCGTGGGAGGTAAATATCATAAGTCCTATACTACAGGTGTATTTTAGTTTATATAATTTATTATATTTTCCTTTGCGTGGCTCACCGTCACCGAGGTCCCGCGTACACATTTGCATGCACATAAAAGAATCCCTGGCAGTTGGAATTCAATATAAGAGTAGGCCGTGGTGCCGCTGTCCGAACAGAATATCCCTCATAGCACACTGTCGGTGTAGAACAGTAGGAGGTTAAACCCCATTTCATTTCATTTTCATTTTGTAAGCCCATGTTTTTAAGTGGTATGATAGTTCAATGCAGTACAGGATCTAAGGGGGGCAAAGTGGGACAAATGTCCCGAGCCCCCACATTTAGGGGCAACCCACAATTCTGGGTAATACTAATATTTTATCCCGGACGGAGCCAACCAGTACCTGGGCTGAGGGGGCGAGGATGGGGCCCAGGGCAGTAAGGGATATTGGGGGCCCCGGGACTGGTAGGTACCAACAGATTTTCAGTTGCCCAGAGATCGGTTAGGCCCTAAAATTAACTTAATTTACATAACATAGAAGTTCTACCAATCAATAGGTCCTAACCGGTTTCGGAGACCCCATCCCGCGATGTCATTGCTGGGGCCCAACCAGTCCCGGGAAATTAACGTAATCATGGTATAGTAGTTCAGACAAATGTATAATCTGAACATGTTTCCTGCCTAAATTCTTACGTCTTTTTTCTCCTTGTTTTTTTGTTTGGGATTTTATGTCTTGATTTGACCTATGTTCAGTTAGAAAATTGGTTGAATTCTCTTAACTGTTGATAGTTTCGTGCGTATCGTCAACAAATACATGGGAAATGGCCAAAACATCCTGCACATTGCCTTGGTATTATGGAAATCGCATTTTCAGCTCATTGTCTGTCCCCTTAATGGGCCGAAAACAATTTGAACAAACAACAATTGAGCCCCCGCACAGTTGGTATGTCCCGGGCCCCTCCCACAAGGTTAATCCGGCACTGGTTCAATGATCTGGGTGCCGCTGTCCTCGAAAGTTTCCCTTGTTGCAGAAAAGCAAGATATTGCATTTCATGGCGTTTTCTAAGACCATGTTTTAGGCGGTCTGATTTCAGTATATGGTGTTATAATAATATGTATAATAAATATTAAAGTATGGAAGAAGAGAGTATTGTGGGAAGCTTTAGAAATTCGAAGATATAGAACTAAAATGAATAAAGACAATGGTCGAGCTATTTCAAATGTATGGAATGACTTATTATCTTAATGCAGTTAGTGATGAGGCGCTCCTGTATAATTTAATCAATGGAACTATGATTTATTATTTAACTAGCAGGATACCCGGCTTCGCTCGGGGGTCATAACTCCGAAACCGGAAGTGGTAGACTAACGCCACCTGACCTATGTTACTCCCCGGTCCAAGCTACCCCTATACCCAAAATTTCAGACTCGGGGCAGACCTAGTGTAGCCGCCAACCCCGAACAGACCGGCTTCGCTCGGGGGTCATAACTCCGAAACCGGAAGTGGTAGACTAACGCCACCTGGCCTATGTTACTCCCCGGTCCGAGCTATCCCTATGAGTTATAGGTTGTAGGCTTATGATCATAAGGAAGAAAGGGAGTGGGATTAACCTAATTAATTATGCCTAATATATAAAAATTAAATAAACTATATATAAACACACTTATGGAAAACAGCTACTGATTTATTTAGGCGACGTTTCGAAGTGTATTCTCTCAACGTTTTCAAGCTAATACTATATAACAAAGTTTGAAGCAACATATGAAGCAAGAGAATACTCTTCGAAACGTCGCCTAAATACATCAGTAGCTGTTTTCCATAAGTATGTTTATAGTTTATTTATCTGCCCAGTTACTAAATGTCACTTAAAGAATAATATAAAAATTAGTTAAGATTACCATATCATTAAGAAGACACAAACTAATTTAGTTGTGTAGTAAAGGGATATTGATTGTATGATTATATTTTAGTCTAGTTGGTGGCTTCGGTCCCCATTTTAATCTGTTATAAATAAGAGAGATAGTGAAGTCATATTCAAAGGGAAATTGTTTTGTTATAAGTCTTAAATAATGTTATGTTTTGATTGATTGGTCATTGCTTGATAAAGATACCTGTAAGAGTATTGAAACGTTGTATGTAATAACCCAAGAAGTAGTAAATCCATAAAGTTGGGTTATTATTAAGAATAGTATACCTCTACTTCTAAATGTCATTTAAGGACAAGTACGATAGTTTATATGATCCGGGTACTTGCTGGGTGGTAATTAGTAAGTTGTTGCGTGGTTTTGTGGTTAGAACTAACAGGTACGTTAATCGGTTACAGCGTGGTAAATTACACGATTAACATAAATCACTAATCTCCTTTTATTACAGGTAAATCGTGCAGCCTTTCCCTGATTGTATGATACATTTACCTGATGTATTGGGTATAAGACGCTAAACGGTTAAAACCCATTTCATTTCTTACAAAGAGGGCAATTAGAACACACTGAAATATTTTGCGATTTAAGTACGGTACATCTCAAATAAGTATCACGATTCACGCTTTAAAGCACCTACAACATTGTTAACTTTTATCTATTTTATTCCTTCTTGGTAGTTGGTGGATGGTCGAATGGATTAGCGCGTACGCGCTGTATCATAAGGTCTGCCATTGAGTCACCTGGCGTGGTTTTGATTCCCTGGTTGTACGTAACAAGGAGTAGGGTCGCCTGTCCTACCTCGTTGGTTTTCTCCGGGTCCTCCGGTTTCCCACAACTGGTAAAGACCCCTACGCGCAAAAGAATTATTGAAATAAAATTGAACCATATGTTGGTCCGGAAAAGACCTAGTTTGTGTCGAGTAGACGTTAAACCCCATTTCTCTCTCTCGTTCTTGCTATAATAGTTTACAAATAGACAATGAAAAATAAATATAATGAAAATTTTAGTTAAATTAATTTATTCTGAGCGAGGTCATGAATGTTTCGATGACAATTGAGACAGGTAATAATTTATAATACACTAAAAACTACAATTAACAAAATAAAAATAATTGTCATAGAAGAAATGAAATGAAACAGGGTTAAACGTCCTACTTTTCTGCAGCATTCGGGCTAGCCTGGAGGTCGGGTGTTCGATCCCTGCATTGGCCGAGAAAGTTCATCAGGATTTTTCCGACGTGGTTTCCCCTTGTCAGTGGTGGAGAACGGAGGGCCTGACAATGACAGCAGAGCTGTCTAGTCTTTCGGATGAGACGAAAAAACGAGGTCCCGTGTATACATTGGAATGCACGTAAAAGATCCCTTGGCAGTTGGAATTCGATATAAGAGTAGGCGATAGTGCCGCTGCCCGGGCAAAATTTCCCTCATAGCACACTGTATGGCGTATGCCCGTCTTCATTGGCCCAGTATAGGAGCAGAACAGTAGGACGTTAAATCCCATTTCATTTCATTTGCAGCATTCGGGCTAATGAAGACAAGCATACAAGTAAAAGAGTAATAATGCCCGACCGATAGTGTGACGACACCCTATACCCGGTCCCTTTGACATGACATGACATGAAATGGGGTTTAACGTCCTACTGTTTTGCTCCGAACTGGGCTAATGAAGACGGGCATACGCCATACAGTGTGCTATGAGGGAAATTTTGCCCGGACAGCGGCACTACGGCCTACTCTTATATCGAATTCCAACTGTCTAGGGATCTTTTACGTGCACGCCAATGTGTACACGGGACCTCGGTTTTTCGTCTCATCCGAATGACTAGAAAGCTGTCCTTGTCAGGGCCTCCGTCCTGCATCACTGACAAGGGGAAACCACGCCGGAAAATCTGGATGAACTTTCTCGGCCAATGCAGGGATCGACTGTCCCTTTGATCTAGACTGTACAATCTGTTTGACAGAGGTATTGCGAAGGCCTTCTTATACCTCTGAATAAGATGACTGACCTTTATAAAATTCATAATGCGTTCTACGTGTGACGTCGATCACATGGCGTCGATCGTTGGCTCGATAACTCGTGCAGTGTTTACATAACGAGAACTGGTCCGGCCAGAACGATGCATTTTATTCATTTATATACCCATTTACATTAAATATGAAATAGTTTTTATCCCGATATACTTCAAACACCTTTATTTTTCGTTTGGTATGCGTGTTGGCGCCTGCTTACGGACATCAATAAATACAAAAATATGACTAAGTCATAGCTTACAAGCCAAAATGCAAGTCGAAAAGTAGAAGTCGCAACAAAACGGGGTGCGATATTATCGCGGTTTGTTCATTTCTTAATTTCCTATTTTCGAGTCGATTTTAGGTTGCAGAGCATGCTGTCGCCTCACATTTAGCCGTAACTTTTAATTTTCTACTTTTCGACTTTTGCGTTCTGAAGGGGCGAAAAGTAGAAATAGTTATAGGCTTCCATAAATAAGTGATTAGTTTGAGATGTCAGTTATTAAGGAATAGTCTACCTAAGATCTGATTTCTACTCCCTTGGTTCAGAGACAAGAACTCAATCAATTTAACACAAGAGTATCTCCAGATAACTAGTGTTTCCATGTACTAGGGGTCAGCCTAATGAGTTGATAAGGTGAGCGATTCTTATTTACAATGCTCACTGGATTTTGAGTTTTATGGGTAGGCCTGCCTAGCCTATTACATGTAGGCTTTAATGACAATGCAGGTGCACTATGTATATATGACAATATGCAGGTGCATGATGTATTATTGACAATGTGCAGGTGCGTGATGTACATATGACAATATATGTGAGTGATGACAGCACACTACTCAGGTGCATGATAAATAGTAAAACATTAAACTAATATTATTAACCCCAAGGCTAAACATGAAAAATATTAACTCAAAAACTAAATAATGTCCAAAATACATAAATACAACATTCTAGAAATGATCGGAAATTTGCAATAGATATCCATAAAAGGGGCTTAAAAAAATCCCTGCATTGTAGTGTACTCGGTCACGTCGGTGCAAATGTGTGAACTAAGCTCAATGCCGGATTTACCTACAGGCTTGGCAGACTCTAGTTTACGGCAGCAAGGTCTAGGGGGCCCACGGCCAAGATTTATATTATTTTTGACACTGGCATCCGAATTACTGGACGCTATACACAAGCGATCAGTGGGGTAGAAACAGTGCCCATTTGAAGACCGCCAGTTTATTAAAGGGAGTTAACTCCATTTTCTGTGGCCGTGAATTTTCATTAATATCAATTTTCTTAACATAATACCGTAAATTCTCAATTTTGAATTATTTAGAAATACTATTTGTCTACTATTTATCTATAAATGCAAATATTTATTGATAAAGTCATGTTATTTTCATATGTTTTATTTTTGAGAGCTGTGAAAGTAACCATGCACTGCACTTCGTAAAGCTTAACACTTTGCAAGTTTTTGTGGGTTCGGTAGTGTAGTGGTTATCACGCTCGCCTCACACGCGAGAGGTCCTGGGTTCGACCCCCAGCCGAACCAATTTTGCATATTCAAATGATTTAAATTACTTTCAAAATCCACGAAAGATTTTGATGTACCACAATTGACAAGCCGAACTAAGGCCGAAAATAAAATAAAACCATGTTACTTTTATTAGACCTGCTTTCCAACGCGTACGTAGCCTAGCCTACGCTTTTCGTTTTGTTAAACATTACAAGCCATCCGAATTATGTAATATTTGTACATGTACTGAATTATGATATTTTGCATTATTGCCAGACAACTAAATCGTGTAATAATATTGTAATGATGGGAGCTGGGCCTTGGGTTACCGTTTTGGAGGTAGCATTTCGGAATTGGTTTAAGTTCAGTTCTTTCTTTACTAAATTCATCTCCCAAGTGGTCTAGTGGTTAGGATTTCGCGCTCTCACCGCGACGGCCGGGGTTCGATTCCCCGCTTGGGAAGATTTCTTTTTCCCACAAATATACCTCCTTATCTCACTCAGATCAAGATCAAGAAAGCTTTTAATTACAATTTTCAAAAACATTTTCTGAAATAAGAAAAACAATGAAGGGTACCGTGGCGTCGGCGTCATTAATTTATTTTGAAACCTGACCTTATCCATAGGTTACCTCCCCTTGATAACAAGATAAGGCAAGTAATGTAATTCTAGTCTGGTTCGGAACACTCATCAAATAAAAGACGCCTGTAATTTTCCAGATAAGCCTGGATAACTAACTTACTTGGTTTAGCGGTGGGTGCACGAGCATCAAAGTATGCGGACCTTCAAGATATTCAATAATCAATCAAAATAAAAAATAAACAAAGGGCCGTAACTCTTCAAGGAATACCGTACCATGTACTTTTGTTGGTAGGCCGACCTAGCACAGGATCACTGATTATGAACAGGTAGGTTTTGACGCCAAAAGTACATGAACAAAATTAGGTCCATTCTATGGTGGCTGATTGGTATCATGTCGTGATGTCGCCCTTCATAAGGCGACAACCCGAAATCACGACATTTTAACCCGACAATACGACATTTTCACCCGACACCAATGTCGTAATGTCGCGTAAAAATGTAGTATTGTCGGGTTAAAATGTCGTGATGTCGTGGTGTCGTGATGTCGGGTTGTCGTGGTGTCGGGTTATCGGCCATATTCCTATGAATCAGTGGCGGCGCCAGCCGTGGGTGATTGGAGGGGCAAAGTCCAAGGTTCAGGGGGCACGAGCTTCAACTAGGGGTAGGGGTAGTTACTTTAGTAACGAAAATACGAGAGCCCTACCTGCTCGGGTAGGGGGGCCTCCCCAGAAAATTTTGAAAAACAAGTTGCCGGAAATGCAGCCTGGCAGTATTTCAGGCACTGATCGTTGAGGTTAAGTGTCAAACGAACGGACTTGCGAATCTCGACGAAGCCCACTCACGAGCGTCAAAGTAGGGAGTCCTTACAGAGGGTATGGGGGACCTCCCAAGAAAATTTTGAAAAATAGACTGCCGGAAATGCTGTCTGTCAGTATTCAGTCAGGCACCGATCGTCGAGATAAATAGATCTTACCAGATACCGTCCGTTGCCTGATCACTAGTTTATCCGACCAGAGAACAAAATGTCAAACGAACGGACTTGCGAACCTCAACGAATTCCCCTTGTGAGCGCCAAACTAGCGAGTCCATTGGGGACCTCCCTAAGAAAATTTTGAAAAATAGACTGTCGGAAATGCTCTACAACATGCAAGTTTATGACTGAGTGGGGATGTGGGATTTATTTACCGTAGAAGGTATTGATTACCGAAACGTATCACAAATACTTTTTTTTATTTTCTAAAATTATTGGGGGGGGGGGGGCAAACAGAGGGCCCCCCTTGTCCCCCCTTGGCGCCGCCACTGCTATGAATACTATGATTATGTTCCCCGGGATTTTGCAGCGCGGTTTCTCTATGACGGTGGTGCAGGACAAAGGGCCTGTCAAAGAAAAGTGTCTAGTATTGTCGATAGGACAAAAAATCAACAACCTCCGGTGTACACATTTGCGTGCACATAAAAAAAGAATCCCTCACAGTTGAAATTCGATGAAGAAATGCCACGGTCCATTGAAATTTTCCGTCATATGGTTCGGAAAAGTAGGAAAATGAAATGAAATGAAATGAAATGGGGTTTAACGTCCAACTGTTCTGGTTCGGGAGCCACAGTGGCAAAGTGAGTAAGACGATGATTCTCTAGCCTGGACGTTGCGGGTTCCCGCCCGGTGTGGGCCGAGAAAGTTCATCAATATTTTACGGCGTGGTTTCCCTTGTCAGGGGCGCAGGAAGGAGGGCCTGACAAGGACAGCTGTCTAGTCGTTCGGATGGTACGAAAACCCGAGGTCCCGTGTATACATTGGAATGCACGTAAAAGATCCCTTGGTAATTGGAATTCAATATAAGAGTAGGCCGTAGCGTCGCTGTCCGGGCAAAATGTCCCTCATAACACACTGAATAGTGTAAGTCCGTCTTCATTAGCCCAGTCGGAGCAGAACAGTAGCACGTTAAACTGCATTTCATTTCATTTCGTTCTGCTCCGACTGGGATAATGAAGACTGACATAACCCATAGTGTACGATGAGAGAAACTTTACCCGGATAGCGGCGCTACGTCCTACTCTTATATTAAATTCCAACTGTCCTGCACCACTGTCAAAGAGGAATCACTCCGGAAATGGGGTTTAATGTCCTACTGTTCTGGCAGTCACGGTTACTCAGTGAGTAAGACGTTGGCTCGCTAACGTTGAGGTCTCGTGTTCGATCACTGCGTTGGCCGAGAAAGCTCATCGGGAATTTTCCGGCGTGATTCCTCTTTACAGTGGTACAAGACGGGGGGCCTGGCAGGGGATAACGTATAGTCTTTTGGATGGGACGAAATATCGAGGTTCCGTGTACATGTTATGGAGCACGTAAAAGACCCCATGACAGTTGGAATTCAATATAAGAGTAGGTCGTAGCGCCGCTATTCGGGCAAAGTTTCCCTCACAGTACACTGTATAGCGTATGCCCGTCTTCATTAGCCCAGTCAGAGCAGAAATTTTCAATGGACCGTGGCATTTCTTCATCGAAATTCAACTGTGAAGGATTCTTTTATGTGCCTGCCAATGTGTATACAGGGACTTGTTTTTGTCCCATCTACAAAACTAGACAATGTGCTTGGTCAGACCCTTTGTCCTGCACTACCGACAGGGAGAAACCACGCTGCAAAATCCTGGGGAACTTTCTTGAGCAACACCAGGATCAGTATATATAATCATAGTATTGAGAGGAATGTGGCCGATAACCCGACACCACGACACCACGACAACCCGACATCAAGGCATCCCGACAACCCGACACCACGACACCACGGCAACCCGACATCACGACATTTTAACCCGACAATACGACATTTTTACGCGACGTCGTATTGCCGGGTTAAAAATGCCGTGATGTCGGGTTGTCGGGTTAAAATGTCGTGATGTCGGGTTGTCGCCTTATGAAGGACGACATTACGACATGATACCAATCAACCACCATACCATTCAGATACAATTTTTTTTAAGGAGGACAGAGCAGCGACAAACTGCTATATTTACAAGAAGTTGGGGGGGGGGGTTGTGGGAGGGGGGTGCTCAGTAACTAGGAGGTCCGGGGCTTGTCAGTGTTGCAGGACAGAGGGCCCGTGGTGGAAAAGAGTGCAGTCTTTCGGACTGGGCAAAAAACCGAGGTCGCGTGTACATTTGGAATTCAATTCCTATGTCCGGGCAAAATTTCCCTCATAGTCATAGCACACTTAATCTGGTGGCTGAAGGGGGTGGGGGGGGGAATCGCCACCCGAGCTGTGAATTTATGAGACCAAGTTTTTCTAGACCAGTCATTTGCGTAGATTCTGAATATGCGTGGTGATCAGGCATTTGAGGGGGCGTTTTCGAGATATGGGGAGGGGGAGGAGGGGTCCAATGTCTACAATTGGGGGGAAATGTGATTATGTTGACATGTTATATATTAATAAAACAAATTCTTTGGGCTGCCCATCTCTAAATAAGTGTTTATGATGGCCCTGCACAACTGTTTTGATTTGTAGGGAGGTGGGGTGGTGGTTGCATGTGTAAGTGTATGGAAGAGTGGTGCCTGGGGGGGGGGGGGAATTGGCGGGAAATGAGTTCACGTCGACTTAAATGATGATTTTCTTAGAGCTTGATGAAACATCTCCAAATAATGTATCTTTAATATTTCGAAATGACGAAATTATCCCGGTTGCTGTAGAACAGTATTAAACCCCATTCCATTCATTCATTCTATGTTTTATAGTAAAAAAAAAAAAAAATGAGATCTGTCATTCTCGACATTTTACGCTGAGAGGATTGAATATTTGTCTGTCTTAGACGACCTTTACTACAGTCAGAGTTATCAGTCTTTAAAAGGTCTTTAAATATACTTAAATATATTTAAAAATCTACATTTTCACTGTTGGTGTTATTAATCGTTATCTAGAGAGCCTAAAATTTAATTTTTAAAAATCCACATTTATTACTGTCAGCGTTAGTAATCTTTATCCACTAGAAGTAGAAGGTCTGTGATTTTATATTTAAAAATAGCCCTTAAAAATTTACCTTCAGGGAGTTTTAGTTATACTGCTTGCATGTGGTAACGGTAAAACTTAAGGACCGGTCGGATTTGGTAAAACATTTCTTTGAAACGACCGGATCATTTTAATCCTTATAACAGATAGTTAAACATGCATTTTTAAGCTGTTATAGCGAGAACTGTCAGTCCTTGATCTAATCTTACCTAACCTTAGAAATATATACTGTTCAAAAAAAGTAGGGGATATTCAGAAACAATAAAAAACTGCGGAAATGCACTGCTGTTTTTATTAGAGGTAACCAGTGTATGTCAATAACAGGTCAATTGCCTGCACATGAACATAAACAGTTCATATGGGCGGCTTATCTGACGGCCCAATTTCACTTGCAAAGAGATACACTGTCAAAAATGAAAATGGACGTTTTTGGTTTTTGTCTTAATAATGAGTAATTGCTCCACCAATCCTCAGACATTCAGCAATTGGCATGCTCCTAATCAACCGTCCAATCACGATTTGGGGCAATCTGACCCACTCCTCTTGCAGTGTCACGGCCAATTCTTGCAGTGTTGTTGGTTGACGTTGACGTCGACGAACACGTCTCCCGATCAAATTAAACGTTACACACTAAAGCAAAGATACGCTAAACAGTAAATCTTATGCAAGAACCGATAGGAAAGAAAACATGGATAGGATCAACCAGCAAGCGGCAGTTTTCATCAACCCTTCCTTGAAGTGTCAAATTTGACAATGAACCCCTCCCACGTGTATGGCGCTATTGCGTCTCGCACATGCAGCTCAGTGGTTCTGTTGGGGCGATAAGTTCTTCATCTGTGAACATACTCTCAAAGAATGTCAAGTGTCCATGACTATTTAACATATCACAACCTGCACGGGTATTTGCATTTCAATATCCCCTACTTTTTTAAAGAGTATATCATATCACAATCCGGGTGCAAATCAATTTTCTGCACATAGATTGGCGGGGAGGGATACGAGGTATGCTCAAATTATCAACAGCCTATGTAATGTATAGTAAGATTTTATTTGCCAAAAGCATCCTATATACTATCAATATGTAAAATCCGGCTATATTTACAAAAAAAACCCCACATATTCGATGAAATGAAATGAAATGGGGTTTAACGTCCACTGTTCTGCTCCAGCTGGGCTAATGAGGGAAAGTTTGCCCGGAAAGCGGCATTTATATACGGCTTACCTTTTGTCGAATTCCAACTATCAAGGGTTCTTTTACGTGCACATCAATGTGTACTCGGTTTTGGTGCCATCCGAATGACTAGGCGCTGTTCCTTGCCATTCACTTCGACATGCGCCACTAATAAGAGGAAACCGCATCGGCAAGTCTAGAAGGACCTGGGATCGAAATATGCAGGGTTGATAAATCGGATGATAGTCACCCAGACCACAAATCGGGCGCCTAAACCAAGGATTGTCAGTAGTTAGGTCAAACCAATTTAATTTTCATTACAGAGAGCCTGATAATGACAGTGTCTAGTCCTTCAAATGGGACGAAAAACTGGGGTCCCGCTTTCACATTGGCTTAGATGTAAAAGAACCCTTTGCAGTTGGAATTCGGAATAAGAGTAGGTCGTAGGTCAACTATCCGGGCAAAATTTCCTAATGACACACTGTATGGCGTATGCCCGTCTTCTTTAGCCCATGCAGTCGGTGTCAAAAAAGGGACGTTAAACCCCAATTCATTTCCTTACTCACTGAGCCAGCGTGTCCCCCAACCCCATACAATTAGGTCCTGTGTATTGTGGCCTTTATTTTCAAAGATATATCAATAACTCGTGAACGTAAATTGTTAGATATTTATATGACCTGCAGTAAATGTAGACTTTGGTTTCAAGTTCTAAAGTTCAGAGATTGCATTTATTTATATGTTTAAAATAAAGTCCTTTTCTCTGTGATAAGTGAGTCGAGGCATTTCTTTGATCGTGTGATTATTATTATATAGAAGACTGATAATTAATCTAGAACTTACCCGTAAAATTAACCTCCTACCTTTCTGCACCGACAAGGCTAATGAAATGCAATGGGATTTAACGCCATACGGTTCTGCTTCGGCTGGGCTAATTAGGACGGGCATGCCTCATACAGGGATATTTTGCCCGGACAGCTGCGCTATGGCCTACTCTTATATCGAATTCCAATTACCAAGGGTTCGTTTTACGTGCATGCCAATGTGTACACGGGACCTTGGTTTTCCGTGCCATCCGAATGACTGTTGTCCCTCTGTCTTGCACCACTGAACGACGTCGGAAAAACCAGATGAACTTTCTCGACCAACTTTGTCGACAAGGCTATAATGGAAACGTGCATACTTCATGCAGTGTGCTTTGATTTGAATTTTGCCCGAAAGACGGCGTTTTCCCTATAGTATACTTTTCATAGAATTACCATGAAAACCATGAATTACAACGTCCAGCGTGCCAGAAAACCATACTACGTCCAACGTGAACGTCCTCAAAACCATGAATTACAATGTCCAACGATCCTGAAAACTATGAATCATAACGTCCAACGGTCAGAAAACCATGAATGAATAGACGAATGAAATGGCAACGTGAATTTGGCACGTTATTCGGAATAAGCCAATGTATGACGAAGAACGAGCCATCACGTTATTCGGAGTTCGCGATACGACAATAAAACGGACCCACGAACCTTGCATCCGACCATTTCCTCGCTATATGTAGGACCGTTTGTCATTCGATTAGGGTGTTGACTGGCTTGTTGGAGTGCACGATAGAGTCCTCTCTCGCAATAACCTGTGTTATTGTCGAATCCCGAATAACGGGTTGGCTCGTTATTCGGATTCGGGAATGACGAATAACGAGCTAGAACGGTATTCGGGATTTGGCAATAAAACAGACCGGCCTATACCTTGCATTCGACCATTTACTCGTTACCTCCGACCGTAGGGGTGAGTGAACGTGGGGTGGCCAACTAGCAAGCGAGTGTAGTGTATGGTTTGTTGGCATGCAAGGCACGAAGTGGGTTTACGAAGACATGCATGTACCACGCAGTGTGGTATAGAGGTAATATTGCCCTGACAGGTGTAGTGTGCCCCGCATGCACTATTTACAGATTTTAAAAGAGAATTATTAATTTCAAAATTTAAAATTTAAAACAGGCATTGACGATTTTGGTCTTCGCCCGCTGGTTACAAAAAACAAATTTCGATTTGACCTCATATGACCATAAAGGCACGTTGTGAATATTTTAATTAGATCTAGAGATATTTAAGACTTGCTAAGCCATTCATAAAGTTTGAATAGGTAATTTCCTGGATATTTCCATGAGGTTGTTGAATGATATTTAAAAATTAATAACATATTTTCTTGGCGATCGTGATCGATAATACCTCTTTTGATTCAAATTTCTTGCTTTCAAATATTTAGTCCAAACTCTCGCCATAGAAATTTGGGCATCATAAAGAAGCAAACTTATTTTAATCTTTTTTACGGGCCCTTTTTTTTACAGTGTCCACTAATTTATCCTAGTTGGGGCCGTGGCATTTTGGGCGTATCTGTTAGGGATAACCCACCGCACAAAAATTAATGTATGACAGTGGTCATTCATGATTTCTGTGGTGGTATTGAACAACTTCAACACAGTTTTAGGTGGTACAGATTTCAGCTAATCTGTAAATTAGATAACTCTTGTCAGGGATACTCCACCGCTACAAATTACATAGTTCTGTCAGGGGTACCTCACCAAGATATATCTGTCAGAGTGTTTTTGTAATACCTGAATACGTACGGTACACTGCTGTACGATTTTCATGTGGTACACTCTTGAACTAATCTAGCCTTGTTGGGGGGGAATGGTATTTTGGGCGTGGAATACCACACCCGCCACCAGATACCCTGTAGACTTACATTCTGATGATACCAGATATGCATGCATTGATACCATATAATAGAAAATTGGTACACTTTTCAACTAGGTTGACCCCCCCCCCCCGGGCTCCCGTTCTATTAACGTGTATGGACTAAAATATTTATTTGACCTAGGTATATTACCGACTCTGTCGAGTCGAGAGCAAAGTATGCGTTAAAACTAAGCCGAATTTACGTCTGTAAAAAATTCTTTATACCAGACAACAGGTCTGGATTAAACATACATTATGCAAGAGCTAAATCTGCATATTGCAGGTCTTTCTTTGGGACTGAAATGTTTTCTAAATTATTAATTAGACATTAATTAACTGATCAAGGCCATAATCAACTTTCGATGGCATCGGATTTCTCAGATATTAAATAGATTAGAACGATTCAGCCATATTTTGATTTAATTTAAAAATGGAGGAGCGAGACTTAGCTTCGAACAACCAGTACGGTGGTTGGAATTATTGCACACGTCTTGTCAAACCTTCAAAGGCTAATATCTTCGCTAGCAATAGAGTAATTTGAATGAAATTTTCAAATTATTCATTTTACATTACCTACTTTCGAACTATTATAACAGGAATGGCTAGTTCTTTATCTAAATCTTACATAATGTATCTTTAAGCTTGCATTGGGCCCGGGCTGAAAATGGCACTGCATGGGGCCCTTGCCTGAAAATGTCACTGGGGGGGGGGGGGTCCCTTACGTCAACAGTGAAAAGACAATTTGTATATCAGTATGGCAGATAGATAAATAGAGTTATTTGGTACAAACATTTACAACATATTAAATTACATATTTATTTATGGTAAAAAAAAAAAAATTACTTTGGGGGTCCCTTTAACATTAGGGCCCTGTCTGCCACCCGGTCAGCGTGTATCATCCGTTCTGGGATTTTATTGCACATTAACATAAAGAGAGAAAGATTGAATTTAACGTACACTCTACGCAAACAAGGTCATTTCGGGTCTAACATAAGGTACCATTTTATTTCAATTAATCACTTCGGCAGTGGGAGGAAACCGGAGGACCGGGAGAAGACCCTCGAAGTTGGACAGGTGACGTTAAGGAAGAAGTTCGCAATTCCAATTTCGGTTCCATGATTAATTAGGAAACTCGTTTTCATATTAACATCTAATCTCATTTCACATAAATGAAATGGGGTTTAACGTCCTACTGTTCTACTCCGACTGGGCTAATGAAGACTGGCATGCGCCATGCTACCATGCCACCATGCAGTATTATGAGGGAAATTTTGTACTCTTATATCGAATTCCAACCGCCAAAGGATCATTTACGCGCACGCCAATGTGTACACGGGACCTCGATTTTCCGTTCCCTCCGAACGACTAGACAGCTGTCCTTGTTAGGCCCTCCGTCCTGCACCACTGACAAGGGGAAGCCATGCGCTGAAATTCATTCCACAACGCTAACGAATCGCCGACCCCCGGGTTATCCCCCCTCCCCTCCCCTCCCACAATGGTCCTCTCACGAACGCATTCTGAAAAACAAAACACAATTTTCAATATTTTACCACACTGTTCCGGTCATCTACGGATTATAGACATATCTTACAGCCTCGATCCTTTTAATATGGGGTTTGGTTAAACCTATCCTGTAAACATTTTATAATCAGTACACGAGTCGTGTAGTCTATGGTTTCGGGCGCCATTTGTTATGTACAAAGAAATCCATATCCTATGCAGGACAATTTATAGTAATGGCTGATTCACAAACGACAAGATAATAATAATAAAAAAACACATTTGGGCTGTTCGGGTACAGAACATAATTGATTAGAAATTACAATGGTTTTTTTTAAAAAAATGATGTGCTTTTAGATCCATTTTCGTCTATTTTGAGGTTCCTAAGAATAGAGCCCTTAACGTTCGTAAAAACGGTTTGTATTTTATTGGATGTTATTATTAACATATGATTTATCACTATCGGCACTTCAAAACATTTTGGCATTAGTTGATATATCCATATAAAAGTTTTAAATTACCCAGTCTTAAGCTACCTTCAAGGTAATTAGTGGCATGCCCGTCATTCCATGGTCAGAAGAGGCAGAAAGGGGGAGGGGGGCATAAGATCTGCTATTGATACCAAACATAGTCAGCTGGACCTCCTAACTTGAATTTATTATCCAACCTCGTGGGTTTTCTCCGGGTCCTCCAGTTTCCTTCCACTGCTAAGTACACCTACGCGCAGGCGAATTGTTGAAATAAAATTAAACCATATGTTAGTCCCCAAAATGACCTAGTTTGTGTCTAGTGGACGTTAAACCCCATTTATCCCTCTCTTTGATTTTATTATGACAAAGGGGGAAGATGACCCACCCTCTATTCTCACGACAGCGAATTTTAACACCATGTTTTAAAGTGACTTTTTTTTACTCCTTCATATATGTAAATTATCTTAATCCAATCAACCTATCCATAATATTATAATGTATGTAATGTATTCGACGTCAAAACTGTAATAAGCAACAACAAGTAACGCGGTTTGAATCCCACACTTGTACGTGACAAGGAGTATGGTCATCCGGTTTACTCCCACAGCTATACCCAGGGCCGTAACTGCTCAGAGCAACGAAGGGGGGAGGGGTCTCAGGGGTGCTGTAAAATTGACGGAGAATGTATATCTCTTTTTTTATGGTCGACAATATTTTCACGGGGGCGGGTCGTATTGAAATAAAATTGAACCATATTATGTTTGTCCCGAAATGACATTGTTTGTGTAGGCCCTACCCCACTAGGGCTATAATATTAAATTGTTTTAAGTCCGCTTCCTCCTGTTTGAGAAAACGGTATTTATATGTGAAATAAAATAAGCTTTTAAGCTTTACACGAAGAGTGATTATTCTGAAAAAGCGGTTTTATTTAAAGTTGACTTTGGGGCCTAATTTACATTTGGGGGAATAGGCCTAGAGCTTAAAATTTCAAAGGAAATTTCAGCGGGATAAAATATTCGGTGGTCAATCAAAATATTAATTTTCCGTTCAGTTCCGTTTTGCATCTATAAAAAGGCGTGGCCATTCACACGGAACAAGAAGGCTCAATGAAATTAATTTTAGAAAATATCAATTAAAAAAAAACACACACGGTCTAAGTGTTGATAATTCAAGGCCTGTTGTTTGGTGTTTTGGAGTACATTATTAACCTGTATGACCTACTAGTACTACCCTAGCTGCTAAGTGGGTTTTTTAACAATAGCCTTTAGTTGACAGAATACCTTGCCCGCAATAATAATAATTGTTAGTCCAGAAATATTTATAAAACAAAGGGCACTTTTAATATCCTTTTAGTTAGAGAAACTAACCTATCGAATCGTTTAACAAAAACAGCTAAACCAACAATGACACGTCGGCTGATGTCGATGAAGCATTCTGACAACTCCATTAATTAGATTATGACCTCCAAACAGCTGATTATAATGTGCCGATAAATTTATACAGTTATGTAACAAGCTAAAATAGCGGTTTTCACCACCCCGAGGTTACACCGTTACCAAGACAACTAGCCTACGCGTCAATCCCAGTCAACACCTAAAAATAGTAACACAACGTTTGATTGGGGGATGTCTGCGCCATTTTGGAATCCCAAGTTTGCTGAGTATTTGTCGCTTGACGATATTTGTGTATTGGATGTTTATTCGCTTTCTTAATGAATTTGTGAACAGTGGAATGGCTTCCTATGTATTTGCCGATGTAACAGATATCCAGTAATGGAATAAAAATGGATTTATGGCTACAAAAGCCAAGTGAATTTCAAATCGACTATTTGCGCGCCATTTTGTATCATACACACCGCGTTTGAGGTCAAGTTGACTCATGCTCTGTTTATAATTTTGTGGCAGTTCATATCGGCATTTCTCTACCTTGGATACAAACTTAAAATCAAGGTAAATCTTTATTTTATATGTTTTTATGAAATTATTTTGTTATTTTAGCGATTATTGGAGTAGGTTTGGCATTTGAAAACATGTTTTGAGCCTGTCGGTGTGAGAAACGCGACACGACTCTTTCGCAATGCAAACACATGGATGGACCATGCGTACTTGAGGTTATCTCTTTCCATTCATTCAACCTTAACAAATAAAAGACAAAAAATATTTTCTGTTGCGTTGAGATTGTTGCTGTTTATTTTTAGAAGATTTATTGATCATTTTTAAATGGATAATTGTTGTAAATTTTATGTTTTCTAAGGAAAATCTGCCCTCTATTAGCAGTTGCTACGGTGAAGCCAGCGTGTGAACTAGGTTGAGTTTCCCCGTCTAGACTTGTTCTATTGGGTATCGATTTTTGCTCGTGTTCGATTCTCTAAAATCGTATTGAATACACAACAAAAAGTATTGTTTTTGCGACTTATTATTCCCACTTTTATAATTAATTCGTCATGGCTAGGCTAAACGAATGATTAAGATTGTGATCGCATTCTTAGTCATTCCATCTACGTTTTGCCGCCGACTTGAACAAGCTTTCCCCTCTCCCGCGTGAGACAA
The DNA here is from genome assembly GCF_932274485.2 of Patella vulgata. Taxonomy (NCBI): domain Eukaryota; kingdom Metazoa; phylum Mollusca; class Gastropoda; family Patellidae; genus Patella; species Patella vulgata. The sequence goes on along the minus strand of NC_065886.2, from coordinate 35,046,103 downwards.
GTCTTATCAGGTCGACGTGGCATGCATCTAAAAACTTTCTTTGTCAGTAACCCACTTGTCTGCGACACCAGAAATTCTGGAATATTTGTAAAACATGTAATTTGTGTATCGGAATCCATCCATGTGGCGGAGAAAACCGATAATGACCTAATTTGTATCATAACATTTGTCATGACCCAGTCACGTGGTGCACTTATGTACTCAATTTGGTTCTGAAATTCCTCAATTTACCCTGACATTATCAGTTGAAAACGTCGTCTTTATTGAAAAATATTACGAAAAATGGTTAGATTAATTTGTCGAGCTCATTTTAACGTTATTTTTGGCCCCGGAATATGCGCTTTTCTTGAGAACATGTGTTGCCTCCCAGATGTACACATGGCTATGTTTTGGTTTTGGGTGAGGGTCATTGCAAATGGCGGCCGACAGGAATGGCTGACGAGAAACTAACTCATGACATGAGTTCACGCAAATTTTGTTCGAATTAAAATGCACCCAGTGATGGCTACATACTGCTTACCTGAATGATGCATTTAATGTTAAAAACAATTGTGTGCGTTTAGAAATGTTTGTGAAATAAAATTTGAACTTAACAACTTATTTTGACTTTTTTTTAGAAGGGTAATGGGTGCGCTTTTGAATTCATCCTTTCCTTCCGTTAATTGTCTGCACCCATTCTTCTCCCCAATTACTCTCTGTCTTAACAATATAAGAATTTGCTTAGGACAGTGATCCACATTGCAAAACAATAATGATCAGTGATCAATCTCTAAATGGTAATGTACAATTGCATGTAGTGTGTTCACATTTAAAAAGAGAAAAGGAATTTATTAAATAAGGAAATTATTATATGGAGTCTATACCTTACATATGTATGAATACTATGATGTAGATCTACCACCTCCCACATGGAGATTCTAAAAAAAAAAAAGAAAAAGAAAAAAGAATGAAATTTTCAAACATTTTGAATAGTTCAAAATTCATATGTACATCTTACCTAGTATAAAAAAAAAATATATATATTTATTAATTTGATGTCATGTAAAATTAATGGAAGTTGATAACAGATGAAATATTTAATTTTTAATATTACCAATTGAACAATAACAAATAAAGATATTTTAAAATAACCTGATAAAGGAACATTTATTTATTTGAAAGATTCAGTTGATTTCTAGAAGGATAATGACTAATCAATAGAATAATTGACTATCGATGTTACCCCTGGTTGTAAGTTGTACCAACACTGTTGTAGACTTTTTTCTTTCAGATCCTGAATGAATTTTGTATAAATTAATTTGTTTAAAATTCCATTCTTATTGAAACTTACTCATGGGCTGTTCATAAATCCAGTTTTTTTGTAAACCTGTATTTTGGAGCAAAATACCTGTTAATGCCTGTGACATTCAGGTCTCAGCACTTGTCGTGAATGGTTTGATATCACTGCCTAAAACAAACCACAGTCATTTAACCTGTTCTTAACAAAATGTGGAATTTCATAGGCAAATACCTTTCATTTAACATTTTACCAGGTATTAATATTTTTAAAGTTCATAATGATACTGTATGGAATTTAAAGATTTGATTCTAATGTGTTCCCACGACTCCAATTGCTGCAATGTTATATTTTTGTGTCTATAGCCCAGTTTACAATAAAAAATTTGAAGCGTGCCAGGAAAGGTTTCAATAATGGAACGGTTAATTTTTTTGTAGTTTAACAGGTCAAACATAACCTTGGGCCTCGGAATGGTTTGAAGTAATAAAAATATTGAATTTACTGTAAGTTATATATGCACACATGTAGGATGCATGGCAGGCAATGTTCTATTTATAGAATGGGTGGAAAGCCCCTACCATTTTATACAATGAAGAATAAATTGTCTCCAGATAAAAGCTTTAGAAATAGACCAGAGGACATCACATGCATGTAGCTAACCAATTTATTATGTCCTTTTGTATTTAAATTTGACAAATTCTCAAGTTCCCCTTTGTCATTGGTGCCACTGTTCAGATTGGTCAAAAAACCAAGTCCTGTGTATATGTTGGCATGCATGTAAAAGATCCCTTGATACATGTAGTTGAAATTTGAAAAGGGTACACTATAGGCGTATGCCTATCTTCATTTATCCTGTTGGGACAGAAAAGTACTATTTTAAACCCCTTTCATTTGTATGGTACTTTAAATATTAGGTAAACAGCAATATTCTCGTCCTCCATGTTTCAAATTTTAATATAATTTTATATGAATCTCTAATTTAGAGAAAGATAAATGATAAACAGGGCAGTGATCGTCACCCACGCTCGATCACACTGAGAAATAAGACAGGATTGCAGCCTGACAGATTTGAAATTAAGACTTGTTTTTTCCACAAATAAATGTAGAAGTGACAGTCGAGCTAGAAATAGCCAATACCGGAAATCTCACATCAGATCTATTTCTTCATAAACAAAATGAATCAGTTTCAATTTTCTGTTTATTGATTTGTTTACATATCCCGATATTGTCATTAAAAAATACCAGGTGACCAAAGGTTTACTCCCTCTCCTCACAATCTATTTTAAAGGGGAATGGGCTGGTGAGCATTACGGTTTATTAAATGGGTTCGTCCATCTGTCTGTGTCCGCCTGTCCGTCAAACTTTTTGGGACGCAATAACTCTCTTTCTAATTGAGCTAGTTTATATACAATCAGACCTTGTGTTGTGGTTAGAAAATTTGAGGTGATCAAAGAATTACTCTCTCTCTCTCTCTCTCTCTCTCGATCTATTTTAAAGGGGTGTAGGTAAGCAAGCAAGCATCACACTATCACAGTTAATATGAGTTATTAACTTTATTCCATTTATTTACATGTAACATGTCATTAAAATAGTTATAAAGCCAAATGTTTTACAGACTCAGCCAGCAATTTTAAGCCAGAAGACTGGTCACTCACTAGCAAAGAGCAAAACCAGCTTGAAGGCACGGTCAAGGTTTTATAATGTAGTTCATTACAAGATCTTGCAACAGTATTTATCTACAGGCAGATAAACCAGTATTTTTACAAATTTATTGACATTTATAATAAAATATCAATCAATGACTAATTATTTATCAACAATAGGCCCAGGTGACAAGATTTTGACTCATTGACACTATACTGACTCATGTCATAAACAATCTATATATTTTATTGTTTTCATAAATTCATATATATATGATTATTTTATTGAATTAGATATATACACTGTATGTAAAATTCCGCTTTATTTTGGGTTTGGTATAGTCTTAGAAAGGGAAAGATCTTCATATTGGTGGTCAAGAGGTATAGTAATTCAGTATTCAGAAATTAGTGAAATTAGATTCTAAAATCCACCTTGATCTTTGTTTTGGGAGTCACAGTGGCTGGTTCACTAAGCAAGTCCAGGGTTTTAACCCTGTTTTGGTTGAGAAAATTCCTCAGACGACCAGGATTATCCAGCTGCTTCTTGTGATAAAATAGAGGTCTCATGTTTACCCTTGACAGCACATGACATGATCCCCTGAAAAATCATCTGAAATAAAATGGGGTTCAACGTCCTACTTTTCTGCTCCGACTGGGCTAATGAAGATGAGTATATATGATACAATGTGGTATAAGGGAAATTTTGCCTGGACAGAGGCGCATCGGCCTACTCTTATATCGAATTCCAGTTGCCAGGGGTTCTTTAAGGTGTTTGCCAAAGTGTAAATGGGACCTGTTTTTTTTCCTTCCATGTGTACACGGGACCTTAGTAGTACTAGGCAATGGTAACTGTGTGGTACTACAGGCACAGCAAAATTACCGCATAGCTGATACTTATGGCATACGTCACTCTTTATGTTAAAGCCAATTTCCCACCCTCCCTTATCGTATGTAACGGTACTCTACTGCAAGGTACACTAATAAATTTATACACATTTAATAAACATTAGAAGGGAGATAATTCTGATTGACTTTGAGTTGGGGAATGTTTTGATTGTGTTGATGAATAATATGATATAAACCCACTAATTATTTGTGTTGTTGTTTATATTTTTTGTTATAACTGTACAATCATCAATTATTAATATTGACCAACTTGTGACCATATTGATAAAACTAGTTAATATTTTTTGGGTTAAATTAAAGTGTTAAATGATGCATCAGGCCTTGTTAAACTATGCTGCGGCAGGTTTTGTTGTTTTACTTGTTTGTAACCTTTCAGACTATCTTCCTTTTTTTTTTGGCGAAATTGAAAGCTAAGAGTGTAAACAACATATTTCCTGAAGTTTTGGTTTGACTCTAGTCTTGGTGTAGTTGACTTGAAGCAAAGAAAATAGTTTAAGGGATTATAATTTTTCTTGTATTTGAAGCATGTGAGTAATGTGTCATACAGGAATGTCGTCTATATCAGTTTGGTTGTTAGCTAATTGGTGAGTTTCTTACATTCGTTATTACTGCTATAAAAGGTATTCTATATTGTTATTTACCATATTTCACCAATTACTGGTAGTCAGAAAAAAAGGGATACAAAATTTAAACAGGCATTATGCAAGAGCTAAATCTACCTATAGCATGTCTTTATTTCGGCCGTAAATGATTTATAAATTATTAATTAGACATTTATTAACATGACAAGACATCTTGTCAGAACTACAACCACTGATAACTTCGCTCAAAATAAAGTAATTAAAATGAAATTTTCAATATTCATTTTGTATTATTATCTATTTTTGAATATAATTATAACGAGAACGGACAGATTTTATCTTACATACAATTCCCCTTTAAGTAAAGAAAAGGTTAAAGGGGAAGACCAACGATTTTCAATAAGGTTTCCAATATTCCATAAATAATAAATATATATTTAGAAATAATCCCTCCTATAACATATGCAAAAAATAATTTGTAAGCGAGAAATTAATTTTTATTAATACCGGAAGTGACGTAGTTGGTTCGACACGCTCACTGGTCACTATAGTAAACATATAAATTTGGAGTAAGTTTAGCGCTGTATTTTGTGATCGTTTCGCCGTTTGGCAGAAAATCTGATGAAAGGTAATCTTTATTAGGATATTAAGAACTTACGGTGTTTTGAAGGTATAATATACAACGCGTTTGTGTAAATTAAGTTTCTAAACTGGACACTGTGACACAATTTAAGCCACATTGTTTACATCACGTGATAGCTGGCACGTGACAGATATTAACCGAACACAAATTGGCGACCTATTCGGCTAGCAACCTATTCGACCGATCCAGCTGGCAACCTGTTCGTTGGCAACCTATTCAGAATAAATTCAACAGTCGCCCAAACTCATCTATTTTTATCAACCAATAAAATCCAACGTAACGTCTATCAAATGAAAGTAGAATATATTATCATTTATCCATTCCTTTAGCTCAGAATAGAGATGTAATTTCGCATTATCTTACAAAATTCTGGACATCCAACTAAATATATTCCGAAAGCTGATTAAATAAGCTTTCGAAATATTATTAGTAAAAGTTGGCACAATCATATTAAAGGGGTGCGCTCTCATTCTGAATAGGTTGCCAACGAACAGGTTGCCAGCTGGATCGGTTGAATAGGTCGCTAGCCGAATAGGTCGCCAATTTGTGTTCGGTTAATATCTGTCACGTGCCAGCTATCACGTGATGTAAACAATTAGCCATGTGGCTTAAATTGTGTCACAGTGTCCAGTTTAGAAACTTAATTTACACAAACGCGTTGTATATTATACCTTCAAAACACCGTAAGTTCATGTTCTTAATATCCTAATAAAGATTACCTTTCATCAGATTTTCTGCCAAACGGCGAAACGATCACAAAATACAGCACTAAACTTGCTCCAGATTTGTATGTTTACTATAGTGACCAATGAGCGTGTCGAACCAACTACGTCACTTCCGGTATTAATAAAAATTAATTTCTCGCTTGCAAATTATTTTTTGCATATGTTATAGGAGGGATTATTTCTAAATATATATTTATTATTTATGGAAACCTTATTGAAAATCGTTGGTCTTCCCCTTTAATACATGTAAGGTGTTGCCATTCTAAATTAAAGTCACTCAAAATATAGTGATAATATAACAGATGGTAAGATCCAGGTACAGAGCTGGGCATTGTTCCTGTTATAGTTCAAAAATATATTGAAAATTGCAGTCAAATTAACTTGATTCTAGGTGAAGTTATGAGTGCTTGAAGTTTTCACAATTGCCTTGATTGTCAAGTATCATTGCTTCGATAATAAGAAAAGTCTTGATTATGCCATTTTAACATTAAATTATTAAATGGCGTGAAGCGTGATTTTTCTAATCCATTCAATATGATTGGTCTAATCCATTCAATATGATTGGTCTAATCCATTCAATATGATTGGTCTAATCCATTCAATATCTCGGCCATCTGATAGTCAAGTGTGTTAGTTATGGGCTTGTGATAGGAATTAAGGCCTATTTTATATGAAGCTAGAAAAAGACCTGAAATAGGCAGATTTACATGTAACTCTTACATAATTTTATCTTTGATATTAATATCAAGAATTATGATTTGTCCCCATTTTATAAAGATATAAAATATTGTATCATTGAGCTTATCATAGATTGTTTTGTTTACATATAGTTCATATTTTATCTTTTGAAACTTGGAGATTATAAAATCTAGACATATGATTTGTATGATAATTGACGGGTCGTTGGGTGGTCTGGTGGATAAAACTGAAAGAAGGGGTTTCACAGGGCTGATAGTTGGCTGTATTTAGATCAGTTTAGAAAAGAAATTAAATCGAGTTTACTGTCCTGCTTTTATGCACCTACTGGGCTAAAGAATACAGACATTATAACCTACATGTATATCTTTATTTCAATTTTCTAGTCATCTGGCGTTCTTTTATGTTTATGCGAACATGTCCACCGTACCTTGGTTTTTCATCCCATCTGAACTAAATGTTCCTTGCTAGAGGAAAACCACATGAGAAAATCCAGAGGAATTCTCTCAGCAAACACTGGAAGCGAACTTGAGATATCCTCCAGGCTAGCGCGCTAGCACCTTACTCATCGAGTCAATGTGGCTCCCATATAGACTGTTGTACAATGTCGTATTACCAATGTACCTGAAACAAGCTGTCAATCATAATAGACTGACACCAACTTGTACTATACTCTCTAGCTCCTTAAATAACCCTTATAATTCAATTCATACCCTACACAATAACTTTATTACCCTTCTATTGGTCCTTCAAACTTTCAATCATTGTCCACCCAAAGTAAACTTATTACCATCTGCTACATGCCCAAGGTGACAGTGGACTTAAATTCCTAGTAGTAGCAGAGTTTATGCATTGATATTAACTCATAATAACTGTCCCTATGCATCAGTTTAATTTTTTGGAGAATATAAATTTTCCCACTTCTCAATTCCGTTCAGTTATGATGAATTAAAATTTCATCGATTTATGTTGCACACCATCTTTTATTGGAAGAAAGTGAATCCAGGCAGAAAGGTTATCTAGAATTGGTACATGTATTTTTGAACATAATTAGCATAGATCAAGCTGCGAGAAATTTAATGGCTATAGGAGAGTATAAGAGGACGGAAAATGTTGCATTTTCTTCTGTTTTGAAATCCTTATGTCTAAAGCACCCCTTGGTCTCCCACCCCCTTGTAGCTTACAAGAGAGTAAAAATCCCTTAAATGACTATCAGAAACTGTCGTTGCATTTCTTGCTGCTTTGAAATCATTTAAATTTAAATTACTTCTACATTTTGTTTTTTCTTCTTCTACAATTTGTTTTTTCTTCTTCTATAATTTATGGTGTAAAGAAATATGTTGAAGATAGTCTCAAGTGTTTTGATAATTTTATAATGATATTTATATGTTATTCTATAAATAGACATATTAGATAATAATTTATCTTCTTGCTGAGTGCATGATGAAAGGTGAAAGTACGTCTGATGATAAAAAAAGGGGTTAAGTTAAGGTTCTTGTTACAAGGTTTAAAAATGGAACAGCTGATCAGAGTTCATGAGTCACATTTCTTCTCTCTTGGCTTAACATTGATGGGATACAAGATTCTGACAATATCCTCTCTCCTCTTGTCTCTCTTTTTCCATTGTTTATTGTTCTAACTATCTGTCTAGTCTCTTACATTATCTCTACATCAGATATGTCCACTTGGTATACAGCAGGTCCGGTATCCCTGCCTAGCATCCGACACTCAAACTGACCTAAAATAGAACTGTTAAATACATATGTGTAGACCCACTTATCTTCTCACTTGTACATAGACTCCCCAATTCTATGCCACCCTCTCTCATTGGTCGGTTATAAATAACTTCACTGGGTCAACAGCTGTGATTGGTTGAGAGTTGGTAGATCCAGAGGGTGGTTTAGGGAAACAACCAATTATGGTTGGCTGTTAGAAAGAAGACGGGCATCACGTTGCTTTTATCATCATCCATCTGGTCGGGTCAAAATATACTGGATATATCTATCTAAATAACTAAATGAAACTGAGGCTGGCATGTTCAGAGCGGACACCTGGTTAAAGCAAGGACCACTGACCAGTGGAAACAAAGAGTAGCTTGCTAATTGTGGATTAATGACTGACTTGGTGTTACATAATACAGTTGTGTTGAGGCTGGTTATAACATCTGGCCTATAAAACATGGTATACTGGTTAATATACTGGTCATATACCTGGGGGGGCGTGGCACCAAATGACAATAGAGTTTAAAGTCCTACTGATCTGTTGTTGTTTTGTATTTGTGATGATGTGGTGCAGCTATTAATCAAGTCAACAACAATGGAATTTATGGTTGTATCCAGTTAAAACTAGCGATATTATTGTTCTTGAGAGACCATCTTGTGTAGAGACCAGTGAGTGTAATAATACTGTTATGGATGATTGAAACATCAGCCGGTCTCGACTGTCTGAATTCTCTGCTAGGGGGTAGTGGGTGTAAAACGTTAAATGTTATATATACATGGATGGATGGAGGATGAATATTTTACTCCAACAACATAGATAAAAGCTATTCTGTCAACTTGACAATTTGATTGATTGACCGACATCCTCATTTTTAATAATGGTCTCCTGTTCAGACATGAATACACACAGATTTGTGTAGAACTAATTTCTAGAGAAATGTTTTATTCAAATTTGTGCTATCTTTGAGTGTATATTGAAATTGTGTGTATCATATTTTCAGTCAAGTGTTTTTGGAGTAATTTGATGCTTTCTCAATTTACATTTTCATTTGTTTTTTTTCTAAAAGAAAAACGTTGAAGATATCGTTCATCTTGTGTTTCGTTTCTAAGTTAAACTTATGAATATTTATAACCGAACTCTTGAATTGATACGAGTGGATTTATCAGTTGAGAAGTTGTTAAAATGGTAACTCATACTTGAAACTTCATCAATATGTCCAGTGTCGTGTTTTATGAATTTAACAGTGACACTATGGTTAAGTCAACATCTACAAGATCTTTATTAGACACCTGAAACCTACAAAACAATCAGAAAAATTACCTTGGATTTTTTACTTTTTCCAAAATATTGAGGAATTATTTGATTTCAAGGTTTTGTAGTTGTAAAGAAAATATATATTTTAACTCTCCGAACAAGATCGGAGTGTGAAGAATTGTTAAAATAATAGGAAAATAACTTTGGATATTCAAAATACAAAAATTTCAGTTGATGGTACATGAGTAATTTCCCTAAACGAGATCGAACGAATGAACATGAATGCGTTTTGTCCGGAATGAAAGAAAAGTGAATAAATAAATGTGGAGTGGGTAATTGTAATCTACACATTTGTACTGGATTGACCTTCTATCAAGTGTTCACTTAAAGAGAAATAAAACTTTCTATTCCGTCTGCTCTGGCTGTGGTATATTTATGGCCTGCTGGGAATTATTAAGTGTAAGTTCCCAGCAAAAGGCACTCGTGACCTTGTTATAGACTAAACACCAGAGTCAGTGTGTCACTTTCAGTCCACCATAATAAAAATATTCTTCCGAGAACTGAGTGAAAAAAAAAAATATTCTTGATTCTGTACCTCCACCAATAATCAAGAAACAGAGATTTCAAATGAAAAAAATACAAAACAGAGCTGCATGGTTTTTCATCAACAAGAATTGAAATCGTTTAGGATTGGTTATATAATAATCTAGGAAACAAAATTTGAAGTGGATATCCTTAAAAGATAATAATTTCTGACCTGTTTTTTTTTTCTGTTGGAATTTACTTGTGTTTGTTGAAATGGATTAATATTAATTCGTTCTTTTACGGATGGTCCGCGAAAAAAATCCGGAAGAAATGTTGGAAACGGAAGACAGTGGATCGTACACGGATGAAGCTGTTCTGCTGACCCGTTCGATGTGGTTACGACACGAACAGCAATCATATGAACAGACGATGCGCTTAAAACGTAAGATTATAATTTCATTTGTTTTCATTTCTTTTTGTATTCCCAGTCCCAATAACTACTAAACAATATGCTATTTCATCAGCCTGAAAACATCATTTAAGAAATATTTATCTGAAAAATACAGATATAAATTAACAAAACTCAAAAATCAACTAATTGTTGGGCTGTAATAATGACTTTACTGAGTTGATATTACAACTGTACAAGAGTTGATTATTACCACCATACACAGAGTGTTTGTTGATTGGTAATGTAATTAATGAGTTGATATTATTACTACCATACACTGAGTGTTTGTTGATCGATAATGTAATAGAATTGATACATGTACCATACACAGAGTGTTCGTTGATGGATAATGTAATAGAGAGTTGATACATTTACCATACACAGAGTGTATGTTGATGGATAATGTAATAATATTAATAGAATTGATATTACTTCTATAAATGGAGTCTTGTCAATCTTGTGTCAATGTGTGTTGATGGGTAATGTAATGGAGAACTGGGCATGGAGTGTGTGTTTATAGGGTATTATAATATAGAGTTAATGTTATGCCCATTGCCCACTGTACATGTAGACCCAGTGTGTGTTGCTACATGTAGGTAATGTAATAGAGAGTTGACAGTAGAGTATAGCAGGTATAAATTTCTTTTATACATGTAGGTCTACATACATGTAATCCCCATTTCAGAGGCCAATTCAATGTCATCCATTATCAGTTGTCAATGTCATTATCATTGTCTTTTGTTTTCATTGATATTGACTAAAAGGATTATGTTTATGTACACTGTCAAAATTTGTCTGTTTGGAATTTAGTCTCACGCCAATAACTTTTCAGTTGGATTAATTAATAGAGAAGTGTGTTAACATCAACTGTAGGTTGAGGGTGGGATGTTTTAAATGAACTGTACATATGTACTGTAGCATAGCCACAGGGTTGGTGGAACATAATTATATCATCACCGATTGACTTGACATTGTAAACTCTTCTTTCCTTTTCTTTTCTTTCATCAAATACAAATAAACAGACAGACCGACCGACCAACCTATCTTATTCTTATATAAAGACTTTCAATTAAACAAACTAAATGTTTTTCTGTAGGCCCTAAACTTTAATCAATTAGTTAAACATTATAAATTCTAAGGTAAATATACAAACGACGACCTGTGGAATCTTTAAACTCTATGACTTGTTTATAGAAACATTGCGTTAGTTTTAGTAGTATACAAGACATGTGTATGGTTGTACATATCAATGTTGTAGTGTTATATCGAGATCTACTTATTTGTTGTGATCATTTTCTTTTATTTGCATCCCTAATTTTTCAAAACTTCTCAATATTTAGGAGGGCAGTGCAGGGATGGAAATACACTCAACACAAACTAGGTCATTTCGGGACTAACATGGTCCAATTTTATTTCCGTAATTCACATGCACATAGGGGTGGGAGGAAACCAGAGGACCCAGAGGAAACCCATGAGGATGAACAGGCAACCATACTCTGTGTCATGTACAAGCGGGAAATAGAAACCGCACCACTTGACTCAATGACGGACCTTCTGATCCAACATGCACGGGTCAAACCATTCGGCTACCTGTGTCACTCACTTAAAGCAGTAATTATATTCCATAGAAATGTGACCTGTACATACATGTATATATTATATTTTACAGTTGTTGTAAATAGTTGGTTATGTTTAGTATACTGCACTGCTACATGTACTCGTGTATGTACAATGGCCACCTGAATAAAGAAATTAAATTATAAAGTATAATTAAATTATAAAGTTTGCTCCCAAGCATAAAAGGGAAATATATAAAGAATTCACAAAACATATTCTACAGTACTAATTCGTGATTTTATCTGTACAGTACTAAAGATGAAACTTAGTGCAAAATACTGCAAAAAACACAAAGAAAACCTTGATGTTAGTTGTCGATCTATATTGTGATGGTATTTTTTGGGGGAATGAGGATTTTATAAGAGGTAAGCTTACATACAATTCATGATTTTATCTTTACAAAGATGGAACATTTTGTAAAACAGCCTAAAAAAAAACATAGTAGATTTCAGGTCTGTAATGTGAATTTATTTTTTGGGGATTGAGAATTTTGTATGACGTAATATTACATTACAAGGTCTATAATGATGTTATTTTATTGTGCAATGAGAATTCTGTATGGGGTAAGCTGACATACTGTATTTTGATTTTAGTTTATTATTTATATACCTTCCATCCTGTGTGATGAAATATTTAACCCAGTTGCTAAATGATGAGTTGTCTGTTTATACAAAATTATTAACATACCATAAATTTCTTATACACCATGACCCTTGACCTTTTAATCAGTGTTGATAAGGTAGCAATTGAGTAGAGAAGAGTCTGTTACTAATAGTTGCTACAAATGTATATTTTGGGAGGGGTTGGGGTGGCCTGATGCTTTAGAGTGTCACACTTGGAGCTGCTGTTGAAATATTATTGTAACATTTTTCACTGTCTTCTTAGTAATAATACATACAAGTATAGTGGCATTGTAGTGTTTGTATCTGTAAATTAAATCTTAATGTTCCATAGGTCACGAGAATCATTGATATAAAAATATACTATTAGATTGTTAGTTCCGAAATCAACAAATATGTAATATGTTTGGGTCACAATCCTTTACATGGACAAATCTGGTAGATTTTCCATGGATAATTTACATGTAAATATACATGTTAGTCACGATATGAGCTTGTTAGCGTTGAGGGGACAGGTTAAGAAGTCCTGATATGACCCAGTTAGGGGTGAGGGGACATTTCTAGTAATCCGGATATGACCCAGTTAGGGTTGAGGGGACATTTCTAGTAGTCCCGGTATGACCCGGTTAGGGTTGAGGGGACATTTCTAGTAGTCCCAATATGGTCCAGTTAGGGTGGAGGGGACATTTGTAGTAGTCCCAATATGACCTGGTTAGGGTTGAGGGGACCGGTCTAGTGTAGTCCTGATATGACCTGATTAGAGTTGAGGGGACAGGTCTAGTAGTCCCGATATGACTTGGTTAGGGTTAGTTACTAATACTAATAATTAAGTGAAAGGTTAAAAGGAAAAGCTGATTGCATAAATGATGAAATATCTGTTTTAACTGTGAGAGACGTTGATTATAAATATGTGGGAAAACAGTTGTCAAAAATATTTGGTGACATATTTGAAATGTGTGTAATGATAACTGTGGGAGTTAAGTTTTAAACTTGGAAATGTGAAAACATTGCGATTTGAAAAATTCATTTCTATTACTGATGAGAGTAGCTGTAAAGTATTTAACATTCCAACAGGCAACAAGTTGTGACCGTATAAACAAATCGTAACAGATATCAAGCACTGGAAAAATAAACAGGAAAAATGAAACCATGATAATTTATTCAAATGAATTACCAGTAAGTAGGAAGCTTCACGGTATGACCAGAATACCAGTAAGTACGTGTTATAAGTTCAGACCCAGAAATAACAGTTTTATTAATAGTTTGTACCAACAATATTAACTAGTAAAATCAACAAAAATACACAAAATAGACAAATCCATGCCTGACAAAAGTTAAGAATTTGCTCCAAATTTCCTCCTTATTTTAAATAAAATAAAGATATTCCTCAAAGTGATTGAAAGTTGAGAATGCATGCCTGGATTTGTGTGTGACTGATGCCTTATTCACAGGACAACTTATGTTTCTCTACAAATCTTTTCGCTGATCATACTGTAGAACGCAAAGGTTACATACATGTATGTATTAAAATGTTAGATTGAAATTATTTCTTTCAAAATTCAATTATTCAATTAAGAAATTTTGGTTTATGTAATTAAAGCAGTTTATATCACTTGCAAAGATATACATGTAATTTGTTTTAGTAGAATTATGGCAATACTTGTCCAGACTTGTGCAATATATTTTAGTTTACATGTATGATGAAATTCCTCCATCCTATCAAATGTTCAGTTGACATTATAGCACCAGGTATGACGCGTGGTTTGCATCTTTGTACTGATTTGTACACAGGATCCAATAACAGACGTGGATTGTCTAACTGTTTATTAGTGTTCACACATTCACATTTGAATAGTTATTCAAGGCTATTAGAACGGATTTTGAATATACACAGACATTGTAAATAATGAACACCAATCAAGTCAATGGAAGGATTCCGATTCAGGGTGTTTGATAATACTAGTTGAGTGAAATTTTTAGAAATCTGAAACTGCATCAGAAAGACTCCACATCAAAATTGAAGTTGATTTTTCGAATAGCATTTGAACAATGTCATAGAAAATTCAAATAGCAACTCAATAATGTCATTCACGTTTCAAAGAACATTTGAATGTTTGAATTACCTTGGATATTCCACAAACATTTGATTAACCTTGAATATTCAAAAAATATTTTGAATAATGACATATATGGCATTTGAATAATGTCAGAATATTCCAATAGTACTTACAGCATGTTATATAAGATGTTTAACTTTATCAAGCCTGATGGAGTAGACATGCAGATCCAGAGAGGATATGCCATTTGATCTACATGGTTTACACTGTGCGGAGTCACACCACTAATTAATTCCTACCTTGTATCAATCAATATTTCAGATAACGATCAGACGGCCATCTGTATCTGTCTGACCTACGACTGGACATCATGATGTCGTATACACAGGAGTTAAATACAGGATAAATTATTAACATGTCTTGTCTCTGATAATAAATTGTCTCTTTGTTTGACTTGCTGGGAGACAGACACTTTGTTACATGTACCTAGTATAATATACATAAACCTCTGTTCATTCATTGCAAAGTTATAGACTCATTCATAATTATACATCGCTAGCTATATCACTTCGATGTAAGCGAATGTTTCTATTTCACACACATACATGTACATCATTTTAGTGATTTGTTTATATCCATATTGATAAAATTTTAGAGCTGTTTTGGTTTAAGGCTGTTTTTTCTTCATTTGCCCAATCGGTGCAGAAAAATTTCAGATTTAACTTCATTCCCTTTCATTTCTAACAAATGTACATTGTAAAACTGTTCTGTATAGGAAGTAATTTATCTAACTATGAATTATTGTAGAAGTATCTACATATATGTATATTTGTTGAGCGAAGGCTGGTTTAATTGGACTATAATATTTGTATAATGATTTAAGTGATATGTTTATATAATGATTATCTTTGAACCCAGTTGTTAATAAAACATAAATACAGTAACATGGTGGCAGTTATAGGCTCGTTAATAGATATAGGTTCTAGAAGAGAAAGTTGTCAGTGCCAATTTTGTATTGTAAGAGTTTAGAACGGAATGACATGGAGAAGTTAAGGTGGTTTTATGTTATATATGTGTGTGTATATATACGGAGAGTCAGTGTTATTGTCTGGGTCAGTTAGACCTGATCAAACTCTTACTACCCTTGATACTCATAGTGGACAGATTCTTCTTTTATACTGTACATTGTAGTTCTTTATGAGAGTGGGGGTGGTCAACTTACTACCCTTAATACTCATAGTGGACAGATTCTTCTCTTAAATTGTAGTTCCTCATATGGGGGTTGGGGTGCGACTTACTACCCTTGATACTCATAGTGGACAGATTCTTATACTGTACATTGTAGTTCTTCGGGGTTGTGTGGCTGACTTACTACCCTTGATACTCATGGTGGTCACATTCTTCTCTTATAATTGTTTTTTGTGGGGGGGGGGGGACTTACTGCCCTTGATACTCATAGTGGACACATTGTTCTTTCATACATGTACTATAGTTCTTCATCGGGGTTGGGGGTGTTCAAAGGGTCTAACTTACCACATGCACTTTAGAGCATAAGATCTGTCATTGAGTAAAGTGGTCCCACATTTATACATGTACATGTGTATATGACAAGGAGTAGGCCAGGGTATCCACGTCCAAAGGTTTAATGTATATCGTCCCATCACTAAATGTTTCATTTGTTCTTATACATGTATGTACATATAAATATTTCACCAATCTGTTTTTACTAATCTCCTAGTAAATATTCTGTAGGGTTGCCTTGTCTGTCTAGTTTAACTTTGTGGGTTTTCTCTGGTTCTTCTGGTTTCGTCCCACTGCTAAAGACCCCTACACACAGGCAAAATTATTGAAATAAAACTAAGTGTACCTTAAAATTGTCTCGAAATTAACTACTTTTTAGGAAGTGGATGTTAAACCCCATCTCTCTGATTAACTGTTATTGTATGACTAATGAGAAGCGGTAGACATGAACACATCAGCCACAATGAGTAACTGAAATATTTCACCCAATTAATCATTTTATTAAAAAAAAATGATTCTCTACTTTGTCCTATATATGTCATGGTTGAAAATTGCAAATCAACCGGGGTTGTCTCTTTATGTGATTTCATGTCATGAATAAACATCAACAAAGCGGCAATAAGTCTATTCAAACCTTGTACAAGTGTGGGCTCGAAATCATACCACTTGTCCCAATGACAGACCTTATGATCTGTTGTTGTGACCTTATTTATAGTTGTGGATTCACATTTAGGTCACAATTGGGCTTATTAATGAATATTAAAAATGAAGTCTTTGGGATATGAATTGCTAAAATAAAATACTTTCTTTTATAGTTTGTCTATTTCATTCGAGTCTGATCAGAATTTAAGTATTACTTTAAAATCAATTTCATTTCATTCCCCTTCTCCAGGTTAATGTGGAACAGTGAGACAATAAACCTGACCTACCACCCCTAGGTTGGTCTTGGTTTAAAATATTAATTGGGGGAGTTGATGTCATTCAGGTAAAAATCTGACCTAACCCCCCAAATTATTAAGTTGATATGTGATGTTCAGGTAAATATCTAACCTGACCCACCAAACTGTATTAGGCTTTGGTTGAAAAAAAATGATGTGACCTAAATGTTAGGCGTTCATATTAAGGTGTGGAAATAATTTCCAAATAAACATGATGATGTCACTCAGGTAATTTGTCACAAGACAATTAATATACATTGCACATGTACCTGTATGACAGTCATATGTCTGTAATTATCACAACACCTGTTTTATATACCAACCACACCCAACCGCATTCAAACCAACAAAAATAAATCACATTTAAAGATGCATAAGCTTACATGTATGTAAATACTAGATCTGCCGATTGCAGGTATTTGTTTCTGGATTCTTTTTGAAAATTATTTATGCAAGTATGACAAGCCCAATATCAACTCTCTACGACTCTAGATTAGATATATTGAATGGAGTAGAACAAAACCCTGTCATTTAATAATTTAGTGTTAAAATGGATAAGTAACAATGATTTTGGACAATTAAATCAACATTCATAACATCACTCAGAATAAAGTAATTTGACTGAAATTTACAATTTATTCATTATTCATTATCTATTTTTTAATTATTGTAACAAGAACAAACAGCACTTTATCTAAATCTTACATAATGTATATTTAACTACATGTAGGCTACATGCATGTGCATAGTTTTTAAATTAAAGGTCTAGAGTTTTTTTTGTGATTGTCATCCTCCAATTAAAACTCAATATGTCAAGTGACCCCCCACCATGCATGTAGATCATTTAAAGGGGCATTATGTAAAATTAGATAAGAGCTGACAGTTTTCGCTTTATTAGTTAAAAATAGATAATGAAACGGGAATATGTTGGAAATTTCAGTCAAATTATTTCACTCTGAGATGAGTTATTGGCATTACAAGAACTTAAAATCGCAGCCACTTGATGGCATCGAGAGTTGATTATTGTCTTGTCATGTTAATAAATGATTAAATATCTAATTAATAATTTATTTAACATGTAAGGCCTAAAGAGCTGCAGCAATAGACAGATATATAGCTCTTGCATACCGGCATACTGCCTGCTTAATACAGGGGATTTCCCCTCAGAATGTGAATTTATATCATGTCCGTAAAACAATAATTACACTTGATAATCGTCTTGTTATTGAGATGAATCGCTTCTAAAAAGCTTAATGCTCCAGCAATTCGAGTAAGATCAACATAAAACTTGCCATGTTTTGGTTCTCTGGACAATTGTGTATTTTTATGTACCTCAATTCCAAGATGGCTGACATGTAGTCCACATCTCATACTTGTTGCTACTGAATGTGATGTTATGTCATTTGAGAGCAAACCCTGTAGAAGAATAGTTACCACTTTTAGAACTTAAGGGAGTCGTGGTGCCTCAGTTAGTAAGACGTTGGCTTGCCAGCCTAGTGGTCTTGGGTTTGCTCCGGGTGTTCGCTGGGAAAGTTCCTGAGGATTTTCCTGCACAGTCTCGCCTTGTCAGAGATATTCAGTATGAAGGGCCTGACAAAGATAGCTGTCTTATTGTCTGATGGTACAAAAAAAACAAGGTCCAATGTACACATGGTGTGCATGTAAAAGAATACTAAACAGTTGGAAGTCGAAATAGTATGCCGTCACACGGTTGTCGGGCAAAATTTGACTCGGAGCACACTGCAGAAAAGTAGAAAAGTAGACTGTTAAACCCAATTACATTTCATTAAATAAAAATATCTATTGTGTACATAGTACATGTATACATGTATGTTTTGATATTTTTAGACATGCATGATTTGACTATAAGATGACTTGTATTAATGGATTACATGTATCTTATCTCTCTACATGATTGATTGTATCTCCGCAGTTATAATCGGGGGATTTCCCTTACGACAACCACTCATTCAATATTCTTAACTTACATGTACTTGTAAAACTACTCACTTGATACATGTGTAGACATGTAATTATAGACTGATAAAACTATTAGGCGCTTTGAAAGTATTGATTGTTAATTAAAAATAATTTTGATTTATTATTAGGTTGCATTCAAAAGCCGAGATAAATTTGTCACAATGTAAAAGAACTGATTATTGGAATTCACAGAAATAACCTACATGTATGTTATAGTCTACTAATGGTTAGGGTCAAAGTATTCTGATTTACCTGAGAGGTGTTAATAGATACATCTATATGGTTGATATTTACCTGTTTATATAGACTGGTTTAGTACAGACAGTACGAGTCAGTGTATGAATGGGATCAGTCTCAGTTATAATCATTGAATAAATCAACATGGATGACACAGTTGACATCATTGAATATTACATATTAATTATTATTTTTACATGTTTATATATGTAGCCTACATGTGTTGTGTACAGTAATAATATATTATACATCTACATTAAAGGAGCTAAACCCCAAACTCAATACTATCCATTATATTCTAATTTATGAATTTGAATTAGAATTCAATATTGGTCCATTCCAATCAATGTTGTTCCCTTAGCATGAAGACATGGGATCCTCATTTAATATTTAAGACACAATGAACATTTTAAAATCAGTACACAACATCATATACTCTATGGACATCATACCAGAAGACAATGTGGAAGCAATTAATAATGGCTGATTCACAAATGACAAAAAAATAATAATGATTAAAAAAAGCGTGTAAAATGGTCTAAGCAAGTGAAAACGACTGCCGTTCAAGATGGACTGTTCGTATATTTCACCCATTTTAGACCCATTTTCATCTATTTTAAGGTTCCAAAGAATAGAGCTATACAGCCTTTAAGATTCCTGTATATGAGATGATATACTAAGTTAGTAATATTCACATATTCTCAAGTTTATATATCAATGTTGACATTACAAGCTACTAGTAGTAGTATATACTGTAGGCCTACTTGATATACATGTACTTGTACAATTATACAATGTACATATTTACACTGGAGTGTGAAACAAATTTATTCTCATAGTCATACACTGTACCTTACCTGGACATTAAATCATACTTTATCTGGACTTTAAATCATACTTTACCCAGACTTTAAATCATACTTTACTCGAACTTTAAATAATACTTTAAATCAAATCATACATGTACTTTACCCGGACTTATCATACTTTACCTGGACTTTAAATTATACTTTACCTAGATCTTAAATCATACTTTACCTGGACTTTAAATCATACTTTACCTGGACTTTAAATTATACTTTACCTGGACTTTAAATCATACTTCACCCGGACTTTAAATCATACTTCACCCAGACTTAAAATTATACTTTACCTGGGCCTTAAATCATGTTATACCTCGACAATAATCAGGCTCTACCTAGACTATAAATCATGCTTTACCTCTGGGGCATTAAATCACGTTTTACCTGGGAATTAAATCATGTTTTACCTGGGAGTTAAATCATATCTTAATCTCAGGCATGAAAATATTGATTTCTACAGGTAACTGATAAAATATCAAACACTAATGAACTAGAATTGGACATTTTGAACTTTGTGCTGGACATTTATTATTATTAGATATAAAAATAATAAATATGTGCCATATATAATGACAGGCTTCTTCTGAATGATTGTGCCTGACTCAACGTTAATTCATGCCTGACAATGTCTGTGACAGGTGCCTTAATTTATGCCTGACAATATCTGTGACAGGTGCCTTAATTCCAAGGCTTGCCTGATCAGCTGAGGTGATAAATTAGGACAAGATATTGTTACTGAATGAAATTTTAGTGCCAGGGCATGTCATAATACCCGGAAATATAAATGGTTTATGACTGCTAGAGAGTGGTGTAGGATATAAATAAATTGAAGAGATATTTAGGAAGTGTGTCATAGCTGTAATATTTCCTGTATGCATGGTAAAATAATAAACTTGTTCTCATTTACACCATGCCAACAATCTGATTAAAATACAGATCTATATTTCGTTTCGTTTTTTTATACTTTCTATGTCCTACACTACATGAAGATCTGACAAGTTATAGCCATGGGTCACGTCAGGGGTCAAAAGACCGACTTATGACCTATGACGTCAGACATTTGATTAACCAATCAGCATTGATGTTACTAGTGGATTACCCACAGTTCCGTGCAAAACATGCCTAAAGCTCGTCGTAACAGACCGTTTCATTGGCTTATCCCTGACACATTCAGAACATGAGTTAAATAACAACTCTTCCAGATCCAAGTGTAGTAAAAACAAGTAAAATTAAATTTTGAACTATAAAAACGAAACGAAATAGGATCTGTGTTTTAACCAGATTGACCATGCCAACTTACCTACTACAGGACAATAGTTAAAGTGTAATAATATCCTCACATCAAGCCCAGTTGAGGTTAATATATTACCCACATGGAGTTCACTCAGTTTTATTAGGTACAATTTTAAATGTTCAATCTACAGAATCTAGCTTTAGGAGTCTCAACTTAAAAGGTCAATAGCACAAGACATAATACTTCTAGAGAGAGAAGAGAGAGGGGGGGGTAGAGAGAGATATATAAAGAAGAAGCGAAGAGAAGGGGGATAGAGAGATTGAGGGAGATGAAGGGAGAGAGAGAGAGAGAGAGCAATAGTAGAGGGAGAGAAAAGAAGAGAGTTTAACATCAACTCAAATGAAGTCTTACCTGGAGAAATAAAATTTAACAGAAATGGGGGGGGGGGGCACTAGAACTTATGGTAATTTGCATGCCCCACCATTTTAAAGTTAAAATCACAGGGCACTATTAGTAATGATAATATGAAATACTGGCTGTAGAATGGCGTAATAGATAATCTGTGTATTAAATGTTAATGATGATGTAGGAGAGTGTGTGTGTATGGTGTGGGGGAGGATTAAATCTAATATCATTAATCAATATTCACTCAGGTTTTATAACAGGCTATCTTCATCTTGATCATATCATTTATACTCCCCCAGTTTGTATCATTTATTATACTCCTAGTTTGTATCATTTATTATACTCCCAGTTGGTATCATTTATTATGCTCCCTAGTTGGTTTTATTTATTATACTCCCATTTGGTATTATTTATTATACTCCCAGTTGGTATCATTTATTATACTCCCAGTTGGTATCATTTATAATCTCCCAGTTTATATTATTTATTATACTTGCAGTTTATTACATCATCATTTATACTTGAAGTTTGTATCTCATATTATGGTCATCTAAATCGGCATATTATTGAATCTTACAAACTTCCAAATTTCTGTCCATTTGAAAGTAAGGTTTGTTTACAATAAGTGACCTTTTGTTATATAAGCAATGGGCATTTATCAAGAATATTGTCCACTGTTAGAATTTCTAAATATATTCAACAATTAGTTTAATTAAAAAGATGATTAATGATGGCAAATTAGGCCTATACTGGTTTTCATAAAATTATTGACACTTTCAAATTTTCTTTCTAAAATACCTGATACTTACTTGTATGTTAATTTAGATAACATATATTATAATATGTTAAACATACTTGGAACCTATTAATGTTCTACCTCTTTGGAACATATTAAATATGTCAGTGGAACATATATTAATATGTTATACAATGTACCTGCATTGGAACATATATTAATTTGTCATACTGCAGTGGAACATATATTGTTGATATGTCATACCCGTAGTGGAACATTCATCTATAGAATAAATATTTATTTACATAGAAATCTTCTCACAAGATTTACAAAGTATTGAAAACCAAGGTTTAAATTTTGCATAGGATGGAAATATTTTTATAACGTTTTAAATTGATTAAAGAAAATACACTAATTTGATCAGAAAGAATGAAATTCAATGATAAGAAATTTGAATTCCGTCATTGGAATAACACATCTTGATTTGACCTAGTGTTTCAGAAAAGTTAGTGGTTTAACCCCCATTTCATTTTACATTTCTCATACAATAAGGGTTATTGATTTTGTGTGTTTATATCAATTCAGGAATATAAATTTATGTAAATAATGAACTGTGAAATATTGTAATAATCATTCCCCAGTATAAATATTAGGTAACGTGATTTTATGTGGATTATTACAGGAATGTTGAGAACAATGGGTCTTATATAATTTGATCCTTTTCTTGACGGGCTTATTATATAGAGAGATTAGACGACTTGCTCTATTCTGTATTAAACAACGTGGGTTAATTAGCATGATAAACCCCCGTTAATATATCAGAGCGAGGGTTAAATATCCCCATAGTATATATCATATACCACGGCCTGAATTCTACGAGATGAATGTGGAAACCACGTGGCTCTTCACCTTAGCTGATTCTGTACTATTATTAGAAGTAATGCACAGCAACAAGCATGTACTTCATACTACTCTCCGCTCATTGGCTCAAAATCAAAGTTCAAGGTTGAAGTTGAGCTGAATCATCTTATGATCACATGATCCAAGTCACATGATATAAACAAGCTAGCAGGGAACACGTTGTCAATGGAGTAGATTCACATTCCAGAATAAAATAAAAGTAGACATCTGTTGGACCGATTTGTATATGAAATATTTATATGTTTAAGGAAATGAATTAACAATGGTTTATAATATACAACATATTTTCATGGTTTACAGAAGGAATTCGAATTCTATTGTTATTTAGCTTGAACAAAAATTCAAAACATATTTTCAAAAAATAAAACCACCCAAAAAACCCAAAAAAACAAACACTTGCTGTATTGCTGTTAATAGACATATATTTTGTCTTATGTATTTATTAGCGGGGTGGTAAAATACAATTATTTGAAGACAGAATTTAATTAGAAAATTATCGACTTAGTAAAATTATATTTTCTCAAGAGCATGTATATTTTACATATAAAATTTTTGAAACTTTTGATATGGGAAGGGAGTAGGATTAATTGTTTGATAAGAATTGAAAAGTGAAATGAAGATGGATATTAAATGATACATATTAACAACTTAAGAATGTTGTTAGATTTAAAAAAAAAAAAATGGAAACTGGAATGTGATCAATTGTACATATGAAATTGAATTTCTTTTTTGATATTTTAATGATTTTTCTATCCTGTTTCTTGGTAAAAATTATGTTTGTGATACAAACGCACAAGAAAACCAAATCAGTACTGCACAAAATGACAAGAACTAGAGGGATTGTGTCTGTAAAGACTTTAATTTGCAGCTGACAATGTCTTTGTTGACAGGTGCCTTATTACCAAGCTTCCTCAGATTCATTTATTAGATTCGATAGTTCATTTATTATTTATTACTTACAAGGTCTGTTTGTGACATGTTTTGTTTTCCGCAGGACTATTGACATATGGTTGTTACTATTAGTAAAATGATTTAATCAAGAGTTGATTTAAATTTTGTGATCACAATACGAACAATCATGTTAATTGTTGAAGCTGCTTCATTGGTTATGATCGTACAAGTATATAACATCTATCTGAAATAATCCTCTGATTTATTGGCCATCTATTTATAGAATATTTCCAATTAGTTTTATTACAGAGAGTAACAAAAGGTCGACAATAGGTTGTTATATTATAGCTTATTGTTGCTTCCAGTATGCCTGTAGTGACTATTCACACACCAGAACAGAACCTAGTCATATGGTCTTAAACATAATCAATATAACCATCTCTTAATACCATAACTCTCTAATTAAGATATAACTCAAAACAGACTGGATGATCTAGTAATATACAGGTATTGTTAATTGTAATTAGTTTTGACTGACTGGATAATCTGGTAATAGTTCACCATTACAGTCCCTTGTCTGTTGTTAACTTGTCATGTACTCCGTGACCCCAGCCCACAATGCATTGCAATGTTTTGATCTGACTGAGAGGTTGAAATGATCTGCAAAGTGAGAAGAAAAATTTCACATCAAAATGGTGATTGTTTATATTTACATTTCCTGGATTTGGTGTAAAAAATGGATTTATTTTATTGAGGATTAAAAAGTATTTGTATTGAAGAGGATTAGAGAATTATGTGGACAATGTAGAGAGAGATTTGTTTTATCGTGAACAACTCATGTCTAAGCCTGTTTTAGATTTGGCTCTAGTATCCTAGCCATTAGAGTAAATGTCTGTAAACAATAGATTGGAGGTGGTTAGTCAGGTGAGTTGTTACCTGGTTTGTCTTACCTGTAATTACAGGTGTGTTAAAATGGATTGATAGTCATCTATATGATATATATATATATATAAACATTGATATAGGCCTGTAGAAATAAATGAGTTTGTTTACATGTTAGCCAGGGGTCAAAGGTTAAAGATAAATCTTGTTCTGTTTCTGAGAGAATGTTTAACACTCCACACAAACTAGGTCATTTTGGGACTAAATTATTTCACTAATTTGTTTGCACGTAGGGATCTTTAGCAGTGGGGGGAAACCGGAGGACCTGATAAAGCCTCACAAATTTGGACAGGGTAACCAAACTCCTTTTCATGTACAGGCTGGAAATCGAAAACCATGCCACTTGAGTGAATGACAGACCTTTTGATTTAAAGTAAACGCATTAGGCCATTCGGCCACCCAACCTCCCTTATTTTGTTTTTATGAATATGATCTGAGATGTTTTGGCCAATTATCTATAAACGATATAATTGTAACTATTATTAACACAGGACGATAACTTGAAGATGTATATTACAAAACATTGTTAGATAACAGAGAATTAGTTCATACAGTAGATACGTATACCATAATAAACTACATGTATAACACATACATGTACTTATGGAAGAGCCATTACTAATTAATTTGGGTGACATTTCAAAGAGTATTCTCTCAACATTATGAAGCTAAACAGTAATAATACAAAATGTGAGGCAAATATATATACTAATATTTGTGACTTTCATTTGTTTGTCTGTCTGTTCAGGGCTGGTGGCTACACTAGGGCTGTACTGAGGCTGAAGTTTGGTGTACAGGGGTACATGTTGCTCGGACTGAGGAGTAACATAGAGAGAGAGTTCACGTAGTAGGTCTTTTTGGGAATGATATGTGAATCAATTTTATTTCAATAAATCGCTTGCTTGTAGGAGTCTTAAGTTGTAGGAGAAAACTGATTGTCATATAATTTAGACCATGTGTTTCTGTTGTAACCTATTCCATATATTTCTAGATGTCATTTAAAGAATTACTGAAGATGCTGGCAATCGATGCGGATTTCAAATATCGATATCGGCAACCATTTCGTCGATATCGATATATCGGACAATTTGAAGTTAAAAGAAATAACTGTTTGTATGCTAATAATGAATTTAAATGTGTTAAAGATCAAATAAAAAAAAATATGATCCTCTATGTTTTCCTAATGTTTGTTTTGTTCACAACTTATCTGATGGGGTTATTAACAACATAGTATTTGCAGCTTCGCTCTCGCCATCAATTTTGAAAATTTCTATTAAAATCAAGTTATTTCCCCTGAACAATTAATTAATCATTCATTGTCATTGTTGTAAACGACCGCAAAAAACCTGTAGTTATTTGACACAAAACATTCCGTTAATTTCATTTTATTGAAGCTCCTCCTTTATTTTTTATACGAGTATCGATATCAAGAACTGAATATCGATACCAATATTTTCCCGTAGTAGCCGACGATTATTGGCTATATCGATATTTTTTCCCAGCCCTATCTAGTTGTATAATATTATAGACCCCCTATATACTTATTGTTGACTTATCTTTTGAAACAATCCAAGAGACATCTTCTCTGAGGCCAGAAAAAACATTTTCAAAATAATGTAGTTAAGATAAATATCTTTTTTAGCATGAGATTAAAGTCCTTTAACCATGTTTTTGGGGTGAGATTAGAGTCCTTTAACTATGTTTTGGGTGAGATTAAAGTCCTATATGTAGTCCTTTAACGATACTTTTACCTGAGTACAGGTGATTATAATCATTGGTATGTCAGGTTCAAGGTCAGGTCTTTAGGTCAAAAAAAAAAAAATGTTTCATTAAAATCAGGTGACACATTCTTCTATTGGCTATAAAGTAAATCTTTAAATACGTACAAAGTTGTTAAAACAATGTAATACGAATGACAGAATTCTGGGAAATGACATGAAATAAAATGTTTTCTAATGTCCTACTTTTCTGCACCAATTAGGGCAATGAAGATGGGCATTTTTTATGCCATGCAGTGTGCAGTGAAAGAAATTCTAACTGCCAAGGTGTCTTAAAGAGCATGGCACATACTCCAAAGTGTACAAAGTACCTTGGGATATCATTCTCTTTAAATGAGCAGACGTGTATACTATAATTCTTCTTTTAGCAATAAATATGTTTACACCTACATGTATTATGAGGGAAATTTTGACCAGACAGCAGTGCTACTATCTACTCTTTGATCAAATTCCAACTGTCAAGGGTTTCTTTAAGTGCATGTCAATTTTTACACATGACCTTCTTTTGTCATCTCCTCCAAATACCTTGAAATGTATCTGTTGAACAAAAGGGAAGGCCCCTTTTACTCGTTATAAGCAACAAAAGGTTTACAGCTTACAGCTGTGATATAAATCTATATTTCTCGTTATTTGATGTTTATGATGCATTTTCTTTCACATGTCTAAAATGACTGCGCAGTCAAAGTGGCTATGTGGGTAAGGTGCTGGCTCGCTAGCCTGGAGGTCGCGGGTTCGCTCCTGGTGTATGTCGAGAAAGTTCATCGCGATTTTCTAGCGTGGTTTCCCCCTTGTCAGTGGTACAGGACAGAAGGCCTGACAAGGAAAACTGTCTAGTCGTTCGGATGGGACAAATAACAGTGGTCCCGTGTACACATTGGTGTACACATTAGCAGTTAGAATTTGATACAAGAATAGCCCTGAGCGCCACTGTCCAGGCAAAATTCTGTCATGGCACACTGTATGGTCGGTATGCCTGTCTTCATTAGCCCAGTCGGAACAGAACTGTAGGATGTTAACCACAATTCATTTCTAAAATCACTGTAATACTTTCAGATCAATCGGTACACGTAGGTATCTATTTGTTTATTTAGAATATTAGTTGATTGTATTTAATATTAGTACTGTAAAACTAAATATTTCATAGGAGACAAAAAAGAAATAGCAGAAGTCATAGGAGACAAAAAAAAAAATAGTAATACATGTAAGTCAATAAGTACGGTAGTCAAAAGTGATAAAGAGACAAAAAATAAATAGTCCGAAGTCATAGAGAAAAAATAAATAGTAAACAGTCATATAGAGACAAAAATAAATAGTAAAAAGTCATAGGAGACAAAAAATAGATAGTTAATGTCATAGAGAGACAAAAAATAAATAGTAAAAAGTCATAGAGAAACATTTAAATAGTAAATGTTATAGAGACAAAAAATAGTATTAAAAAGTCATAGAAAGAAAGAATCTCTGAGAGAGACAACGGAAATCACTAGTGTAGATAATTATCGTAATTTTATACCTCACAGTCATCCTACAGGTACAAGGAACACAACATTTGATCTTGCAGCCTCAAGCGTTAATTATAGATATTTGTGTTAAATTAGAAGTATCAGATGTTATTTTAGGTACAGATGATCTGACGACATTTAACCAAATTAGCAAGAAAATAAAACCGTCTGTGTTTATATGTAAATATAAACTGTACTCAGTGTACTATGTAGGTACACTTATCGTATTTCTCAAGGCTTAATACACTGCTAAATATGTACTCAGATTGATTATTTAACATTTAATTAAGAAAGCAAAATCAAAATAGAACGTTACATAAATGTAGTTCCTTTAATAGACCTACATTATCATTTTAAAATGTTGAATGTATGGAATTATGAACTTTTAATGAAGTAAAAGGATCCACAATACTTGATTATATAGTTGAACACTAACTGTAATAGTTTCTCAATGAAATCCTTTTAATTCTTTCATTGAAATATGTCTACTCAATATTAATTTTAATGTTAAATATACAAATAGACTTGTACTAGACTAAGACTACCACAATGTATTATTAAGAAATAAAACACTGGTCATGCTTTTTCCTATTGGATTATAAAGAGGCCCATCAAAAGATTATCGTTAACATTTCCAATGCATCATATATTTTATCTTTGTTAAAATTTTGAACAGAATTGAATCATTTTATTTGATTCCTGTATTGGCTGTGAAAGTTCATTGGGATTTTCTGGCTTGGTTCCCCTTGTCAGTGGTGTAGGACGGAGGGCCTAGCAATGGACAACGTATAGTCATTCGGATAGGATGGAAACCAAGGTCCCGTGTACACAATGGCGTGCACGTAAAATAACTCTTGACAGTTGGAATTCGAAATAAGAGTAGGCCATAGCGCCGCTGTCCGGGCACAATTCCCCTCAAAGCACAGCCCGTCTTCAGTAGTGGGGTTGGAGCAGAACAGTAAGATGTTGAACCCTATTTCATTCCATTTCAGTATTTGTCCATAAATAAAGGACTTCAGTCTAAAGTTGACAATTCATTTAATGCATCTTTACATTGGTCAAAATTTAGAATGATATAACATCAGTTTTTCAGTTTTAGTAATTTCGAAAATATAAATTATCTTTGTCTCTCTCTCTCTGGGTACCAAGATAATTGTCTAGAACAGGGGTGTCAGATATGCAGCCCGCGGGCCAGATCTGGCCCAATAAGGGTGTAGATGTGGCCTGTGGAACAAATTTCAAGAAACTGACGTGTCGATAATTCTTAGAAACTAGCGGTGGAAATTGTCATCAGGTTTCAATAAAACTCTTGACTACTGTACTGTACTGTAAGTCATTATAAGTTGTTTGTAATACGTGAGTACGTTGTGTTCAATATTATATCTTGGCAATTTGAAAACCAGTCTAAAAAATTACCTGTGTTGAGGACGTTTGGCTTCGTTTTTAGAATACAGTAAAGTTCAAGGATATTTTTGTACATATACATGTATGTATATCTCTTGCCCACTTGATGTAAAATTTTAGTTCATGTGGCCCCAGAATCGAAACAAGTTTGACATCCAAGGTCTAGAGTCTATTGATTGTAATGATAATCAAGATTATTTTTACACAAATAAAACAATAAATAGATTACAGGTTTATTTATGTTGAATGTTTAGCTTTAAGAGAGATATTGAGTAATGGGGTTTAACATCCACTCAAATCAAACTAGGTCATTTCGTGACTAACATATGGCTTAATTTTATTTCAGTAATTTACATGTGCTCAGGTGTCTTTAGCATTTGGAGGAACCTGGAGAAAACCCACAAGGTTGGACAGGCGATCCTACTACTTGTCACAAAGCAGGGAATCGAAACCACACCACTTGACTCTGGCTTTAATTTAAAGATACTTTCCCACAAAAGTATTTATTGGGTGGTTATATTGCCCATAAAAGTATGGCAATTTTGGTATAGGAACATCCGATCTTACTAGAATAATACTGGATTCCTGAAAAACACCTATGGACAAAAATTTAAGGGTTTTCCCAAACCGGCAATCTGACGATTAGGAATGTCTGCTCGAGTGACGCCAAAGGTTGAACTTGAAAATAGACTTTATGCCGAGATGAAAAACACTGAAAAAGACGTGGGCAGTGGATAATCGAAGAATTAATTAGGCTTCAATATTTATGATAAATGGACAGCGATTAAAGACAACATTATTGTATACACGTTGCCAGTTACCATACAGCATCATATAACTCGCCATGAGGGAAATTTTGTCCGAACAGTGACACTGCGACCTACTCATATTTCGAGTTCTTTTATGTGCATGTCAGTCTGTACATGATGGGACCTCGTTTTTTTTTATTCCATATGAAGGACTACAGATTTATTGATTGAACAATGCCTAAGCTGATAAGACACAGTGTAAATTGTACACCATTTTAAAATCATGAAAAAAAAAGATAAAAAGAAAACAAAATGTTGTTTTTTTCTTTTATGATTTGATGGTCATTTATATATTTTTTTTACTAGTATGCCCTAGGGCAGGTAAACCTCGTTGTTAAAGGTGTTTTTCCTTTGATGTCAATAATAGTAAACAGTTTGTTATTCTTTGATCTGGTGAAAAAAACTGTAAAACTTGTGTTTTTATCTTGTGTGATGTGTAATTTACCTTGAGGGGGGGGGGGGAGACACCTGTCAAATCACAAACAGAGCTACCTGATCTACAGTTCATACAATTCTTACTGGGGGTTGGGTGGTCAATTGGTTTACCAGGTGCGATTTAGATCAGATGGTCTGTCATTGAGTCAAGTAGTGGGGTGTCGATTCACCTACATGTTGGCTTGCACGTTAAAAAACAACATTATAGTGGAGTCCCTTATAGCTAATAGCTTTGTGTATGCCTTTCTTCATAAGCCCAATTGGTGCAGAAAAGTAGGACGTTAAACCCCATTCCATTTCATTTGTCTAAGAATAATCTAATTAAACCAGGATTTTTTTTCCCGGAAGTGAAAGAACAAGTTTTAAAATTTTTAGAGTGATCTGGGAGATTTACCATATTTTCAAAAAAAATTCATTTTTTTATTCTTTAATTTTATTTTGAGTGGTCTGGGAGATTGGTTCTGTTAACTACACTTTTCTTAAAACCCATGATTTACCATATTTTCACAAATTTTTTATTTTTTATTCCTTAATTTGAGTGGTCTGATTACCATATTTTCATAGATCATTCAGTCTGATATAGAACATATGATTATTAATTTGTCGGTATTAAAGCTTTTAACTTTATCCACACATATATCTGAATGTCTGGTCTTCACTTCAAATATTTTGAATAGTCTGTGAAACGAAGGGCATTAATGGAGGACGATGACCGGCGCAGAGAATTACATGACCTTAGATAATCCAGACAAACTAAATTACACTATACAAAGATGTAGAAATGACATACAGACATACTTATTGATTTATTCCTATGTTTTGACGAGTGAGTCTATTATGTTCGTTTTCCTCCCTGCGTTCATTCTGACCAGACACATAGTTGGTCAGTTGATGGTCAAACGACCGCCGGACGTCATCGGTTTCGATCGACTGTGTAGACCAAGTCATCACATTCAATAAATGGCTGCTGTGTTCATGTAGATAGGTCAATGAAAGACGCAATGGCATTAAAACCGAAGTCAGTTCACAAAATTAGACAGGTTTCTCTCTGAATATAAGGATAAAACTCTACACCTATTGATTAAATAAAAAAAAAAGTTCTCTCGAGGGATTTCAAATTTGAATAAATGACCATAAAAGTCTAGTTACGGTACCGGTGGCGTGTTTCATTGTTAGAAATATCAATATAGTCAAGGTCATGGAGTTAGTTTGCGTAATTGACGGTTTACGAACATGTACTTTTACACTTGTGACAGAAAGCAAAACTCAGAATGACATCGGATTTAGAACCTTTATGGACAGTATTTAATTTGTGACGGCATTCAGATACATGCAATCCTCGTTAAGTGATTTCTTTGCATTTAAAATTAAAAGCATAAAATTAAAGTATCCATATGGTAGATACTCTCTCGGGCTGGATTGTTTACAGGTTGACATGCACATGTCAGGATATGCTTGCTAGAACATCTAATATCACTTCCCATTTGAGAAGTCCTCAGATGATAGATAATTAAAGTAACGATGCATGATTTACATTTTTCACTAAAATATGAAATTTCTCACGGTTTAATCCATGCTAATATGTACGTGGATTGGTTATTTAATGAAATTTAAATACCAACACTAGATAATCTCCCGGCCCATGGATTTAAAACAGACCCATCAATTATGTTCTTGAACAACAAAATGACTGCAGGCTTATTGCATGAAAAAGATAATCTCTCAGCTTGGAGTTGGATTTAAAACAGGCCGATCAATTATAATAAATAATGAGCAAAACAGTGACACAAATATGGGATTGGTTTGTTTTAAAGAGAATAATCTGTATCAGCTGAATTTGACATAGAAAGATATAGTTGTTTGTGGTATTTAAATGAAAATATTTGAATATATGAGAGAAGCATTAAACTAAAATTACTGGGATCAATTATGGTCCTTGATAATTATATCCACTGGATCAAATTAGAAATTGAACTTACATGTACATAAATCTACGATTGTTGAATGAGAAGGATGGAGTAAGCTTCAACTTAAATCCCACAAAGACTGGGCTTCACACTTTCTGATACCATTTCAAAGCTAGACTGGGCTTCAAACTTTCTGATACCATTTCACATCTAGACTGGGCTTCAAACTTTCTGACCATTTCACAGCTTGACTGGACTTCAAACTTTCTGATACCATTTCACAGCTTGACTGGACTTCAAACTTTCTGATTCCATTGCAGAAAGATTGGCTAGACCAGATTTTCTAATTCTGAAGTTAAAAGTTGCTGAAATTTGAAAATAATTCTATAACCATTGCACATCTAGACCCCACTTTCAAATTTCTCAGTGTTAAAGCTGATGAAATTGAAATAATTTTATAACCTATGAATTGTTATAAGTTTATTTGATTGTATTTTTCAGGGAAATTGTGGAAGAGTCGTCAACTATCTGGTACATATGGGCAGTTAGGGGTCAACAATCTAGTCATTATGACAGATAACCTACAGCAAGAGGAGGCGGCCATGCAGCACCGTATCCCCGTCTCCTTCCGCGAGCCCTCGGCCGCTCCACTGAGGAAGCTCAGCGTTGACCTCATTAAAACTTATAAACACATCAATGAGGTCAGTTGAATTAAATCATTTATTAAATGACAGGGCTGTGATTGAGTAAAATCATTTATTAAAAAATAAAGTAAAGGGCTTCTGATTGGGTTAAATCATTTAAATTAATATACACAGCTTCTGATCTGAATGGGTCAGACAATCAAGATTTGTAATTTAGTTATACCCTCAATACAGTAAATATTTTTGGGATTTTCAACCTTTTCCAATTTATGTAGGAAATGAAATGAAGACGAGCATATGCCATACAGTGTGTTATGAGGGAAATTTTGCCTGAACAGCGGCACTACAGCCTAATTTACGTAGGACATGTCTGGCATATAGGTGCATAACGCGGCATCCATGGGTCAGAGTCTATTAAAGCTTCCATGTAAGGCAATTGGAAGTTTATCATTGGAGTCATCTTACATGTATATTAGATGATTTGGAAATACATTGTATGGATCTCTTAATGTCCCTTAAATGCAAGTCAAGGTTTTATAAGACCAGACCCTGCTTTCATTCTCAGACTTCAGTTAAGAATTTAATGTAAAAATGGAGAAACGAGACTGAGTCTCGATTAACATGTGACGTTGCTGCGATAATAAACAATCTAAGTAAAATCTTCAGGCAGTGATAACATCGCTCAGAATAAATTAATTTGAATGAAATTTTCAATATATTAATTTTGAATTATCTATTTTTGAACTATTATAACAAGAATGGCCAGCTCTTTATCTAAATCTTAAATAAGGCATCTTTAAATTTACAGTGATTAAGATATAGGTGATAGTCATTATGACATAATTGGATAGAACTGGTTAAACACATTCCAAGTATAATAAAATTTTAACACAGATAGAGAGATCATTGCTACGGATAGATGCATAATGAAAAAAAGAAAAAAAAGTCAGTGCATTAGAGAATGAATAAAAACAAGGGAATGCACAGGCCTTTTCTATTTTTCTCGTTTTGTTTTATCTAGTGTCAGTCAATTCTTTTTTTGAATTGTCAGATATCCTCTCACAGTCTCATAACAACTTTTCGTCTTCATTGGAATTATCAGTGAGCTGATATTCAAATGCTGTTAATTTATCGCTCGTTCCTTCAGTCAGTTATATATATAAGGATACGTGTAACTTGTGTTTTCCATTTTTTGTGTCACTTCGTTACACATCTACCATAGCAATGAACTCTGTGTTAAAATTATATTTGGAATGTATTAACCAGTTTTATATATATATAATAGCTGACATCAACATTGTCCTTGTTCTGTTCCTAGTGGCAGAATGTTTAAGATTCCTTTGGAAAGTGAAATAAGAGTAGGCCATAGCCCTGCTGCCGTGGCAAAATTTCATTCATAGCACACTGCATGGTATATGCTCCTCTTTAGTAGCCTAGTCTCTGCAGAAAAGTAAGATAGAAACTTGGTTTTGACATGTAACTACATCTTCAACACCGGTTTAATGGTTTTGTTTTTAAGTAGATTTTAATAGATTTTCTCACCTCACCTTCCTAAACATTTTAAAATAATAAATAGACTTCCATGTTTCAATACATATAGTGAGATAAATATCACAATGGTATTCACTTGTCTTGTTATGGTGTGTTGATTTGTAGTCACTACACAATCACTAACTAACTCAACTGCGCAAATCTTAACAATTAATTCATCACATAATTATGTCTACTACACGTATCCTAGTAGGGAGCCACAGTGGCTAAGACGCTGGCTCACTAGCCTGGAGGTCGCTTGTTCGATCCTTGCATTGGTTGAGAAAGTTCATCAGGATTTTCCAACTTGGTTTCCGTTTGTCAGTGGTGCAGGACAGAGGTCTGACAAGGACAGCTGTCTAGTCGTTTGGATGGGTTGATTAACAGAAGCCCTGTGTATACATTGGCGTGCACGTAAAAGCTCCCTTGGCAGTTTGAATTTCCCTCATTGCACACTGTATGGCATATGTCCGTCTTGCTTAGACCAGTCGGAGCAGAACATTTTGAGTATCCTAGTAGACTGGTTAATCTTGATGTAGACTAGAAAAACAGACATGCACAAAAGTTGTATATTAGTAAACATCATCTGGCTTAGATGTGTACTGGTTGATTGTGTATTATAAAGTAGTCTAGAACAATTAGTAGACTATGAATGAAGTTGAGTTAGTACTGCGTCGATTTGTAACCACAGGCCACTTCTTCATGAATCATCTGCATGTAGTTCATTTCTACCTGTATCTCTCTACATGTATATCTCACTCTATTTCTGACACTTTTAATTTGTATATTTTGGGAAGATGCCCGCTAAAAGTAACAAGATATTGTCATTACAGCTATCTTGTAAATTTTGTGTATATCAGACTGCCCTGCCATGATTCTGATTCTTACGTCATAGCAGACGGCTAAGCACACTGAGAATTAAATCTTGATGATAACCACAGATTATATTCTGGCTTTCAGTAGAAAATTTTATTAAATGACAAAAACAAGTTTTGGGGTGTTTTTTTTTTAAAATTCATTCATGGTTTTACAGGAAATTTATACGATAAGATATTTTTTTAACGCCCATTTGAACTTTGTGTAATTTGTCATGGTGACCAGCTTGTTAACCGTATTTTAAATCTTAGAACTAGGAATAAATTTTTAACAGGTGGTGCAAAAATTAGGTGGTGGAGAGTGAAGTGGAGGCAGTGCTTCTGTTAGTGTTATGGGATGGGGTGGGAAAGGTATGTGTTGGTGGAGAGTGAAGTGGAGGTACTTGTGGGTGGGGTGGGAAAGGTATGTGAATTGGTTAGTGTTGAGGGGTCGGGTGGGGATTTGTCAAGGCGGGGTTGAAAATACTGTTTTGGTTTGGTGGGATGTCTACAACTATTTTAAAATCTCTGAAAGTCATTTTTCACCACAATACAATGTACTTAAATTGATTATAGCATTTAAAGAAAACAAAATCTAAATATCAACGATAGATAATATCCTGGCTTAGATTTATTGTCTAAAGTGAATGCTGAATGTTGACTTTAAATACAATGGTTCACCAATTTTAGAGAGAATCAACATTCACAATTTATTGTAGGTTACAAGGCAAAGGGATTGACAATCCCTCAAATATCATAACAGTCAGTCAATTTAAATTACAACATTTGGCTTGATGATTTTCTAGGGGAACACTCGTAATATGATTTAATTATGTTTAATCTATGGTCTGGAATCGGTGTTAGATTAAAGATAGGTTTAAGATCATGAAAAGGTCGGCTACGCATTTAAAATAAATCTAATATTAGAAATAATTCTATCATATCACATGAATGCTCTATATTTTATCAGTATCTACAGATATTTTATATCTTTATTAATATTTAAAATCTTGGATCTATAAATAGAATATATATCACATTAACAGAAATTAATTTGAAAACCGTAGGAAGTGGTGAAAATAAAAACACATTCATCACAAGCCAACACAACCAATGATTTTCACTAAATTATTTTGATTGGACTCTTTTTAATCCTGAGGTGGGTGGGTGGGGGTCTAGTGGTTTAACACTTGTGCGTGAAATCATAAGGTCTGTCATTGAGTCATGTGTTGTGGTTTCAATTCACCGCTTGTACGTGACTATGAGTTGGATCACCTGCCCAACCTTGCACTATGGGTTTTCTTCAGGCCTTCCAGTTTCTTCCCACTACTAGTGCTTAAGACCCTACTGTACGCACAAATAAAATTAAACCATATGTTAGTCCCAAAATGACATAGTTTGTCGGATGGACGTTAAACAGTATTTCTCTTCACCCCCCACCCCCCCCATTGATAACTTTCTTAATTAAATGTTAAAACAAACTCAAAAAAACAAACAAATGAAATAGGAAGGAAGGCTTTATAAAGTGTGAACTGTTTTATCAGTTGATGGTTTCTCTTCTTGTTTCCATGACGTCAATACCGTCTGTTACCCCCATGATGTTACTATACATAGAGTCTTGTAACCTAGCAACAGTTTACAGGCAGGTACCAAAAGACAAGCAGTATGTAAATTAGACCGTGTTAGGGAGTGATAGGTAAGAGAGAGAATTCTCGGAATGGTGTCAGAAGATGTCGACTGCTGCTTAGGTTAACTTGGCAGTCGGTCAATTTAGCGGGGAATCCTGTTAATGATGTAAATGTGACGTCAGTGAAGGTGTCGTGTTATTGGGTATAGAAGGTCAGTCTGTTATTGATTTCCTCTGACTTTCTGGCGATTCAAACTTTTAACGACTTAACTCAGTAACTCGATATACACCACATCCAAACTACCAAACACAACATTTCTTACATTTCACTTCAGCCTTCTCATATTTCAACAAAAATACTAGAAAAAAAAAACAAAACCAATGAATCTCACCTAAATTGTGAAGGAGCAGATCTAAAAATAAGCGTAAATATTCTTGTATCTAAAGAGTTCCTAACTATAACCCAGCAGCGTTTTCTGTTTAAATTCAAAATTCTTTCTTCAACATGTAATCAACATTTTGTTGTCAATGTTAAGAGATTTATATGTTAAATTAATTTTAATGACACACATGTACATTAATGGTTTTGTGTTTTTTGGATTGGGGGTCAGGTGAGGGATGTACATGTAGGCATTACTCTTCAGATTCATGATTGTTTGTAAGCGATAAATTTTTTCAAGTTTCATGGTTTCAATCCCAAACTTGCGGGGTAGTTAATTTTTTTTTAGGTGGAGGGAGAGGGTCTAACACTTGCACTTTAGATGAGAGAGAGGGAGAGGGAGAGAAGAGAGAGATTTCTAATGTCCACTTGACACAAACTAGGTCATTGCGGAACTAACATATGGTTCAATTTTATTTCAATATTTGCTTGCGTGTAGGGGGCTTTTTTTAGCAGTGGGAAGAAACAGGAGGACCCAGAGAAAACCTACATTGTACAAGGTTGGACAGTCAACCCTACTCCTTGTCATGAACATGTACAAGTGGGGAATAAAAACCACACCAATTGACTCAGTGACAATCTGTGTGATCCAACGAGTACATGTTAACAATTCGGCCACCCAACCCCCTGCTTTAGATCAGAAGCCATAAGGTCTGTCATTGAGTGGTTTTGATCTCAAGCTTGTACATGACAAGGAGTATGATCACCTGTGCAACCTCCATATTTTGATTTTGTTTCCTTTATTATATGTTAAATAATCAATTTGAGTTTGAGTCCATTTTTACAAAATTAGTTATTGGTAGAAAGATGCAAATGACATCATCAGCTTTAATTTAACGTTACTACACTGAATCAAACCCATTCAACCACTTTTTTATACTTTTTAAAAATATCAGAGTAGGCTGTAGTGCCGCTGTCCAGGCAAATTTCCCTAATAGCACACTATATGGCATCTTTATTATCCCAGTTGGTGCAAAAAAGTATGATGTTAATTAAACCCCATTTAATTTCATTTCACACTTTATTTTAAAACCGCTATTCATTGATTCAAGGAGCTCTAATTATTTGACATTAATATCCATATTTCAAGTCAAGTATTTTGTTCGTGGTCTTAAATCTTTTGTGTTATCGAACGCAGATACTCAGTCCTAGTTTTGCAACACACACAGCAGATTGTCATACATTATTTAATGCATGTACCTTGCCTAATGGTACACACAAGCAACTATTTTTAGCCAATCAAATAGCAAATTAGGCCATGCTGCTTCATGGTTGAATAGCAAGCTGTTATCCAATGAAAACACAGCAATTAGCATGTAGAACAGAGTGCTGAATGGATTTCACTTGTTGTGGTGTTTTATTCGGGTCGTGTGAGTGACACTAAATTTAGGTCACATCCCTGTCACATGTCAACGAGGAGAGCTAAAGATGTAACAAGGAATATTATTGGACGATATTATATTGATGTTTATATTTCTTTGAGCGTTGCATGTCTTAACCCTTTCACTGCGTATACCCGGTAGTACCGGGTATTATAAAATGTCGGTAAAATGCCCGTACCCGGTATTACCGTGTACTCAGTAAAGCCCTCGCTAAAATTAGTACCGTAACTGCAAGTGCCATCTATTGTATTTTCTATACACTAGAACATATTTCCACGTGTTTCAAAGCAGCAAACCGTAAAATGGCGGAGTGCATTGTGACAACGTAGACGATGCACTCTCGACGAAGTCGTGAATGACGTCTTGCTGACCAACATGTGGACAATTTCGAGGCGGGTGATACACATAATTCGTTTCCAGTTACTTGATAATGATAGTAGTCAGGACAGTGATTGGTATTATGAAGTGTGTGATTTTTTGCGCGACGTTCCGCCCATGGCTAGCTATGTCTCCCGTGCATGATGAACAAGCCCAGTGTGAACACGATAGCCCTGTGTCTGCAGTAGATTCTGACAATAATTCTGATGTTGATAATAATGCTGGCCTGCTGGATCGTAAAATACGTAGGTAATTCCTGATTCCCGAACGTGTAGATCTATTGACTGACTATATTGATAATGATATGGGACTTGGGGATGAAAGTGAAAGTGAAAGTAAAAACAAGGTATTGCAATCCGCACGTGGTCATGGCAGCGGGAGACGTGATGCGCGTGTTCGCGGCGGCATTGCTCATGGCTGCTATTGATATTTTTGTTCATTTTATATATCTTTATCAAAATCCAGTAAAAAAAACAATATCTTTTAAGTATTTCATGGAGAAAAATTCGTTTTCGTGTTAGCTTTAGTGTGAAATGAGAAATCCAAAATGGCCGCCATGACGTCACGTGACTACATTATTATGCAAATTTCCAAAATTCTATTTTTTCCTCTTAGCCCAACCTCATGCCCATCCCAACAGACAAAAAGATTTTTCATAAAAGCTTCCATAAGTACTGCTTGGCATTCAGTTCCAACCTCCCTTTTTTCCTCATTAAAGGGTCTAGCACAGGCAGTGGATTTACGTCTAGCATTGAAAGGGTTAAATGTCAACCTGTTAACATTGTGAAATATTTTTCTATCAAGTAAATTTTCTGAATGATTGATTTTATGTGTTGACTTTGGATAAAATTTGAAATAAATATAATTAATATATTTTTTACTTAAGAAATAACAAAATTTGTCTGTTTGCCTATCACTTAATTAGAGAATTAGAAAAACAGTTAAATCAATTTTGAATTTTCGGCTTATTAAAAAAAGGATAATTGTATTAATTTATTATAATCCTCCCTAATTAAAGGACAATATTGGTGCCAGTCATTATCACATATGTGTTAGAGCTGTTTAAATACATTCCAAATATATTTTTAACACAGAGATCATTGCTAGGATAGCTGAGTAATACAGGTTTCCCGTATCGGAAGTGACGAACGTCAAAGGAAAACACGAGTTGCTGCTCTATATAACTGACTGAAGCGACGAGTGATAACAGATACACGACCGAATTTCTACTCACTAATAATTCCTTCCAAGACCAAAAGTTGTTATATGGGACTGTAAGAGGATATCTGACAATTCAATAAAGTAATTGAATGTCATTAGATAAGAGAACACGAGAAAAATGTATATTCATTCTATACCTTATAAAAACATGGTGATGCACAGACTTTTTCTGTTTTTATTACGTGTTCTCTTATCTAGTGGCAGTCAATTCTTTTTATGAATTGTCAGATATCCTCTTGCAGTCTCACACAACAACTTTTGGTCTTCGAATGAATTATTAGTGAGCAGAAATTCGGCTGTGTATATGTTATCACTGGTCGCTTCAGTCAGTTATATAGAGCGGTGACTCGTGTTTTCCTTTGGCGTTCGTCACTTCCGATACGGGAAACCTGTATTACTCAGCTATCGTAGCAATGATCTCTGTGTTAAAAAAGTATATTTGGAATGTGTTTAACCAACTCTAACACATATGTGATAATGACTGGCACCAATATTGTCCTTTAAAGTCACAACCTGTGATATTTCATTTTCAAGTCCAATGGACAAGAAAATTATAGGAAATCAAAGAAGAGTAGGTGGGAGTGCGGCTGTCAAGGCAAAATTGTCCTCCCTCACTTTGCACAGGCTTGTCTCAAAATGACTAATGAAGACTGGCATCTGCCATCCAGTGTGCTGTTAGGGAAATTTTGCCTGGACAGCGGCACTACGGCCTACTCTTATTTCAAATTTTAACTGTCAAGGGGTCTGTCTTTTTCGTGCATTTCAATATGTACACCGGACCCCATTTTTTTCCCCATCCTAATGACTAGACAGTTGTCTTTGTCAGAAAATCCTGAGGAGCTTTTCTCGGCCACCACCTGGAGCGAATCTGAGCCCCCCCCCCCAGCCCACGTTTTATTCACTGAAACACCATAACTCCCCCCAATCAATAAGAACAAATGATCTAAATACTGTCTTCAAAGTAAATATTTCAGTCGTTGTCGTACCGCAAGAAATAAAGCAAAATGTATCTGAAAATCAGCTTGTTTCTGGAAGTATACCTGGACCCTGGATGACCCCTGACCATGTCTTGAATTTAGAATTTATAAAACATTTGAAATTTTAAACTTTGTTGAGGACATTTTTTATGCAATGTGTGGATATTGGACCAAGCCAAGAGAATTCACAGATCCTAAATACAAAATGAACGCACTGGGAATAATATAGCATGAATGAGATGTTTTATGTCAGGAATTCAAAAGTCAACATGAAAAAGGCAACATTTAAATAGAAACAGGTTGTCTGAGCACTTCTATAAATAAACAACACAAAGATCATTCCCTTATGTCACACGCCGTCACACGCCGACCTCCTTGCGTCATATTTCTACTATTTGAAATATTTAAAAGTTTGTCCCGTTAACTAAAGGCCTGGATATACTAGTTCCTTACATTTACATTAGTGCCGGACATGTATTAATCAATACTTGTCTTCATTAGCCTAGTCGGAGCAGAACAGTAGGACGTGAACGTGAAACCCTCTTTTCATTTCATATTAATTAGTAAAAACACAGAAAAAAGATAAATTTGTGCCAGACAATGTCTTTGACAGACGTGCCTTATATCCAGCCATAAACCGACCAAGACTATATTTATGTACCTACATGTATCAATCCAGGTAAAATTATCTGTCAAAATTTTGTCATCCGCTTGATAGAATAATTTGTCATTTAGTTTCTCTTTATTGGGTGGTGCAGCTGTCTAGTTGTTCGGATGGGACAAAAAAAACTGAGGTCCCGTCCATGTACACATTGGCATGCACATGAAAAAAAAAATGTTGACAGTTGGATATGGAATTTGATATAAGAATAGGCTGTGGTGAAACTCTCCGGGTTGGTGGTGATTGCCAACGGCACACCTTGGAACACATGAAAAATTAGCGGCACACCTAGCTAAATATATATGAAAAATATTTGAATTTTGCAAAATAAAAACATGGCAAGTTAGACGGCATACAATCGTAGACAGAGATTAGTCATAGAAACATAGAGTGTCTTAAACCAAATAAAGAAAAAACACTCGTCTCAATTGGGATCATGTTGTTTTTCGGATTTTCTTAGTGTGCCTTTCAAAATTCCGCGGCGCACTTAGGAAGATCTTGTGTGCCGCGGCACACTGGTTGAGAATCACTGCTCTAGATGTTTGGATCGGACTGAAAATTGAGGTCCATCTTCGTTTTTCTCTTCAGCGCAGCAAAGTAGAACTTTAAACCCTATGTTTTTTCATTTCGCTAGAGGCAGGGCTCTGTTTGTGTCATGCATTAGGCAGGATATGGTTGACAACTCCTAGAACATATACCACTTCTTATTTATTGTTTAACTTTCAATTTCCTTGAATTGCCCAGAATGTTGTTTATTAAATATTCTTGTATTGTTTTCTTGTTTATTCACCTATTTCTTTTATATTTCCATATTTATTCTTGTATTTAGAAGAGAGGTCATATAGGCTATGTCTGTTCCTCAATCCCTCTGAATAAAATATTTAAAAAAAAAAAGAATTTTATCAGACAAGCTTCTGTGAAGATTTTTTTTTATTGGTTTTCTTGACTAGCTATCAAGTCAAGGGCATTATATAAGACAAACTTGAACAGCTGAATTCCTTGGTATATAAAATATAAACGATATAGGATTATTGTTTTGACATTTACACTACCTTCAATACATTTCTGTAGTGTTTATCTTGGGAGACATTATAAATACTGTTCATGATACTAACGTTACAAATAAGATATTATTAAATTTCTTCAGTGATATAATAAATACTGTTCGTAAAACTAGCACTACAAATAAAATATTGTCTTTATTCCTGCAAATCAGGCCAATTCTAATAAGATGTCAGCCCCTATTGAAGTATATAACATTGTGTCAACACTAAAAATAGGCGTAAAAACACTGAAAAAAGACAAGTCAATATGAGACAACTTACATGTACCATATCAAGGCCTGAATTTGTACCTGACCATGTTAAGATCAGTGGTTGATTTCAAGGCTTGCACAATTCCACATATTTACTTACACGTATATGTAACAATGACATTTGTGTTGTGTTGATGAAACCTTAAAATTCCATTCTTCTTTTCTACTGCATGTTATGAACAATATCTAGTTTTTCACCACTTAATCCAGGCACCCACTGTTCTGTTCCAACTGGGCTGATAAAGATGGGCATGCACCATACGGTGTGCTATGACAAGGGAAATTTTGCTCGGGCAGTGGCACTTGGCCTACTCTTCTTTCAAATTCCAACTGTCAATGGATGTTGTAGTGGACGCCGATATGTGTACACAGGACCTCGGTTTTCCGTCCCATCTGAACAACTATGCCTCTGACAAGGGGGAACCATGACAATGCAGTGATCGAACATGTGACCTCCAGGTTAGCGAGCCAACCTCCTACCTGCTGAGCCACAGTGGCTCCTGTAGGCAAGGAACACTTTGAATTTGACAAACAGTAGTTGGAAATGCTGCTGCC
Organism: Patella vulgata; assembly: GCF_932274485.2. Lineage (NCBI taxonomy): Eukaryota > Metazoa > Mollusca > Gastropoda > Patellidae > Patella > Patella vulgata. Next base: position 35,001,304 of record NC_065886.2, on the reverse strand, counting down.
ACTGCATGGCATAATAATGTCTGATTATCTTGGTGGGGGAGGGGGTTGGGTAGGCGAATGATTAAATCACAAGGTCTGTCATTAAGTCAAGTGGCATGGTTGTGACTCCCCGTCCCCGCTTGTATGTGACCAGGACTAGGGTCACCTGTCGAACCTAGTGGGTATCCTCCCACTTTAAAAGATCACTATGTGCAAGTGGATTGTTGAAATGTTAGTCAAGTGAAGTTAAACCCCATCTCTCTCTCTCTCTCTCTCTCGCTCTCTCTCTCTCTTGGAAAAAAAAAAAAAATTTATTAAGATGTTTTAACAACCCCAATTTCATTTGTTTTGTTTTTTTCTTGTGTATTGGGCCAATCCTTACTATATGTACATGAAGGATTGGTTATATCGTTGACTGTGGTGGTACAGGCTCTACTACTTAGTCTTTAATAGCTGGAGGAGTGGTTATATCATTGACTGTGATACTGAAGTTAATACTCCAGTACTTACCTTCATGCTTGCAGACAGATGACCACATTATGATACAGCTAAATCTGTCTCTTACAGGTCTTTTTTTTCACTTGACAGGCCCATGATCAACTCCAAAGACCATTAGAAGTCCATGCTTTTGAATGGATCGAAACACAACTGCCATTTAATAATTTGATGTAAAAATGGATAATCAAGACTTTATTATCATATGTATAGCAATGTTACTTGACAATCAATCAAAACTTCAAAAACACACTTCGCTGAGAATAAAGTAATTTAACTGAAATTTCAATATCATTATCTATTTTTTTAAAACTATTATAGCAAGAACAGGCAGCGATTTATCTAAATCTTACATGATGTATGTTATAATACTCCACTTACCTACATGTCTGTTGGCAGACGAATGATGATTGACCGCATTGTTTGACTAGTATACCCTCCTACTAATAGGCTGGTTATTCAACTTAAAGTAAAATCAACAACTACTCACAATATTATTCAACTATGGAAATATAGACAACTCAAACATAATATAGTACTTGGTACCCACCATCTCTCTGTTGACTTCCCCCTTGTCAGTAGTGCAGGACAAAAAACAACGTATAGACGGAAAATCATGTCCCATGTACACATTGGTGTTGGAGTTCGATTTAAGAGTAGGTTGTGGTGCTGCTGTCTGGGCAAAATTTCCCTCAAAAAACACTGTCCCATGTACATGTATGTGTGCACATAAAAGAGCCCTTGGCAGTTGGTATTTGAAATTAGTGTAGGCTGTAATGCCACTGTCAGCCCTCGGGGCAAAATTCCCCCATAGCACACTGTATGGGTATTTGAAATAAGAGAAAGCTACAATGCCGCTGTCATGGCAAAATTTCCCCATAGCACACTGTATGGTGTATGCCCTACTCCTATAGCCCAGTCAGAGCAGAACAGTGGGATACGTTAAACCATATTATATTTTATTCCCTATCGACTAGTTATTCAACTGGTTATAAAATCACAACCACTCACACACCCACCATCTTATTTTATATAGAAGAAATGTCGGTATGACTTGTTGAGTAGGCAGTATAACAGGTGGTTGTTATTGGCACCGATACAGTCCTTGTCTTCCTGTTAGACCTATATAAATAAAATCATAACCTACTTCTAGTGGGGAAATCGTGACATACACTATTCCAATTAGCCCCTTCCTTCCCGCTCCATTCCCCTTGAATGCTAGCGGGGAATCGTGCGCTCAAACATTTTATAGCTTTACTCATGTTACATATACACAGTGCCAGTTCGCATCCCCTTTCCCTCCAATTAGCCTCCTCCCCTCCAATTAGCCTCCTCCCCTCCAATTCCCTTTGAATAGATTATAGTTACACACTTCTATCACAATTTGTCCCTTTCCCCCACCCCATTTGTCTATATTCTCTTAAGTGGCAGACACACAAGGCAAATCATTCGGCGCCAAAATGTGCTTAGCATGTCCAAAGTCGCAATTGGCGAATTTGCATTTGCCCGAATGATTCACTTGAATCAATTGTGTTTGATATTTTTGGCCGAATTTTCATTCGCTGCATTTTTATTCGCCTAGTGTGACTCGTTCGCGAAAATATTACTCATTGGCAAATCATTGATGACAAGAAAGTCATGTGGTTTTTTTTAATACAATATGGCAACTGCCTGTTTATACTTTAACTCCTACATGTAGTGAAAAATAGTCCTCCTTCGCCATAGATTCCTTTCTACATACATAAATGTTCATGTCGTTGATCCAATGAAAATTTTAAAATATTCAAAATTGGATGCATTGTGATGTGGAATTCATAAATGAATGTATTTCATGAATGATTAAAAGAATCATTGTGCATGGCAACAGTTGTCATGGTAATATGAATAAATATAATTTTAAAGTCATGTTAAAGCTATAAATAGACATAAAATAACGATTAATAGGATTCTTCATCAGGTCAATGACTGGTGTTTGACCTTGATCTATATGACTAGAGCAACATGATACATTTTACTTCAAGGTCATGCTTTAGTACATTTACTTTTGTTATGAAAGTCAACGGATTGAAGTTTATTAAAAAGTATAAAGTGCTTTAATTCCTTTTGGGACTAATGTACACGAGTGATAATTTCATTTGTGCATTACCAGGGATGAGAATTTTTCCTGGACAGCAACAATGGCATTTCAGATTACTCCCCACAGAATTCCAGTTGGCAAGGGGTCTTTTATGTGCATGACAATTATATACATGTAAAAGGGAGGAACTCTGTTTTTCATTACATCCAAATGACTGCTAGATGCTTGTAGATGACCAGAATATTGCATGTTTTAACTCCATGCAAAGACTGGACGTGGTTGTTTTTATAAATTAATAAAAAAATAATAATATTTCCACTTTAAAGATAGGACCTTGTTGTTTGTTTTTTTTATGAATTAATAATATTTCTACTTTTAAGATAAAGACATTGTTTTTTTTTTATATAAATTAATATTATTTCTACTTTAAAGATAGGACATTGTTGGGTGTTTTTATAATTTAGTAACAATATTTCTACTTTAAAGAAAGGACATTGTTGGTTTATATAAAATTAATAATACTATTTCTATTAAAAAGTGGTTGAATGTTTTAATAAATTAATAACAATATTTCTACTTTAAAGATAGGACATGGTTGGATGTTTTTATAAAATTAATAATACTATTTCTACTTTAAATATAGGACATGGTTGGATGTTTTTATAAATTAATAACAATATTTCTAGTTTAAAGATAGGACATTGTTGGGTGTTTTTATAAAATTAATAATACTATTACTACTTTAAAGATAGGACATGGTTGGATGTTTTTATAAATTAATAACAATATTTCTAGTTAAAAGATAGGACATTGTTGGGTGTTTTTATTGATTAATAATACTATTACTACTTTAAAGATAGGGCATGGTTGGATGTTTTTATAAATTAATAACAATATTTCTAGTTAAAAGATAGGACATTGTTGGGTGTTTTTATTAATTAATAATAATATTACTACTTTAAAGCTTAACATCAGTCAAAAGTGATATATGTTACTGGTTTGTGATTGGGTGTGGTCGAGTATATAGAACAGCTTGTCAGTATTAGAGTATTTAGAGTCTACTTTGTTCATCATTATTACAATACTTAGCTGGATATTAGAGAACAACCCATGTCTCCTGATGTCCATTAAAATCACATCTAACAGCGGGTGGTAGTTTGAAAATACACACAACTGACCTTTTACTTTTTTACGGAAATACTTATTTACCCTAGTGGCCTAGTCCAACATTTAACAGACTTGAATAACTGAGTCACCTACTTACTAATAAACTCCAAGCACCTGATTCACTCACCAGAGGGATTGGGTGGCCGAATGGCTTAACTTCTTTACTTAAGATTATAAAGTCTGTCATTGGAGTCAAGTTGGTGGTTTCCATTCTCAACCTGTGAGTGACGAGGAGTAGGGTCGCCTGTCCTAACTCTTGGGTTTTCTCCTTGCTCACCAGTTTTCTCCTCAATGTTCGGGAGAATTGTTGAAATAAATTGAACCAGGTTTTGGTTCCGAAATGTCCTTGTTGGTGTCGAGTGGATGTTAAACCCCTCTCTCATATAGTTCATAGACAAAAGCATACGGTTCTCCGCCAATTCAAGTTAGATTAACATGAAACTTTGCGTGCTTGTTCATTGGACAGTTGCACATTGATTGACTGACTTTGGTTTTGTTATGACATTACAGTTCCGTGATGGCATTGATGATGTAATGCTGGTTCCTGGTTCATAGTATGCTCAAACTTGTTTTAAAATATAACATTTTGATATTGAAATACATATGGTGTCTTGTGATGTAAATATGGTGTCTTGTGGCATAAATACTGCGTCTTGTGACACAAATATGGTGTCTTGTTACATAAATATGGCGTCTTGTTACATAAATATTATGTCTTGTGAAATAAATGTAGTGTCTTATGAAATAACTATGGTGTCTTATATATAAATAAATGTTTGTGTTATTTCAGGTGTACTATGCAAAGAAGAAACGTCGAGCACAGGTAACTCAGGGTGACGAAAGTGGCAATAAGAATCGTAAAGTTAATGTTCATTCATATAACGAGGGTTACGACGACGCTAATCATGATTATATGGTGAATCCTGGGGAGAAATGGTTGGAAAGATATGAAATAGATTCATTAATAGGAAAAGGATCTTTTGGTCAGGTAAGCTATACTTGAAGTAACTTCTAAATTCTGTTTTACAGAGATAATGTGAAAGCCTTCTTTTAACTTTGTGCAAGATGACTGACCTTTAATTAAGTTCACAGATTTGGCGCCGATAACGTGTGTCTTGTTTACATCAAACGTATTAATACAAAATGGTCATGGCAGAATTGGTACCTTTTAGTCATATTACGCCTTCACATACTATTTTATACACCGGTACCTATTTATACTAAATAGGAAATATTGTCATTTTACGCCTTCACATACTATTTTATACACCCGGTACCCATTTATACTAAATAGGAAAAATTGTTTTATCCAGATATACTTTCAACACCTTTATTTTTTTCTTAATAATTTAAGAAATTGTTTTAGAATTTAGTTTGCCTCGGGTTCTAAGGGAGACAAGTGATCTGAAAACTGAGATTGTTACTTGTTTCTATTTATTGGTTGCTACTGGTAGTGGTAACCTTTAAACACCATGTGAAAATGAATCCGATTTATACTGAGAAATGAGTGATTATCTTGATAAAATTTGTGAGTGCGTGCGTGCATGTTTTGATGCCTATAGAGAAGAATGTACCTATCAGTGTGCAACATGTTTTAATGGTCGAGGAATGAAGAATAGCAGACAGAGAAAATCTTGATTGGTACCATCTTGTCTGGTTGCCATATGCACACAGGTCATAGGTTGCCGGATAAACATTACACCAGCATGTAATACTAGTCTTGATCTCCCAGATGATTATGTCACTATTATACAAGAATAGCCTTGTTTATACATGACCTTTAAAGACGATGAAATGTATTTTAGCGGAAGTAAGCTCAACAAGAAACAAAGTTCATCAGAAATCTCAATAAAGCTGAAGTCCCATCTTCATTAGCCCAGTCGGTGCAGAAAAAAAACTCAATAAATATTATTCTGGAAATAATTGCGATTTGAGTCGCTATTTTGCCGAATGTCTGGATATGCCTGACTTCAAAAATTTTAAATTAGAATTTGAATTTGATATAAAATATAAAATTATTTCATATGATATCCCTAGTTAAAAGTTTGATGTCAAAGTGGATTTCATTTGAATTTCTAATCAAAAAAATATTATTAGAAATAGAATGTACTAAAATGAATTAAATGTGTGTCGATTTTTTGGTGCATATTGCATGAATTTGGTTACCGAGTACATTGAAATTTAGTTTAGTTCAAAAAAATGTTTTATATTCTACTAAGAGGTCATTTGCTCTGAGGGGGTCTGTGGGTAAGGCTTTGGTCCCTGGGTTCTATTCTAGTGCTGGCTGAGAAAATTCCTTGCTCTGTTTTTTTTAAACTATGGTTTCCCCTTGTCAGTAGTCCAGCATGAGGGCCTGGCAAGGAACAGTGTTTTTATCATTCAGATTAGACCACAAAAAAACAAACCCAGGCCATGTCCAATTGAATAAAAACCTCAACACACACAAAATTTCCCTCAAGAAAAAATAAATGTTCAGATGGGACCAAAAAATAGAGGTCCTGTCACCTGTGTAGCGTACACATTGTCGTTCACTGTTAGAATTCAAAGTACAGTAGTCGCTTTCCAGACAAAATTTCCCTTATGGCACACTGCATGGTGCATGTCCATCTTCATTAGCCTTGTTGATGCAGAAGAGAAGGATGTTAAAACCCCATTACATTTCATTTCTAAGACAATTTATTCATTTCTTTAATTTTGACTACTGGACATCATAAGATTAATAAGTAGAATCATTGTCAGGTCTTGTTTGTGTCCAGTGGTCAAAACATACATTCAGTAGGGCCTACTTGTTTGAACCGGTTTCATTACCATTAACAACAACTGGTCACCATATTGTGACCTCTGAACTTTCACCTTATTTAACCGACCCCACATTGGACGAATAATTTTAAAGAGTTCATTGACCTTGTTAATTACTATTGAAGTTGAAGTAATTGAGATAAATGCTTTTGAAGTCGAGTTAGTAGTTGCCGGGAGTAGCTTTTTGAAGATTGTACTTAGCAGGGTTTACTCTTGAATTGAGCGAAAGGAGATTTAAAAGATTTTTGTCAATGAGATTTAAAAGATTTTTGTCAATGAGATTTAAAAGATTTTTGTCAATTGAAAATTTTGCAGCATTTGTCTACTCTGCTGAAAATTTAAATAAGCCAGCACAACCTATAAGTGTTGGATAAAATAGGTCCCATGTTCGATCTCGGTGTTGGCCGGCATTCATCTGGAATTTCCGACATGGTTTCACCTTGGTGGTGACGTAGAACGGAGGGCCTGGCAAGGGACAGCATATAGTTGATTGAATGGAACGAAAAACCAAGGTCCCGAGTACATATTGGCGTGCATTTAAAAAAAAACTTGACAGTTTGCATTCAATAACAGTAGGCCTTAATGCCGCTGTTCCTGCAAAATTTCCCTCATTCATAGTATTGCACACTGTATGGCATATGCTCGTCTTCTTTAGTCCAGTTGGAGCAGAAAAGTAGGACGTTAAACCCCAAATAACCAGCCAAGCTCAAAACCAGTGCCTAACCTTTAAACCAACCAGACTATAGGATACAGTGTATAGACCACTATTCAGTGCTATTTATATTCCATAACTGTATACAGATCTATTCTCACTTGACTGGTCAGTGGTGTTACTAGCTGGACCTCTATCTAGGTCATTTGGTCACTTGAGGCCAGTGTTTTTTTTATACAATCAACTCTAACCCCTGACCTATAAAATATGTATGGAATGTACAATGTTTGTTGGCTAGTTAATGGGAATTTTTTTTATTATGGAGATGAGGTTCTCTAGTTCAGCTGAATATTTTAATAAAAGATATTTATCTTAATATTTATGTGGTTAATTGCAATTTAACATTGATGCCAGCTCTAAAGCAGTAAAAAAAATTAGCTGGGCCTTTTGAGGGGGGGGGTACATAATTTTTTAGAAAAATGTTTTGGCAACCATATTTATTTATTAATTAATAGAAAGATAAAAAATGGAAATATTTCTAGAATAGAAAAAAAAAAATATGCAAATTTTTTCCAGTTACATTAGATTTGATATTGAATAAGTGTTTATCTGATTGATTGAGATCTAATTCAAACCAGCTTCAAATGATACAGTTCTATTTTTATTCCTGAGCAATGTTTTGTCTGTCCAACCTCATGGGTTTTCTCTGGGTTTCCCCCCACTGCTAAAACAACACCAAGGTGCAAGCAAGTTATTGAAAAAGATTGAATTCTAGTTATGTCGAGTGAATGTTAAACCCATTTCTCCCACTCGCTCTTTATCAGAGTGCAGGATGGAGGGTCTGGCAAGGAACAACGTATAGTCGCTCGGATTAATGATCCCTTGGCAGTTGGAATTCGATATTTTCCCTCATACCACACTGCATTAGCCCAGTTGGACCACATCAGTAGGACGTTAAACCCCATTTCATTTCGTTTTCATCTCTCTTTAAACAAGCAATTGTATCCGTCTATTTCATGTTTTAAAATTACTAAATATTATTGTAATATTCAATGACATTCAAATATTTAAATCGTTAAGTTTTTTTTAGACAGAAATAATTATCCCATGTTATTTAATGATTATGTGAATTTAAAGATTATTATGTGAATGTTGTATCTAAAAAGATAACATATTAGGGAAAAAAAGTGTTTGATTTAACATAAACCTGACAAACTTTTAAAAACATTTATATCATATAAAATAAGCCTTTAATATTGTACATGCCAACAAAATAACAAAATGATTATCTTGTTCAACAACAAAGTAATGATAACACAAGTATATTGCCTAATTCTGGCCTTAAAACAAAAGTATCATTATCGACAGAAAATGGTTCTAAAAACTTCATTCCCCACGTCTTCATACCTCAAAATTTTGTTGATTGAAGATGGACCTTGTTTTTATTGGTGATGTTTTTGTAATAAAAAATATTTTTTCCCGTTTATACCATTTTGTTGATTACGAGTATCTTCTAAGTAAGATTATATTTATAAATACATGCAGTTATCAAAAATATTATCAAATATAGAATTTGTTTTTAGCCAAAACATGCTGCGCTCTGAAAAGACGAAATGTTTTGGACTATTTAACAGTGCTGAACGTTCAAGATGATTATTTAAGAAATAAACATATTTCAATTCGTTTCATGACATCTAGAAGCATTCTGCGCACACAGAGTACTGTTTTGAGAATAGATCTGTGATTGAATGGCTGCCATGTTGAAAATTATTCTACTATTTTATTGTGCGATTAAATACCTTGAGTTATTAAATAACAGAGAAGTAGTTATTTTTGTGATTTACATAATTTTTAAATCAAACTCCAATATTCTAAAGATTAAATTTTCCGGTACTGCCAAAATTTAAACAAATTTTAAATTTGATCTGTTCCTAATATTTGAAACTATGTTATTTTGCCAGTCCCGACTCTGTTAAAATCCAAGCTCATGTGTGTAAAAAAAAAGGAAAGAAGTGATCAATAAATTAAAGAATTTGATATAATTAGAATACTCCCCATCTGGTGGGATCTACTTGTCTTGATGTACTGGACTAATAACATCAGACTATATCAACACCTGGATATCAACACCTGGACGTTCTTATCTATAACAATAATATCCAGTTATTATTGGTTTGTATAGCATTCAACTCAACTTACACAACAGCTGGTTTTATGATTATTCTTACAAAAATTTCAAATATTAACAAAGTTTTTAACAAAATGTCACGTCTTCAAAAGGTAACATGTTTTCATGTACTTACATCAGGTTCATACAAACAACAAGTTTACATGACTCCTGTATTGAAAGTGACTTGCCAGTAGTTTAATTTAGCAATAAGTTTACATGACTTCTGTATTAAAATGGACCCAGTTTAATTTACCAACAAGTTTAAATGACTCCTGTATTGAAATTGACAAGTTTGCATGACTCCTGTATTGAAACTGACAAGTTTATGGACTCATGTTTTGAAAATGACCTAGTTTGATTAAAATCCAATCTTGTCCCATAATATTATTCATTAGCCTTGATGGTGTAGCAAAGTAGGTCATTAAATGCTCTTTCAGTTGACAACAAACTGTTTTCTTTTGATTAAAAGTCAACCATTGTTTGATTTTCACAACTTGGATTCAATTAGATTTAATGATTTAACTAAACACTTATTGGTGGTGCTTGCTTGTTCATATCACCTGCTTGTTTATATCTTTGTGAACTGAATTAGATTAATGAACTGATTCAACTTTCTTAATATTGTAGTTTGCAAAGGATTTAAAATCCCTCCTATGACCATCAGCTGGTTTTAAGTTAATCTTCCGATTCTGACTGGGCTAATTGTTGACGCAATACCTGGTAGCCTTCTGAGTTTAACTGCGACATTTTCTCAGCCATTGTATCAAATATATACAAGACAGTATATGGCAGCCATATTGTTGTTATGACTGACACTCATGTCATATTCGCTAGTTTGTTCCGGGATACGGTCAGTAGGGCTGATTCAGTCTAGGTTTAGTCTTGGTAAACAAGCGATTGGTCAGCTAGGCAAACAAACCTGACCTATAGTCGTTGGAACAGGTTGGTTCAATCTTAGCAACATGAAATTGAGTTAAATACCTGTGGACATAAGTCATTAAGCCTGGTTGTCGGTAATCTACAAATCTTCTAAAAGTACAGTTAAAAATACATTTCTTCATGTCCAGGACAAGCACGGTAGTCAGTACACTTAAAAGTATCTGCGTGTCTAGGACAAAACCTGACAAACATATTCCTACATATACGTTTTTTTTTTTTAGAACCTTTTTGATATACAATTAATAAACAATTTTCATTAATTAATTTGTCTGTTAGATGTAAAAGTCCCAGTTTAAAGTATTCTCTGTTTTAATATTTTTCACAACCTATAAGGATTCCCCACCCCTCCCGCCTCAAATTTTTTGATTATTATTCCATGGGTTGTTGCCCTTGATCAGTGTTAAAATATATTGAAAATAAAAATGAGACTGCTTGGACAACTTGGCTGCTGTCGGGGTATTTTTGTTGCCTGGCAACCCTATCTTTAAAGTCTAACCCGGTTGGTGCTGAAGAGTATGATGTCAAACCCCATTTTATGTTGTTGATAATGGAAGTAGATTTGTTGTTTATTGTAATACCTGTCTAGTATTGTTGTCATGGAAATAATATTTATTTATTGTGATTACGAATGTGACTAACCGGTTCCTAAAAACACCAACACGTACCGTACGTGTGATTACGAATGTGACTAACCGGTTCCTAAAAACACCAACACGTACCGTACTGTTAATATTGTCAAGAACTTTCATCATAGTTCACACATCAATATTGACTGGTCATTGTACTCATTGTTTTATTAATGAAGTTAATTCACCTTGTTGTATGTTGACACTAACTATGCAAGATATCAAGGCGAAGGCTCGGCTGACACACTCGTATCAAGGCAAATAATTTCTCCTCACATTGCATACGTAAAAAAATGAAAATACCTGTATATCTTCAGATATTTTTTTCACCTACATTCATCCAATTAACAACGAACAAACTCCACTCTAATCTGATACATGTACGCACATAAATGAACAGAAATATTGTCTCTGAGCTTCGGGTAAACTCCCCCCTCCCCCCTTAAAACGCCTCTGTAATCGTGACACCATGATATTTAATATTTTTGTATGATATATTTCAGGTGGTGAAGGCGTATGATCATAAAGACCAAGAACAAGTGGCCATTAAAATCATCAAAAATAAGAAACCATTTTTAAATCAAGCCCAGATAGAAGTCAAATTATTAGAATTGATGAATAAACATGATACAGAAAATAAATATTATATAGGTTAGTATGATCCTCACCAAAACATCAACATTAGGCTTGGTTATTTTTGCAGTCATTGTTTTCTGTATTTGGGTGGTGAGCTGAAAAAAAAGTTATCCTTTATTAAAGTTGCAAAAGTTTCTCTACTAAAAAGAGCATTGTTAAATGAGTTATGTCATTATGAGCAGACTGATTCCTTTCATTAGAAAACAACATTTGGGATTTGATAATGAGTACATCATACACAATTAACAGTGACTTTTCATCATTTCTTTGTCAATGATGTTTAGAAAAAAAATAATGGAAACTATGGGAACTGATTTTCCGCTGTAAGGTGGTCAGCAAAATACTCTCTGTGATCAGGACTCCTAACTCGGATGTTAGATGGCATTCAAGCTTGATTGAGTTCCTTACCAAAGTGGGTATAAGAACAATCACAGCTTTGGGAGTATAAAGCATTTACATGGACAAAACGTTACTTAAAGACAGGCCATGGGGCCCTTTTGTGGTTAACACCAAACGTAAAGAGGGGGGGAGTGTGGTTTGTCTTACTCGGCAAGGCTCACAAGGAAATTGTGTTTTAGCGTTCAACGGAAAATCGTCGGTGTACGGTACTTAAAGATGCATTATGTAAGATTTAGATGAACTGGTCATTCTTGCTATAATAGTTCCAAAAAGATAACTAAAAATTAATACATTAAAAATTTCATTCAAATTACTTTTTTCTGCTGTGTGATGTTATCAATGTTTAAAGTTTTGACATAGATTGTTTATTATCGCAGCATCGTTACATGTTAATTGAAACTATGCCTCCATTTTTAAATTAAATCCTTCAATGGCCACCGTATTTTAATATGTTTACATCTACGCCATCCGATTGTCTAGAGAGTTGATTATGTCATTATGGGGTTATCGTGTGAATCTTAGCTCTTATAAAATGCATTCTTTAAGTCTGTTTCAAGTATTTTCATATGAAATATTATTATTTTATTTTTCAGTTCGGTTGAAGAGACATTTTATGTTCCGTAACCACCTGTGTTTAGTGTTTGAACTATTATCTTATAATTTATACGAATTATTACGAAACACAAACTTTCGTGGCGTCTCGTTAAATTTAACCCGGAAATTTGCTCAACAGTTGGCCACGGCATTGTTATTTTTGGCCACCCCAGAATTGAATATAATACATTGTGATTTGAAACCAGAGAATATTCTACTGTGTAACCCAAAACGTAGCGCAATAAAATTAGTGGATTTTGGAAGTTCGTGTCAGTTAGGGCAAAGAGTGAGTATAGTCTTTATTTCCATTTTTATACGGCCAACAATTATATGTGGTCATATACTTTTGTTGCTGTTATCACCGTCCATCGGTTGATCTGTTTTCCACAAATGATTGTGGATACTCTAGAGGCCAAATTAATCATCTGATTGACCTAATATTTATACAAATGGTTTATGTCCATTATACAACGAAGGTCGTTGGTCCCATTACCTAAATAAAATAAATTTTTGACAACCTTTGTTGACTGTCTGGACAATTCAGCTATTGTGGCTGTATGTTTCATAGCCTGGCAATCTATCTGTACTTTATAAACACTGATACAGTATTCCTTATTATGTCTTGTGAAAAGAAAATAATTTCTTAGTCTTAAAATAACCAGTGAATAATTTATAGAAATTGTTTAAAATGATCTTCGTAATCTTAAATTTGTTAATCTTTAAGTTGTCTCAATATCATCTAAGGTTATCTGAAGTTAACATAAATATCACCTCAGTTAGCTAGAATTATTGACAAGTGTCTTGCATGAGACAGGTTATACTTATTCATAATATAACATCTGATACAACTTCTCATTCATTTGGAAAGTTTGAACAGCTAAGTATTCAGGTTGAAATGTTAAAATTAGTGAGAAAAATCAAAAGAAGTGACCTAACCACATTCGTAACTGATCATCTAAAGGACAAACTAGAAATGTTTGTTTAAAATTCTTTTCTTTGTTTTTGAACGCTTTTATTCTTTTTTTTTTCTTTTTTTTTTTCGTAGTTTGAATTCTTTAAATTTTTTTGTCAGAAGAGTAAATATTGTTTGTTTACCGACTATGTGCAGCGCAGTCTGGGATGTGACATAAACACCTTTACAAAGATTAATTGTAAAAAAATTCCTAAATTGACGAACGACTGTAAAACATTTTCTTTGAAATATTTAATCAGCTAACGAGCTATTTAGCAAAGATGTGCTCCCGTGTAATTATTGATAATTTTTGTAAAATTGATGAAATTTTGACGTCATGTTAAGCATGCTTTAAGTAAGTGAGTATCAGATTAAGAGATTATCTCTTCCATATCAGGAACCAGAAATCTAATGTTCTCCTTAATCTTTAATAAAGTGTTTTTGATGTTATGTTACATGATATAGGTATACTTAGCTGTTAACTGAAATTAACTTATTCTGATGATAAGATATTTATAATGAATAATTTTTAATATGAAAAGAATATGGTTGTTTGTTGCTAGGGCCTATTAAGGAAATGTGTCTAGTATATGTTTGGTAGCATGCTACATATCCCCTGACCATTTGAAATTGAAATAGGAGTAGTCCATAGTGTAGCTATCGAGGCAGAATTTCATGCATAGCACATATGTCTGTCTTCATTAATTAGCTTGGTTGCTACCCAGAAAGAAAGTAGGATGTTAAACGCTATTTGATTTTCAGACAAAGTAAAAATATACCCTCTGAAATCAGGGAAAATCTTTGTTGTAAACCAACAAATATGCCATCTTTGTTTATTATTTAGACTTTATTTAGAGCTCAGTTAGAGATAATAATAAATAATAATAAAATGTCCAATTATAAAGCGCTAAATCCATAAGAAATCATAGCTCATAATACACAAGTGTCAGATTTATATGATGGACATCTATGTCGGTTTAGCCGTCTTCATTATCCCAGTTCGAGCAGAAAAGTAGGAAGTTACATCCCATTGAATTTCTATGGAGGTTTAGAGGTAGTTTATTCCTATTTAAAGATGCCTTGAAAAGTTTGATTTACTAAATATTAAATCAGGATAAGCTCAAATTCGCAGTCTCTTTTATAATTTCAGCTTCAAACTGTAGGTCTGTAGGGCTTGGAATTAGACTTCCTCAACATCCAAGCCTTCCGTTGTAAGATAAAAATTAAAAGATGGTCGAGATATTAAACTTTATTTTCAAATTTGTGTTTTATTTTTCAGATATACCAGTACATTCAGAGTAGATTTTATCGATCACCGGAAGTGTTATTAGGCATTCCATATGATTTAGCTATAGATATGTGGAGTTTAGGCTGTATTCTTGTTGAAATGCATACCGGGGAACCATTATTCGCTGGCTCAAATGAGGTGGGTTCTAACTTGGTATTCTAGTACATGTATTTTATTGACCATGTAGTTAGTGAACTGGACTTATAATTAGAAGTTTCATTAATGTAATTTATATATTTATAACCCTACCAGCTTCAACACCAAAACCACCAATAAGATCTATCCATCTCCCCCACCCCCCACCCCCACCCAATAACCATCCCATCCCCCAAGAAAGTCTTGACTTTCATGACTCATCTTGCAATAGACTTATTTCAAGAAGTAGAAATCCCTCCTTAAATAAAGTGTTCACCCTTGCCTTTAATATGTAAAAAAGTTTAAAATGAAAATATTTATTTTTACAGTTTGATCAGATGATGAAAATAGTAGAAGTTCTGGGAATACCACCGGACCATCTCCTAGATCAGGCACCCAAATCTAAAAAATATTTTGAGAAAAGCCCAGATGGTTCTTATGTGTGTAAAAAACCTAAAGATGGAAAAAAAGTAAGTAATAAATTTCAGAAATGGAAAGTAAGCCTGAAAACAAGGCACCTGTCCTGCATAAATTCAGGCACTAACTTTGTTTCAATATTTATGATACATGATACATTAAAGTTCAAATTGTCAAGTAGCCTACAACTAAAACAGCCAGGCCTGCAGAGCTTCCCAGGCTGTATTTCATATGCTCATTATTATATGAGAGTGAGAGTATGATATGCCCATATATTATTATATTTGTGGTAAAACTTTGAACATGATAGAACAAATTAATGAATTTTAAATGTGGTCTAAGGGGAGATAACTATGATATAAGACAGACTTGTCTATGGAAGGAGATTGATCACTCGTTCTCACCTGAACTCAATTGGAATTTAAGAAGTCTGACCTCTCGACCTCAGACATGTCTAGTTCTGTTTATTCAATGTTTACTCCATCTCGTTTCCAATGTGCATGGTCAAGTTGCGATCATAGCCTACTGATTCTGGTCACAAACGGTCTGTCCGCAAGACGATAATGTGAACAAGTGCTTAGACCCAGTATGGTACTACTACCATGGGAGTAATAATATAAACGCTGTTTGTGGTTATTGCGATCCATCTTCATAAGATCGGTTGGTGCTAAAAAGTGGGATGTTAAACCCCATTTCATTTTGGTTTGTTTATTGTGACGATATAAAAGGATGATTTATCAGGTTTAATTTTTTTTGTGTAATAAATATTTAAGATCATGTCTTATTATTCCATTTTATTATTTCAGTATAAACCGCCAAATTCACGACGTCTTCACGATATCATTGGTGCCGAATCGGGAGGACCCGGAGGACGCAGAACGGGAGAACAGGGTCACACTGTCGCTGACTATTTAAAATTTAAGGATCTGACGTTACGAATGTTGGAGTACGACCCGAAGAAGAGGATCACGCCATACTACGCCTTACAGCATAATTTCTTTAAACGGACAACAGATGAAAGTACGAATACCTCAAATAGTACGTCCACTAGTCCTGCAATGGATCAGACTGTATCGAGTTCTACAGGTAGTGCTCTATACACCCCCCTTCCCCCAAACTCTCCCTGCCCTTTCTCCATATCCCCCTCCCCCCTCCTACAGCCACGTAACATACACTAACCTTTTAATACTCCTGCCCCGAACCTCTCTTCCCATCCCATCTCTCTCATTTCAAATTCTCTGTTCCTTAATTTTGGTTCTCTTTTTAACTTTTAACCTTGCTGTCTTTCTTCTGTCTTCTCTGTGGTCATATAATATAAATAGAGGTTAGAATTCAGTGTTACGTCATAATAGAGTGTTTAATAGTACATAGAGTAGACTTAGATAATATAAATCATTTGTATTAGATAATAGACAGATTATAAACCAGATGGACTTGGATAATATATAATCATTTGTATTAGACAACTGTTGGACTTAGATAATATATAATCATTTATATCCAAGCTAACTTTCTTACGCATAAAAAATCCTTGAAGAAAAAAGACGTTGAAAATTTTCCTTGACTAACTAGATGTGCAGATATATATTAAAATTACATTACACATTGTAGTAAAATAAATTAGAATTAATTTAGGTTATAAGATTCTACAAGTTAAGTTAAAAAAAAAGATTGAATATTTTCTACAAGTTATTTAAAAAAGATTAAATACTTTCTGTAAGTTAGTTAAAAGATTGAATACTTTCTGTAAGGTAGTTAAAAGATTGAATACTTTCTGTAAGGTAGTTAAAAGATTGAATACTTTCTACAAGTTTGGTTAAAAAAAAGATTGAATATTTTCTACAAGATTGGATAAAAGATTGAATACTTTCTGTAAGTTTTTAACTTAAAAATAACTATCTTGAAATCGTATATACACCAAGAACTAGATAGATTAAATTTGATTTTATCTCTGAATAGAATAATAGAATATATTTGATTACAATATATAGATCGATCAACATTGGTAATTAATTTCATTTAAGGGTCGAAGAAAAAATGCAGTTTTTCCAATTTATTTTTGTATAGTTAAACAAAACAATTTAAAAAATATATTTGTTTGTTTGAAATATTTCTCAAATTTTAATTTTAATTTTTGTTTGCTACAAGCGTTGTTTTGGATTTAATATTAGTGTTTGTTGCACATTTCTATTTATTGTTATGGATTATTCGATTTTTGCGGAGTTTGTTTTGGTTTTTATTTCGGATAAAGTTTATTTTTAACAAGAAAATGATTTTAATATTTAAAGTATATTAGTTGAACTGAGAATTAAGTGTAAATGAAGAAAGTTTTGTCTGTTTTTATCGCCTGCCTGTAGGACTCAATAGTCTAAATAAATATTACGGTTTGTATTCTATTCCATCCAAGGCTTTCAAATTTAAATCTTCTTTCGATCGGGGGAGGTGGGGGGCGGTCTAGTGGTTTAATGCATGCACATGAAATCATAAGGTCTGTCATCGAGTCAAATGGCGTGGTTTTGATGCCTCGCTTGCACGTGACAAGGTGTAGGGTCGTCTGTTCAACCTAGTGGGTTTTGCTAACCTGGAGAACCTGTGTTCAATCTCAGGATCTTCTGACGGAGTTCCCCCTTGTCTGTGTTGCAGGAGAGATGACCAGGCAAAGGACAATGTATAGTTGTTCGGATGAGACAAAAAACAAGGTCCTTTGTACACATTGACATGCACATAAAATGAACCATGACTTTTGGAATTCAATATAAAAATAGTGCCGCTGTTTGGGCATTTTTCCCTCATAGCACACTGTATGGCGTATGCCCGTCTTCATTAGCCCAGTAGATGCAGAACAGTAGGACGTTAATCCCCATTTCATTTCATTATTATACACAATGCCCATATGAAAAATAAAAATGCTGATAGTAACACAATAAATAACAAGAAATAAAACCATGACGATTAACCATTTTATAATCGTGAACACAGACGGACACATATGAAATCTGTATTAGTGGTGCCCCTGCATTTTGCTATGATGGAGATTTTGCGCGGACAACAGCACTGCTGTCTGCTCTTCTATCGAATTCCGACTGTCGAGGGATCTTTTACGTGCACTCCAATTTGTACACAAGACCTCTATTTTGTTTGTCCTATCTGAACGACTATACACTCCCCCATTTTGAGACTGACTATACAATGTTGAACCAACCAGGGACAGATTTGGTGCTAGCAACCCTTAAAAGGACCCCTCATTGACTGTAAATGGTGCGTTTCAAGAGTAGATCCTGAGAACCAAACCTCTAGAGACTACTTTGCTTACCAATTTGGACAAAATACGACGTAAAAAGGGCCCGCAAAATATGTGAGAATATTAACATCTTTAGGGTCCCCCAAGTTTACCATACTCGCACGCTCTTTTTCAGTTATTCTTGGAACCAGTCAGACATTATACCCCATTTTATTTCTAATAGGATATTACTCATTCAATACAGGGAAACAGTTTATGATATAAATGTGTATATTGTATCATAGTGTTTATATTTATATTAAAGTGACAAGACCTTGGATTGTATTAGAATATAAAAGAATTGTATTTATCTAGGCTAATTATATATTTTGATATATATATATATATATATATATATATGGACCTGGAAATACGGCTTTAGTTGAATGCGGACCTGGAAATAAGGCTTTAGTTGAATTTGACAAAATGTCCGCCTGCGGAATTAGTTTCAAACATTTTGAACTTGGTGTCAGACACACAGAAAACTACAAATGACAGGCACTAGAGGAATTGTTCCTGACAATATGAATCTGTGCTTGACATTGTCCGTGACAGGTGTTTTATTTCTAGGCTTGTATATGTATATATATATATATGTTTGTGTTGTATTGACCAGCTTCCTCTCGTATCTTATAGTCATATTATTATTATTATGTAGAGTTGGAGAAAACATAGCAAACATCAAATATCTTGCCCGTCTTCATTAGCCCAGTCGGAGCAGGAAACCCCATTTCATTTTCATTTCATTTCAGATATCTTATAGTCATATTATTAATAATTATTATCTAATAGAAATCCTCGCAAACATCAAATATCTTATATTGTCATATTATTATTATCTAGTAGGATTGTTAGAGAAAACATCACAAACATCAAATCATGTTTATATAGACATGACAACTGTAAGTTCCCCAAAATTCTCAACTCTCAAACCTTCGTACTTCCCAACCAATCTCAGTATCAGGCAGTTTTATCGGACAATCAATAAGAGTATCGCATTTATCGACCAATGAAAAGGAGTATCACTTTTTCCATGCCTACTTGATCTCAGTATTAGAGAGTTTTATTTGACAATCAAAAAGAGTATTACATTTTTCCATCTTCACCTAATCTCAATATCAGGTAGTTTTATCGACCAATCAAAAGGAGTGTCACGTTTTATTGACCAATCAAAGGGAGTGTCACGTTTTTCCATCTCTACTTGATCTCAGTATTAGGGAGGTTATTGGCCAGTGTCAATTTTATCCGCCGACAATTTTTGTTTTAATCTTCAATCGATGTTAATTATACATGTTGCCACATTTTTGGAGATTGCCCTAATCCTAAAATCGTCCGATTTTAGTGCAAAAAAATCCCCTCACATGATCCAGCAAGACTTGTTTTTTGTTAATCGATCTCCTGAAGGGAAATATTTGAGGGTTTGAGAGATGATGATTTGTTGAGGTTGAAAGTTGAATTCAGAATTACAGTTAGATCATTGAATGTTTCTCATTATTTCAATGTTGGGTTTTGTTCAAAATTGTTCAGACACGAAATTTGTTTTTAGGTTTTTGACCTGATTTCAATGTTTGGTTGTTTAAGTTCATGTGATCTATCATTTTATGATTTTACTAATAAATACATACGACACAATCTTCTATAACCAGATGGGGCTGATTGACTCTTGTGATACAGTGTCAGGGGCCAGATTAAGGCATGGTCTTTGGAGACTGCATCCAACTGGTCTCCAGAGATTGAGGCATGGTCTTTTGGGGCTGCATCCTAATCCTAGGAGTCTTCAGAGATTGAGACATTGACTCTAGGGGCTGCATCCCACTGGTCTCCAGAGGTTGAGATATGGGCTTTAGGAGCTGCACCCTACCAGTCTCCAGAGATTAAGTTAAACATTATTTCTTTTTTTGTGAATGCTGAATCAAAGTAGCTACAGTACCTGTACATAATCTTAATCTGGTCCTGTACTGTGTTCTTGAGAAAAACCTGTATCTAAAAATAAATCATGATTGCGTAAATAAACCACTATGTCCGATCTTGGTATATAATGATGTACATATACCAATAGGATGACTTAATTGAAAGCCATGGTTACATAATATAATATATACCAATATGATAATTACCAATAGATTGATTGGAAGCCCTTATTACATATAATATATATCAATAGGATGATTTAATTGTGTCAAAATTAACAAATGATTTTAATTTAAACACCATTTATGGCTAAAAATTACTATAGTAAGTTTTATCCATGAATAGTGTTATTATAATTGATTGAGTCCCAATCACTACATGCCATTCAAAGAATATAACTAATGATTTGTTTTGTTGTTTTTCAGTGAGTTCTAGTAGTGGAAGAGCCCGCTCCGATCCTACTCATCAACATCATCCAAACGTACAGCCTCACTCTCATTCAGCTCATCAAACACGTACCAGTCAATTTTCTACTAATATGGAGTGTGAAAGTCCTGCGCAAAGACCCGGGGCGAACATTCTACATCGACATTTAGAACATCAACAGAGCTGGTCGGGGGTCGAAGGTCATGGACGTCATAGTAACGGATCACATTCCCACTCGCATCGTCATTCTCATCATAACATCCAGCATCAGTCTCCCCCGTCTCTCATGACGACCAGTCACATGAGTAGCAGATTGCCGCCAACAGGAAGTATTGTTATAGACAGTTCGAACTATGGATCGCGGCACGACTACACTGGTTCTGTGTCTTCCACTACGTTAGACTGTGATAGTAATTTATCGAGCGTGTCACAGGATCAGGCCACGCCTCTAGCTGGAACGGTTAATATGCAACTGACGGGTTATCCAGCCCAGTATAGTCAGTTTCCTCAACAAACATGGCCATCAGGAACTTTTCCCTACTCGTTAACAACTTCAACGGGTCCTGGACTAACTGGACACGAACAATCATCACAACATGGCCGGACTGCTAGTGAACGTAGTGACGAGTCACCCATGATGGGCGTGTGTGTTCAACAAAGTCCTGTCGCAAGCCATTAACGGCTGGCCCCTTTCTAGAATTTTACTCAAATTATAAATATCATGGTTGATAAGAATGAACGACGTCTTGTGATTACTACCGAGTTAACAGATAACGAAATGTTTAGTTTTGTACGACAGCCCCGAAGCCTTGATGCTCGGTGGTAAAATCGCATAGTTTGCTTATCTGTCGGCTGCAGTTGTATGCCTATATAAGGTGTTAAGGGGAGATAATTGCTAGGTTATTGGTGACAAAGTGAAGTTGGAAACTAAGGAATGTGGTTTATGAAGCCTACTACGTCACAAAAAAACTGAAAAAATATGGTTCTCAAATTTTAACTATAATCACACTATACGTACATTTAATGTAGAGCTACACTTTATGGCCATGTGACTGTGTGACGTAAGTGATACATTTTAAATGATGGTTTTAAACATAAGAAATATAACATAAATTTTAATGCAAACTGGGAACCTGAATTGAAAGTGATGACGTATTAGTGAAAGAAATAATTATCTTGTAAACCAAACGTGAATTATGAATAGTGACTGGCAATGTGTGTGCAGGCTGCTTGTGCTCACCAAGACGTTCAGTAAATCGCGGGTAATGGTTACCTTGAAGCGATGTCAGAAGGTTCAAGACAGGCAACGTTGGAGAAGACATTCAAAATGGGCAATACGATGCTTGAGATTGAAAGTCTACGATGGGCATTATCCCAGCAAGAAGAAACAGAACAGAGTTGAAATGGACAGAATCCTAAGAACAAATTATTATAACAAAACCAAACTTGTGTTTTTTTTTAAAAAAAATCAGTCATGATGCATATTTCTGTTTTAATATAACTTGTTAAAAACAAATACGACCAGATTTTTCAATGATAATGTACCTGGACTATGTCTAACCTTTTTCCGGTTAAGACGTCCATATTTGTAAAATGATATCGTACGTGTTGTCTATGAAATCGTGATGTTCGCGAGTAACGTTTAAAACCAAAGTCGAGCTAGTATTGAACAAAAGATAAAAAATCACTACTATAACTGCAGATCACATAAAAGACGAAAATGAAACTGAGTCCAGCTTATCATTGAATACCTAATTAATTTAAAAGACTGGTATGAACATGCCTACATTATGTATGAACAATCCAGTCTTTTATCACTATGTGTTACATATGATTTTAATGAATGCCGATTGGGCTCATTGTAAAAAGCTAGGTATTGACAATTCATTGTAAATATAGCAACCATGTAAATAGATATATAATATGTGGATTTCGATTGGTCCTGGG
This sequence comes from Patella vulgata, assembly GCF_932274485.2. Classification (NCBI taxonomy): domain Eukaryota; kingdom Metazoa; phylum Mollusca; class Gastropoda; family Patellidae; genus Patella; species Patella vulgata. Next base: position 34,978,415 of record NC_065886.2, on the reverse strand, counting down.
TTTGTATTGGTAGCCAATTGAAATGTAGCGAGAATGTTGATGATATTCGCAATAAATTGACAAAGAAATTGGAAGTAGAAAATGATAGATTTACAAATGAAAAGCTAGGATCTCTTCCATTTCCTCAATACATTGTTATAATCATTTCACTCATTGCCTAAACCTTAAGTTTAGCCAACTTTAAAAATAAATGAATTATTACCCAACAAAATCAAACCAGACAAGTTACTGGAAACGAAAATAAAATACATTGATAAACTATAAGGTTATCATTTTAAAAAAGCCTGTAAATGATCATCTTCTGAAACACAGATAGTTTTTTTTTTATAACATACAATGTATTCTCAGTTTATAAGAAAAATGGGTAAAATGAAATAAAATATCTACATCCAGCATTACTGGCTAGCATATGCCAAAATTATGTTGAATAATCAACGATAGAAATACATTTTACATAGAAATAGTTGTTGCATTTTGTGTATCAGTTATAATATTGTATATTTAGGATATTGGTTCTGATAAACATGAAACTAAGAAAAAGAAGTTAGAAGTTGCAATTTGAAACCATCTCTTCTAGTCTGGTCGTCACTTGATATTACCGTGTCGTATCACATCTAACTCTAACCTGTGTACTCGCAATAAGTCAGCAGTAGTTGGAACACAGAGTATAGGGGGTTAGGGTTCAGATTATCAGCATACAGGTATGTTCTGTGACACAGTTTAATAGAATGCTGACCCCCTAGTCTGTGAGTTCTGACTAAACTGTTAAACCTGGTTGGTAATAGTGAATGATTATAACAATGTATATATTGACTAGTCATATGTTATATGATATAAATAGAATAAATCACCAGCTATAGATAAATACACCCTATACACATACTGTATATACATACAACTATCAACATCTACTCAAACTCTACTTGCATTTTTAATCTACTTTTATTTTACTGCCAAAAATCTGTTTTGATTGGACCAAACTAGAACACGTGACTATATGAAAAGTCTTTTGATTTGTCTATACCCCATAGTAAAATTTCTAATCTATTTTCATTTTACTGCCAAAAATCTCTGTTTTGATTGGACCTAACTAGAACATGTGACAATGGAAACCGGATAAAAACATTAGTATTCTTCTGACTAAAATTGTCAATGTAGGAATTAAAATGTTGGTCATCTAGCTTCGTGTCTGTTCTCAAGCAGAGCTAATTGTAGACAGACAGCTTAAGTTTCTTATGTACCCTATAGTAATAAACACAGTATTCTTACTTATTTGCATAATAATATTAATAATACCAGGAATTCTAATTTTATTTTAATAACGTGCTTTGTTTTGACTGTTAAATTTTAAGTTATTATAATAAGGTTTTATTTGGAAATGTTATTTTAATTAAAACATAATGTGGATTAGTAGGTTGCAAAACGCAAGCTTGATCAACCTAAAAAAGGCTAATACCCGGTTTTCTATCTTCATTTGAACAAAAGAATATGAATAAAATGTGTATTAGGCTGTGGTAAATCAATACCTGATACCCTGCTATCAAATAAATTAAATGTGTATCAGTCGGTCCCAACTTAAAAAGTGATGCCCTGCTTTGCATTATTCTGTACAATGTATCTTGGGTGAATCATTGAAAGGTCTGTCATTGAGTCAGTTGGCATGTTTTCACTTTTCAGCTTGTACGTGACAAGGAGTAGGGTCGTATGTCCAACCTTGTGGGATTTTAAAAGGTTCTCCAGTTTCCTCCCACTGTCCCACTGTTGAAGACCCCACACGTGGAAGCAAATTATTGAAATAAAATTAAACCATATGTTAGTCTCGAAATGACATAGTTTGTTTCGAGTGGACATTAAACCCACCCTTCTCTCTCTCTCACTCTCTCTCTCTCTGACTGAATAAATAAAATGAAATTATTATGAGTAGTAGTACTAGTAGATGTTGATATGTTGTGTATGTAATAATGGCTGCTTTATGTAAATTTAATGGTGTGTAAAGCTAACCATTGATATTTGAATGTTTTTAAGGAACGTTCATACCATTATATATAATAACACTGTAATATAAATATAAATATATATATATATATGTATTGATCATTATTTATTAAATTCATGGTAAAATTTTTAAAACAAATATGTATAAAATAACAGAATTTTTAAAAGAGGCTTTTTTTTTTGTTTTAAACTTTTAACCCCCTCCCTGTTTCTTTGTAATAGATTAAAAAAAATTTTAATCCTTTATCTTAATTCCTTTACGACTATTCTGGAGTTTATTCATTATTTTAAAAACTTTTGCATGGTCGAATTTTTCTCCCCCTCTCTCTTTATGCTTGATTTAAAATTCATTAGTTAATAAAAAGAAATGAGAACTTTTGAAAATATCAGCTACTATGTAATGAAAATTCATTTAGAAAATACACTTAATGAAAAGATAACTATATCTACTATCTCCAAATTTTAAAATTTCAAAAGTCTATTCACAAAAGCTTGGATCTCTTAAAATGGATTATGAAGAAAGACTCCTAAGTTACTGTAACTGTATTAAGCAGGTTTTTTTAAAAAAATTAATCGATTCTACGAGATTTAGTTTTTGTTAATAACAGCCTTTTGTTATTCTCAAATAAAAAAATAAAGAGGTATTAATTGAGATTTAAAAATGTGCGGTTCCATTTATTAGTATAAATTTATTAGTATAAATTAGAGGCCAATAATGTTTTATGAAAAGATGGATAGCAGTTGAAAATGTTCATTGTCTTTGGAAATTCTTTAAATTGTAAAATATTTTTTAAACTCTGTAACCATGCATTGTGATTATAATCAGATAGAAATTTTTAAGTCTATTTAAGAAGTTTTTTCTACTATTTTTAGACAGAAGAAAAGGTTTTATTTTTAAGATGGGTATTTATGCAATAACTGTAGCTGCTACTACCATTCCTTACTCTTATCCTTTCATTGGATTTACATCAAATTTTGTCAGCTGAACCCTTGTTATTTTAGTTTCATTTGGAATAATTTCTTCTTTTTTTTTTATTCGTAAGCAAAAAATCATGATTAAATTATAGCAAGAAAGTTTGAAATCTTTGTTTTACCATCAAAGTTGAATTTATTTGTTATATAAAAATATATAATTATTTTGAATTTTTCATTAAAAGAAAAAAATAGATGATATTTTCAATTAGTTTTGTTTTATCATTCATAAATTCTATGTTTCACGGTCCTCAGAACTTTCGGAAGTAGAGAGGTATTTCAATTTTATAAAGACAAATCATAGAATTACCAGTATGTGAATTGCAACTTTGTTTTATTTAGTTAAAAAATAATTCTATTTTGAAAAATTGAATAATATGTTTGTTTTACCTGTAAGTGCATGTCAGTGACATGTCAGTTATGTCGACAGAACTTTAAAATAAATCTGTTTTTCTTCTTGTAATAGTTTGTCCGTGATAAGTAATTATGTTTAGTTTGTATTTTGAAATGGTAATGATAATAGTAGCCTAATCTTAACAACCCCTGGAAGATTGAACTATTCCTGTATTGTATATTAAACATGAACAGTTTTGGACAAGTTCATGCTATTTTAAGGAGAGTTCAAGTCAAATAAATGATATAGAAATATAATAGTTATATTGTGTTAATTTATTCTTCTAATATAAATAAAATATCTTAAGTTTAAAACTGTTCTCACTAGATCTCTCTTCATTTGGGTTTTATTCTTTGAACATTGAAGAGAAACTTGACCAGATATGTTATCTGCAATTTTAGATCTTTTTACACAAGGATGATTTCTTGTTGACCCACACACCACTTCCTATCACAAATCTGTCAAAAGGAGATAGTGGATCTTATTCATGAATACTTCTATCTCCCTTAAAACTTAGAATGATATTATTGGTAATATGATTTTAGACCGGTTTCATGAGTTAAGACCTTGATCCATATTATATACTGGCCTGACTTGGTTCAGATTATGGATAAGAATCAAAAAGGAAATAAAAGACTTGTAGTGGAAACATGGCTAACGGTCAATAAGAAATAAACGACTTGTAGTGGAAGCCATTCTTCAAGTGCAAACTATTTAAATCAAATGGAGTAGTTGTCTACGAGAAAAAGTTAATAAATAGTTAAGTTTATTATTAAATAAAGTTTAGTATATTTTAGTATAATTTCTGTATAATTTATAGATAATTACAGTATGTAGTTTTATCAACTACCCTGCTCATCATTGAACGCCTCGTACCTTGTAGTTTTAACAATACATGCATTAAAATCAAGCTCCTGCTTGCAAAATATACCTTTGTGTCTTCTTATTTATTATTCCATTGGTGGAAGCCACCGTGGCTCAGTAAGACACTGGATCACTAACCTTGAGGTGTTTGTAAGATCCTGTCACTGGCTAAGTAAGTTTATAGTGATTTTCCGGCATGATTCCCCCCTAGTCAGTTGTGCAGGACAGAGGGCCTGGCAAGGGACAATGCTCAGTTGTTCGTATGGGATGTAAAACTGAGGTACCCGGTACGCATTAGGCGTGCATGTAAAAGAACCCTTTACAGATAGAATTTGAAATAAGATTTCTCTCAGCTCATTCCCCGTCTTCATTAGCCCAGTCGGAGCAGAACAGTAGGATATAAAAACAACATTTCATTTCATAGCTCAGTCGGAGCAGAACAGTAGGATGTTAAACCACATTTCATTTCATAGCTCAGTCGGAGCAGAAAAGCAGAACGCTTAAACCCCAAAATCATTTCCATTTGTGGATGGGGGGGGGGGGGGGTGCGTGGCAAAATGGATTAATGCATGTGTTTGATCATAAGGTATATCATTGAGTCAAGTGGCGTGGTTTCAATTCCCCACCTGTACCGTGACATCGTCGCCTGTCCAACTTGGTGGGTTTTCTCTGGTTTCCTGTCATTGCTAAAAATAGGTTGCCAGTCAACGAAACATACGCCCACAGCAGCTAAGAAAAGTCAACAAGAGTTGTCCATAGTTTTTCTATTGTCCGTAATGAAAAATTTATAATAACTAAAATCTGATTAAGAGTAACAACTCATTATGTAATTATCCGAAAATCATTAGAAATTGTTTGGCTTTTAAGTTCTGCCCCATGCTAACGTTTAGTATACAAAACATTTAATATCATTTATTTAGCTGTTCAAGTTATCAAAATTCATTGAAAATCAATATACTTGTTCGTCTCAAGACCTTAAACTCTGTTTATCAATCTAAAGTCAATTGGATGATAACTTTGGTCTCTAGAGCATTCACAAGATTTTTCAAAGTGATCAAGGGCCATAACTCTGGTAGTAATTATCGGAAATCGGATATTAACTTTAGCCTCTAGAGCATCCACAAGCAATTGTGGATGCCGTACAGACAGACGGGGGTGACGATAATATACGACCACATTTCAATGTGGGCGTATAAAAAACTCTACGCGCAAGCGAATTATTGAAATAAAATCGAACCATATGTTAGTCCCGAAATGACCTAGTTTGTGTTGAGTGTACATTATACCTTGTGTCTCTCCATTTGTGGATGAGACATAACAATATAGGGTTTAAATGTCCTCCATTTCTGCAACAACCTTGGAAATACAGATAGGCATATGTAGTAGTCTATGAAATTTTGGGGGGTTGGATAGCCGAATGGTTAGCATGTGCGCGCTGTATCATAAAGCCTGTCATTGAGTCAACTGGCGTGGTTTCGAATCCCTGGTTGTACATGACAAGGAGTAGGGTCACCTGTCCAACCTCGTGGGTTTTCTCAGGGTCCTCCGGTTTCCTCCTACTGCTAAAGACCCCTACGCGCAAGCGAATTATTGAATTAAAATTAAACCATATGTTAGTCCCGAAGCGACCTGGTTTGTGTCAAGTGGACGTTAAACCCCCATTTCCTCTCTCTCTCTCTATGAAATTTTTTGCACTACAACAGCATTTCACCTACTATTCATCACCTGTGTGGAATGTGTGGACCTCAATTTTTCTTGCCATCAAAGTCTTGTGGATAGACTTGCCTCACAAGACAATTCCAGTATTGGGGAAAACTATCCTGGTTTTAGTAGCCACTGTAGATTTTTGGGATATGTTCACATGCCTGTTAGTGACAAAAGACCTCTGCATTCAAGAATATTATTCAATAAAAGTATGCAAGACTAGTTCCAAAATGATCTAGTGTTAAGTGGACACGATGCTGTATTTTTTTCTTGAATGTTACCAATGTAAGTTCCTGATGCGTGCGTTATAATGGAGATGATTTACGAGTTACATGTTCAATGTAACAATACTTTTATATTATGGTGGCCTTTTCCAGCATAGGCCAGACAAGCTTTATCGCTCCCAACAGTCTGAGCCATTAAACTATGGAAAAGGTTGGGCAGTTGTTAGACCAAATGGTATAAGATTCAAACACTGCCAGTTTTTCTCTTTGAAATAATAAACCAGATTAATGTCAATATCTATGCACAGTATATTATTCTATGTTGTTGCATTATACCCGAGTATATAAATGAAAACAGGTGGAGATAAATATATATAGCACAACAGTGTTGTAATATTTATTTAATGAAAGGAGCATCGTTATAGTTGATAGTGAAAAAAAATATCAAAAGAATAAAATAACAGAATCAAAAATTTAATAACAGCATTCACAAGTTATATTTCAATAGATTCAAGTAAATGGGTATATTCATCACAAACTGAACTGAAAGCACAGGATATATTTTACCTGGTAGCTATGGCTTTTGAAGAAAGAGAGAGAGAGAGAAATGGGGTTTAACTTCCACTCGACACAAATTAGGTCATTTCTGGACTAACACATGGTTCAATTTTATTTCAATAATTCGCTTGTGCGTTGGGGTCTTTAGCAGTGGGAGGACCCAGAGAAAACCCACGAGGTTGGACAGGCAACTCTACTCCTTGTCACGTACAACCGGGGAATCGAAACCCTGCCAGTTGACTCAATGACAGACTGTATGATACAGCACGCTCATGCTAACCATTCGGCCACCCACCCTTTTTGAAGAAGGGAACTCAAATAAACTACTCAAATACCAGATAATGAAACAACATTGCTCTTTATCTTTAATTGGGTTATTAGTGGTAATATTGAATGCTGATTTTAGTATTCAAATAGTCTAAGTTGTTATTCGAATGCTATTCTTAATTGGTTGAAGTTTTTTTTATTGTTTTTATTTCCTTTTAAATATCAGTAAACATTTCCTACAGGAAGCAAAAATTGAACAAGGTTTTTATCGACATTCAGTAAATCAGTTTAAAATGCCTTGAATACGAATAGTCCAATACATGTGAACACTACTGAGGGTTGATAAAAAAATACAAATATTTTTTGTCTGGGGTTTGATAAAAGTTGTTTATAATAAAGAAAAAGCAAAATAATAAAAGGATTCTTCCACCGGAACTATTTATTAACAGAATAAAAAGAGAGAGGGGAAGTAATAACGATGTGATAAACTAACATAGGTTGCCAGGCAACGTAATATACACCAACCAGCACCCAAGTCATCCAAACAGTTATCATGTAAACAATCCATAAAAATTCAAAAATATCAGATCATAATTAAATCGCTAGAAATCCATAGGATTCTTCATTTCAATGATATATTAAACCCATATCAATTTGTAAAAGATATAGGGTGCCATAGTGGCTCAGTGAGTAAGACATGGCTTGCTAACCTTGAGGTCCCGTGTTCGATGATGATCCCTGCTTTGGCCGAGAATGTTCCGGCGTGGTTCCCCTTGTCAGTGGTGTAGGATGCAGGGCCTGGCAAAGAAACGGGGGCTGTGTACACACTGGCATGCACTTAAAACAACCCTTGACAGTTGGAATTCGAAATAAATTTCCCTCATTGCACACTGCATGGCATATGCCCATCTTCATTAGCCGAGTCGGTGCATTTCATTTCATTTGTAAAAGATATATCAATAATTGCCAGTTCGAGTGCACTAACAAGAAATGTTAAAGGAGACCGACAGACAGGGTTACAACAATATACTGGTACATTACAACTAAAAGATATCCAGGGCTATTTCAGTATTTCACTAATCAGTGAAATAGGTTTCCTTGTGTAGGTTTACATACACTGCTCATATTAAACCCCATAACTGAGTCATGATAAAGTACACTGTGCCCATTTACACTCTCTCCAAACCAGTCATGGACACTACTGATAAACTTAACTGAATGTTTCCTGGTCTGGGGCCCTGAGTTCACAAAGTATTCTCAGACTTAAGTTAAGAATTTGCTCAACTTTCAATCATTGTTTATGAGAAACATCTTTGATCCAGAAACAGAATACTTTACACATAGTTTCTTTTCTATGTATTTGATACAATAAAACAACAAAAGTTTTATAATTGGCTATATTTTAGTTAAAATAAGGTGAACAATTTTGAGTAAATTCTTAACTTAAGTCTCAGAATGCTTTGTGAACTTGGTGCCAGACGTAATAGTATTACGTTTTGTGGAGTAGAGTTAATGATTAACAAATTTGCTTCATACTCTAGTAAACTTCATTTGTCTTTGCGAAGAGTGTCAGTTCTGTTGCAATAAATAATAACTGCAAGGGAGTATTGTAAATTATTGTGTAAAAGACTACAACAAATAACATTTGATCGTTGGCTAAATGATTTAGTTTTATGCAACACCACATAGAAGGTTGTCAGATACTTTTAAAGTTACGATGCATCATTGGCATGTTTCACTAAAATATCAAATTTCTTACAGATTAACCCATGCTAATAATAATATTTATTTTATGATCAGTAGTGGAATACCGCGTTTTATCAGTGAAATAAAAGTGTTATTCCACTGGCTAGGTTTTCTTGCTTCTCGATGAAATAAAATATGTTATTCACTCTAAAACGACAAATATCCTCTATGTACTAGATTAAATATTTATCATTTAAAGATACATTATGGGAGATAAGATAAAGAGATGGCAGTTCTCGCTATAATAGTTAAAAACTAGATAGTGTAAAGGTAATTTGCTGAAAATTTCAGTCAAATTGATCCACTATGAGCCGAGAAAGACGCGGGTGAAATTTTTGCATAGTCTCGGTCATCATTACTAAAATCATTAATATAAACAGCATAGTCTCGATTATCCACTTTTTTTAATTTAATTATCAATGGCCGTAAGAGGCATATAGGAATCTAATCCAGCCAACATCGAAGGCTAGCCTTGACATCGAGAGTTTATTATGGTCTGGTTAAGTTAATTAATGTCTAATTGATAATTTAGATAACATTTGAGGCCTAAAGAAAGACTTGTAATAAGCAGATTTTGCTCTTGCATAATGTATGTTTAATTAAGAAACCAAAATACCAATGCTAGATAATGTTCCAGCTTGGATTCAATCTGGTTTAAAACAGGCTTTATTACAAAGCCAGCAGCATAAATTGATGGAAGTTTACTTCCTCATACCTTTGTAAATATTGAATGGATTTGAACCATTTTTGTACATATATTTCTATTAGAGATTCGTCTTTGTGATTTGCAAGTGATTCCTACAGCGCTAAAATGATGCATCAAGACTTAACAAAGATAGGATTGGCATCCCAATTGATATAATTAAAAAAACAACACTGCGCTAACTAACTCTTCCCAACACTTTTGGGACAGACTAGATGGATACATAATGGCAGCCCAATTAATATACATTGTGCTGACTACTGTCACCTGATACAACTACAGACTCGAAATTTCAACATATTGAACTCTGTTTCGAGATCTAATCATTTATGTTATATATTTAAAGATGCATTATGTAAGATTTAGGGAAAGAGCTAGCCATTCTTGATATATTAGTTGAAACATAGATACTGAATAATGAATATATTGAAAGTTTCATACTAATTATTTTATTCTGTGCAAAGTTATGAGTGTTTGAAGTTTTGACAATGAATTGTCAAGTAATATTGCTATGATAATAAACAAGTCTCAGTTATCCATGTTTACATTATATTATTAAATGGCAAAGGTATTTTAATCCATTCAATATCAAGGTCATCAGATAGTCTAATGAGTTGATTTTGGGCTTGTCATGCCAAATTAATAATTCATATAATATTTCAAGCCAATGAAAGACCTACAAATAGACAAATTTAACTCTTACATAATGCATCTTTAAAATTAGATTTGGCCCATCAAAGCTACTAAGTACAATGCCACACTGTATGGAGTATGCTCGTCTTCATTAGCCCAGTCGGTGCAGAACAGTAGGACGTTAATCCCCATTTCATTTCATTATTATACACAATGCCCATATGAAAAATGAAAATGCTGATAGTAACACAATAAATAACAAGAAATAGTTTCGGACAGTCCCGGTGCTAAACGGTTCAAGAAGTTCACCATAGATCTCTCCCTAAAATTATATTTATCTTTGATTCTCAAATTATTTGCAAACATTATGTAATGAATTCATTATAAATACAGTCACCTTATTATAAAAAACCAAAATGACCATTAGCATTTACAAATCATGCCCTTGACATCCAAACAGCTGAGTCACACATTAACAATATTGAGTTATGCTGTACCTAATTTATAATCAAGCATTTATAATTAACTATATAATATGTCAATGCTAACTGAAGAGATCACAAATTTGTCATTAACAATATGTTAATGCTAATGGTATCCTGCTGATAAGCATTTATCATTATATAAATAGCCCAAGAAAATCACAAACTTGTCTATAATACATAGGAAAAAACCAGGTTGGTGGAACACATTGATGACTCCATTGAGATGTGAACATAAGGCTATGGTGATGATACAATTGACAAGTCATGGTCCAACAATCCATCATTCAGACTTTGTAAAAACTTGATTCATCCCACATATATCCTGCATAGTTTAAGTAACAACGATTTTTGCAGTATTAACCTTGATTTCTGATTGGTTAATGTTCAGTTTATAGAACCAATAGAATGTGACGCTCTACTCTGTGATTTATAAGCGTTGACCTCAGACGTCAGTGTAAGAATACGTTTACCAAGTTGAGTGTTGTGCTGCTTTAAATAACGGATCATGTCCGCCTGTTTCTCTAAAACCTGGTCGACAAAATTCTCGTCCCTAAAATATAAAACACAACTAGTTAAAGATAATTGTGAGACTATCTTTAGTGCATTATACTAGTTGTTATTGTTGTACCACAGGAAGTCATCGTGGCTCTGACGTTGGCCCACTAACCTGGAGATCCTGTGTTCAATCTTGGTATTGACGGAGAAAGTTCATCAAGATTTTGTGGTGTGGTTTCCCCTTGTCAGTGGTACAAAATGGAGAGCCTGGCAAAGAACTATGGACAGTCGTTCGGAAAAAAAAAGTCCTGTGTGCACATTGGCGTGCACCTAAAAGAACCCTTGACAGTTGGAATTCAAAATAAGAGTAGGCCGTAGTGCTGCTCTCCGGGCAAAAGCAAAATTTTAGTTATAGCAACAGATAACTTTGCTAGAACCAAGGTGATGGTGTGTAAAAAGAACCCCTGAACCCAATGAAGAGTAGGTGGAAATGTTGCTGTCTTGGCAAAATTCTCTTCATAGTACACTGCATGGCATATGCCAGATTCCATTAGCCCCGTAAGATGCTATACCCCATTAGAATAGCCTATAATAGCAATGGGCACAGGTATAAGTAACAAAACGACTAAAGTCTAAAAGATGCATTTCATTACTAAGCAGTTGTTTTCTAAGTGAATTTAGTGTCTTTTGCAAACCCATTATTTTAAATGCAATCTGTTCATATTTTTTTGAATTTTACAACCATGACAGCACTCTTTTATCATGACTGATTACATGTAAATATATATATCTATTATTAAGTGAAAAACGATAAAGTCTTGTGAAAATAACAGTGTATAAAAATTTCTGCCACTTACTTAAAGCCAACATCAGAAGCCATGGACTGAGACTGTATAAAACTTGTCAACATTTCATCCTGTGATACATCAGGGTAAGCTTTCTGACGATTAAACTTCACTGTACGTACTGTAAAATATAATGTAATATATTTATTTGTCATTTCATTAAAGCAATATATAATAAGAGAGAGAGAGAGAGAGAGAGAGAGAGGGGGGTCTGAGTTACACATTTACTTCCACTCGACACAAACTAGGTGATTTTGGGACTAACATATGGTTCAATTTTATTTCATTATTTCGCTTGTAGTGGGAGGAAACAGGAAGACCCGTAAAAAACCCACAAGCTTGGCCAAGCGACCCCATTCCTTGTCACGTACAAGCGGGAAATCGAAACCACGCCACTCAATAACAGACCTTATGTTGCAACACGCATGCATTAACCATTCGGCCACCAAACCCTCCACATTTTGTGAAAGCGGAACGGTTCCAAGAACGGTTATTATATAGCCATGTAAATGTAGTTATAGAGAAACTCAACTTAATCCAATTTAGATATCCTGGATAAGATATTTTTTATAAAAATAATTTGTTTTGGTAAAAGAATGAATAATAGTACCTAAATATAGGATGAGTACAGGTAATACAAGTATAACTTCTACTGCTATAACTATCTGGATATAATTATCTCTGTCTAATACTGTACATGGTTTCTCTTTACTACAATATTTATCTACCACTCTTACTACAACTACAGCTAAAGCATTGGCTGAAATATAGAAACATATAGAAGATTAAACATACACTATGCAAGAACTAAATCTGTCTATTGCAGGTCTTTCTTTAGGCCTGAAATGTTATCTAAATTATTAATTAGACATTAATTAACCTATCCAGGCCATAATCAACTCTAGATGGCATCACTAGATATGATATTTAGTGGATTGTGAGCCGATTTACGGCAAAAATTTCCTTCACGATTTAACGATTAAATGGATAATCGAGACTATGCTGTTTATCGTACTAACTTTAGTAATGATGATCAAGGATAGGCGGAAATTTGATCGCTTTGTTCTCGGTTCATAGTGGATCAATGTGAATGAAATTTTCAGCAAATTGCCTTTACATTATCTAGTTTTTGACTATTATAGTGATAACTGTCAACTCATTATGGAATCTCCTATAATCTATCTTTAACTCACAATCACCTGGTACATGTAAATAGTGACTACCCCAGTTCCCTGCAAAAATTATATTTCTTACATTCACTGTTTTGTAGCTCCTTTTCGAAACTACTGCTTGGACCTGGACAGTCCCCATCTGTCCCAGTCACAGAACTCTTATCATGGCCCTTAAATGTTTCTTAGCTATTGATATGACTTTGACAGTTTGGGTAGTAGCAGAGGTGGGAACAAATTTTGGGAACTCAAGCCTGAGTCAAGTTCCAAGTTGCTGACTTTAGTCCCAGGACTTCACAAAGACTGAGTCGGGTCATTGACGCGACATAAGTTGGACTGGAGTCTGAGTCGTGGGACTTGAGTTACCACCTCTGGGTAGTAGAGACAGGAATAGTTTCGGCTGGCCTAGGTGTTATTGGGTTGAGGAGACCAAATAACAGTATAAGAAGTATGACACAGGAATTGAGAATGATGTCACAGTAGCCCTTTTGGAATGGAAGGCCATATCAAATATTGACGTCAAGTCAATCAATGTGCAAATATTATCCAAAGAACAAGCTTATCAAGTTTCATGTTGATTTTTTCGAAGAGCGTTGCCCAGAGAACAGGCTTGTCAAGTTTCATGTTGATTTTTCAAAGAGCATTGCCTAAAGAGCAAGAAGATTACTAAGTGGATAGAATCAGTTCCTGGATTACACAAGTCAACAATAATAGGATTCATAGTTCTTTTATAGCCTGTCTTGTACATGTTTGCTGCAATATAGCCCGTTGGAGCTGACATGCCATAACAAATTAAAAATATTTTATGGCTTACAGGGTTTTGTATATAACAACATCTTTCTTCGTTAGAGGAACATTTTCAGATCCTCTCCAGCAGGCTTGATTATTGGGGAGTGAGGTCAACATAGCCTGTTCCTCAATCCAATCTCAAAGAAAATAAAATATTCTTTATGAAAAATAAAGAATATTAGGGACATATTCCCCTATTGTACATGACAAGGAGTAGGGTTGCCTGTCCAATCTCCCACTGCTAAAGACCCCTATGCGCAAGCGAATTATGAAAATAAAATTGAACCATATGTTAGTCCTGAAATGACCTAGTTTGTGTCGAGTGGAGTTAAACCCCATTTATCTCTTTCTCTCTCTGCTTCAATAATGTGACAACAATTCCCAAAACATTAAGGCTCTTACATTTGAAAGTTGAACATGGACTGGCAAATATGACCAAAATAATAGTTCTGATAAAACAAATACTTACCTCCTGAATTCAAAGTAAACGGCCATCGACGAATATATCTGGTTTTTCTGTAGAATTCTAAATAACCCTGTAGACGACTGACGTGGTGTTTATGTCGGAAATAACGATCAAATACCAGTAATACGCACCACATACCACCGTGGGTATATACTACTATAGAAAATGGATCAGTTCCACATTTCCCTTTGTCACATAATACTGGCACCAAAAACGATGCTAATATTAAAACAATCTGAAAAATATAAACAAACATCAAATTCAATAGTATATATTACATACATTAGGCCCTTGGATAAACATATGTGGTAAGTAAATGAATGATAAAGCAAACCATTAAGTATATTGGCCAAGTAGGAAATGGGGTTTAATGTCCGACTGTTCTGCGCCGACTGGGTTGATAAAGACGGGCGTACGCCATACAGTGTTCTATGAGGGAAATTTTGCCCGGAAATGAAAAGTAGTTTAATGTCCGACTGCACTGACTGGGATAAAAATGACGGGCATACGCCATACAGTCTGCTATGATAGAAATTTTGCCTGGACAGTTGCACTATGACCAACTCTTATATCGAATTCTAACTGTATAGGGTTCTTTTACATGCGTGCAGAAGCTTGTTGGGTTTTTTGTACCTTACAAACGACTATATGTAGATGCTGTTAATTAGTGAAGGCTACTGAAGTACTTACAAATAATATTTTAACAGCAATTATGGACCAGATAATATTTATCTTTCTGAATGGAGGATCAGTGTCATTAGTTAGTGTTAAATGATCCACCAATAAATCATCATCACTATTCTGTACTGAATCATCGTTAAAAAAATAACCCTGAAAATATAAAACTTACACATGACACAAATATTAAATCATAAATCACTCCTGTGTAGGATAACAAACATCCAAAATGTCTGTTGACAGATTTCCATTTCAGAATGTTCAAATGAGTATGGTAGCCTATTTCTTTGGTTTTATAGTTGGCTGCCTTTGCCAACTTATAATGGTATCAGTAGGCCAACTTGTGAAGAGGTTTGGACATGATATAGGTCTACATGTAGAACTTGAATAGTTCCATATCATGAAGCCTTAGAACAGAGGAAGGAGTGGAGTGGTATTTTTATACTGCAGCTTAAAGGAGCTAAATCGCTATTCTTTGGCAGCTAGAAATGGACACAAATTGGTTGCAAGGCATATATGAATGTATATACCCTGATAAACTGATTTACATTCAATCGTTTCAGTTTTTACTGTAATTTCTAATCAGTTTGGTTCGGCGAAATATTCAAAGAATCTGAATTGAATGGCAGTCTTTGGCATCTGGTTATTCCAGTCTACAACGGTTGTATTCTCATACAATAAATGGCGCTCAAAAGCATTCTAATACGCGATTCGTGTGCCAATTATAATTTTTTTTATTTTGTCTTAAATATTGGAGACTGGTAAGCCCAACTTTTCAAGGTAAGATAACAACATCAATTTTGATTTGATTGACCAATATAAGATGTGTTTGCAATGTCGAAGACTGTGGATGATATATTGAGTTAAAGACTTGGCTCCTTTAATAGGCCTAGGGATGAACAGGAACAGTCGGAGGACAGCATTCGATCCCAATTAAAGCTAGAAATGCCAGGAAATCCAACTCAAATTGACAAATAAAAATCTTTACGATCGACCCTTATTTAGGGGGACAACATGTAACCATAAGCTCAGGTACTTCCCACAAGCAAAGCGAGTTTGCGGGGAGACAATGGTATTTGAAAACAAACACTTCAGATTTATAATTATATTATATCAACGTTTTTGTGACGTTCTTCGTCAGTTCATCGTTGTTAGAAAGCTACTATAATTATTGTCAGAACTTACTCCGGAATGTCTCGCATTAGTCGAATCATTTCCTAAACTGACCATCTTGTCCACTTCAAGCCTTTCCACTAGCCTATATTTAATGTCTAAGCTTTCATGGTTATTTTGTATCGATAAAAAATTAATTTGAAAATAAAGTCACGAGACTTCTATTTGACAGATTTGTATACCAACAATACTACTCCTTCCTCCTCGAATTAGAATAACTGAAGAGGTAGATAACTCTTAACATGAGTTGCCTCCCCTCCCCTGTGACAGTATTTATACAGACAAGGGTCACTTTTACAGGAGTGGACGCTGATGGCCTGAATAGAAGGCAGGACCGGATTAGTTGTGCTGAGGGCGAGGTCGCTAAATGAAAATGGGCTGCAGCCAGTGACTCCCAAATTAGTTCTTTCTAAAAAAAAAAATAATGATTATACCAAACATACATATTATTATGTCTAACCTATTGGAATAGTCAACAAATTGATTTGTGTGAGTGTTATTGACGGATAATGAGCAGAATGCCCCCTTTTCATCGTTGACGTAAGGACCCTAGTGACATTTCCTGCCAGGTGCCCCATGCAAACTTAAGTAGTTAGTTCGGCCCAGATAGCAGGTCCTAAACTTTTATTCTGCTTCAAACTGCTATGTCTAGTTCTCATGGACCTTATTAAGAGTCTAATTAAAGAGTTGGCTATTCTTGCTATAATAATTAAAAAAATAGATGATAAAAAAAGAAAATATGAAAATTCAGTCCAATTACTTTATTCAGAACGGAGATGTCACTGTTGGAAGTTTGGACTAGAAATTGGCATCAACTGTGTTCGCACCGTCTACGAGAATTGTCGTTCGTTTGATTGACAGCCGATGACTTCACCCACATTATTCTTGATTATCAAGTAACATTCTCAATGCATGGCTATGGTACCCTCGCTTTGTAGGCCTTTCAAAACCAGTTTCTGGTGGTGACGTCTGTGACTAACGGTAAACGTTAGCTTGGTCGGCCATTTCTTGATTTAATTTTAAATGGACAACTGTTTAAATCCAAGCTGTATCCAAGCCACCCGAGGGTCTACAGGGTTGATTTTGAGCTTGTCATGTAAATAAAGGTCTAATTAATAATTTCTATAACATCTGAAACCTAAATAAAGACTTGCAAATAGGCAGATTTAGCTCTTGCATAATGTATGTTTAACAAATTCTCACTGTTTAAACGGAGGACCATTTTGTTGTCGCGATATCGTTGTCTGGATAGTAAGTGCAGGATGGCCGCACCACACACAAACAAATACACAACACAAATCTACGGACAGGATACAATAGACAGACACCACAAACAACAAACGTAGATATCAGACCAAGAGTGAATTTCTTCTTTATATTTGAAAGGAGTGTAATTAAAACTGACAACGTATATTTGACAACGTATAGTCGTTCATTGGGACAAAAACCGAGGTCCCGTATACACAATGACGTGCACGTAAAAGACCCCATGGCCAGAAATGGCTCAGAAAACGTTTACGACAAGCTGGACCGCCAAGCTTTCTGGGCCTAGGCGGCCCCTGGACCCCCGCCTAAAGACCTAGGATGGTAGCCCCCTCAATCAAGAATTGCTTCCTCCGGCCTCGACCAAGCTGGCACTGGTTATCTTGCGTCTGAAATGAAGAATGAAATTCTGAATATCAGGCTAAAGTTAATGGCACCTCATCTTACTCTCATCCTGTTGTTGTTACTCTATCAAGTAATGTTTATATATATATAAAAACAACAACAAAAACTGAGTAAACATATCTTTTTTGTTTTGACTGCGATTTATGCCATATAAAATGTGCGCTAGTGGAAAAGTTTCATGGGGCATAGTTTGCCTTCTTTCGTTTTCCACTCCTAAATATCTCCGTTCTTGGACGGGTTAACCACACAGCCCTCGATACCCGGAAACCAAACATATTTTTGGCCCACCCGTAGTTTGTCAGACAGTGTATGGTTAGCTCTAGTGTTGAAAGCTTCTCATCATTATATTAATTACCTATTTCTAAATCATTCCCAGCTCGACATTTTGTAGGCCACGACAAACCGTATATAAATGACAATTCATCAATCACCGTATTGTTAGAAATGAAATGAAATGGGATTTAAAGTCCTACTTTTATTGGGAGCCACGGTGGCTCAGTGAGTAAGAAGTTGTCTCGCTAACCTGGAGGCCCCGTGTTCGATCCTTGCATTGATCAAAGAAAGTTCATTGGGATTTTCAGGGGCGGTTCACCCTTGTCAGTGGTGCAGGATCGAGGGGCTTGGAAGAGACAACGTATAGCTGTTTGGATGGGACGAAAAACCGAGGCCCCGTGTACACATTTTTTGGCGTACACATAAAATATCCCTTGGCAGTTGGAATTCGATATAAGAGTAGGTCGTAGCGCCGCTGTCCGGGCAATATTTTCTCATAGCACACTGTATGGCGTATGATCGTCTACATTATCCCAGTCGGAGCAGAACAGTATTAAACCCATTTCATTTCATTTCCTACTTTTCTGCACCAACTGGGATAATGATCACGGATACACGGATACAGGACATTTTTGAATAGGCAGCGGCGTTTCAATCGATTCTTCATCGAATTCAAACTGTTACGGGTTCTTGTACGTGCACACGGGACCTAGGTTTTTGTCTCATTCGATACACTAGACGCATTTCAAACGCCATGCATCATTGCCAATACAAGATAACATAATTGATTAAAGTAAAGGACTCATTGATTTATATTAATAACGATAATTGTCGATTTTAGTTTGACAAGTTCCAACAAAATCTGACCCGGATTTCGACATTTAGGTAAGTTTCACACGACCTTTTAGCGATATAATGTCACCAAATATGTAGGAGTTAGAATAACTGGATTAAATAAGAAATGTAATGTAATGAAATGGGGTTTAACGCCCTACTGTTCCTCTCCGACTGGGCTAATGAAGACGGACATTTTCCATGTAGTGAGCTATGAGGAAAATTTACTCGGACAGCAGCGCTATGGCCGATTCCCTTATCGAATTCTAACTGCCAAGGGTTCTTTTACGTGCACGTCAGTGTGTATACGAGACCTCGGTTTTTGTCCCACTGAACGACTATACTTTGTCACTTGCCAGCCCTCCATGTCCTGCAACGGTATCGAACACGGTTCCTACCGGCTAGAGAGCCAATGTCTTACTCACTGAGTCATCGCGGTTCCCGATTAAACAAGAACCAAAGCCCAGCTTAACCGGAGCTGGGCCCTGGGCCTGACTAGAATCGCGGGACCCCTAACGCGACGAAGAGATTATTTCATATCCTTTTGAATAGCATGCATGCGTAACACACAAATAAACGGTATGCAATACAAGAATAATTATATAATATCTGATAGAAATGACATATTATAACGGCGAATACCGTGAAGCTTTCATCTGGAATTTGAATTTTTTTTTCTCTTTTTGCCATGAACCGCGGGGCCCCCTAAACCTCGAAGCTGGGCTTTGATAAGAACTAATAAAATTAAGATTTTACAAGCAAATTGAGATAAGGTCTTAATATGGACACTGTGGCCGGCTGTTATTTCGATTTCTAACGTCAAGGGGGTCTTTTTGTGTGCTGCCAATGGTACACGCGAGAAGGATTAGAGCTTTTATCCTATATATGTCGATCCGGGCCAGGCCATTATTAACCAGAAACTGGTCCCCGCGCTACTCATCCTTTTCTTGTTTTTGGAGAGGAGGCACTCTTCGTAAAAAAGCTTAAGGCTCCGCCACTTAAAGTGTGATCGGTAGTCAATATGAACATGTACAAAGTGGGGTAGTCAATATGAACATGTACCGATCGGGGTAGTCAATATGAACATGTACCAAGTGCTAAAAGGTTAACGTGTCATGCAAACCAGCGTCGCAATACTGGTAGATTAGATTGGTATGAATTGATGAGTTAAATGCGTATATTGGAAGGATAATAACAGGATGTCATAGATTATAAATGGTATTAAACACGCGGTTTTAAATATGTGGATTATTCTAGACCAGGACTGTGACCCGAATAACATTCTCGTCAGGCCCTCCGTGTTTCTCCACAAGTTTAGCTGCAAGGTAAGTAAATGTGTTCTTTAAATGGCATTTAGTAATTGGAACATAATCAACTAACACACTATTTATGGATAACAATTACTATGGTTTATTTCACTGCGACGTTTCAACAAGATTTCACAAGTCGTTATCACATAGTAATTGTTATCCATAAATAGTGTGTTAGTTAAGTAAATGTGTCTTGATATTGTGTTTTACGTATTCACCTTGATATAAATCAAAGAAGCCTAAACTGAACTAATTGAATGTAGGATTAAGGGTTTGTAGGTACCTAGCTACAGGTGCTATGTCCCCCACCCCCTTGTACCCACGGGACACCCCTGGTAAATATTATAGTGTTTCTTTTACCGGATTTACCTAGAGTTTGACAAGGGTCAACGTATTGTCATTCGGATGGGGCGTAAAACTGAGGTCCAGTGTACACATTGGCGTGCTTGGAAAAGAACCCTTGACAGTTGGAATTAGAAATACGAGTAGACCACAGTTCAAAATTTCCCTAATAGCACACTGTATGCAGTATGCCCGTCTGCATAAGCCTAATCGGAGCAAAAAAGTAGGACGTTAAAGTAGCTAAGTCTCTAACACAATATCATCCAAAACCATCGGCATTGAAAACACGAATTCGCTGTCAATTTTAATCAACATTGGTGTTGTGATCTTACCGGGAAAAGATAGCCTTCTGATATCCAATATTTAAGACAAAATAAACATTTTACAATTGGTACACGAATCGTACACGAAGCGCTATTTGTAATAAGGGACTCGAAAAACGAGGCTTGGCACATTCCACAAGTCATGTCAAACGGTGACGCTATATTCTTATATGGAGATCAAGCCCAAAAAATAATATCGGCGTAGACTGGAATAACCAGACGCTAGAGATTGAAATTCGATTGAGAATACTGGCGTATTAAAAATTACAGAATAATCAGAAACGTTTGAATGTAAATCAATTTATATACATTCATATTACATTATTGTATGCGTTGCGACCCATTTGTGTCAATTTCTAGGTCACAAATATTAGTGACTTAGCTTCTTTATACCCCACTTCATTTCATAACACTGAAGCTATTTGCTAAGACAATGACAGGGTACATTTACGAACAACGGAAAAACATGTGAAACGTCTGACCATCAACCAGTTTTGTTTTGTTTTTAGGTGGTAAAAATGAAGTGTTTATTATTAATAGCATTTTTACAAGTGGCTCACACAGGTAATACTATTTATAATTTGAAGACACTAAAGCTATTTAAGCACTTTAGAGTTATTACATCAATCTAAAGTTATTTGAAAACCGTAAAGCTTTTTGTATACTCTAAAGTTATTGGACAATCCAAAGTTGTTTGAACACATTTCTTTTCGCAAACTCGATTGTCCACATACATTTAATAATTGGACAATCGAGTTTGCAAGAAGAAATTCGGACATTGTTTTCCAGTCTAAACCTCTTATTTAGCCTTCAAGGCATGAATTAAATCTATCGGCATATATTCAGTTTCACATATTTGACTAATTTATCAGTTTTCTTTTTTTAAAAAAACAGGCACAGTTAACGCTATAAAGTAAGTAATTTTGAAATCTTCAATGTCTAACTCTTACAAATTTCCAAATATCCTTCCCCAATGACTAGCATGAAGCAATGACATCGAATAAGATGTAAACAGTAAAGAACAACGAAACCGGAATTTTTTATATTGGAAAGGGAGGGGAGAGTGGGGGGGGGGGGGTATTCCGAGATGGCTGCTATGAAGTCATGCCCAAATCATTTTATGTTTTTCCGAAAACAATTATTATTGTTAGCGGTGACCAATTTAATTGATTCATTTTATATTCTTGTAATTAAAGGTCAGCAAAAGCAGAAAATACGTTAACAAGAAAACTACGAGAAGAATTAGATTTAATAACTAGAGGTATGTCTATTTATTATCACCATAGTTACGATTACTTTAGATTTAATGACTACGGGTATCCTATGTCTATTTATTACAATAGTTACCATGCGTTTAGATATTTAATACTAGAGGTATGTCTATATACCATCACCACAGTTACCATGCGGTTGGATTTAATGACTAGATTTATGTCTATTTATCATCACCATAGTTACCATGCGTTTAGATTTAATGACTAGAGGTATGTCTATTTATCATCACCATAGTTACCATGCGTTTAGATTTATTGACTAGAGATATGTCTATTTATCATCACCATAGTTACGATTCGGTTAGATTTAATGACTACGGGTATGTATATTTATTACCAAGCGTTTAGATTTAATGACTAGAGGTATGTCTATTTATCATCACCATAGTTACCACGCGTTTTGATTTAATGACTAGAGATATGTCTATTTATCATCACCATAGTTACCATGCGTGTCTATTTATTGTCACCATCTTTACGATTCGTTTAGATTTAAGGACTACGGGCCTATGTCTATTTATTACCATAGTTACCATGCGTTTAGGTTTAATGACTAGAGGTATGTTTATTTATCACCCCCATAGTTACGATTCGGTTAGATTTAATGACTAGAGGTATGTGTAATTAATAATTTTATGTCCACATAGTTACGATTTTTTCGATCGAATGACTATAGATACGTCTAATTATTATCACCATATTTACGATTCGTTTCGATTTAATGACTACAGGTAGGTCTATTTATTATCACCATAGTTACAGTTCGGTTAGATAAAATGACTATAGGTATGTCTATTAATTATTATCATAGTTACGATTGGTTTAGATTTTATAACTAAAGTTATGTCTGATTAATATCACCACCATGGCTATCTATAAGTAGTTACGTGTATTGTGTACTATGTTTACGTTTTCAAGAACACATGATACCACTTCTCATTATAAGAATAAATATTGAAAAAAATTGAAATATCATTTACTTTTGTACGCAAAATATTTCATTATTTTGACAGTAAAATATGCAAAATTAATATTGTTTAAAATATTTTTTTTTACCAGAAATGTTGATATTTAACCCAATCTTTGGCTTGTTAAACTGGAGGTCCCGTGTTGACCATGTCAGTGGTGCAGGACGGATGACCTAGTAAGGGACGACATATAGTTATGGGCCGAAGAACCAAGGTCCCGTGAACATAAAAGAACCCTTGATAGTTGGAAATTGAAATAGGAGTAGGTCGTAGCACTGTTGTCCGGGTAAATTTTCCCTCACCCTCATATCACACTGTATGGTGTATCCCCTTCTTCATTAGCGCAGTCGGTAAAGAGCAGTAGCACGTGAAACCCCATTTCATTTTAGCCTGTTTCCCTTATTTTAGTGGATTATCGGATATTGTATTTTGAAGGGGACTGTGGTGAAGGCATGTTTAGATGTGATCAAGGAAGATGTATAAGACATGAATATATGTGTGATGGGGAACATGATTGTTTTGATGGCAGTGATGAATCTGTTGACGCGTGTGGTAAGTAGTAATAAAACAGGAGGTGTGGTAAAGATGTTGTTTATATTTCTTACACTAATGTGAGTGTGTGATAAAGGTGTTGTTTATATTTATTACAGGGAAGGGGGTAAAGGGAGAGTGTGATAAAGATTTTTATATTTATTACAGTAAAGAGAGGGTGTATGATTAAGATGTTGTTTATATTTATTAGAGTAAAGTGATTGTATGCTGAAGATGTTGTTTATAATTATTACAGTATAGCGAGTGTTGTAAAGATGTTATTCATGATTATTACAATAACAAGTGGGTGATAAACGTGTTGTTTATATTTATTAGACTAAAATGGGTGTGATCAAAATGTTGGTCATTTATGTGGTAAAGATGTTGCTATTTTTTTTACAGTAAGGCGAGTGTGTGATAAAGACGAATATTTTAGATGTAAAGATGGGCGATGTGTACCACTTAGGTGGTATTGTGATGGTGATAACGATTGTCTTGATGGTAGCGATGAGCCAAGCGTCTGTGGTAAGAGACCATAGAGTTTATATTATCCTGAAATGACTATGTGGCATCACATAATCCGTTATTTAAGCGCATTAAGTATTAAATAGGGAGTTATTGATGGTACTCTTTCTCAGTAGCATCACTACGAATGGGGGCAATTAGATATTTTTCCTAGTTCAGTGCCATTTTCATAGCTTCTGAGACTTTGAAAAATCAAAAATGTTTCTCAGCCCTCTTCGGAAATAGTGATTACAGTGCCCATCCCTGTTGAATATTACACAATTTTCATTACCGGAAGTAACATTATTACGTATATTTTGTTTCTGTATATTTAAGGACAGAGGTCGACTCTACATGATTACCACGAATCGTTGAGAAAGGAACGAGCCTCAGAATGCTCCTCGGATAAAATACGATGTAAAAATGCCTATTGTATACCTAAAACATACCTCTGTGATGGCGCTAATGATTGTCCTGAACATGATGATGAACAGAACTGTAATAGAAAAGGTATGCTGACATTTTATAGGACATTTGTTTTGTTAAATATTTTGTCGTCAACCATGTCCGTTGTTACAACAACAATTTTTGTGAGCGTGCAGGTGAATTTTTTTTTAACGTTCACTCGACACAAAATAGGTCATGGTTCAATTTTATTGCAATAATTCACGCGAGCATCTGGGTATTTAGGACCCGGAGAAACACAGGCGTCTGTCGATGTGATCAAATTTGCAGGGATTGCTTATTGGTTCACAAAGAAATCCTGTTGGAATGGTTTTCGTGTTCGTCGAATGCAAAGTTATCACCCATCTACTTAATTCAATACCTTGTTTCGGTCGGCGTGATGAACTTTAATCCATTCACGCCATGAATCATATAGCTTGATTACTACAATCACAGCCCAGCTTGGGCATGGGTCAAATGAGTCCAAGCCCAGGGCTCCGCCGTTTACGGGGCTGCGCGGTTTATGGCAAAAAAGGGAGAAAAAACCCTAATAAATTCCAGATGAACGTTCCACTCATCAGTCTGGCGGGGCGATGGGCGGATACTGGGTGAGTCTGCGATCCCTCAACCTTCTCTGTGGGTGGTCGAAACCCGTGACGTAGGCGATCACGACCAAGAGGATATAAAATAATCTTTTCGAATCGGTAGAGGCTCCGCTCCGTTTTAGCGGGGCTTTAAGTACAATAGGACGTTAAACCCATTCCATTCACCTCTTTCTGTTTTGACCTTCAATATGCGCAATGTTTAAGTGACAGAATAGTGGATATTGAACGTTAATTGTAAAGTTATCAACGCGTTCCCTTTTTTACTTTTTGGGCTAGCACCATATGGAGTCTAAGTAATAACTACCCGCGTTCTCTTAGCTTCATCTCGTCTTGTGGACATTTTTTGAGACTGGGATCTGCCGTCCCAATCTTGACCGAAATCAGGCGTTCTTGACTGGAATCAGACGTTCCTGACCGGAAGCCGTCGTGTTTGACCGGAATCAGGCGTTCTTGGCCGGAATCAATCGTTCTTGATCACAATTTGACGAAGCTCGGCAGAAACCACGTGTATGTTCTAGTTGAACTTTTCATTTCAAAGCAATGCTTACCGAAAGTAATTTCAGGACGTTTGGTTTTCTCTACATTTCAGAACGAGCATCAGATTGTTCCTCGGATAAAATACGATGTAAAAATGCCTATTGTATACCTAAAACATACCTCTGTGATGGCGCTAATGATTGTCCTGAACATGATGATGAACAGAACTGCGTGGGTATGTATATATATGGCCCTTATTTGTAAATAGACATATTTTTAAATGTGCACAACACCTACAAGTAAAATTCCAAATTTTCCCTTTTTATAAAATGAAAGTCGATGACACCACGAAAAGGAAATTAATGGAAAACCATTTTATTAAAAAATATGTTCCTCGACTTAATAGTCAATAAGTAACAATTGGCCATTAGCTTCATTAATGTTCTTAAATCTATCCCATGATTATCTTAAACTCATTGTTCATAAATTGAACCCCATATACTACAGATTAACACATGTGTGTACATGTTTCTATTAGTTAACGATATACTATGTAACCATAGACAATGGTAACTATAGCCAATTAAAACCACAGTGTTACTATGTAAATATGTATAAATATACTATACTGTCCATCTTTATACAATGACATTATTTATGAATAGTCCCAAGACGGACGAAAAGTACTTTAAAATGTTAAAATGTTATTAAACCAGTGCTGAAATCAGTTTGTGTCGGCATACCTTTTTTTATCTTTTCATCATTTACCGTGAAACAAAGTAGTGCAGCTTTGCGGTTGTGCTAATAATTTTGGATATATATATATATATATATGTTTGTCAGTTTGTTTCGGTGGGGATCTACAGGGGTTCATTGATTAAGGCTCTGGCCCACTAACAAGGGGGAGAGCCGCAATTGTTTGTGAGATCGCATGTTCGTCGTGAAAGTTCCCCGGAAATTTCTGGCGCGGGTTTTCCTTGAAAGTGGTGCAGAATGGGGGGGGGGGGGCTGCAGGCTAGGACAGTGTCTAGTCGTTTGGATTTGACGAAACACTGAGGTACCGTGTACACATTACTAACTAGGAAGATCCAAAGTTGGCCAAGACTGATTAGCCCTTGTCAGTTGTTTATACAGGACGGGTGGTCTGTCGAGAAACAGTGCCTAGCCGTTCGACTCGTACAATAAACCTATAAACAGTATGAAGTCGACCAAGAGTAGATGGACACGCCGCTGTCCGAGCAAGATTTCTCTCACAGCCGTTTACATGGCGTTGAATTCCTCTCAGTTTTTGCGAGTGTATGGGTAAGATTGGAATTTTAAAGTGTTGAAAATTATTTGTTGGGCAGTTACTATTAAGCTGATTTGATTCATTTCATTTTATAAATTCGCCACAGATAAAATCCAAACACGTGTATTGTGACTATAAAAATGAACCTATATTATCGTACATTTGTCCTTCAACAATTTTTTGTGCCCTCTACAACCCAAACAGGATCCTTCCCATGTCCATTTCCGCTGCATCTTGGCAATTTGAAAACCAAAAGGTTTTATTGATGCTCATCGGAACCCGTGATTTCAATGTCTACCTAACGACATAACTCACTGTTGATTATTCCTCATTATTTCCCACCGGAAGTAACTTTATGATAAAAAAACAAACTGGGCCGATCTAAAATTCATTTTCGTTGCTTCTGACAATTGTGTGCCTGTAGTTAACGATACCATCTTAAGTCTCCACCAACGGAAGTACATCATGACGTTTATTTTTTTGTTTATTCTAGGACAGAGATCGGATCTACATGATTACCACAAATTGTTAACAGCAGAACGAGCCTCGGAATGTTCCTCGGATAAAATACGATGTAAAAATGCCTATTGTATACCTAAAACATACGTATGTGATGGCGCTAATGATTGTCCTGAACATGATGATGAACAGAACTGTAACTAAATAATAAATGACATATCCTGAGTTAAAGGGTTGTTTACAATAGTATCCTAGCGATATTATAATGTAATAGCTTCCGCTATTTTATATTCTAGTCAGCCAAAAGCGTTAAAGTTCAAGTTTTCATTTTAAGCTAATCATATTGTCAATTATGGCAATCTATATAAAATACAGGTTTTAATGGCGTTTCATTCTTGTATAGTACAGTTTTAATGGTGTATATTAAGACAAGAGAACCTGTTCTGATGGCGTCGCTCTCACACGTACCTCATCCTTTTTCTGACTAGTGTAGCGCTGTGCGGTATTGATAACAACAAGCCGTGACGACCTGACTAGACTCAATCACCCAGACCACTGTCGACGAATTTGTATGTTTCTGCACCTACGGACTACTCTTATTTCGAAATCAAACCGTGAAGAATTCTTTTACGTGTACCCTAATGTGTACACGTAACCTCGGTTTTTCGTCCCATCCGAACGAAAATACACCGTCCCTTGTTAGGCCTTCCGTCCTGCACCACTGACAAAGGGGAAACACGCCGGGAAATCTAGATGAACTTTCTCGGCCAACACCAGGATCGAATACGGGACATCCAGGTTAGCTAGCCAATATTTTACTCACCGATCCACGGCGCCCCCCCCCCCAACCCATCAATATACCCTCCCACCACACACCTCAAAACCCAAACCCATCAATATACCCTCTCACCTCACACCCCCAAAAACATTTATGCAACGAATGAAAATGAAATGAAATGGGACTGATCGTCAACCTTTCTGCCCGGGGATCACGTTGCTAAGTGGGTAAGACACTGGCTTGCTAGCCTGGAGGTCGGGTGTTCGATCCCTGCATTGGCCGAGAAAGTTCATTCAGATTTTCCGGCGTGGTTTACCCCTTGTCAGTGATGCAGGATGGAGGGCCTGACAAGGACAGCTGTCTAGTCGTTCGGATGGGACGAAAAACCGAGGTCCCGTTTACACATTGAAGTGCACGTAAAAGATCCCTTGGCAGTTGGAATTCGATTAAGAGTAGGCCGTAGTGGCGCTGCCCGGGCAAAATTTCCCTCATAGCACACTGTATGGCGTATGCCCGTCTTCATTAGCTCAGTTTAGGAGCAGAACAGTAGGACGTTAAACCCCATTTCATTTCATTTCCTTTCTGCCCGGACTGAGCTAATGGACACTGAGATACGCAATGCAATCTGCTATGGGGGAAATTATGCTGGACAGCTGCACTACGGCCTACTCTTTGTAACGAAATAAAGAAATAAACAAGAAGACATGAGTTGGTATTTGATATATTTGTTACTTTTGTTATTTTACACGTGGACTAGAAGTACAACTACTGGTTTTATCAATCGATTTATAAAATCAATAAAAACTACAATATTTACAACATTCATGTCATCAATATAAACATTTCTAAAAATACTTTACAATGCTTAAAATAAAAAAAGAAGTTAATTTACAAAATTATTACCAAATATTTTTAGGTTAAGAAATAAGATACATTCAATTTATATAATATATAACCACTTTACAATGTTGTAAAAATTAAAATGAAGTTAATTTACAAAATTATTACCAAATAGTCTATGGTTAAGAAATAAAATACATTCAATCAGAATATAAAGCATGCATCAGTAAATACTATTCGTGCTAATAATTACTATCAAATTCATGAAACTGGGATAGCAGTGACAAAAGTATACATATATTTGAAAGTAAGATAAATTCAATCAGGAGATCAATTATAAATTCGTTAACAAGTACTCCATTAATCTATTATTTATTAGATTTGGATGCCATTAATAATTATAAATGAAAAAGACCCAACCATCAATGTGGTAATATTTACAAACAAATATTGAACAGTTATAGAAATACACTTCTTGTTAGCAGATCTATACACAGGTATACACTTCATGTGGGCATTACATTACGCACGCCAGATCACAATTTAAATTCATTTGCTTTAACATTCTACAATATACTAACTACCCCACCTCGTCTACCCACTTTCCTCACAACAAATTGGACAAAATTGACATTGAGAGTGAAGATATTAAGAGTGAAGGTATTGAGAAATAAGTTATTGAGTGAAGATACCTCGAATCAAGAGATTGAGAGTTAAGATTTTGAGGGTGAAGATATTGGGAGTGAAGATATTGAGAATCAAGATTTTGAGGGTGGAGATATTGAGAATCAAAACATTGAGAGACGAGATTTTGAGGGTGAAGATATTTAGAACCAAGGCATGAAAAGTTAAGATTTCGAGGGTGAAGATATTGAGAATCACGACATTGAGAGTCAAAATTTTGAAGGTGAAGATATTGAGAATCAAGATATCCGAATGTTCCTATTTTTTTCCAGGAGAGCCCCCCCCCCCAAAAAATACCCCAAAACAAAACAAAACCAGACACTGTTAAAAATCATGTTATTGTACCAAATGACCAAATTCTATGAATATTAAAATAATAATAATAATAATAATTGATTTCTTACCAATCTGCTTTTAATTTCAATACATTTACAATCAAACCCTAACTAAAGAAATGTGTCACAGCGGCCCTTGGAACACTATTAGTAATTTTGATACATTTAAAATACAACTTTGACTAAAAATAAGACTATTAACAGCAGCCCTTAGAACACTATTCGTTATTTCATTTCAGTTAAAAAAAAATTGTTTTTGTTTTTCTTTTGTAGATCGTTTTCACTTTCAAAATAATAATTACATCTACTACACTCTTGTTCCAGCTAGCAGGTGCGTTGTTTTTTTAAGGGAAGACAAGTCCGCCTTGTGCTCCGGGAGTTTGTATATTATTGGTCATTCCACCAGTAGCGCCCATAGGAGAGCTGAGACCAGGACTCATGCCACCGAAATTACCCCCAACAGCATTAAAAGAGCTTCCACCCATTCCGCCGACCATGCCTCGAGAAAGAGAGGGGGCGGCTGTCTTGGCATCCCTAGCTATGGTGCAACACAGAGGAAGAGAAGTGCCCACACATCGATTACCAACGATCTGGTTACAAATGGCCATGCCACTTCCGGTGAGTCGAGAGAAAGACATATTCTCCAAAATATCTGTCATACTCACAGACTGTCCGCTTCTTAATCCGAACACGGAACCAATGGTAGCGACTTGACCTTGAGTATTTTGCTGTTGTTGCATCGGTCGGCTAAATAAACCCCTTCCCATCGCATTCTGTTGTGTTGATCTCAAAGACATGATGCTGCCAAGAGCATTGGGATCACACATTCCGTCGATACGTCCTTCGTTCGTGATAACCAGACGAAAGTTTCCGGCTATCTGTGAACTGGCACCAGCCTGGATGTTGGCTGTGACTCGGATTTCAGGACTAAACATGGTACCACTGGAGGAGAAGGTAACTCTCAGTTGATCGTTGTTGGCTGTTTGTCCAATACACGTGAGATACCTGACAGCAGCAGATGGCTGTGCTTGTTGTAGTGGTCTGGTCTGAGCCTGGTTAAAACCAGCGCCCCATTGTGATCCCCATATCTGCGCAATCGCCCCATGATGGCAGATTGTGGCAATGGCAAGAAATATAGCTAAGAAAGTCATCTTTGGTGTGTTGGTAGTTGTGTTGTCCAAGGACCGAATGATCATACAGTTGCTGTGCTCGTCTTTTATAGTCGAATGATAAAAACCAATCAGAGGTCAGCCATTTCACCCATCAATCTTAAACGTACAGGAGGTAATTTAAAGGGACATTTCGTCGAGACATATTTGCCATTATTCAAAATAGATTTGGTAAGAGCAAAAAACATAAGGACTAGGCTGCATTTATGTATATTTACAAGGAGCAAAAAACAAAAGGACTATGATGCATTTATATATAATTATTGAGTAAATAAAGTTAGAGAAACGTAAAACCAAAAAAGAGATAGAAGTCCGAACAAAATGTCTCTTTAAGTAGCTAATTACGTAGTATCAAACTATAATCAGTTCGTTGTCTTCCTGGTTGAAGACACGCAATGGTCGCCACATCACCCGGATAGTCCATTACTTCCTGTCACCGATGTTAATCATTATATAATACCTTATTACATCAAATATATTACTTGTTAATTAGCATAGACAGTAATTAATAAAAGAGCCCTAGAGCGATGTAACTAATCACGGTCTCTCTCAAAGTCACAGAGAGAGAGAGAGAGAGAGAGAGAGAGAGAGAGGGGAGTTTAACTACCACTCAACACAAACTAGGTCATCTCAGGAATAACATATTGTACAATTTTATATCATTAATTCGCTGGAGAATGAGTTTCGTATTATCACTCGCAATCGGGTGATCAAAACCACAACCATGCGCGGCTTCTACACTATCTCAAGGTTTGGTATTAAATACTTCGGTTATTTGGAGACAAACATGGTAATTTTGTTTTCTATAGTTACTTTTGCAATGCAAAGTAGGAGAATGTTGTTTGGGCAGCGGCGTTTCAACTTACACGGGTGGGTATCAGGTTTTTCTTCCAGCCCATCACTAAAACGCGAAGACCTGGCTTGAAAAAATCTACAAAATTAAACGAAATGGGGACGTTGGGCAAATGAAGACAGGAATACGCCATACAGTGTGCTATAAGGGAAATTTATTCCGGTCGGCGCACTACGGCCTACTCTTATATAGAATTCCCACTGCCAAGGTTTTTTTTTATGTGCAAGCCAATGTGTAAACGAGACCTTGGTTTTTTGTTCCATCCGAACGACTATACGTTGCCCCTTGCCAAGCCGTCTGTCCTGCACCACTGAAATCTACAACGCAAAATGATAAAAAGTAAATAAACCGTTGAACCCTTCACTCCATCTTTTTGTAAACTGTCGATTGTGTAAGTTGATACAATATTTTTCAAACAAAAGGACTATTTCTCTTCATAAAACAAAGTTAGAGTGATGGATGTTACCTCAAGAGGTCAGTTACTGATATCTGTTTTATTTCAATATGTGCGTGTTTACCTTCCCGGGAGTCGAGGTGGCTCAGTGAATGAGAAGTTGCATCGCTAACCAGGAGGACTCCTTTTAGCGCGCGGTGTTGGCCGATTGCTGATTTTCCGGCGTGGTTTCCCTTTGACATTGGTGCAGGACGGAGGGTCTGGTCTTGGATAAAAAAAAAAAAAAACCGGGAAGTCCCGTGTACACGCGTCCACGTTAGAAATGAAATCAAATGGGCTTTTAACGTCCTACTGTTCTGTTTCGACTGGGCTAATGATCAGACGGGCATACGCCATGCAGTGAACTAGGCAGTTGTCCTTGTCAGGCTCTTCGTTCTGCACCCCTGACAAGGGGAAACCAATCCACAAAATCCCGATGAACTTTCTCGGCCAACACCGAGAGCGAAGCCGCGACCTCCAGACTAGCGAGCCAGCGTCTTACTCACTTAGCTGCCGTGGCTCCCGTCCGCGTACGTGAGCAATTGGCAGTTGGAATTCGATAGAAGAGTAGGCCGCAGTGCCGCTGTACGGGCAAAATTTCTCACTGTGTAACTGTGCCGGTCTTCGTTATCCCAGTCGGCGCAGAACAGTATAGAACGTTAAACCACATTTCTTTGATACCAGCAGAATAGTTAGATGATTTCCTTATTTGATAATAAAACGTACCCATAACTAGTAAATTTTATTGAACCTTAATTCTGTGTCTTAAATGTTTTTGGTTAAATGGTTAGAGTTATAATGAAAGTTATGAAGTTAGACATCGCTCTGGCCGTGGCTTTGGTTAGAAAGCAAAATATTAGGTTAATGACGTCAAGATAATAAGATGACGTCATACGGTAAATGGCGAACATCTTTTGACAAGATTAATATTATTTAACTTAAATTGCACTATAATAAACGTACCAGAAGTAACAAAGTTCGATATCCGTCAATTTATCAGATTTAAAACTATTCAAGGTTTTGTCGACTCACACTGGCTTGTAAACAAGAATTAGACAAAGATTATTAAAAACGTTCCGTAGGCCTAGTTTCAATATGAAAGTTGAATAATTTAGACGAATCGAGCCTTTTAGATCTAAATCAACCGATTGTTGCAAACATTATTTTTCTTCAACAGATAGCCGGATACATGTATTTGTAAAATAGATTCATTTTATGTCGATGTCATAAATAATTAAATATTATATTTAAAAACTAGATTTAAAAGAAACACAAATGGGTATCTCTTGCACTGATATAGAATATCATGACGTCACAGAGGAGTAGTGTTTTCTATCAGGTCCGCGCCTTCAATACTTATACATGTATACAACATTATTGTTTATTTGCATTTTGTCAGAATTTGCACCTACGGTAAACGCGTAAGTTGTTAACCACCATATTTATTAATTTAGTTTTATTTAATTTTTAATTTCATTATTGAATTTGTTTATTTCTTCTGTCTACATTTTTATTTTTATTATTGAATTTCTTTATTTCTTCTCTATCCACATTTTACGAAGTTGAATAGGCGACCCTACTCCTTGTCAAGTACAAGTGGGTAATCGAAACAATGCCACTTGACTTAATGACAGACCTTATGATGCAAGGCGCACGCGTTAACCATTAGCCCCCCCCCTCTTTGAATAAGGTGTTTCCCCTTGTCAGTGGTGCAGAACGGAGGGCTTGACAAAGACAGCTGTCTAGTCATTCGGATGAGACGAAAAACCGAGGTCCCGTGTATACATTAGAATGCACGTAAAAGATCCCTTGGCAGCTGGAATTCGATATAAGAGTAGGCGATAGTGCCGCTGCCCGGGCAAAATTTCCCTCATAGCACACTGTATGGCGTATGCTCGTCTTCATTAGTCCAGTATAGGAGCAGAACAGTAGGACGTTAAACCCCATTTCATTTCATTTCATTTTGAATAAGGTGACCCAAGTGTGTCATTACATTTTTGTAGCGGAAATCGGCTTCTACAATATATATAAAAAAAGCAAAATAGTAGGACGTTAAACCCCATTTCATACCATATCATTTCTATGAAAAAAAAAGTTAGTAAAACTTTCGGTTGACAGCATGAAAGTGGATTTTCTTCCCTTGTATCGTCCAATTTTCAATATACCCGGGGGGTTGGATGGCTGAATGGTTAGCGTGCGCACGCTGTATCATAAAGTCTGTCATTGAGTCGACTGGCGTGGTTTCGAATCCCCGGTTGTACGTGGCAAGGAGTAGGGTCGCCTGTCCAATCTCGTGGGTTTTCTCCGGGGCCTCCGGTTTCCTCCCACTGCTAAAGACCCCTACGCGCAAGCGAATTATGTAAATAAAATTAAACCATGTTAGTCCCGAAATGACCTAGTTTGTGTCGAGTGGACGTTAAACCCCATTTCTCTCTCTCTCTTCAATATACCCGGCATGTTTCAAACGAAAACACTATGTATGTATGCAATGCATCGATAAATAAGATCCCAATCTAACTACATGTCATAATATGACGTTAGAGAGGTTTAAAAGTTTTTGAAAGATCACGTTTTGGGGCCTTTTATTTTGCTTTGTTTTACAAGGAAAATTAGTTTAATTTAAGATTGGCCGATTACCTCTGGCTTGCGGTTGTGATTTCGAATCCTGTTGTGAGCGTATGTAGTTTTACTTGTGGGTTTCTCCCACAGGAAAGACCCTGCGCGTGCGGGAAGATTATAAAAATGAAAATAAGACAACTCGTCTGCGATATCATCTTCGCTGGAAGCGAACGTTAAACACTAACAACACAACAAGCGACCATACTACAAATCAGAAACCAACTACCTTGGAATGGTGACGTCATTTCAAAATTGTACAAGGAACGAGGTTCATGTCGATCGTGTTCGAAACGCCACTGCCTGCGAAAAATTCCCCAGATAGAACACTGCATGCCAATTTAATAATAAACATGAATAAGTGGTTGAGTGTAAATAGAATTGAAATGAAATAGGGTTTAACGTCCCACTGTTTTGCTCCGACTGGGCTAATGAAGAAGGGTTTATATGCCATATAATGTGCCACACTGATCAGCAGTGAATATTCCTCCGACAAATTAAATATTACAGAGATATTAGACGACTTTCGTAATCTTCTGTGAAACAGATTGACAATGTGCTATCAGGGGAATTTTGTCCGAACAGTGGCGCTACGGCTTATTGAATCCCAATTGTCAATGTTTCTTTTACGTGTACGCCAATGTGTACACAGGACCTCGGTTTTTCGTCCATCCGAGCGGCTATACACTCTCCCTTGCCAGGACTGCAAGGGGGCGGGGGGCGATGAACTATTTCGACCAACACCGGGATCAAACACGGGACCTCCAGCATAGCGAGCCAACGTCTTACTTACTGAGCCACCGCAGCTCCCTACACATGAATCGATGACGCGTTCATTTCCGTACCGATGGGAAATTAGACATTTTTTCTACCTTTATCTGTACATACAATATAATTGACAAATTAATTTACCCCACGATTTTCACGGATGTTTGGCAGACTTTAATATGTATTTCATTTTTTTATTTCTATCATTACATGGCAATTATTTCTGTCTCGTAAACCGAGATTCAATCCAGTAAATTCTGATTCTGTTTATTTAATATAGGAAATATAACGAAATTGGGTTTAGCGTCCGACGTTCTTGCAACAGTTGGTCTCATCTCATTGATGACGGGCATACGCCATGCTTTGTGGTATTGGGGTAATAATATTGCCTACTGTTATCGAATTCGAAAGGTGAACGTTTTTTTACATGCACATCCACGTGTACATCAGACCTAATTTTATCGTCCCATTGGAACTACTATCCATTGTTTCTTCCCTTTTGCGCCACTGACGAGGGGACACCACACTGAAAACTCGATATCGCAGGAATCGAACCTGCGACGATCTGGCTAGTGAGTCGGTGCCTTAATGAGCTGCCTTGTCTCTCAATTTGATATAGGCAGGATTTTTTGTTTAGTGAAATCAACCTAACATTTGAACGCGTTTTTGACATAAAAGTCCAGGGGGTGGGGGGGGGCTCACTTACGTCCCCCACCTCACCCACTTGCGCAGGAAATTTTTTTGAAAGACTGAATGTAAATGGTGCTTTGCTTACCAATTCTACAAAAACAACATAATAATTCAAGACTAACACGAAAAGCCCCCCCCCCCCCTCCCCAAAACCATCCGCACTCTCCAAACTAGTTTAGAACATTGACTACCATATTTGTTTCATATCACAAATTATATTAACACTTCTACTTACACTTGCCCGAGTTCTCGTCACTGTATGACAAGGGTGAACTAGTAAGGGACCTGGAAGTATCGTTGGCACTGAGGCCGTCGGTCGGTGGGTTGTGTTTGTGTTTGTGTGAGTGGGGGTGGGGTGGTTGAAAGGTTTCTGTTCTCGCGTAGTTTGGGGACCTTTGTGCAGGTAGTCTTGATTTAGTAAGATTGTCACACTCTAAATATTTACTTAAACACACATTATGCAAGAGCTAAATACGATTAGTGCAGGTCTTTCTTTGGGCCTGAAATGTTATATAAACTATTAATTAGACATTTATTAACATGAAAAGACCATAATCACTTCTCGAGGCCACCTTATGTGTAGGATCTGAATCCGATTTGCTGCTTAACACTCATTGACGATTTAATCCAAAACTGGATAATCGAGACTATGTTTTTTATCGTACCGAAAATTCAAACGCTAATATCTCGGTTCAGAGTAAAGTAATTTGACTGAAATTTTCAGCTGATTCCCTTTACATTATCCAGTTTTTAAGTATGATGGTGAGAACTGTCAGTTCTTTATCTATTCTTCCATAATGCCCCTTTAAGCTAGAACATACGTGCTTCTTCAATTAAGTCAGTTAACACTTGCCCGAATTCTCTCCCCAGGTACAGTACACGTGCTTCATCAATAAAGTCTGCTAACACTTTTCTGCTCGCCGTGTGTACAGGACTCGTGCTTCTTCAATAAAAT
Organism: Patella vulgata; assembly: GCF_932274485.2. Taxonomy (NCBI): domain Eukaryota; kingdom Metazoa; phylum Mollusca; class Gastropoda; family Patellidae; genus Patella; species Patella vulgata. The sequence continues at coordinate 34,940,834 of NC_065886.2, read as the reverse complement.
AAGCTACCATTTGCCCGAATTCTCGCCTTGCGGACGGTACACGTGCTTTTTCATTAAAGCCCTTGCAACTAACAACACTTTGATTTGTTGCCTCACAGGCGCCACCCCTGTGAGAAGACCGTCTTAATTATCCCAGTTGGTGCAGAAAAGGATTCCCTAGTTTCGTCCCACTGCTAAAGACCCCTACCTACAAGCGAATTATTGATATAAAATTGAACCATGTGTTAGTCCCGAAAAGACATAGTTTGTGTTAAAGTAGCTAAGTCTCTAACTCAATATCATCCAAAATCTTCAACATTGAAAACACGATTTATTTGTCATATTAAATCAACATTCATGTTGTGATCTTACCGGAAAAAGATGGGCTTTTGATATCCAATATTTAAGACAAAATAAACATTTTACCATTGGTACACGAATCGTGTACCAAAATGCGCTTCAGCCCCAGTTGTATCAAGAGACTCAAGGGACGAGGCTAGACACATTGCACCAAATCAAACGGCGTATGTAGACTGGAATAACCAGACGCTAGAAATTTGCACTAGCTTGAGACTGCTGGCTTATTTCGCCGAACATAACTGATTTGAAATAGGAGTAAAAACGGAAACCATTAAATGTAAATCAGTTTATATACATTCATATTACAGTATTATATGCGTTGCGACCCACTTTTGTCAATTTCTAGGTCCCAAATGTTAGCGATTTAGCTCCTTTAAACCTTATCTCCCTCTCTCTCTCACCGAAGAAAGCTAGTTGATTTTAATCGCAAATTATAGAAGATCACGTGACGAGTGTATATAGACGATGTAAATGAATGGTGATATGTTTTGTCGGTGCTGGCTGTGTTGAGTTTGAAGGGGTGATATAAATAGCCTAGGTTTCAGTACTCTGTTTAAAGTTCAGACAGTCCATGTAGAATATACACGATGTTATAGAATCTTATATACTCGTGTTATAAACTTAATCTCTATTCCTATCTCACTTATAATCGTGTATTCCGACATTGCCAGGAACCATGTAAGACTATCAGGAACCGACTCTATAGTAGTGTAAATTCCATAGGTCTGGAGTACATATAAAAACGTTAGAACAAAGAAAGCACGCATTCTGAATTATGGGATAAGAAAATGATATCTATAAGAAAATGTAGAACCGCAGGAATACCAGGTAGGCCCTAATCGCAGCTTCACAAAGTGTAACCAGATTCGTTTCTTTGTTCATAAATTGGCGAGTCATTCAGATATAAATAACTGATAGTCATTTCACAAATAAATGGGACCTAGTATCAGATGTTCTAGCTATAGTAAACGTTCGAAGATTGGGTGTGAGTTATAGATAGCAAATTGGACAGGGATTACGGAAGTTTTTCTTTCTTTTACATTGTTAATATTAATGATACTCTTATTAGACTAGCAGGAATGTTATTGATAAATACCGGGAACTGTTGAAGGGTTAGCTCGTGCTAGTGTTTCTATATTCGTGTAAATAAAAGAAAAGAAACCGCGTGTGGAGTTGAGACTGTCTTACAAAACATTAAAAACATATGCAATAGTTACAGCCGGCGAATGTCGTCAAGATATATAAAGAACTAGCTTATATACAGAACTGTTATATTCTAATATTATCAAGACTGCCATGGGATATAAAAGCGTGCATTAAAACAAATAATTTCAAACACGGCAACAAGGCTACTAGTTTCAGTCAGAGAATGCATTCAGGCTTCGTGATATACTGGATAATATTATCAAGGAATAGAAACGTGTGTATTAAAACAAATAATTTCAAACACGTTTTTTAAAAACAGAAGATGAATGCGTTCAGGATACAGAGAGGTTCTTATAGAAGTATTTTCCAATATTATGTAGACCATCATGGAATAGAAAAGCGTGTCTTAAAACAAATAATTTCAAACACGGCTACTAATATCAGCAGGTGAATGCATTCAAGGAATAGAAAAGTGTGGAGTCCAGTTTGTCTTTAAAAATCATTTCAAACACGACTACTAATACCAGCCAGTGAATGCCTTTATGGTAAAAGAAACTTCACAAAGTTTTACCTTTGATCTGGTATAATATGATACAATCACGACGAACTGTCACTTTGATAAATAAATCTTAGAAATGGTATCGGGTGGTGTTTAACATTTTCCTATATAGTGGCGTATATCCGGATCATCAAAATCTCCCATTGGACACAAGACGTTCAACATGCACACCATACAATAATGGTAAGAAAAATTTAAAGTTTTTCAATTTCCACGTATTTTAATTGATCTTATTTTTACATGATCTTATTTATTGTAACTTGTAAATCTGTATAATAGTGTGCGCGCCAATAATTCATTTATTGTTTTCTTTTGAAACTATTGACCGTTTCAATTAGAAACAAAACAAAACGCAACAGAGCACATCACACACCACCACACAACACAATAAAACACAACATAGTAAAACACACCACAAAACACAACAGCACAGCACCACACAACAAACAATAGATAGTATCAATGCAATTATTCAAACCGATTACCAGCACCATGCACACCATATACCACCACATCGTAACACACACCACCACCACCAACATACACCCTCACAGGCATTTTAACTCAATTTCGCACCATTTCGGACAGTTGCTGCAATAGAAATGCCGACAACGGTTTATGGTCGGTCTTGACGTAAATTATCCCCCAAAAAAGTCCCAGTCCGAAATCCGTGTCCAAATGGGTAAAAATGGCCGCCAGTTTTGACTGGAAAATGCCAATTTGTATTCACTTATCAAAAAATGACCAAGTTTCGGAGTAGCTGAATCCATTTCCATACACTTTTTATACGCCCACATTTTCATGTGGACGTATATTGTCGTCGCCCCTGTCCGTCCGTCCGTCCACAATTGTTTGTGAACAGTCTACAGGTCACAATTTTTATCCGATTTCAATGAAACTTGAAATATAGGTTTATCACCCTAAGATCTCGGTTCCTTTCGATATTGGCATCTATCGGACCGTAACTTCATGGATTATGGCCCCTGATTGCACGAAAAATCACGTTTTTGGCTTGTGAACACTGTAGAGGTCACAATTTTCATCCGATTTTGTTGAAACTTGAAATGTAAGTTTATAACCCAAAGATCTCGGTTCCTTTCGATATTCGCGCATATCGGACCGTAACTTCCTGAATTATGGCCCCTGATTGTACGTAAAAACGCGTCTTTTGGATTGTGGACCCTATAGAGGTCATAATTTTTATCCGATTTAAAAAACCGTATTATTATATCCCCGTTAAACCCTAAGGACGGTCGAGTTCGAATTTCGTGAAAATCGGCCAAAAACTGACAGACAAAATGGCCGCCCTTCGTTCTCAAATAGCGTAAAAATATGGTATATCAAGGTTGTGGACCCTATAGAGGTCACAATTTTTATCCGATTTTGTTGAAACTTGAAATGTAAGTTTATAACACAAAGATCACGGTTCCTTTCAATATTCGCGCATATCGGACCGTAACTTCATGAATTATGGCCTCTGATTGTACGCAAAAACGTGTTTTTTTGGCTTGTGGACCTTATAGAGGTCATAATTTTTATCTGATTTAAAAAACCGTGTTAATATATCACCGTTACACCCTAAGGACGGCTGAGTTCTAATTTCGTGAAAATGGACCCAAAACTGACAGACAAAATGGCCGCCCTTCGTTCTCAAATAGCGTAAAAAATATGGTATATCAAGGTTGTGGACCCTATAGAGATCACAATTTTTATCCGATTTTGTTGAAACTTGAAATGTTAGTTTATAACACAAAGATCTCGATTCCTTTCGATATTTGCGCACATCGGACCGTAACTTCATGAATTATGGCCCCTTATTGTATGACAAATCGCGTTTTTAGCTTGTGGACCATATAGAGGTCATAATTTTTATCCGATTTAAAAAAACGTTTTATTGTATCACCATTAAACCCTAATGACAGTTGAATTCGAATTTCGTGAAAATCGGCCATAACTGACAGACAAAATGGCCACCGTTCGTTCTCAAATAGCGTAAAAATATGGTATATCAAGGTTGTGGACCCTATAGAGGTCACAATTTTTATCCGATTTTGTTGAAACTTGTAATGTAAGTTTATAACCCAAAGATCTCGGTTCCTTTCGATATTCGCGCAAATCGGACCGTAATTTCCTGAATTATAGCCCCTGATTGTACGAAAAATCACTTTTTTAGCTTGTGGACCCTATAGAGGTCATAATTTTTATCCGAATTAAAAAACCATATTATTATATCACCGTTACACCCTAAGAACGACTGAGTTCTAATTTCGTGAAAATTGGCCCAAAACCGATAGACAAAATGGCCACCCCTCGTTCTCAAATAGCGTAAAAATATGGTATATCAAGGTTGTGGACCCTATAGAGGTCACAATTTTTATCCGATTTTGTTGAAACTTGAAATGTAAGTTTATAACGCAAAGATCTTGGTTGCTTTCGATATTTGCGCATACCGAATTGTAATTTCCTGAATTATGGCCCTTGATTGTAGGAAAAATCACTTTCGTTTAGCTTGTTTTCTATCCATCTCTCGAAAATGTGGGCGTATACTGCCTGGCAGCCGCTGGTTGAGATTAGTTATACCACGGAGTCAATATTGGGAAATAATCCCAGATGGCGATCAGGGTTGGTGGAAAAATTCGAATTTTACAAAATGACCACATTTGGTGTCAAAATATACGTTTTGGAGGCAGCTGATTCAATTTTCAACACATTTTTTTTTTATCTTGGTTCACCTGGGTCAAAATATGTGGAAATCCCATTGGGGATTATCCCATTGGGGATTTGGGGAATAAGAGTAGACGAGTCTGCCTCAGATCTAATACGATGGCATTCATCAAGCATCAAATAAATTTGATTTAGGCGCTCTGGCCGACCACTGCTCACTACGGAAACAGCGTAGCAATGACTAGCAGCTATGACGAAATGGGCCACTTTCAGCCCACCGTGGGTGCAGCGTTGTAGGCGTGGCAAATTTATTTCACAAAATGATTCAAATGTTGAGACACAGCAGATGGATACAGTATCGCCTGTTTGTCAGATATGCAGTGAACCAGTGAAAATGACGGAAAGATTGGAGGCCGACAATAATGAACCCATTAAGATTCGTGCTCTAAGTTCATTAATGATCGGAGATAACAAGACAGAGTAAAACTCGGTGTAAATTTTGACAATGAGCCAAGTGCGTGCTAGGGCCTCCGAATGGTAGAAGCTATTTGACGTCTATGTGAGCCATGACATACCATACATTGACAATAATTTTTGGTTTAAAGGGGTTATGAATAACTCCTAAGGATCTGAACATGAACATAGTTAGGGCAATCAAGAACTAAACTACTTGTGAGTTAAGGAAAACCATCAACAGAGACTGGTATTCCTTACAAAGGATACCTGCCAAGTTTCATTCGATTCTGTCCCCTAATAACGAGGGGAGCGGTAGGGGTAGGGGGTAGAATTGAAAGTAGACTGACAACACCAAGAACGAGAAGACGACCAAGATACACTTAAAGCCAGGACAAGGAAGTTACTGGTGACAGATTAAATGTCAATAGAGTTCGTGGTGACGGTTATGCTAACCCGCAAAAACGTTCACGCCGCCCGTGGTGACGGTTATGCTAACCCACAAAAACGTTCACGCCGCCCGTGGTGCAATTTTCCTAAATACATTCAGATAAATAAATAAAACTCAGACAAATTAGTTGATTCTGAATATTATGGAAACATTAATCCGGTTGTGAAATCTATCCTGGAAGGCTTGCGTGGAAACCAGGGTCTGATTGAGCTTGTCTGGGGACCTTATATAATCGATGAAAAACGGACATATTCAGAACGTACATTGAGTGCGATTGGTTTGTAGTATCTCTGGATTTGGTTTGAACTAGAGAAGGGTAGCAGAAAGGGGATTCAATGTTTTCATTAGGGTGGGCATTTCTTTGAGTATTTCAGGTATCTCTGTTGAAATTCGAGGGAACGTTTTCGGAACATGGTATGAAATCTCATCAACCATTTCCAGTTCCTTTTGATTTTGCATTTATGAGGGCAGGGTAGTGTAGTAATATGTAGGGAAAGAATTTGTGCTTTGAAACATCTATGTAAAATAATATTATGGTGTTGATTAATTATTCAACCGGGTTAGCGCTGACCACCTTCCACGTCTGACAAACGACCCATGGTGCTACATATCCGATTTGGTAGCCGCGACAGGATTCGACCTTCAAGGGAATCTACATATTTGATTTGGTTTCCGTGATTAGAATCGACCTTCAAGGGAATCTAGATGAAAACATATTCGATTTGGTTGCAGTGCCCCGGGATCGAGTACCCTGGAAGAATTTGTCTAGAAGAAAACCCGTGAATAATCCAGAAACTAAAAGAAATCTGGCGGACAAATTGGTGGAAATATTCTTAATTGGGTAAATACATTTTTCCAAAAATTGAACATGCTTAAATTTGTTTAACAGACCAAATAATACTCATTAAAATTTAAATTATTAAATAAGGGTTATAACTTTAAACGTAGGATATAGGATACAAAATTAAGCGTGACATGTTAGTCCGGGAGCTAGGTGGGTTTTGTTCAACAAGGAAGGTGCGGAAGGTTTGGTATGCTAGTGGTGTATGGCTGGGTTAGGAGACCCCAGAAACCCAATTCTTAAGTTGGGTGTGGTAGGAGGAGCCACGCATAGTACCCCCCAAAATGGGTTTATTCAACATGGAAGGTGCAAGTTCCACTTCAATGGTATTTGATAGAGGAATGTGCCCTGAATTAGGAAATATAACTTAAGAATGGGATTTTTGGTGGAAAGGTCACTTAAGAAGAGATCAAAGGTCACTAATAAGCAATTTTTCAATTTTACTGAAAACGATTTTTCCATTTTCTCGTGATCTATTCCAAGTATATTGCACAAAACTACATGGACATTTTTGATAGTGCTAGGAGCAAAAATATGAGACATAAAATAAATAAAGTTTTAGCTAAAAGTATGAAATAATCTCACAAATAACGAAAATATCACACGACCCCCATCGGTAATTAAAATGTTAGGAAAGGCAAATGTCTTCATCAGAGGAAGCAGTGTCAAAGTCATCATCAGAGGTATCCTGCTCATATTGCTCAATGTCCTCTTCAACCAATGACCCCCGGAGTTCAGGACCATTAAAACGCATGATTTCATTCTGTCCTTCTCTCAACTATCTTCTGGCGATGGGTGCTGGGTAATTCCTGATTTATCAGCGTTTCCCAACATCTTTGCGACAAAAGATGTCCCTTTTGATTTGTAGTGAAACTTCTGATTCGCAAGGAGGACTCCTGCTATCATCGATGCCCTTTAGGTTCTCCAGAAGATTTTTACATCTTGCCTTTGGCCCTTTGCGTCTTCTCAAACACGATGTAGCGATATCATTCACCGTGCAGATGTATGGTGCTAAGCGAAAAGCAATCTCCTCACTCAACAGGCATCGCTACACCGTGTTTGTGAAGACGTAATTGGTCTACGGCAAGATGTAAAAATCTTCTGGAGAAACTGAAAAGGGCATCAATGGTAGTATGATTCCTCCCTGCGAAACAAAAGTGTCACTACAGATGAAAAGGGCATTTTTGGTCGCAAAGATATAGGGAAACGCTGATAAATCAGGAATTAACCAGCACCCATCGCCAGAAGACGGTATGAAATCTTATGGTTTAATGGTCCTGAACTATGGGAGTCATTGGTTGAGGAAGACATTGAGGAATGAGGAATCTGATGATGCTTAATTTGATGGAGGTTCTGGTTGATCAAGTCTTGACTGATATCTGCAATAACATGACATAGATCTATGTTTTAAATGACTCTTAGTATGAAGGAAGTGGGCGGTAATTAATCAGTCTTACTATCAGAGATCAAGAGGAAACTTAGCATTGCGGGCATATTGCACCGCTTGACACTGATTTTTTAAGGTTATTGGTCACATCTGCTGTTCTTAAGTTCATTTACCACCTAAATATTCATTCTTAAGTTAGTGGTTGTGAATCCTATGATCATTCCCTACATTTGACACCTTGTTCCAATGTCGCACCTTTCATGTTAATTAAATTTCTAATTACGGGTCATTCGGTGCAAACCAGCATTATTCTCTTCTTAAGTACACTGACCACCAGATATTTCATTCTTAAGTTGATGATAATGATTTCTGATATCATTCCGTACAATTTAGGCTTGGTTTCTCACTCGCATCTTTCATGTTGATAAACATTTTAATTACCGATGGGGGTCGAGTGATATTTTCGTTATTTTTGAGATTATTTCATACTTTTAGCTAAAACTTCATTTATTTTATGTCTCATATTTTTGCTCCTAGCACTATCAAAAATGTCCATGCAGTTTTGTGCAATATACTTGGAATAGATCACGAGATAATGGAAAAATCGTTTTCAGTCAAATCGAAAAATTGCTAATTAGTGACATCTGACCTCTTCTTAAGTGGCCTTTCCACCAAAAATCCCATTCTTAAGTTATATTTCCTAATTCAGGGCACATTCCTCTATCAAATGCCATTGAAGTGGAACTTGCACCTTCCATGTTGAATAAACCCATTTTGGGAGGTACTATGGGTGGCTCCTCCTACCACACCCACCACTGGCGCAACTTAAGAATTCGGTTTCTGTGGTCTCCTAACCCAGCCATACACCACTAGTATGCCAAACCTTCCATGTTGAACAAAACCCACTTAGCTCCCGGACTATGCAGTTTAATAATTTATTTAGGAATGTCAAATTGGAGTTATCTTAATTTAAAGTGGGCCTATAGTGAGTACGTCATTAAATTTTAGGTATCTCAGGAATAACAATAATACGGAATAGGGAATACAATACAGAATGAATGCTGTCTCCGAGTTTAGCAAGAACTGCAGAGCTAAAATGTAAAATTTGTGAGTGATTACCTAAAAATGTTTTTAGTTGGCGTTCTGCTGGCTCGTTAAAATTCGTGTTTGTGATGTTCATTTAGCTATTAGAGCTAATATGATTTTGAGACCCTAGTCCATAAGTCCAAAATCATGGTGTTAGCCAGGTATGGCTGAAATAAGTACAATGTAATTTAATCTTTGAGTATAAGGTTAGATTTCAATAAGAACAAAATAGAACCCTGTAAGTCGCTAATAGCGTTTAGGGAGTAATTAAAGAATAAAAAGGAGTTATATGACCTTTGAGTATAAAGGTTAACGTTTTGGCAGTATTGATTATTATGCCTTGTCAATCAAAGGTGTGTGTAGACATTTAAGATAATGACTCGTTGAATTTACGAAATTATCGAGAGTGTCATTGAATTAATGTACTATGATTTCGTATAGTGTTGCTTTAAAATGTATAATCCTATATAACTGCACGTGTTATTTTGTGTCATTAAATTGTTTGCTTTAAATTGTTCACGCCAGGTGGATTAAAAATGTGTAATCGATATATGTCGTCTGCTCTACAGAGTAAGTCACGTGACTTCAGTGATTAGTTGAATGAAACTATGAGGGTTGAGATATGCACTATGATAGAATAGGTAACGGCCGGCTTGTTTCATACATTGTTGTATTTGTTTTAGCTCACATACAAAATTAATGAGGGTAGGTCACAAAGGTGAGATTACCGGTAGTTGATGTTTGTGTAACTTTGATGATGTTTATACAAAACCGGAATTATAAAAAAGAAAACGCAATTATAAAATTGTAGATTACGAGTTAAGATCAAGAGGTCAAACTTAGTTTGTAGATTTATAATGTAATACTATTTTAGCATTCTGATGATTAAAGAGACACATCATAATTTATTAATAATTAAATACAGGGTTACCTTTAGATAACAGTAGGAGTAAATAATAAGATTTAAGAATAATAATGTTAAAATAATATTAAAATAAAGTTTTAAATTAAGAATAATTAATTCTTGGTCTGATGGCAATGACATGTTTTGATTTGACGGATGAAATGTCCCACCAATCATCACGGTAGAGCGAAGAAAGTTCTTGTGACTAAAGATGACCTCTGCTTCAAGAAAAGAAAAGAAATTATTATTGAGAATTGTGATAGTTGGAATAGACCAATAGAGATCCAAGAAGAAGAAATGATTTACCAAGTGAAACTGAACTTTAAGTGTAGTGTTATAGTATTTTGAAATTAGGACACTTGAAGATTTAATAAACAATTACAGTTGAGATTTTCTGTGTTTAAGTCATTGAATTGCAGTGTTTAGGACATTGAAGAAGTTTTGGAGAGCATTTGCATGCGATTTTTGATTTTTGTTTATGTGTTTTTCTTTGATGACTTTGTTTTATGATTTTATTGAATGGTAATCGTATAGTAATCCTAAATAGTTGCACGTTGCATGAATAATTATATAATTATATGGATGTTGAATTAGAAAAATTGAAAGTCTTCATAGTCTCCTAACTAATAAGTAGCACAAATCCTAAAGTAGGGGAGGTAATGTAGTAATATGGAGGGAAAGAATTTGTGCTTTGAAACATCTATGTAAAATAATATTATGGTGTTGATTAATTATTCTCCATTGCTAAGGTATAAGTTAATTCTAAAACGCAAATTCAAATTGGCTATGAATATTGTGACAATAACAAGACATGAGGTCTAAAGACAAAGAATAGAGAAATATTATGGCCGGAACAATAGCGTTTTCTTTCATATTGTTGATTCTAACTTCATAACCAAAAATAGAGAAAGTATGCTGGTTGTTTAGATACGTTAACGCAGTTAACATAATAGTATGATAGTAAACATGATGGTCATTTGCATTTTTTAAGGATAAATTGTTATTGTTTGAAATACACGTGGTAGGAAAGTTACCATTTCATATTTGGCAAGAGTGACCAATCACATGATTAATTACATAATAATTAGCCAATAGAATAATTAATGGGTTTGAATCTGAGAATATATAATTAATAGAATGTGCGCTCTAGGGTAGACAGCCATGTAGTTCTCGTAGGGAGAAGATGTAGGAATCTCCATCAGCAGACTCGCGGAGTCTGCATGAGAGCGAATTAGAAAGAATGACTTTATTATGCTAATTGTAACTTTGTAACCTATATGTAGCTGCACATTTTAAGTGCTCTCAAAGTTTGTTAATTTGTGACTAAACTGCTGGATTATCATTCTTACTTTTTGGATATCGTGTGACATAAGGATACTTAGAGTATTATGGTGAAATAATATTACCTAAAAGTTTTGTAATTTGCGTGGAATTTGAAGAAACTTGTAACAATTTGTGATTTTGATATAATCTCAACAGAATCTGCATGACATTAGTTCACTTAATTAACTAGTTTCAAAGCTGTCTTGATAAATCTACTCACTTCACAATATATTCTCTCACTCTATTTTGGTGGTGTTTAGTTCAGTATGATCACATACTCAGTAAAGCAACGCATGGATTTAAATCACTCACCTACTGTTCGAAAAATACCTTACTCTACATTTGATTACATTAAAGATATTGGAATCCTGAAAAGACATGTAAATATGTCTTAAATTGGGTCTTCTAAATGCTCAGTCTATTATAAATAAAACAGCTTGCATATTTGATTGCATTCTTGAATACAAATTTGATATACTATTGATAACTGAAACATGGTTATCTCAAGTAGGTGATGAGGCTAAATGTGTTGAAATTACACCGCCTGGATACACTTGTTTTCACTCTCCTCGACTCACTGGTAGAGGTGGGGCATAGCTGTTGTTTTCAATGACAAGCTTAAACTTAAAACTATAAAATCAGCAAAAACGTTTTCTTCATTTGAACACTTGACAGTAACTATAAAATCAACATCACAGACGTTAAAACTCGTTTGCATTTACAGACCACCCATTTCAGGTAGAAATCATTGCACTGATGCAGAATTTATTGATGACTTCTCTGGGCTATGTGAAGATCCTTACCACGATGAAAACACCCTTATTGTCGGGGATTTTAACGTACATTTTGACTCTCCGAACAATGTTCTCACTAAACGTGTCTGTGATCGTCTGAACATTTATGACCTTAAACAATTAATTACTTTGCCGACACACCGCTCTGGTCACACCCTTGATTGGGTTCTATGTCGAAATACTAATCTTGTACAAAACATTGATGTTGTCAACAACCTGATCTCTGACCATTCTCTGATATCTTTTAATGTTAACTTTCCAGAAACTGTGAAGCTAGCAAAAGCAATACAATATAGAAATTATAAATCCATAAATTTGGACAAATTTAATGAAGATCTTAACAAGAGTTCACTTTTCAATAACTTAACAGCTGATGATGTTGATGATATGGTTGATTTATATAACACAACCATTTCTGATCTTGTAGCAAAACATGCCCCGATTCGCACAAAGAACATTAGCCGTTCACTGAATACTCCATGGTACGATGAATCAGTACAAGACATCAAACAAAAGCGTCGACAAGCTGAACGGAAGTGGCACAAAACTGGACTGACTGTGCATAAACAAATTTATATGCAAAATTGTAGAGATTTTCAGAAATGTGTTTCAAATGCCAAATCACATTACTACTTCACAAATATATCCAACAGTGCTTCTAATCCAAAGGTGTTGTTCTCAACCCTAAATAAACTTCTGGTTACAGAAAATAAGGTGATTCTTCCTGTTGGAGAAGACAGTACTGTGGCCCAAGAGTTCAGCGATTATTTCATAGACAAAATAGCCAAGATTCGTGATGGTCTTGGTTCTTCGTCTATTAACCGTACTGAACAACCCATAGTCTCAACACAGTTCATTAATTTCCAATCTGTTCAGCCAGAGCAGCTCAAGAAAATAATTCTTTAGTCCAAACCTCACACTTCCTGTTGAGTATCCTTGATACTATTTTACCAGTTCTGGCTAAAATCGTCAATAAAAGTCTTCAATCGGGAACGGTACCACTTAGCTTCAAAACGGCAGTCGTTAAGCCTTTAATCAAGAAGTCATCGCTTGACCCGCAGCTGTTGAAAAACTACCACCCTGTATCTAATCTAACATTCCTCTCAAAGATTCTAGAGAAGGTTGTCAAGCAGCAATTAATTGACTCCTTTGACCAGTCCGTGCTCTTTGATGATTTTCAGTGAGCCTATCGCCCCGCACATAGCACTGAAACAGCTTTGGTTTGTGTCATCGACGCTTTAAAATCATCCGTCGATTCAGGAAGTGTCAGTGTACTAGCCCTTTTAGATTTGTCGGCTGCTTTCGACACAATCGACCATAGCAACCTACTTGACCGACTGAAGACTCATTACGGAATAGCTGGATCTTCTTTACAGTGGTTCAGCTCATATCTAACCAGTCGATATCAGTATGTTGACATTAATAACTCTTCGTCAAAGCAAGTCCAACTATCCTGCTTGGACCCCTTTTATTTACATTGTATACAAATTCCCTTGGAAACCTCATCGATAGTTATAACATTCAGCACCATTGTTATGCTGATGACACACAGCTGATCGATAAATTTGACCTCAACACTGTCAGCCAGCTCTCCACAATTGGTAATTTGGAAAGTTGCCTAAACGGTATTAAGAACTGGATGTCTCCCAACATGTTAAAGGATAACGACGACAAAACTGAGCTTCTCTTTATTGGACCTGATCACAGACTTAAAACTTGCATCGTGAAATCTCTCAAAATAGGAAAATCAGATATTCCGATATCAAATGTTGTGAAAAATCTTGGCGTGTTCTTAGATTCAAACCTCAGTTTTAACTGTCACATAAACAATATCTGCAAAATTTGCCATTTTCATCTTCGAAGAATAGGATCAATTCGTCATCTTATACCCGAAAGTGCAGCCGCTGCACTGGCTCGATCATTCGTGCTGTCCAGAATTGACTACTGCAATGCCGTACTTTCTGGAGTAACAGATGAACAAATTTCCAAGTTGCAAAGGATCTAAAATCGTGCTGCACGAATTGTGACTAAAGCCAGATCAAAATCACACATCACTCCCATCTTAAATATTCTTCACTGGCTCCGAGTGCGCGAGAGAGTTAACTTATACCCGAAAGTGCAGCCGCTGCACTGGCTCGATCATTCGTGCTGTCCAGAATTGACTACTGCAATGCCGTACTTTCTGGAGTAACAGATGAACAAATTTCCAAGTTGCAAAGGATCCAAAATCGTGCTGCACGAATTGTGACTAAAGCCAGATCAAAATCACACATCACTCCCATCTTAAATATTCTTCACTGGCTCCGAGTGCGCGAGAGAGTTAACTTTAAAATTTTAACTCTGACATACAAAACGTTACATAAAACGGCACCAAGATATCTTCAGAATCTCTTGTCACGCTACCAGCCAAAAAGGTCACTGAGATCCGAGAATAAATTATTGTTAGATTTACCGATTTATAAGATGAAGAAATTTGGTTCAAGGACTTTTCAGTATGATGCATCAATTCTATGGAATTCGCTACCACCTTCCATTCGAAAATGTAAAATACTGTCTATCTTCAAATCAAGTGTGAAAACCTGGCTGTTTAGTCACTATAATTAACCCACATGAACACTTTCATGCGCCTAGAGCATCCCCAAGTGGGATGAATTGTTGCGCAATATAAATTTCGTTATTATTTATTATTATTAGCTATAGCTACCCCGAAAATGTATATTTTGACACCAAACTTAATCCTTATGTAAAATTCGAATATTACCGTCAAAACTGAACGACATCTTGAATAACCCTCTCGTAATTATTGACTGAGCGGTAACGCTTGTCACAAAAATATGTATGAAAATGGATTCAGTTCCCCCGAAAACGTATATTTTGATACCAAACTCGATCATATTTTGATAATTGGGTGGAAATCGGAATTTACGAGCCAAAGCCGGCAGCCATTTTGGATTTTGGAACTAAAATGCCAGTAGGGATCATTAACAGCGGGGGGAAACTGGAGAAAAACACAAGAGGTTGGGCAGGCTACCCTACTTCACGTACAAAGTGGGAATTGAAACCACGCCACTTGCACCAATGACAGGCCTTATGATCTAATGCGCGCGTATTAGACAATTCGCCCCCACCCGACATTTGCATCAAATAACCAACCAAATGAAATGACCAGAGAATAACGTCCCATTTTCATATCAACCGGGCCAATAAAGACGGACATACGCCATACAGTGACAGCATCGTTTGTGTTTAACTCTTCATGCAATTCCAAATGCCCAGTTTTCTTTACCCCCTTTTTCTGTTCTCAAGAGGAAATGGAAGAAAAGGGGAAAAGCCGTTCACGTCGACATTATGTGCCAAAATGCACTATATATTATATGTCTCACATGCCCATAATTTTAATCAGTTTATGTTGAAAAACGCTGTCGGCACGCACAAAAACATTGAAGCAGGCGAAATACATGTCACTTGCAAGCTGTCAATCAAACCACGTGACATAAACAATTAGCCATGTGGCGTGAATTGGGGCACAGCGTACTGTTCAGTTTGAGTGAATTTACGCGACGGCTTTGTGTACTTAACGTTAAAAAAAACATAAATTCGTGTTTATAATATCCTAAAAACAGCCCATTTGATCACATTTTTGGCCAAAGGACGACGCGTGAACACAATACAGCAGTAAAGTTATGCCAAATCTGTATGCTTACTATAGAGCCCTGTGAGCGTGTTGAACCAACTATGTCACTTCCGGTTTGAATAAAAATTAATTTCTTACTTACAAAAACCTTTTTGCTTGTGTTACAGAGGGGATTATTTATCAATATATATTTAAGATTTATGGAAACCTTGTTGAAAATCGTTGGTCTTCCCCTTTAACCCACAATCTCGTGACCTAATCTTATTTATATCTCAGCGACCTTGACAAAAATTGAGCTGGCCTTAACTTTTAGATTTAGCCGCGTAGTCTGTTAACAGCTTGAAGCTTCGCCTTTATCGTGAACTCGCATAAAAAACCCACGCAACTCACTCCACCACCCTTCTGCCCAGTTGCTTAAAGCAAACTCGGCTCAACTCTATTTTCATCGCCAACATTTGACAAGTCTGACTCAGAATTATAATGAAATACATTTATATTTTCTATCTGGGTAAAACCAGAAGATCTGACAACCCATTTTGTCTTGAAATAAATCTAACACGGTTTATAATTTGCGTATTATTTTATTAACGTATCATTCATTTTATACGTATGCTTATTTCTTGCCTAGAAGTCCACTAGTTAGTCCACCAGTTAGTCCACCAGTTAGTCCCCCGGTAAGTCCACCTGTTATTCCACCAACACCACCCAGCATGCCACCTGAAATATATTAAATGTATATTATTATATAAATAGTGAGATTGTTAAACTTGCTGGACAACTGACTAGATATCAATTAATTGTAACCTGTCTCCTTATTGATGTGACGTAGTAAGGCAATTAAACTTTCTGGAATGATCTACTTATTATCATGTACATGTACAGAGAAGTTAGGGCCAACTATGCAAGTTCAGTAGAAAGGCTGAAGTCACCGGTTTGCCCATTTAGTTGAAATTAAAGTTATGGTCAATTGTGCAAGTTAAGTAGAAAGGCGTCGCTAAAAAGAAAAAAAATTAAGTGAACATACGTCACTGTGTTTCAATGATGTAAAACTTGTACATTTCTAATAGGTAACATTTACTTAAATTTGATCAAAATTGATTCTTGGCATAGTTGGTAATTGTTTAATACTCTTTATGATTTATTTATAGGTATCAATTTGATATTATTATTATATATTTTATGTTTTAGTATATTTTTATAATTCCATTTCCCTGATGGAAAGTACTCAATGGTTACTTTATATAATTTAAGAGGCAAATCAATACAAAGACTTTTAATTTTATGTGCAAAACATAGCCATTCTAGAACAGGGGACTACAAAAGTGGGTTTCGTACAAAAAATGCTCAAAGTTAGGACCAATTGTGCAAGTTAAGTAGAAAGGCTTAAGTCCCTGGGTTACCATATAGTTGAGATTAAAGCTGATAGACATTCTAAATTTACTTATATTCTTCTATGCAACGGGAAAAGTAAAACTATGAGGGAATATCTCTACAGGTATTTATTAAAGACCCTTTAGCTGAACATAAAATTGCTTTCCTTCTATAAACAACTGCTTTTTCACAGTATAACTAAATTCTCCTGTAATCCTTAACCAAATTATCGTCCGATATAATGTAAAACTGATGAGCACATAGCGAGTCATTTTAGTTAGGACAGCCTGAATATTGAAGTCTTATTTTATGTTTGGCCAATATCAAAGAGTTGTAGTTATTTTACGTTATACTTACCCAGATTAAGACCTCCAGATCCACCAAGATTTAGAGCACCATTAAGGTTTAGGTTCAGGAGGTTTTCAAGATCAATCATTGCTTGTATTCCCAAAAGATTAACTTCTATGCCATTGCTCTGAGCCTCATTTATAGCGTTAACCATTGCCACAAAACTAACATTTTGTTCATTAACAGACAACATACCGTCACCTGTAAGATATATGTACATAAATCATATTATCTCGAGAACATACCCCCTCTCTCTCTCTCTCTCTCGAGGTGAAAATATCAAACATTAAACGTCAATGTAATTCAATTTGGTTAAAACTCTTACCGTCAGCATCAAAGTCTGCTATAATCTCCAATGCAAGGTCTGTCTCTATGTCAAGAGCCAAAGCTAATTGCGCAGCCGAAATCATATTCGTCTGAGCTTCAGTATTTTGAGCCAGAACCATGGCCAGGGTTATTACCAATAATGAAAACATCCTGTAATAGAATATGTAAGCCACGTCAACTCCTCAAACGAGAACTGGTATCAAGTATAATGGACAGAATAGGAATACCTTGTATCGTGTACAAAACTCGTCACTAATTGTAACTAAGTAGAGCGATAGTTTGAAGCTAGATTTACATAACATAAACAATTTTAAAATGTATTTAACGGTAATTTATCTATATAATATTCAATCTTACCTGTTGATTGTAGATTTGTATACAATGGGGATACTGTTCTATGTTGTATTCTGTGCCCACATTTATAGTAAATCAAGTGATAAACAATATAATTACCTATCTGTAGATTTCACATATCAAATCAGGAAACAACACCTATCACTAACGATTACGTTGATTAAAATAAGAGATTAGATCATTCTATGTTAATAAATTGTTGCAATTGAATGAGGAAGTCGAGGTGACAATAATAATGGATAACATTTAAGTTTTCACTTTCAAATAAAAGATTAAATCATTATCTCATGAATATCTCATGTTTTAATGGTTTTGTTGGATATCTATATTATTATCAAATATATGACCAACACTATAATGAGGAAGTTTGATTATATTGTGTAAAATAAGATTCGTTATCTAGATCTTGTCAAGTAAACCAAATTGATTTCCTTATTTGAAACATGTGTTACATTTAATGGAATGGAAATTATAGATACGCAATAAACATACGTGTAATAGAAAGGGAAGGGATTTAAAGTATCTTTCGGAAATATGAGACTGACACATGGTTGTTTTTTGTGGTCCATCTCTATGCAATGACATTATGTATGAATAATCCCAAGACAGACGAAAAGTAATTTAAAATGTTAAAATGTTATTAAACCAGTGTCGAAATCGGTTTTTGTCGGCATACCTTTCATCATTTCATCGTTTACGGTAAAAGAAAGCAACGCAGCTTTACGGTTACATACAGACTAACGTGTACGCACGACTATACGCTGTTATAAGGTGCAAAATGTATATGTTATTTGAAATGACATGAAATGAAATGGGATTTAACGTCCTACTGTGCTGCTCCGACTGGGATAAAGAAGACGGGTATACGCCATACAGTGTATAAGAGGGACGTTTTGCCAAATGCGTTGTCATTTGCCAAATTTTATATACGGTGCAGCACTGAACGGACCGGAGTAGATCTAATTCCTTCATACTATACACAGGGAATCGAGTGTGATGTCATCGCAGCCATCTTCCAATGGTGTCAGGATATCAAAAACCGAAATCCTCCAATCGATGCACTATTGTCCAAGGAACAAGCATGTCAAGTTTCACGTCGATCGTATTCGACTTGGCGGAGTCTTGGGCTTTTTCTGAGGGCGTCGCACCCCCCCCCCCCCCTCCCAAAAAAAAAAAAATAATAAAAAAAACCGACAATAACAAGATGAATAGCGCATGGTGTAAAGAAAGACAAAATCAAGATTTTATACAAATATTTGAGTATCATCTACAAGACAATGGAAAAGCGTGAAACAGCATGATAAATCAATTTCCGGTTACGTAACTGATTCGATTTCGCGTGATTGTCATGCATAGGGAACAACGCAAAACCGTGTACCGAGTCAAGCCGCTACAGTTGAATATTGCACGGAAATGTATTTACTATACATCTGTGCTTGTTATTGTGCCAAGTAATTCATCACTTTAAACTGGGGTGTTCATGAAACAGGAAGTATAATATTATATGTCAATTGATTTATCACAGTTCTTCCTAAAATTAATTTAAAACAAGGAAGCCAATTTAGATTACTGCTGTACAATTTATAGGGGGCCGACGGGGCTCAGTGAGTAAGACGTTGGCTAAACTGTCGATCCAGTGTTCGATCCCGGTGTTGACTGGGTCAGTTCATCACGAACTGTTTACTGTTTCCCACCCGTAAAGGAACTCATATTAGTTGAAATTCGAAAGAAAGAGTAGGCCGTAGCGCCACTTTCCGTGCAAAGTTTCCCTCATAGCACACTGTACGTCGTATGTCCATCTTCATTAGCCCCTTTGGTGCAGAAAGGTAGGGCGTTAAACCCCATTTCATTTCATTTTATTAAAATATTTTAATTTAATTTTGGATGTGTTAATGTGATGTGCATTTCACCCATGGATAGCACACTGCACGGCGTACGTAAGTCTTCATTAGCCCCTTTGGTGCAGAAAAGTACGACGTTAAACCCCATTTCATTTTAGGTCCAAGAGATTTTAATTTAATTTTGGATGTGTTATGTTATGATGTCATGTAATTGTTCTGAATCACGTATCTCAACAGCTAATATTAATGTCCCATTGCGTCGTTTCAGCCAGGCGCTGATTTAAGGGGTCCCCACAACCCAACAACCCTAAAGATCAAGTAAGCGACCCGTGGGACAAAGTCCTCTAAGTTCCATATCAGAGAAATTGTCATCATTCTTCCCTCGTCTGCCATATACCTCATCACTATATTCAAGGTTACATTGAACCGTTAGTAGTGCTATTAGTGAGGGGGTCGTGGGTCGACTGACTGTACACATGTTTTGTCAACTCTCACAAAACAGGCGAAATTGACAGACAAGCCTCGAGATTCTGTCCAATTTCTTTTTCTCTCGTTTACGAGATTTTATTCCCATTTGCCATGACACTGGCTAACATTAAACAATTAAAAACTCAGTTACATATTACACGTTGCGACCTTCCATACCATTATGACATCATTCTTCTTCTCCTCTGTGTTCTTATACTATCTCTCAGCACTATCATATTCGCGGTTATAGTGAAGCGGCCATTTAATAGTAACGCTAGTGCGGGGGTCGTGGGCGACGGACTATCATAATATAGTTTAATTTTATTTCAATAATTCGTTTGCATCTAGGCGTCTTTAGCATGTATGTATCAAGTGGACGTTAAACCTCATTTCTCATTTCTCTTTTTACTGAATTGTTTGCCTGTGTCTTTTAAAGTAGGATGTTTTATTGAATAAGAATATCAGATTTTAATTTCACAAAATAACCTTGGTGAAATCCATGGACCAAACGGAATACTACTGTGTCCTAGTTAAGCTCATTGGTCAACTTAGGTCTAATATCCCCTCTAGTAAATATTTTAAATAATATTTTGATAAAATAAAATATCTAATTGAAAGGGAAGGGATTTAAAGTATCTTTCGGAAATATGAGACTAACACATGGGTAATGTTTGTGGTCACGTGATCATTGTTAGGGATTCGAGAATATCTGCCGTTTGGCTTTCAAGAGAGAGAAACTGGGTTTAAAATCCACCAAACATCTAACACCAACAGATGCACACGCCTCTGCAGCTGACAGCCAGTAGGCCTATGGGAGAGAGAGAGAGAGAGAGAGAGAGAGATGGGGTTTAACGTCCACTCGACACAAACTAGGTCATTTCGGGACTAACATATGGTTTAATTTTTTTAGTTCAATAATTCGCTTGCGCGTAGGGGTCTTTAGCAGTGGGAGGAAACCGGAGGACCCGGAGAAAACCCACGAGGTTGGACAGGCGACCCTACTCCTTGTCACGTACAACCGGGGAATCGAAACCCATCCAGTTGACTCAATGACAGGTATGATACAGCGCTCGCGTGCTAACCATTCGGTCATCTAACCCCCCAAGAGAGAGAGTAACGCGCACTTGACACAAACTATGATATTTCGGGACTACAAATTCTTGGGTTTCAATTATGTGGAACATTTGGTAAAATTACTAGTAGTCTGGTGCTAGTGTAATATATAGTATAGTCTGAAATGATTAAAGTCTGTGTCACGTGATACAATAGTAGTGTAGTGGCTAGTGTAATATATAGTACAGTCTGAAATGATTAAAATCTGTGTTTGATACAATATAGTAGTCTGGTGGCTAGATAGTACAGTCTGAAATAATTAAATCTGTGTCATGCAACACAATTAGGAGTTTGGACAAACTGTGTGATTTGGCGTTTTATTACAACTAAAACCATTCAAACCGGGATCGTCCCGTTATGCCCCCTCCACCCCCGCTATTGTTCTCATGGTAGGAGTAGTAGAGCATGGAGATTATTAAATACTAAAGGGATTAAAACTACAGCCCGCTTCACAAAAATGTGGTTTACAATACATGAGGATACATGAGTGGTTTGGAACTTGACGATAGACCGAGGTCCCGTGTACACATTGGGTGCACGTAAAAGATCCCTTGGCAGTTAAAATTCGATATAAGAGTAGGTTGTAGCACCGCCGTCCGGGCAAAATGGCCCTCATAGCACACTATATGGCGTATGCCCGTCTCCTTTATGCCAGTCGGGGCAGAACAATAGGACAATATACCCCATTTCATTTCATTTCTCTGGATTTTCCAGTCTGGTTTCCTAAGACGGAGGGCTTCGCAAGGAAAAGGCGTCCAGTCGTTCGGATGGTACGAAAACCCGCGGTTCACCCGTGTACATGTTTGGATGCACGTTAAAGAAGCCTAGACAAGAAGACCGACTTAAATCATTTCAACAATTCACGATAAATAATAGTTAACACTGCAGAACAGAACAGATTAGACAGATAATACCTTCACTTGCAGGTAAATTACACGTACATTGCATTCCTGCACGTTATATACATCAACTATTGATATATAGGTTTATTTTACTACAACTCACGTTCAACTATAGATATATAGGTTTATTTAACTCGAATAACCCACGTTTAACTATTGGGATACAGGTTTATCTAACTAAAATCTGCTAGATGCGAGA
Organism: Patella vulgata; assembly: GCF_932274485.2. Classification (NCBI taxonomy): domain Eukaryota; kingdom Metazoa; phylum Mollusca; class Gastropoda; family Patellidae; genus Patella; species Patella vulgata. Next base: position 34,918,330 of record NC_065886.2, on the reverse strand, counting down.
ATTTACCCCCTCATCTATTTCCCTCTTAAAATAAACAACAACCCAACTAATAATCAATAATTTAAAGCTAAAACCAAGAAACAAATTGTGCAAGGTTTGTTTTCAGATATCGCATCGTACCAACCCTTTCCAAGCAAGTAAAACTATCAACATTTTGTTATTTATTTATTGTTTTGTTAATCGGATACATGAGTCGGTCAGACGAACAGGTCGCGATAAATAAACATCACAAAGAACTGGGAATGATTTTATGGACAAAGTAGAAGTCGCTAAATATTCCAGGAATTCCTTCAATATAGAAAATCCACAAGTCTATTTGTCTGCCATTCTTTAATATGACATCATATTGATTGTACTTCTGTTAAATCAACTGGATATAAAACGGTGGGAGATTTTGTAAACATTTCCTGAATGGCGAGTTGTTGAGTTCGACGGAGATCTGTTTAGGAATGTGGACTGATAGGTGAATGTTTAGCAACCCGACATTATCAAAATATTATTTAAAATATTTACTAGAGGCGATATTAGGCCTAAGTTGACCAATGAGCTTAACTAGGACACAGTAGTATTCCGTTTGGTCCATGGATTTCACCAAGGTTATTTTGTGAAATTAAAATCTGATATTCTTATTCAATAAAACATCCTACTTTAAAAGACACAGGCAAACAATTCAGTAAAAAGAGAAATGAGAAATGAGGTTTAACGTCCACTCGATACATACATGCTAAAGACGCCTAGATGCAAACGAATTATTGAAATAAAATTAAACTATATTATGATAGTCCGTCGCCCCACGACCCCCGCACTAGCGTTACTATTAAATGGCCGCTTCACTATAACCGCGAATATGATAGTGCTGAGAGATAGTATAAGAACACAGAGGAGAAGAAGAATGATGTCATAATGGTATGGAAGGTCGCAACGTGTAATATGTAACTGAGTTTTTAATTGTTTAATTTTAGCCAGTGTCATGGCAAATGGGAATAAAATCTCGTAAACGAGAGAAAAAGAAATTGGACAGAATCTCGAGGCTTGTCTGTCAATTTCGCCTGTTTTGTGAGAGTTGACAAAACATGTGTACAGTCAGTCGACCCACGACCCCCTCACTAATAGCACTACTAACGGTTCAATGTAACCTTGAATATAGTGATGAGGTATATGGCAGACGAGTAGGGTTGTAGGGTTGTGGGGTTGTGGGGGGGGGGGGCCCTTAAATCAGCGCCTGGCTGAAACGACGCAATGAGACATTAATATTAGCTGTTGAAATACGTGATTCAGAACAATTACATGGCATCATAACATAACACATCCAAAATTAAATTAAAATCTCTTGGACCTAAAATGAAATGGGGTTTAACGTCGTACTTTTCTGCACCAAAGGGGCTAATGAAGACTTACGTACGCCGTGCAGTGTGCTATCCATGGGTGAAATGCACATCACATTAACACATCCAAAATTAAATTAAAATATTTTAATAAAATGAAATGAAATGGGGTTTAACGTCCTACCTTTCTGCACCAAAGGGGCTAATGAAGATGGACATACGACGTACAGTGTGCTATGAGGGAAACTTTGCACGGAAAGTGGCGCTACGGCCTACTCTTTCTTTCGAATTTCAACTAATATGAGTTCCTTTACGGGTGGGAAACAGTAAACAGTTCGTGATGAACTGACCCAGTCAACACCGGGATCGAACACTGGATCGACAGTTTAGCCAACGTCTTACTCACTGAGCCCCGTCGGCCCCCTATAAATTGTACAGCAGTAATCTAAATTGGCTTCCTTGTTTTAAATTAATTTTAGGAAGAACTGTGATAAATCAATTGACATATAATATTATACTTCCTGTTTCATGAACACCCGAGTTTAAAGTGATGAATTACTTGGCGCAATAACAAGCACAGATGTATAGTAAATACATTTCCGTGCAATATTCAACTGTAGCGGCTTGACTCGGTACACGGTTTTGCGTTGCTCCCTATGCATGACAATCACGCGAAATCGAATCAGTTACGTAACCGGAAATTGATTTATCATGCTGTTTCACGCTTTTCCATTGTCTTGTAGATGAGACTCAAATATTTGTATAAAATCTTGATTTTGTCTTTCTTTACACCATGCGCTATTCATCTTGTTATTGTCGGGTTTTTTTATTATTTTTTTTTTGGGGGGGGGGGGTGCGACGCCCTCAGAAAAAGCCCAAGACTCCGCCAAGTCGAATACGATCGACGTGAAACTTGACATGCTTGTTCCTTGGACAATAGTGCATCGATTGGAGGATTTCGGTTTTTGATATCCTGACACCATTGGAAGATGGCTGCGATGACATCACACTCGATTCCCTGTGTATAGTATGAAGGAATTAGATCTACTCCGGTCCGTTCAGTGCTGCACCGTATATAAAATTTGGCAAATGACAACGCATAGTTGTTCGGACGCGAAGAAAACTCGAGATATTAGCGTGTACGTAAAAGAACCCTTGGCAAAACGTCCCTCTTATACACTGTATGGCGTATACCCGTCTTCTTTATCCCAGTCGGAGCAGCACAGTAGGACGTTAAATCCCATTTCATTTCATGTCATTTCAAATAACATATACATTTTGCACCTTATAACAGCGTATAGTCGTGCGTACACGTTAGTCTGTATGTAACCGTAAAGCTGCGTTGCTTTCTTTTACGGTAAACGATGAAATGATGAAAGGTATGCCGACAAAAACCGATTTCGACACTGGTTTAATAACATTTTAACATTTTAAATTACTTTTCGTCTGTCTTGGGATTATTCATACATAATGTCATTGCATAGAGATGGACCACAAAAAACAACCATGTGTCAGTCTCATATTTCCGAAAGATACTTTAAATCCCTTCCCTTTCTATTAGATGTATGTTTATTGCGTAACTATAATTTCCATTCCATTAAATGTAACACATGTTTCAAATAAGGAAATCAATTTGGTTTACTTGACAAGATCTAGATAACGAATCTTATTTTACACAATATAATCAAACTTCCTCATTATAGTGTTGGTCATATATTTGATAATAATATAGATATCCAACAAAACCATTAAAACATGAGATATTCATGAGATAATGATTTAATCTTTTATTTGAAAGTGAAAACTTAAATGTTATCCATTATTATTGTCACCTCGACTTCCTCATTCAATTGCAACAATTTATTAACATAGAATGATCTAATCTCTTATTTTAATCAACGTAATCGTTAGTGATAGGTGTTGTTTCCTGATTTGATATGTGAAATCTACAGATAGGTAATTATATTGTTTATCACTTGATTTACTATAAATGTGGGCACAGAATACAACATAGAACAGTATCCCCATTGTATACAAATCTACAATCAACAGGTAAGATTGAATATTATATAGATAAATTACCGTTAAATACATTTTAAAATTGTTTATGTTATGTAAATCTAGCTTCAAACTATCGCTCTACTTAGTTACAATTAGTGACGAGTTTTGTACACGATACAAGGTATTCCTATTCTGTCCATTATACTTGATACCAGTTCTCGTTTGAGGAGTTGACGTAGCTTACATATTCTATTACAGGATGTTTTCTTTATTGGTAATAACCCTGGCCATGGTTCTGGCTCAAAATACTGAAGCTCAGACGAATATGATTTCGGCTGCGCAATTAGCTTTGGCTCTTGACATAGAGACAGACCTTGCATTGGAGATTATAGGAGACTTTGATACTGACGGTAAGAGTTTTAACCAAATTGAATTACATTGACGTTTAATGTTTGATATTTTCACCTCGAGAGAGAGAGAGAGAGAGAGAGAGAGAGAGGGTATGTTCTCGAGATAATATGATTTATGTACATATATCTTACAGGTGACGGTATGTTGTCTGTTAATGAACAAAATGTTAATTTTGTGGCAATGGTTAACGCTATAAATGAGGCTCAGAGCAATGGCATAGAAGTTAATCTTTTGGGAATACAAGCAATGATTGATCTTCAAAAACTCCTGAACCTAAACCTTAGTGGAGCTCTAAATCTTGGTGGATCTGGAGGTCTTAATCTGGGTAAGTATAACGTAAAATAACTACAACTCTTTGATATTGGCCAAACATAAAATAAGACTTCAATATTCAGGCTGTCCTAACTAAAATGACTCGCTATGTGCTCATCAGTTTTACATTATATCGGACGATAATTTGGTTAAGGATTACAGGAGAATTTAGTTATACTGTGAAAAAGCAGTTGTTTATAGAAGGAAAGCAATTTTATGTTCAGCTAAAGGGTCTTTAATAAATACCTGTAGAGATATTCCCTCATAGTTTTACTTTTCCCGTTGCATAGAAGAATATAAGTAAATTTAGAATGTCTATCAGCTTTAATCTCAACTATATGGTAACCCAGGGACTTAAGCCTTTCTACTTAACTTGCACAATTGGTCCTAACTTTGAGCATTTTTTGTACGAAACCCACTTTTGTAGTCCCCTGTTCTAGAATGGCTATGTTTTGCACATAAAATTAAAAGTCTTTGTATTGATTTGCCTCTTAAATTATATAAAGTAACCATTGAGTACTTTCCATCAGGGAAATGGAATTATAAAAATATACTAAAACATAAAATATATAATAATAATATCAAATTGATACCTATAAAAAAATCATAAAGAGTATTAAACAATTACCAACTATGCCAAGAATCAATTTTGATCAAATTTAAGTAAATGTTACCTATTAGAAATGTACAAGTTTTACATCATTGAAACACGGTGACGTATGTTCGCTTAATTTTTTTTCTTTTTAGCGACGCCTTTCTACTTAACTTGCACAATTGACCATAACTTTAATTTCAACTAAATGGGCAAACCGGTGACTTCAGCCTTTCTACTGAACTTGCATAGTTGGCCCTAACTTCTCTGTACATGTACATGATAATAAGTAGATCATTCCAGAAAGTTTAATTGCCTTACTACGTCACATCAATAAGGAGACAGGTTACAATTAATTGATATCTAGTCAGTTGTCCAGCAAGTTTAACAATCTGACTATTTATATAATAATATACATTTAATATATTTCAGGTGGCATGCTGGGTGGTGTTGGTGGAATAACAGGTGGACTTACCGGGGGACTAACTGGTGGACTAACTGGTGGACTAACTAGTGGACTTCTAGGCAAGAAATAAGCATACGTATAAAATGAATGATACGTTAATAAAATAATACGCAAATTATAAACCGTGTTAGATTTATTTCAAGACAAAATGGGTTGTCAGATCTTCTGGTTTTACCCAGATAGAAAATATAAATGTATTTCATTATAATTCTGAGTCAGACTTGTCAAATGTTGGCGATGAAAAATAGAGTTGAGCCGAGTTTGCTTTAAGCAACTGGGCAGAAGGGTGGTGGAGTGAGTTGCGTGTTTTTTTTTAATGCGAGTTCACGATAAAGGCGAAGCAACAAGCTGTTAAAAGTCTACATATCGTTTCGGGGCCTAAGGAGCGATAAGTAATGGAATTAAATGATGTTGAACGTCCTACTTTTCTGCACCAACCGGGTTAATGAAGAACGACATGCCCGTCTGTCTACTCGTCATTGTATTTCAAATGTGTCAAGGATGATTTTAATTGCTGGCCAACTAGCCACTGACATACTTGTTTTTAGCTACGATTGGGTGGTGGAGGTGGGAGGGGGGAATTTAGTTTCACCTGGCAAACTTAATTTCTTTATCATTGTAACATCTTAAAAATAAGTTAATTTAATACTATTAGGAGTTATTACACATCTACAGCCCAATCTACTGAAAATTGATACTGACATTCATAATTACGGTGTATTACTTCTGCGCAACCCGAATCAGGTTATTATTACTTTGATTGGCTATTGTACACGCGGCCCCGCCTTTATGTGTTAAAGACATCTAATTTAAAATATCGGAGAAAGCAATCTATTATCGCTTATATTTAAAATGAGGGGATTTGTACCCGTGTCAGGTAGGATTTACGCTTAAAGGACAATATTGGTGTCAGCATTATCACATATGTGATAGAACTGGTTCAACACATTCCAAATATAATTTTAACACAATGCTACGATAGATGCGTAATACAGTTTTCAACAATCGGAAGTGACGAACGCAAAAGGAAAACACGAGTTATCCCTCTTCAAATTGGTCCTGAAAACGAAACTTTTGCATCAATATGAAATGAAAAAAAACATAAATACCTATGCACGGCCCCCACTACCCCCCATATCAAACTTAGTGATGCTCACCCCACCCCTGACAAGTTAGTGATGCTCACCCCAACTCTGACAAGTTAGTGATACTCACCCCACCCCTGACAAAATAGTGATGCTTAGTGATATCCGGTCTTGAAATGACATAATTTTAAATATCATGGTTTGTAGGACAGCCACGGTTGCTCGGTGAGTAAGATATTGGCTCGCTAACCCGTAGGTCACATTTTCTATCCCTGCGTTGACCGAGAAAATTTATCGGGATTGTCAGTGGTGCAGGATCGAGGGCCTAGCAACGGACAACGTATAGTTGTTCGGATGGGACGAAAAATAGAGGTACACATTGGCGTGCGCGTAAAAGATCCCTTGGCAGCTTGAATTCGATATAAGAATACGCCGTTTGAAGTGGTGGCGGTGACATTAAATGAATTATTTGGTGCAATAACAAGCAGAGATATATAGTAAATAAATTTCCGCGCAATTTTCCACTGTAGCGGCTTGACTCGGTATCGGGTTTGGTTTTGTTCCCTATGCATGACAATCGCGCAAAATCTGACCAGTTACGTAACCGAGAATTGATTTATCATGCTGTTTCACGCTTTTCCATTGTCTTGTAGATGATACTCAAATATTTGTATAAAACCTTGATTTTTCTCTTTCTTTACACCAGGAACTGGTCCCTATGCTCTATTCATCTTGTTCTTGTCTGTTGAGGTGGGTGGGGGGCGCCCTCAGAAAAAGTCCAATCCTCCACCAAGTCTTATACGATCGACGTGAAACTTGACATGCTTGTTCCTTGGACAAAACTGCGTCGATTAGAGGATTTCGATTTTTGATATCATGACACGATTGGAAGATGGCTGCGATGACATCACACTCGATTCCTGGTGCATAGATAGTCGTTCTGACGGAACGAAAGACAGCAAATATAACTTGTAATATTTTTACATTTTTTATTGTAATAGTCAATGTTTAGGAAAAGATAAATTTCTGAACAATATTATAATTTATTGCAAAAGTCAATAATAATATATTGTATTACAATAGTCAATATTATTACATTTTATTGCCAATGTCAATGTTAATATATTTCATTATAATGGTCAATATTTATCATAAGTTAACTTGCTGAACAGACACCTTTTGTTTCCACGTGTAAACTTCTGTGCGTGCATTTTTGTTTTTCATATTCACACCTGTAAAAATTAAAATGCAACATTTTGATTTCTGTTTCTAAAATTTATTAATTAAATAAATAATCAATTGTAATGCTCTTGACAAGTCTTGGTAGCTTATTGCTAAACTATACAATTCAAATAGTATCAGTATTCTCCCTTCTTACATCAGCCGTGGTAAAAAAGTAAGATATGCTATCCCATTGTATTCAGACGACACCCAATGGGTGGGATCCATAAGCGAGCTGCCAGAGGGGTAACGATGGTCGTACAAACCTACTTCAACGGTTTGGAAGTGGCTGTTTGTGAAGCGAAGGTTCGTGGCTTGATAACGTCTAGTCTCGTGATTAGGGATTACCTAATACTACTTGTACCCAGGAGCAAAGCCTTTGGAATGATTCTGTGAATGGTCCGCGGCAGCACCATTGGGCACTTTACCCCAAATATGTGTGTGTTAGTTGTATTTTACGTCCGCTTCCACCGAGGTGATATCGCATACAAGTACCCCAAATAGCACGGTTGTGCCTTGTATAAAGGAAACGAAGTCGGTAAAACTTTCTTAGTTGCTATCCTATTTCCAACCTGCGTTAACGAGTATCGCACGTACCACTGGAAAGAGAGAGAGAGAGAGAGAGAGAGAGAGAGAGAGAGAGAGAGATAAATGGGTTTAACGTCAACTGGACACAAACTAGGTAATTTCGGGACTAACATATGGTTTAATTTTATTTCAATAATTCGCTTGCGCGTAGGGGTCTTTAGCAGTGGGAGGAAACCAGAGGACCTGGAGAAAACCCACGAGGGTGGACAGGCGACCCTACTCCTTGTCACGTACAACCGGGGACTCGAAACCACTCCAGTTGACTCAATGACAGGCTTTATGATACGGCACGCACGTGCTAACCATACGTGCAAACCATATATGCATAACTTATTTACAAGTCGGATAATTTAAAGGAGGCAATATTATTCACAGTCTTCGACATTGCAAACACAACTTATTGGTCAATTTAAATCAGAATATCCAATATTTAAGACAAAATGAAGATTTTAACATTGGGACATGAATCGCGTGCCAGAATGCTTTCGTGCGCTATTTGTAATGAAGCGACTCGGTGAACGAGACTAAACATATCCCATGGGAGAATACTACCGGTGTAGACTTTCATTCAATTTCGCCGAACAAAACAAAAACGATTGAATGTAAATCGGTTTATGTACATTCATATTACATTGTTATATGCGTTGCGATCCATTTGTGCCCATTTCCAGGTGCCAATGAATAGAGAATTAGCTCCTTTAAAATTCTTTGAAAACTTATAATATTGAGAAAGTGGAATCAGTGTATGGAATATTAGTCAGAAATAATTTCATTATTTACAAATGATGAATTGAGAATTGATCAACATTTGGGCTCCAGTACGCATGTGATAGAATATTTAGATGGGTATTTATTTTTAATCCGATGGAATCCAAGCCGGGAGATAACCTGTTGTTGATATTTTGTTTCCATAATCAAATTGAATATATTTCAGAGTGGACTAAGCCGTGGAAATTTGATATTTTCGAACAAATGCAAATGACAATCTCTGACTTTAAGTTGACCAACAGGAAACATATGTTACAGTAGGAACTGTTCATACGTTTAAATGTTCTTCTATTCGTGCTGCTCCAACAATTCAAATACGATAGATACGAAACGCGAGATGTTAGTTCATTGGCCTCTTGCGCGTCTGTTGAAGGATTGATATGATGTCATAATTCTAAGATGGCTAAGGTGACGTCAAGGACCATAATGATTGGTTGAACATATTTAAATACTACTTACATGTTTTGATAAGTGACGCCATCTGTGGCACACACTTCATCAATTGTTGTGGGACATTCCTCGTGAGAAAGTTGAATACAGAGATAATCTAAAGCTGCTTGATCACCATTAAAACCAGGCATTGTCTGATTAGTACTGGTTGGTGTACAGCTACCTTTATGGGCTATATCTGTATGGATACCCTTGCATCTGGCTTGAGTATAGTCACATCTGTGTAAAAACAAATTCATATTAGCTGGGACCTTTTCAGGTATTTCAGCATGAGCAGGGTATGGGGAATATACCGATGGTGGGCCCAGGTGGGATACAGCGTCTGTTTAATTACCCGAGAATTTTATAATGTTCAGATTAAATGATGTATAAATGTTCATGCTAAAGGGAAAGTAATTATATTTCTGTTATTCGTCTTGCAAGTAGTGAGTTCAACGATTAGTAAGGAAGGACGGAGAGATCGTTTGGCGTAGCGAACGTTTGCAGTCGGCCAAATCCCCGAGAACACGACACCCATCAATTTTGTTTTAAAAAACCCTTTCCATTTGAATTGTAAATATCAGGCTGTAAGCAAATTTTCTGAGATTTATTTACCGACCTAAGCTACAGAAAAAAAATGCGAACTCTGTGGAGGTACTGAAACAGATCCACGAAAGGGTCTGGATGTTTGGCAATACGAGGTGTCAAATTTGCCTACTCTGAGATATTAATGTTATCATATTCTTTGAAATTGGGTTGGGGGGGTAGGATGGTCGAATGGTTAGCACGTGTGTGCTGTGTCATTGACTGTCATTGAGTCAACTGGCGTGGTTTCGAATCCCCGGTTGTACGTGACAAGGAGTAGTGTCGCCTGTCCAACTTCGTGGGTTTTCTTCGGGTCCTCCGGTTTCCCCCCACTGTTAAAGACCCCTACGCGCAAGCGAATTATTGAAATAAATTAAAAAACATATGTTTGTCCCGAAATGACCTAGTTTGTGTCGAGTGGACTTTATACTCCATTTCTCTCTCTCTCTCTCTCTCTCTCTCTCTCTCTCACGTTCTGTAGTTACATAAAATGTGTAGTAACCCCAGATCCCCAGATCTCCAAAACAACAAACCGGGAGTAACTAATAGCGAATGATAATTACGGCCTGCAAGTCGAAGGCTATTTTAAAATTCTTGCTTATGAGATGTGGTAAATAGCCACAGCCGTCAAGTACTGATAATTATTCGTTTAATTCCTAAGTAATGTAGGTAACATCATTCCATGACGAGGAGGTCTGGATGTAGAAGAAGAGATACTAAAGAGATGTTAAAGATAACTGACTGGTTAATGTTACACCCACCGTACCACATTCCATGACGAGGAGGTCTGGATGTAGAAGAGATACCACATGTTAAAGAAAACTTACTGGTTAATGTAGGTAACACCATCTGTACCACATTCAGGGACTTTAGGAAACGAAGTACAATCTCTTTCTAATAATCTTCTACAAAAGTGCGAATCGAGACGACTACTAATCTGACAATTGGCAGCTATTAATTGAAATAAAGAAAACATATTATATATAAAGTTCTTTATATTTGATGACAATAAATGAAATGAAATAGGGATTTAACGTACTACTGTCCTGCTCCGACTGGGCTAATGAAGACGAGCATACGCCATTTAGTGTGCTGTGAAGGAAAGTTTGGCCGGGAAACGGCACTACGACCTACTCTTAGATGGAATTTCAACTGGCAAGGTTTCTTTAACGTGCACGCCAATGTGTACATTAGACCTTATTTTTCGTTGTCCCTTACCAGGCCCTGTTTCCTGCACCACTGACAAGGGGGGACCACGCCGGAAAATCTGATGAACTTTCTCGACCAACGCAGGGATCGATTTCGTAACCTCCAGGTTAGCGAGTCAACGTCTTACTTACTGATCCACCGCGGCTCCCGACGTCCATAACCACATCACATCAGCTGCCGATAGTGTGCCTTCTTATATTCTTATTCAAAATATATAAAAGCATGGGATTTTTATTGGGGGAAATGTTGACGAGAAAATACATTGATAAATTTACCTGAAAATGCCACAAGTAAGAAAATAATTGGTAACATGGTGTCGTGATCTGTAACAATAGCCAGTGTCGTTTATAAAGTGAACACCTTTTTTTTTTTATCTATTTACTGATTCTAGTTTTAAGATAAGATAAAGCCAGAGATCATGTCTTATGTTGTAAGACAAGGGATCGCCATAACCATTTAACGTGGCCAATGTCATGAACTTGGGCCTAATATAACGAAAGAAGGACGGACATTGATATCACCAGCAGCCCAGAATGAAATGAAATAAAATAAGATTTAATGTCCTAGTTGTGTGCACTAACCATTGGGGGGGGGGGATGATGCCTAAGTGAGTAAGACGCTGGTTCGCTAGTCTGCAGGTCGGGATTTTCCGGTGTGGGTTCCCCTTTTCAGTGGTGCAGGACGGAGAACCTGACAAGGACAGCTATCTAGCCTTTCGGATGTGACGAAAACCCGAGTTCCCTTGTATACATTGACCTGTACGTAAAAAATCCTTTGGCAGTTGGAATTCCTAGCGCCACTGTCCTGGCAAAATTTCCTTCTTAGCACACTGTGTTGCGTATACCCGTCTTCATTATTAGCCCAGTTGGAGCAGAAGAGTAAGACGCTAAAATCCATTTCCTTTCATTTTTGGCCTGCCCTTGCTTTAAGGGATATCGTATCAGGACAATGGCGTTTTCGCCTGTGCTTCATCGACTTCCATCTGTCAAGAGGTCGGCACAACGAACTACATACATCTTCCAGACTACCCCATCTGCCAAGGGGTCGTCACAACGAACTACATACGTCTTTCAGGATACCCCAACTGCCAAAGGGTAGCCACAACGAACTACATACATCTTCCAGGTTGCTTTGAGGGAAATGTTGGCAGGACAGTTTGCGTTTCAATGCCAATTGACATGACTTATTTACGTGTACACCGAGCATCGATATTTTTTATCCCACCCGATCGACTAGACTGGCATATTGAGAGAGAGAGAGAGAAATGGGGTTTAACGTCCACTCAACACAAACTAGGTCATTTCGGGACTAACATATGGTTAATTTTATTTCATTAATTCGCTTGCGCGTAGGGGTCTTTAGCAGTGGGAGGAAACCGGTGGACCCGGAGAAAACCCACGAGGTTGGCTGGCATATTGAAGGCGGTGTAGTATATTGAAGTTGATGTAATATATTGTGTAGCATATTGAAGGTGGTGTAGTATATTGAAAGTGGTGTAGTAAATTGTGTAGCATATTGAAGGTGGTGTAGTATATTGAAGGTGGTGTAGTATAGTGAAGGTGGTGTAGTATATTGTGGTATAGTATATTGAAGGTGGTGTAGTAAATTGTGTAGCATATTGAAGGTGGTGTAGTATATTGAAGGTGGTGTAGTATATTGTGTAGCATATTGAATGTGGTATAGTATATTGAAGGTGGTGTAGTATATTGACGGTGGTGTAGTATATTGTGTAGCATATTGAATGTGGTATAGTATATTGAAGGTGGTGTAGTATATTGTGTAGCATATTGAATGTGGTATAGTATATTGAAGGTGGTGTAGTATATTGTGCAGCATATTGAAGGTGGTGTAGTATACTGTGTAGTATATTGAAGGTGGTGTAGCATATTGTATAAGATATTGAGCATGTTGCCAGACAAAAAAATACTGAACATCAATTACTGTCAAATCCTTCACACACTGATCGTTGAATTTACATACTTGTCAGACGAACAGAACATATATCAATATACAATATTGCTGTTAGTCTTTTCCATATCATAGTTAGACAGATATTGTCTTTCTTCTCCCATATCATACTTAGTGATGCCCCCCCCCACTCGACAAGTTAGTGATGCTCACCCCACCCCTGACAAGTTAGGGATGCTTAGTGATATCCGGTCTTGAAATGACATAATTTTAAATATCACGGTTTGTAGGACAGCCACGGTTGCTCGGTGAGTAAGATGTTGGCTCGCTAACCCGTAGGTCCCGTTTTCTATCTCTGCGTTGACCGAGAAAATTTATCGGGATTGTCAGTGATGCAGGACCCAAGGGCCTAGCAACGGACAACGTATAGTTGTTCGGATGGGGCTAAAAATAGAGATCCCGTGTACACATTGGCGTGCGTGTAAAAGATCCCTTGGCAGTTGGAATCCGATATAAGTATACGCCATAGCGCCGCTGTCCCGGCAAAATTTCCTTCATAGCACACTGTTTATATGACCGTTTTCATTAGCTCAGCCGGTGTAGCACCATGGGTCTTCTGTCTGACGTGGAGAGCGGGAATATGTCGGAAACTGGTCGCCACATCCTACATACGACCCATGCATCTTTTCTTACTACATATTTCTGTAGCCTTGTGATCGTCTAGAATTCGTCTCTAGCTGTCCTTACTTCTGCTTTACGTTGTGTATTTACGTCTTCCAGTTTCTTAAGACGTTTGTCTTACCAGGAATAATAATGCATAGTACACACTATATATGTGAATATGTTTGAAATTACTAACTTGCCAAAGATATTAATTAATGAAATATAAAACCATCTTATTTCAAGAGCAAAAATTCTAGCAATATTATTACACCGGAGCGGAGTAGTACTATATTATCGTAGCAACTCTACATCTTGTCAAAACTTGAAACCCCATAACTTCGTTGAGAATAAAGTTATTTTTTATTATCTATTTTTGAACTACTATAGCGAGAAAGACATGTTATATATCTAAATATATAACATAATACGTCTTTAAAAAAAAAAGAAAAAAACAAAAACATTTTGGGATAATGTCAGCTTTTTGTGAGATTTGTCTGATACAATAACACCCCAGTCGATTTAAAGATGGCGGGATGTCAGTCCCCTGTTGATTCCCAGTTCTTACTTAGAAATGTCAAGTATGTATTGTAAATATCATTCTATTAACTTGACTATTTATAGTTTTGAGATAGACACGTGTAGGTGTAGATGTTATTATACAATATCTAAAACAGCTCGGGTTTCCTCTTACTGTCAATTTGATATTATTAATTATTATTTTTATTATAGAGGGGTTGTCAACAATATTAAATTATATTTTACTGTCTCTCGTGGTGTATTGATTTTGTGTCGTCTTTGTGATATTGTGAAGTCAATGTGACTCGGTGAATAAAGTGCTGGCTCGCTAACAAGTGAAATGAAATGCCAGTATTTCACTAAGGTATCCCTACTTTTCATTTTACCGACCTTTTATTTTCTGGTTTTCCGATCGTCGCCGTTTTTCTTCTTGACTATTTAGACTCAAATAACAAGTCACTAAAACCAATTTCCACACACTGAGCGCCCTGCCTTACGCTCACTTCCTTTCAAACATCGAACGTGGTATAACTGACCCTGACGAAAATTATTATTACTATTATGAACTGCAACGTTAGACAGGAAGCTCTTCGAGTAGGAATTCGTCTTGGTGTCTTGTTATTCGAGTCTAAGTAGCCAACAAACAAAATGGCGACGATAGCAAAAACGTACCTCTCACCAGTAACTAAAATGAAAAGGTTTTTTTTTATCGATTCGGCTGAAATTTAATACGAGGTCATCTGTAGTCCCCTTTAACGTCCCCGAACCCCTTGACAATTTCAAGTACCTACCACCACAGTAACTGGTACGTTACTGGACCACTATCAATGAAATGGGGTTTAAAGCCCTTCTATTCTGCACCGACTGGAATAATGGAAACGGGTATACGTCATGAGTAGTGTGCTATGATGGAAATCTTTCCCTGACAGCGGCGCTACGACCTACTCTTATACCGAATGCCAATTGTAAAGGGTTGTTGTACGTGCACGCCGGCGACGAATCTGAACCTACGGACCAGCGAGCCAGCATCTTAATTGAACGAGTCACCGTGGTTCCGGCTCGCTAACAAGGATGATCTCCAGGGATCATGATGGCCACGATGTCCCGGGTTATATCTCGGTCTTGGCTAAAGCAATGGCGCATGATGTAAAAGAAACATTGCCAGTTGGAATTCGAAACAAGAGCACAACCCAGCCGCGCTCTCCGGACAAATTTCCACTGCTGCACACTGCTTTGCGTATACCTCTCTTTATTAACCCGGTTGGTGCAGATAAGTAGGACGTTAAACCCCATTTCAACTAGTCTGATGAAATCCATGTTTCTAATTGAAAACTACCGAACATTATGCGACATTTAATAAATAATTTGTTTTTCAACTCCAATAGATTGAGATGTAAGGCATGTTTGCAATGGCTGATAAAGACGGTATGGTATTTTGAAACGGGTGTTTGTATTGGCTGATAAAAGCAACATTCGGTCGATTGATCAACATACGTCACATACATCGGAACACCGAACAATGGTATGTCCCATATTTACCTCGAGTGCAATTAGGTCAACCCCCGGATACCTCACTTTCCTACCGTTTGAAGTTAATCACATTCTAAAAAAGGAGTTAATCTGGTTGCACCCATTCCTGCATGTTTTATATTGAAAAACCAAACAAATCTAAGCTAAACGTGTGATGTTAAAGATACCATACATTGGTTTAAACTGCCGATGAGTTAAGGATGTTTTTGATCGATCGTTTCAAGTTTTAATAGTGTCATTCACTCGTCGATTCTCTGCACGTTTAACATTATGTACTAGTTTCATACACAGGTCTTCTAATAGATTACACTATATAAAGTACCTAGATGTGATAAAACTAAAAACTTTCATCAAAAAGATTCTAAACAACAATGTTCACATGTTGGGGACACTTATACGCTCAGGTTTTCCAAGGCGACATTCCGCGAGTCCATAAATCCTCAGTGATTTAGAGTTCGTCTGTAAGATGCAATGCATACAATTATGTAATCGGCATTAAAGTTGTATATACAAAGAACGACACAACTTTAATTCCGATTGCATAGAAATATGAGCACAACAGTAAAGCTGCACCACTTTGTTTCAAGGTAAACGATGAAAAGATAAAAGGTATGCCGACAAAAACTGATTTCAACACTGGTTTAATAACATTTGAATATTTTAAAGTACTTTTTGTCCGACTTGGGACTATTCATAAATAATATCATTGTATAAAGATGGACAGTATAATATATATATATATATACACAACGATACAACTTTAATTCCGATTACATAATTGCTGTTCATAAAAACGGTGTTGAGATATAATGTATTGAATAGCTGTTGCTGTTCATAAAAAATGTTGACTACGTCATTCAAATGTGATGAATATCAGTGTCCCGCTCGTGTACTAATTGGTGCGCAAGAACCCCTGAATAACCGACAACACCGCTGTCCGTGCAAGATTCCCCTTGTTAGCATTGTAGACGTGATCATAACCATATGGTATAGTCCCAATTATAGCGAAATATTGTGTTGATATTACAAAAACTTTCATAACGACGCAGCTAGTGTCATACTTCCATTACGACATGAACTACACAGCTAGTGTCATACTTCCATTAAGACATGAATGGCGCATCTAGTGACAATGTTTCATAACAACATGAATGACGTAGTTAGTGACAAACTTTCATTACATGCAAGACGCAGCAAGTGGCAACCTGCCATTGACGCAATAACGGAGCTGTAATGATCGGCATGAATTTCTTCCTCTATGACGTTTCGGTTGTCCCGAATACAGCTGTTTTATAATTGAATGCGATACGGCGAACATGATCGGAAGGGGATCTTTACAACGGATAAAGCCTGGCATTTTATCGTGAGGTATTTTGAGATGTTGGCTGGCAACACATTTTCAAAAATACTCGACCCCGCATGGCATATTATTGATAGGCAAGACAGACTAGGGGACACCGAAATTACTCTCGGAAAGAAAATTGAACGAAACGGACGATAATTAATCTTCTGAAAATATAGTACGTCATTTAAGGATGTGTTCGCATGCATTAGCACATATTTACAGACCCGAGCGACATCAAAATTACTTCTTCGACTATTTTTTATCGCAAATTAACTGAATTAGAAAACACGGAGGAAATTATATCTCGATTAGAACTAGAGAGTGTAGGTTTTTGATCTATAATTAGTCGGAGTCTAAACTTGGCACAGAATCTATGAATGAAAGTCTTGGGAGTCTTGTATTGATTTATTGACTGGTTCCAATGTTGGTTTTCTCTAATCTCTAGTAAATATCTCAAGACATGAGACGTTACAGACGACTCATCGCATAGCAGACGACATATCGCACAGCAGACGACACATCGCAGGCAGTCTTCATTATCCCAGTCGGGGCAGAACAGTAGGACGTTAAACCCCCTTTCCTTTCATTTCATTTTACATCGTACAGCAGACGACATCTCACAGCTGACGACATACTGGCCAGCGGACGACGCACGCGTCCCGCATACGTTCTAAATGAATTGTGATTGACTCCCGTGGATTAACCATTTTTAAAGGTAGGTCCATGATTACACTAAATTTATACTGATTTGATGTTCAATTCAGGATGGGGCGTTGACGTCCGCAATAAATGTACTTGAATATTGATGTGGCCGTAGGTGACAAGATCTCTTCATTTAAAACTTAAAATAAACGAAAAATGGCCTAAAAACACATATTATTAATGTAATATGAATGGTTATAAAGTGATTTACTTTTTAAAGTTTTTTTTATTTAGTTTTTACTGTAATATCGTGAAGTACGCGAACAGTCAAAATTGAAAGGTGGTTGTTTACGTCTGCTTAGTTGTATGTTTATTTGTTCATTATTATTTTGTCGTTTGTGAATCATCCATTTTAGGTTATCTCCGCATTGTCTTCTGGGATTTGATTATTTGTTCATTACAAATGTCGCTCGAAACCATTACGTCTATAGAGTACACGACGTCGAGTACTGATTCTGAGATGTTGATTATGTCTTAAATATTGGATATTAGGAATCCATATTTTCACAGTAAGATAATACTGATTGAATTGGGCCAATATTGAATTCTAATTCGTGTTTCAATTTCGAAGATTATGTAAAAGCTGACTTAGAGAGGATCAGTACTTTTAACAACCATTAACAAATAAGGGGAGGGGGGTGAATGATTTACACGTGCGCGTTAAATCATAAGGTCTGTCCTGGATTTAAGTGGCGTGGTTTCGATTTCCCACATGTACGTGACAATGAGTAGGGTCGCCTGTCCAGCCTCGTGGGTTTTCTCCGGGTTCACCGGATTCCTACCACTGCTAAAGTTCCTACGCGCAAGCGTATTATTGAAATAGAATTGACCCATATGTTAGTCCCGAAATGATCTGGTTTGTGTTGAGTGAACGTTAAACCCAATTTCTCTTTCCAAAATGGGATGTACATGTAGTTGTAAATTGACGTACTGTTCAAGTTTTGTCTACGGACTGGGCTAATGAAGAATGTCAAGGGTTCTTTACGTACACGCCAGGTTTTCGTCCCATCCGAACGACTTTATGTCCTACACGACTCGCGCACCGGAACAACGCCGGTAAACCACGAAGAACTTTTTAGCCAACACGAGACATCCAGGTTAGCGACTAATGGGTTTTCATGTTCAGGCAATACAGTTTATTCTGGAACCAACATAAGATCTAATTAATATAAGTGGAGGGGTGTATGTTTGTGTAGGGGGGGGGGGGGGGTAGGTCTAAATATTAAGACCAAATGCAAATTTGGTCAAAGGTCACGAGATGTAAACAGGGAGAGCGCTACCCCTACACTTATCCCTAGACTTAGTCCCAGCCCTTACTCTAACCCTAATCCACAATCTCGTCGACAATCAAGTGCTCTAACGCCTTTTACATCTGGCGACCTTGAAGAAATCTGAAGTTGGCCTTCATATTTAGACCTAACCAGGAGTCGGGTGTCGAAGGAGATAAATACGCGACTTCAAGTAATTTCATCTTAATAAAATCGAATGATATAATTAGACCCGTGTGTATTGACATGATATAGATATCCATATTATTTACGCCAAGAGCTTTCTATATTTGGTCGGGTCAGTCAGGATATGAATTTAAAGACGATGTCTTTCTGTTTGATATTAGGTAGGTTGGGTTGCCGAATGGTTTAACAAGTGCGTTTTAAATCATACGATCTGTCATTCAGTCCAGTGGCGTTGTTTCGTAACATTTAGTAGGGTCGCCTGTCCAACCTAGTGTTGTTTTTTTTTCGGATCCTCCCACTGCTTAAGATCCCTACGCCAAGCGAAATATTGAAATAAAACTGAACCATATGTTAGTCCCGAAATGAGCTAGTTTGTCTGAAGTGGACATTAAAAGTAGAGGATATTGAAACGCAAATACCTATGCAGGTTGCGATATGATAAATAGTCATGGATATTTGACATGCTTTGAGAGTATGTTCACAGATAGCGCCATACACGTGGGAGGGGTTCATTGTCAAATTTGACACTTCAAGGAAGAGTTGATGAAAACTGCCGCGTGCTGGTTTATCTATCCATGTTTGCTTTCCTATCGGTTCTTGTATAAGATTTACTGTTTAGCGTATCTTTGCTTTAGTGTGTTCGTCGACGTCAACTTCAATCGACAACACTGCAAGAAAGATAATTAAACGTCTTACTTTTCTGCTCCGAGAGGGCTTATGAAGACGGTATTAGCTTTGATATTTATTGTTTATTTCTTGCAATGTCTGTGTAGTTTGTGTTCCAGGTTTGTCTTATCGGGTTTGTTTGTGCGTCTTGCGGTCAACCTGCACTTACGTTAATAGAAATAGTGAGTAAAACCACAGCTAAATTTGTGATAACAATTATATATATATATTTTTTTACATGCCCTTTCCCCGTCGCACTTCATTTTGTTATAAGCACGGCGTCTTAGTTATTTTTTTGTGATTTGATCCCTTTCCGACAATGGAAACTCATGCTACTTTATCACCCAATAATACATTCTACAGAAGATATCGCTTGTGTGATAAATTTCATAATCTACTGAATTTGATTGGTCAGTTAAAAAGAAACTCTTTTTTTATTTTGAAAGAATAGTTCATTTTTTTTTATTAAAAGTAACTTCTTTTTTTTTTGTTTAAAAATGAACATATTTTTATTTACTTGACCTTGATGGTTAACTTGCTGTTGAAAAATGATGTATCACCATGCTGTAATGTAATCAGGTTCAGTAAAAGTGAAATCTATAACAAAGAATTATATTTATTTATTTTTGCATGTAAGGAAGGATTGGGTGATAAATAAAATCTCCTACTCGTCTTTTTTGATATCAAAAAATATCAACACTCGTCGATAAAGTAAAAAAAGACTCGTAGGAGATTCTCTATATCATCTACGATGTATATGCAACATCAGAGAATATCTCACTGCTGACGCTTGTAAACTACTTAACCCGGGAGCCCAGTGAGATTTAATCAAAATATTGAGTCCAAAAGGTTTGAGGTCTACAACACAGAGTTTACCCCTGGATCATTTTGGAAAGCCAAGTCTTAAGTTTTGTAACCTGTGCATATACCTGGGTGCGCTCCCCCTAACCCTCCCATATTTAATGGGAGTTAAAATTCAATGTCCATCTACAATTTTTTGCAAGTGTTTCACACTTAACACTAAGAAACAGAATGCATTACTTAACAGCATACAATGTTGTGCTAATGCTACTTTAGAGCTTAATTAATTAGCACTAATTAGTGACCGTAATTAAAATTTAGAGTCCATAACTGAAACAAAGCCTAAAAGCTAGCTAACCAAGTCATGAAACCAAAAATATCACTTAAGAGCGACAAAAGTTGAACAAACCTTGCTTAAGACTCGTTTAAAGGTGACAAAGGACAAAGGTCACTAACGAATGACCGTAATTAAAATTTAGAGTCCATAACTGAAACAAAGCCTAAAAGCTAGCTAACCAAGTCAGGAAACCAAAACTATCACTTAAGAGCGACAAAAGTTGAACAAACCTTGCTTAAGAGTGGTTCAAAGGTGTCAAAGGTCAAATTTTAGATCACATAATGACGTTTGAGTGGATTGGATTAAATTGTCTTGTCCGGGATTATTTTTCTTTCTAACACCATTTCTATGAGTTTCACTGCACAAAATGACTGCTTAAGAGCATGGAATGCTGTACTAATGCTACTTAAGAGCTAATTAATTAGCACTAATTTGTGACCATAATTAAAATTTAGAGTCTATAGCTGAAACAGAGCCTAAAAGCTAGCTAACCAAGTCAGGAAGCCAACAATATCACTTAAGAGCGACAAAAGTTAAACAAACTTGGCGTAAGACTGGTGACAGGGGTCATATTTTGGGCCACATTATGACCAATCAAATTGCTGATCCTAAACATAAAATGCGCATCTTTGAACTCCATCAAGCCATTCACATAATCAACACCTACACCAAGTTTAAAAATTCTACCTCAATTAGAAGAGGAGTTATTGTGTCCAAAATG
The DNA here is from genome assembly GCF_932274485.2 of Patella vulgata. Classification (NCBI taxonomy): domain Eukaryota; kingdom Metazoa; phylum Mollusca; class Gastropoda; family Patellidae; genus Patella; species Patella vulgata. Next base: position 34,896,695 of record NC_065886.2, on the reverse strand, counting down.
GCTTGATGAACAGACAGACGAACAGACCCATTTTAATAGTTCCCTGCTTTCTTCGAAAGGCGGATGACAATAATGTTGATGTCAGCAATAATTATGCACTTGAAAGTATGGCAAAGTTATCAGTACAACAAGGAATTTTAAAATTGAAGGAGACTAAACTTCCTTTTAGGCATTTTTCGATTTAAAGAAGTAATTCCAGACATAGTTCAATGAGTGAACTGTTAAAAGGGTGATTAGCTCTATTCTTTTGAAGAGACGAAATTGGGTCGGAAGTAATTCCAGACATAGTTCAATGAGTGAACTGTTAAAAGGGTGATTAGCTCTATTCTTTTGAAGAGACGAAATTGGGTCGGAAAGTACATATTATTAATGTAATATGAGTATAAAGTAATATGCCCAATTTTGAATTTGTTTTATTGTATATTCTAAGTGTTATTGTGAAAGATTGGATAAAGAGCTGACACTTCGCGCTATAATGGTTAAAAATAGATAATGTCAAGAGAATATGCTGAAAATTTCAGTACAATTGCTGAACTCTGAGTCAAGAAAAAACTCATTTCAATAAGACTGTAGACTCAGTTGTCATTGTTAATGTTGTAACGATAATAGGCAAGTCTCGCTTATCCATTTTTACAGTTAATCACCAAGCATTGTTGAACAGCAGATCAGATTTAAATTTGTGTAAAATCAGGCCCATCAGATGTTATTGAGGGTTGATTATGGTCTTGTCAGGTTAATACATGTCTAATTAATAGATCAACATATAACTAATGAAATACCTGCAACTGACATATTTAGCTAATGTATAATACATGTTTATTATGTTTGGTGAAATACGCGAATAATTCAAATTGAACGGCTTGTTTTGTTCTGTTTTAGACTTTAAATTACTTTCGCATTGTCGATAATGTCTCAGGTGTGTGCTTGTTAAAATTAAAGTATTTATTTATTGTGGACTTATCAATTAGTTTGCGAACAAATTTTCTTATCAACACCCTTTTATTTAACAGAACACAGTTTTTATGGGGAAACAATCACAGGTTACTATAGCCTACATCAAGCTTGACAGTACTAGATCCATATTTACAATCGTTAACAATATAATATTATTACAAAAGATAAAAAGCATACAGTTAACGAGGAGACAGAAATGTATGGAACACAATGATGACAATACAAATATTATATCAAAATAATTATCCACTTCGCATATATATAAATAGAAGTAGCATTGATGGAATACACAAATCGAATATTGTAATTAATCACAGCTCTAAACTACTTTTGATATCTAAAAATTGTCATGGGTCGGTCGCAGGGATTGTATGCCTCCTTTAAGAAGCATCTCTGGTGTTGAAATCGCCTAAAACACCATCACATTCCGAAATCCGTGCCTCACTCCACAGTAAATCTAATTTAGAATTGGAAATATTTAGGAGCGATTATCCATAATAGAATGAAAATAGATGAAACAAGACTATTAGCCAACAAAAGTATCGCATGTATGTATGAATGTATTAGTTGTGTGTACATGTATGTGTTTTCTATGTTATATGTATTATTAAATGTATACATGTTGTCCTAAATGGACGTTTTGATGCAATTAACATCTTATCTAGCACAAACATCTTGTAAATATAAGCAAGCCGGTCTTGATAGACTGAAAATAACCTTTTTTTCCCGTAAATATCCATGTAAAGGAGAACACAAATGTTTCGAATCGTATATGGACTAATTCATAATTTAATTGTCTGCGGTTTTTTTTTAAAACCAGAGAGTTATCCAGTTCTATACTTCCATTCTCAATATTTCGAATAAATGGAGAAACTTAACAGTTTTTGCATTTCATTTCCTAGGAATGAGTGATTCGTCACATAGTTTTTCCGCGTCAATTTAGGGCTAGCAGAGATAAGCAATTTGATGGGTTGATTGCTTAATTGGTCTTAATGTGGCCCAAAATATGACCTTTTTCACCAGTCTTACGCCAAGTTTGTTTAACTTTTGTCGCTCTTAAGTGATATTGTTGGTTTCCTGACTTGGTTAGCTAGCTTTTAGGCTTTGTTTCAGCTATGGACTTTAAATTTTAATTATGGTCACAAATCAGTGCTAATTAATTAGCTCTTAAGTAGCATTAGTACAGCATTTCATGCTCTTAAGCAGTCATTTTGTGCAGTGAAACTCATAGAAATGGTGTTAGAAAGAAAAATAATCCCGGACAAGACAATTTAATCAAATCCATTCAAACGTCATTATGTGACCTAAAATTTGACCTTTGACACCTTTGAACCACTCTTAAGCAAGGTTTGTTCAACTTTTGTCGCTCTTAAGTGATATTTTTGGTTTCCTGACTTGGTTAGCTAGCTTTTAGGCTTTGTTTCAGTTATGGACTCTAAATTTTAATTACGGTCATTCTTTAGTGACCTTTGTCACCTTTGAACGAGTCTTAAGCAAGGTTTGTTCAACTTTTGTCGCTCTTAAGTGATGTTTTTGGTTTCATGACTTGGTTAGCTAGCTTTTAGGCTTTGTTTCAGTTATGGACTCTAAATTTTAATTACGGTCACTAATTAGTGCTAATTAATTAAGCTCTTAAGTAGCATTAGCACAACATAGTGTGCTCTTAAGTCATGCATTCTGTTTCTTAGTGTTAAGTGTGAAACGCTTGCAAAAAAATTGTAGATGGACATTGAATTTTAACTCCCATTAAATAAGGGAGGGTTAGGGACAGTGCTCCCAGGTATATGCACAGGTTACAAAACTTAAGACTTGGCTTTCCAAAATGATCTAGGGGTAAAATATGTGTTGTAGACCTCAAACCTTTTGGACTCAATATTACGATTAAATCTCACTGGGCTCCCGGACTAACTTGTGAGATCATTGATTTTATCAAGGATTGATTATTGTAATAGTTTACTCTCTGGAATCCCACAAGCACTTCTAGCCAAGATCTAGAAAATTCTTAATACGGCAGGCCGAATAGTGACAGGGACACAAGTTTGATCACATCCAGAATGTGCTAGCTTCTTTACACTGGTTACATGCTGAGACCCGAGTCAAATACAAAATACTTACATTAGTGTATAAATGTCGCAATAACGCAGCTCCTCAATACTTATCTGAACTCTTATATGACTACAACCCTATTAGGTCACTTCACTCTCAAAATAAACAGTCACTAGTTGTTCCAAGATATAATTTAAAGTCATATGGGTATAGGTCTTTCAGATCAGCTTGTCCTATATTATGGAACGAACTTCCACTACAGATCAAGAATCAGCAGACTTTTAATCAATTTAAGTCCGCACTAAAGACATTCATGTCTCAACAGGTTTACCAGTAGAGTCATTACTAAAAACGTTTTGAGCATGTGTCAACAGGAAGACGACTCTATATAAAACCTCGTTATTATTATTATTAAGCTTTCATATTACATATGATATTGTTTCTGTTACGATTATTATTTTTTTTGGTTATTTTCCCATAAATTTTATATCTCAGAATTTAACCATGGGATCTTTCTGAAACTTTGACCCCAAAGAATGGGTGGTGGCTATGGATTAAAACCATTGTCAAACCTTTTTATGAATTTGAAATCACCGAATTTTTCGAATGATATAAATTGACCTACATAGCCCTAACTTTGAAAACTTCTTTAAAATCTGAACGATTTTCTTGAAATTTGGAATGTAAGTAGATCATAACTTATCACCCCTTGGAGAAATTAAGGATCAAATAATTGACAAAAATCGACAAAATATATGTCAGATTGCCTTGAAATTAAGGATCAAATTTTTGAAAAAAATCGACAAAAGATATGTCAGATTGCTTGAAATTCTTTATGCTGTGTTAGCTAAGAAATTATTGATGCGTATACAAAATATGAAGTCTATTGATCGAACTGGAAGTGCCACCATGAAAAATCCCTAAGGCTTTTGCGATATTTTACTTACAGACTTGGGAGTTATATTTTCTGAATCCTTGAAGTTCAGAGCAGAATTTTCAACTGATGAAAAATAGGGAAAAATCTTCATTAACAGTAGGGGTGTCACAATAAGACATTTTTTTTACAAATCATTTCAGGCCAGCAATTTCCAGAGGCGAAATTGCTAGCTGAACACGATTTTTAGAATTTTTTTTATCTATGACGTCATTTTCGGTTGGGGTTTGTCTGATTTCCAAAATGGCCGCCAAAAGTTGACGTAAAATGAATTTCCAGATAGGATGGGTGATTTTCATGCAAGGTATGGCTTGTAATATATCATATATAAGGTTTTTGTTGTAATTGAACTGAAAAATAATCTCTAAAACTAGTTTCCCAAAATCCAAGATGGCTGAAATTCAAAATGGCGGCTAAAATGGCCGATTTGTCAGATTAAAGTCATTTCACAGTTTGATTTGGTTTGTAATATGTAATCTAAAGGGTTTTCACTGTCACTGAACTTAAAATTAATCTAAAGAAAAAAAGAGTTTTCAAAATCCAAGATGGCGGAAATTCAAAATGTCGACCAAAATTTATCTAAAATGGCCGATTTGTCACATAAAAGTCATTTCACTCTTTGATATGGTTTGTAATACGTAATTTAAAGGGTTTTGAATGTCATTGAACTTAAAATCAATCTAAAATAGAGTTTCCAAAATCCAAGATGGCGGAAATTAAAAAATGGCGGCCAGATTTTCTCTAAATTGGTCAATTTTTAAGATAATCGTCAATTTTCTGTTTGATATGGCTTGTAATATGTCCTCTATTAAGTTTTCAGAGTCACTGAATTTGATAATTGTAGATGATTGTTTCAGAAAAAAAAGGGACAATCACCAATCTTTCTATTGGATTGGTTTATAATAGCAAATTGTAATAGTTTTTTTTAGGGCAACTGAATTTGATCTGACCCAGGAATCTACCTTAATCTAAAGAAAAAAAGAGTTTTCAAAATCCAAGATGGCGGAAATTCAAAATGTCAACCAAAATTTATCTAAAATGGCCGATTTGTCAGATAAAAGTCATTTCACTCTTTGATATGGTTTGTAACACGTAATTTAAAGGGTTTTCAATGTCATTGAACTTAAAATCAATCTAAAATAGAGTTTCCAAAATCCAAGATGGCGGAAATTAAAAAAATGGCGGCCAGATATTCTCTAAATTGATCAATTTTTAAGATAATCGTCAATTTTCTGTTTTGATATGGCTTGTAATATGTCCTCTATTAAGTTTTCAGAGTCACTGAATTTGATAGGGGGGTTGGATGGCTGAATGGTTAGCATGCGCGTGCTGTATCATAAAGACTGTCATTGAGTCGACTGGCGTGATTTTGAATCCCCGGTTGTACGTGGCAAGGAGTAGGGTCGCCTGTCCAACCTCGTGGGTTTTCTCCGGGTCCTCTGGTTTCCTCCCACTGCTAAAGACCCCTACGCACAAGCCAATTATGTAAATAAAATTAAACCATATGTTAGTCCCGAAATGACCTAGTTTGTGCCGAGTGGACGTTAAACCCCATTTCTCTCTCTTTCTCTCTGAATTTGATAATTGAAGATGATTGTTTCAGAAAAAAAAGGGACAATCATCAATCTTTCTCTTGGATTGGTTTATAATAGCAAATTGTAATACTTTTTTAAGGGCAACTTAATTTGACCTGACCCAGGAATCTACCTGTCAATAAATAAACCATGTGCAGAACTTACCAGTCAGCTAATTAGAATTTCAAAGAATTTAACCTTAAGACACAATAAATGTAGCTTAATTGTTTTTATGCATAAAACCCCCATAACAATACAACGGGGCCAACTGACGCATTTTTAATTTCATCTCCTTTGTCTTTGCACCATTTTACCGGAGTGAGAATCATTTGTGGTATATCCAGTCGTTAAGAATTTAAGTTCTCCTATTCGTTCAGAAATGGTAATGTGGTCCGTTTTTGCATCGAAGACTCCGTGTCCAGTAACTTTTGTGGTATAGTCTAGATGTTGTATCCACAGGTCATTTTCGTCAGTTACGTATTTCACAACAAGTTCTACATGTAAGAACAACACATAAGAAAAGAGGAAATCGTGGGGGATGACTTTAGGGATACCTAGTCGTAAATGCATTTCCAATTATTTTCGTGATGATTATTTTTAACTTAGAACTTGGTGTGCATTACATTACAGACGAATATGATCTGTGGATACCATACCACACAAGTTGCGGACACAGAGACTTCGATGATTCATTTTACACTTTTCACTTTATGAAATACATGACTGACAAATATGAATTCATCTGTCCAGATGATACCACAAACGGTTTCCGGACATAAGTCTTCTGAACAAAAGTTAATAAATATTGATATTCGTCAAGCAGTGTGCTATGAGGAAAATTGGCCCAGACAGTGGTACTATGGTGTACTCTTATTTCGAATTCCAACTGTCTAGGGTTCTTGTATGCGCACGTCAACGTGTACATATAAACCTGGTTTCTCGAGAAGCCCCCGGTGCTGCATCCTGACAAGGAGAAACCACACTGGAAAATCCTAAGGTACTTTTTCAGCAAACATAGGGATCGAACCCCAGATCTCGTTCTTAGCGAGTCTTACTCACTGAACCACTATTTCGAACCATTTCTGAATAAACAATAGATAAATTCTTAACAACTGGATATATATACCTCACTGTTTTGCTGGAATAATATTAAATCTTGTTTATGTGAGATCCAGTATAACAGTTCCAGTTACCATCAAAATAACTACTACTCTTTGCTATTACAAGCCAATCCCATAGGAAAATTCACGATTGTCCTGTTGTATTTTTAAGCAATCATCTACCATCTTCAAAATTCATTTTTGATGTAATATTCATTTTCAAAATTCATTTTTGAGGTAATATTCATTTTCAAAATTCATTTTTGAGGTTATTTTCAAGTTCGTGGACTTTGAAAACCTAATAAAGGACATTATTACAAGCCATACAAAACCGAAAAAATGACGATTATCTGAAAAATCGTTCATTTTAGGAAATTCTGGTCGCCATTTTGGATTTTGGAAACTCTTCTTTTGAGGTTGTTGAGTGACACAGAAAACCCTTTAAATCGCATATCACTCGCCATATCAAACTTAAAAATGACGATTATCCGAAAAATCGACCATTTTAGGGAAATTCTGGCCGCCATTTTGAATTTCCGCCATCTTGGATTTTGGAACCCCGTTATATTTAGATTAATTTTAAGTTTAGTGACACTGAAAATCATTTAAATTACATATTATAAATCATATCAAAGAGTGAAATGACTTTTATCTGACAAATCAGCCATTTTATATTTTTGTATTTATTGATGTCAGTAAGATGTTACTATGGAGAACGTAAATTTCAGATTATACATTCCAGACTTCGTAATTGTAAAAGTGCTCTAAACTTCCATAGATTTTTAATGCATATTTCACATAACCCGACATGCAGTTGTGGTCATACTCAAGAAGACAGCGACCATTATTTTCTGCACTGCCCAAATTATTCGTCTCAGCGTATCTCAACATTAAATACCCTCCCATTTAAATCCATAAATACAAAAGCGTTCCTATATGGCGATACCAACGAAAGTAACCCGTTCAACAAAGTGAGTTTTAGTAAAGTTCACAAGTATTTAAAACTAAACAAGCGCTTTGAATAGATAAGGTAATTGTCAGGCGACGATGATTGGTGTTAAATAGTGATGATGACGATGACGATGATGATGACCATGAAGATGATTTATTTATTTATATACTAGAAGAATGCCCGGCTTCGCTCGGGGGTCATAACTCCGAAACCGGAAGTGGTAGACTAACGCCACCTGGCCTATGTTACTCCCCGGTATGAGCTACCCCTATACCCCAAATTTCAGACTCGGAAATGACAACGTGAATGATGGATCAGTCGAACGACAGAGTGAATGACAGGAGTTTTCCAGTCGAATAATAAAAATAATGGCAACGCTGGTCATAGCATATCTGTTTATAATATATTTCATATAAATGTTTATACACGTATTTGAAAAATACATTTAGGTCTACGTGTAATGTTGAATGTATAAATTCGGAAATGTTTTGATCTCTTGAACTGTATTATTTAAAATACACGATTAACGTATTAAATTGTAAATAATGAATCAAGCCAAGACATGTATTAAATGTTTTATTGAATTGGAATAGAAACTGAAAACAGATTAACACCCTGTGTGAGATATTTCATTCAAATATTGTGAAAGGGTTGGTAATAAAATTAAAATTGTCATTGTGTCATTTTAATAACATTGAATCGTCCTATTCTGTTACGTAGTCGTCTCAACATATTGTTGTCATGGGTTACTTCTGCTAAACAACTCAATAGAAACGAGTAAAGTATTATAAACGAAATTATGTCTAAAGAGTTCTTCATGACATGTATTGACTGTAAGACACAAAGCGTACAGGATCTAAGTGTGATGTTAAAGGTCAACACGTAACTAGTGAACTGATAAATATTGTACAATTTATCTAAAGAGTACATTTATGAAAACGTGGTACTTTTCTGATATCTAGTTAAATTAACACTTACCCAGATCTTGGCATAAGCATGACTTAAAATGATCACGGCTAAAACACTTCCGTGCGAATCAAGAATTCTTTATGTAAGAATAGAGCTTTATAAGACCGTAAATGCACCACACATTATGTCTCCATAAGATGGTAGCTATATCAAACTTAAAAATGACGATTATCCGAAAAATCGACCATTTTAGGGAAATTCTGGCCGCCATTTTGAATTTCCGCCATTTTGGAACCCCGTTATATTTAGATTAATTTTAAGTTTAGTGACACTGAAAATCCTTTAAATTACATATTATAAATCATATCAAAGAGTGAAATGACTTTTATCTGACAAATCAGCCATTTTAGGTAAATTTTGGCTGCCATTTTGAATTTCCGCCATCTTGGATTTGGGGAAACTAATTTTAGAGATTATTTTTTCAGTTCAATTACTAAAAAACCTTATATATGATATATTACAAGCCATACCTTGCGTGATAATCACCCATACTATCTGGAAATTAATTTTTCGTCAAATTCTGGCGGCCATTTTGGAAATCAGATAAACCCCAACCGAAAATGACGTCACAGAAGTAAAATAATCTCATAAATGTCTTCAGTGACAAATTTTGCCTCAGAAACAACCCGACCCCAAATTTTGTTCCGATTGTGACACCCCTATTAACAGGCTTTTAAATAAATACAATAGGCCGTAGTATGTTCAATTCGTCTCCTATTTCTGAAATTAATACATTTCGGCTCATGGTCTGGCGCATGGTTGAATTTTTGGTATTTGAACATTTCAAAAATTCGAATTTCGCTTTTGACAAAGTTGTTTACGAGTGAAAAATTCCCATTAATGACTTGAAAATAATTGAAGTCGGCCGCCGTTTCCCGAATTCGTCTCCTATTTCCGAAATTAATACATTTCTGGTTAACCTCCTTCCAAATATGGGTGGTGGCTTTGGAGTCAATATATTTTCAAAACGTTTTACGAATCGGAAATCACCTAAATTTACTGATGATAAAATTGACCTTCATAGCTGTAACTTTATGACTATTTGATCTAATTTACTAATTCTTGTTTCTTTGAGTACCTGAAACATTTACTTCAAATCTGCTACTTTCGATTTTTGAAATTCGAATTTTACGTCATTGACTTTCCATCCCGGAAGTAGGGACCAATATGACCACTTCTTGAACATTAGTACGATTTTCATGAAATTGGGAATGTAAGTAGATCTGGTTGATCCAACTTCAACGATACCATTAAATATGCTCGAACTTATCTCCCCTTGGAGAAACTGAGGATCAAAGTTTAAAAAAAAATAGACTAAATATAGGTCAGATTGCCTTAAAAGAAATTTCTGTACTAGCTGAGGAATTACTGATGCGTACTCAAAATATGACGTCTATCGATATAACTGGAAGTGCCATCATTTTGAAACGTGAAAATCCCTAAGGCTTTTGCGATATTTTACATACAGAATGGGAGTTACATTTTCTGAATCCTTGAAGGAATGCCTAAAAACGTTCAGAGCAGAATATTGATTTAGGTCAATTGATGGTCACCATTTTGAATTGAATTTGAAAAATAGTGAAATATCTACATTAACGGGCTTGTAAATGAACACAATAGGCCGTAGTTTGTTGAATTCGTCTACTATTTCTGAAATTAATACATTTCTGGATAGCCTGGCTCAACGTCGAATTTTTGGTATTTGAATATTTGAAAATTTCGATTTCCCTTTTCACATTTTCCGTGCCGACCATATTGCTTACGAGTGAACGATGCGTATTAATGGTTTGGAAATACTTGGAATAGGCTGTTGTTTCATGAATTCGTCTCCTATTTCCGAAATTAATACATTTCTAGTTAGCTCCCTTCCAAGAAGGGATGAAGGATTTAGAATCAATATATTTTCATAATGTTTTACGATTCCGAAATCACCGAAATTTTACTGTTGAAGAAATTGAAGTACATAGCTAACTTTTTAACTTTTTCATCTATTTTACTAATTCTTTTTTCTCTAAGTACCATTAAATATTTACTTTAAATCTGCTATTTCCGATTATCGAAATTCGAATATTACGTCATTGACATCACATCTCGGAAGTAAAACCAACATGACAACTTTTTGAACATTAGTACGATTTTCATGAAATTAGGAATGTAAGTAGATCTGATTGATCCAACTTCAGCGATGTCATTAGAAATTTCTAAGTTGTCTCCCCTGGGAGAAAATAAGGATCAAAGTTTTAAAAAAAATCGACAAATTATAAGTCAGATTGTCTCGGAAATTTTTATCTGTACTAGCTAAGAAATTGCTGATGGATACACAAAATGTGAAATCTATGGATTGAACCGGAAGTGCCACCATCTTGAAATGTGAAAAATCCCTAAGGCTTTTGCGATATTTTACTTGCAAACATGGATGTTACATTTTCTGAATCCCTGAAGGAATGCCTAAAAAAACGTTCAGAGCAGCATTTTGATTTCGGTCAACTGATGGTCACCATTTTGAATTGAATATGAAAAACAGCGAAAAATCCAATTTAACGGACGTGAAAATAAACACAATAGTCCGTAGTGTGTTCAATGCGTCTCCTATTTCTGAAATTAATATATTTCATGATAGCGGGGATCAGGGTCGAATTTTTGGTATTTGTAAATTTCAAAATTTCGAATTTCGCCTCTGACCTTTTACTTACCAGCAAAGTTGTTTACAGGAAAATTTATGTCTTTCATTTTCAAAATTTACTAATTTAACCTAAATATTTGAACAGCTGAGGTCAATCTGATTCAAAAAATATTATTTCCGTTCAAAGTTATCTTATTTAATTTTTCGATATTTTCCTGCCTTTTTTGTAGTTCTTTCTCGCCATTTTCATTTCATTTTCTCATCCGTCCCATTTTTAAACGGCTTGATCCATTTTTCTAAAACTTCTGGAAAGGGAGGTCATTACGATTATAGCAATACACGTTTCAGTTATTTCCTTTTAGTTTTCAGATTATTTTTTTCCCCCGGGTGCAATGTTTCTCACTTTATTTAGACTTGTAACTTCGCGAGTTTTTGACCGATTTCGATAATTATTTGTTCTTGGTTTTTTTTCTTTTAAGATACTTGATATAATGCATGACACGTGACGATGAATATGAAAGCTTTCATATCGGCATGGGACAGTAGCAGATCTAGTTATTATTATTATTATTATTATTATATACGTGAAGGGGGTTTGTAACAGTGGAAGGAAACCGGAGGACCTAGAGAAAACCTACGATGTTGAACAAGCAATCAATGACAATAATGAAATGATGTTTAACGTTCTACTGTTCTTCTCCGACTGGGCTGATGAAGACAAGCATACGCCATGCAGTGTACTACGAGGGAAATTATGCCCGGACAACGGCTCTATGGCCTACCCTTATATCGAATTCCAACTGCCAAGGGATCTTGTACGTGTACACCAATGTGCACACGGGACCTCAGTTTGTCCCACCGGAACGTCTAAACAGCTGATCTTTCTTGGCCAACACCGGAATCGAAGCCTTATGATCCAACCGTCTTCATTAGCCCAATGTGCTGTGCACCCAACCATAAATATTGCCCAACCACGTGGGTTTTCTCCGAGTCCTCCGGTTTGCTCTCGTTGCTAAAGACCCCTACGCGCAAGTGAATTATTTTTAAAAAAAATGAATCATGTGTTATTCCCGAAATGACCTAGTTTGTGTCGAGTGGATGTTAAATCCCATTTCTCTTTCCAAAATGAGATGTAGTCTACCGACTGGGCTAATGAAGAATGTCAAGGTTCTTTTAAGTACACACCAGGTTTTTGCACCATCCGAACGACTTTATGTCCTACACGACTCACACACCGGAACAACGCCGGAAGACCACGAACTCTCGAGAACATACTCTCTCTCTCTCTCTCTCTCTCTCTCTCTCTCCATAAATATTGTTTTTCTCTCTCTCTCCATAAATATTGTTTTAAGGTCTCTTAAAACACAGATCCTATTTCGTTTCGTTTTTTATAGTTCAAAATTTCGTTATATAACCCGCGTTCTGGTTGATGTGAGGGATTAGCCAATGAAACGGTCTGTTACAGCTAGTTTTTGGCGTGCAGTACACGGAACTGTGGGTAAACCACTAGAAACGTCAACGCTGATTGATTAATCAATGTCTGACGTCATAAGGCCAAAAGCCGCACGTATGACACCTGACGCGACCTTTCACTGCAACCGGTCAGATCTTCATGTAGTGTAGGTCACCGAAAGTATATAAAAAAACGAAACGAAATATAGATCTCTATTTTAATCAGATTGGGTGTCTTAATTATAAGTTTTGGGAGGATACCTATTAATCCACCCCTCCAACTATCACGGCATTTATCCTAAAGTCACGTGCCCGAAGATGGACAAATTTACCCTTGCTGTTTAAATACTTGATAACGCAGTGCAACAGACTACAGAGAATGTTATCCATAAATAATATCTTATTTATTTGAGTGTGTCCAAATGACTAACTGCCATTCAAAGAATACGAGACGCAGTATGTTTGATAGTGGTCCAGAATAATCTGGTATTGAATCAAGATGATCGTGTCTTTTCCTGTAACCTGTAATCTAATATAATCAACCAGTCAATACAATCCAATCGCGTTAAAGTCTAGTCAAATAAACCGGCATTCTTTACTAATACATGTAGCTTTAATCGTGGGAGAAAATAAAAAACACACATTAAACTGGAATTATATCGCATCAGAGAGAGAGAGAGAGAGAGAGAGAGAGAGAGGAGGATATTGGTCTAGCTTAAACCCTATTTTTCTCTGTGTCTGTTTTAATCAGCACAATGTTACTTGTTTAATCTAGGTCGTCGACGAGCGAGATTTAATGTCAACTCAATACAAACTAGGTCATTTCGGGACTAAGATACGATTCAATTTTATTTCAATAATTAACCTGTGCGAAGAGATCATTCGTAGTAGTAGGAAACCAGAGGGCCAGGAGAAAACCCACGAGGTTGGACTGGTGATCCTACTCCTTATCATATACACACGGGGAATCGAAACGACGCCAATGACAGACCTTATGCTCTAAAGTGCACGCGTTTAACCATTCGACCACCAAATACTCCCCAAATCTTATCAGCGAAGAGGGAGGGGAACGGGAGGAGGGGGGGGGGGTCTCTATTGTTTACAGATACTATTTATTAAGCACGAAGGCTACGTTATATGATTGGACTACTAGTGAAGCTCTTTTCCATTCCTTAAAAAAACCTTAAAGTGATATTAACACTTTCATGATGTAAATTAATGTGCTTTATTATATATATCAGTTTAAACATCTGAAAAACCTAAACCTACATCACGAACATGCGATGATGACAGGTCTCTAGTCTATAGTTTGCGATGATGCGGGGACTATATAGTGTGCGACGATGACAGGTCTCTAGCCTATAGTGTGCGATGATTTTGAATATTGACCAGTCGAGTATTTTAACTAACAGCGTCTGTATTATAGTAGTTGATTGAATATATTGTAATATGAACATAGGTCTGTAATGGTGTAACGGTAATGGCCCAATAAAAAAAAAACCAACACCCACACATTAAACTATCAGCGATATGATAACCTAAAATAGAATAAAAAAAAAACCCCACACATTTAAAAACTATCAGCGATATGATAGGCTAATAAAATAAGGTGTTGACCCACCAAAACAGGTCCCTTTGATTTTCCCGGCTACTTTACCCATTTTAGTGGTGTGGGATTATTGGCTAAGTTGTTCTGGTGATACGAAAAACGCTTGCACAAAAATGAACACTGGTCAATTAAATTATTGGAATTCAACGCCTGTAGTTTCCGGATATAATTTCCTTCATAGCACAGTGCGTGGCGTATGGCTGTCTTCCTTATCGAGGACAAAGACAGCTGTCTAGTGGCTCGGATAGGACGAAAAACAGAGGTCCCCTGTACACATTGGCGTGCACGTAAAAGATCTCTTGGTAGTTAGAATTCGATGTAAGAGTAGGCCGTAGCGCCTCTGTCCGGGCAAAATTTCCCTCATAGCACACTGTATGGCGTATGCCCGTTTTCATTAGCCCCGTCGGAGCAAAACAGTAGGAGGTTAAACCCCTTTTCATTTCATTTCCTTATCGTGGTTGGTCTAAACGTGGAAAATAGCTTTAATTTTGTATTTAAATGAAATAATGAGAGAGATGGATGTAATAAGAGAAATAATGAAGGTTAATTTTCTATTTTCAGATGATACACAACGTAGAAGTCCGGGTGCTAGCAGACACGTGATGATACATCACAGATCATGTCGTTCTTGACCCGTAATGGAGGGTCACAAACGACCCCGGGTGTTCTTCAAGTTCCTCGCCGTATTTTTGTTCGTAACGATAATTCTTATTCTGTACTACAACAACATCGAACGTACGCATAGCTCCACCTCAACACTTTTCCAACACCGACCCCGTCCAGGGAGGTTAAAATCCCTACCAATGTATGTCCGGTCAACCAAGATCCCGACAAAGTTTACTGGAAAACTCGTTAAAGAACGAAGTGGTTCGGATGGGAATACTAGAAAGCATTCAATGGTGAAAAGAAAATCATTTAACTATACATTTAACTACGTCGAGGCAGTAAATTGTAAAAAAATGTTAAATGGCAACAAACCGGAATTGGACAGAGCTACATCGTTTTTATCAAACAACTACAGGAATTCTATTTCGAACACGTGGTATTTCGTTAAAACCAAAAACTGTGACAGTTTCATCTCTGAACGTGGCTACGTTACTGATTCTCTGACGTCAGAGGAGAGAGATTTCCCCATAGCTTACAGTATCTTGATGTTTAAAGATGTCGAACAATTTGAGCGATTATTGCGGGCCATTTACCGACCACAAAACTATTATTGTATTCACGTAGACGCTAAGGTCACAGAAGACATCTATAACGCTGTGCGGGGGATTGTGGGGTGCCTTGACAACGTGTTTATGACCCGGAAGTACGTGGACGTTCAGTGGGGCACGTTCTCCGTGTTGGAGCCAGAATTAATTTGTATGAAAATGTTGTTTAAATATAAAAATTGGAAATACTTTATCAATTTGACAGGACAGGAGTTTCCATTAAAGACTAATTATGAAATTGTTAAAATATTAGAAACATATAATGGCGCTAATGATATGGAAGGAACCGTTAGAAGGTAAGTATAATGATTGCGACAATGATCTCGTGTTTAAAGATACATTATAGCAAGAGCTAAATATGCCTTTTGTAGGTTTTTATTTTGGCTTCAAATGTTATATAAATTATTATTTAGACATTTATTAACATGGCAAATCTGAATAAATTTTTCAATATATTCATTTTTCATTATCTATTTTTCAACGACCAGTTCTTTATCGAAATCTTATATAATGCATCTTTAATATTCAATTTCTAACCAGTGCCTGAATTAGATGATGATAGGCCCTAGGCTATTCCACGGTTGAATCATCTAAGTCGAGGATGGTGACGGATGTTTAAGACTACACTGCGTGTAAGAAATATGGAAGAATAACGTTGCCATTATTATTTCAATGTTCGCGGTCCAAAATGCATTTTAGTTTTACAATTTGCAATTTCCATTGCTCCACAATACTAATATCACAGTGTTCGAATACAGAGAGAGAGAGAGAGAGAGAGAGAGAGCATATTCCTGAAGCAATGGCCCGAGAAATTCCCCTCTGACCATTGCTGGATTGGCTTCTGATACTAGAGCTCTTAACGGAGTGTGTCTATTCTTCCCGTTCAATCAAATATATCCCAAGTACAGCAACATGGCAGCCAGTCGTTTAATCTGGGGTCTTCCCTAAAACTTTGGACAGTGATTTAAGGTATTAAAAACGGTGATACCATTGTTCGTCTCCAAACAGTATTGTTTACATTGTATCCATGTTGATAGCCGGGGGTGTGGGTAGCCGATGGTTAGCAAGTGCGCGCTGTATCCTAGGGTCTGTCATTGAGTCAATTGGCGTGGTGTCCAACCTCGTGAGTTTTATCCAGGTTCTCTGGTTTCCTCCCATTGCTAAAGACCCTACGCGCAAGGGAATTATTGAAATAAAAATGTGAACCAATTGTTATTCCCGAAATGACCTAGTTTGTGTCGAGTGGACGTTAAACCCCATGTCTCTCTCTCTCTCCCCCCCTCTCTCTCTCTCTGTCTCTCCATACTTCTCGCAGTGTTTCGTTTGATTAGGGCTAAACACCCCCCCCCCCCCACACAACGTTCAAATACAGAATACACTTTTCACTAGTACAAAATACAGTATAAAAGAGTCCCCATTCTGCATTTTGCATTATAGACAAATGTATTTGGGAACCTTCATTATAAAACATATATCTTATATTAAACTACGACGAACCTCATTTGCATACGGAAAAAAGTGCGGACTAGGACGGGAATTAATGATAATGAGCATTGTCCACCAAGGTTAAGCAATTTCATTGGTCGAGATTGTCAAAACTTGATTTCATTGGTCGATATATTGGAATGCAACAACTTTTCTGCTAGTAGAGATGCACAATTTCATTGCTCGATTCTTGTGAAATTATAACTTTTCTTATTGAGCGAGAGTGATGAAAACTTGTAGCAAAGTTTCATCCTATCAATAACTTGACTAAGTTTGACGGTGCGAATGTTCTGCTTAGGCTAAGCAGTGATAAGCGATTTGATTGCTTAAGACTTTGGAACATAATAACTCTACTTGTGTAGATGCTGAATATCTTGACTAAGTTCGACGATTAACATTTTGCACAAAGACTGCATGGAGAAATTTGGTGTATAACCTTACTACATCAAAACCTTGACTAAGTTCGATCATGGGCTAAGAATAAACAAGTAATTTGACTGGTCAGTGATTTGGGACACTATATCACTGAGAGAGCTTGATGAAACTTGATGCATAGCCCCACTACATCAAAACCTTGAGAAAGTTCGATCATGGGGTAGGTATAAGCAAGCAGATCAGATAAGATAAATGTGCAATTTATTAATATTATGAGGTGTTTTTACGGGGTGGTGGGGGTAAGGTCAGTGCAATCAGTATCACTGTTGGCTTGATATTTTTTTCAGGGGCTGTTGGCCTGTTTTGGACCTCAGGAATAATGATATTTATAAATCAGTAATAGACTAACATTAATTTATTCAATTTCAGGGCTAATATAGCCAGATGGTCTAAAGCAGGAGTCTCACCACCCCATAATATACGACCAGTTAAAGGTTCCGTTCACATCGTGGTTAATCGAGACTTTGTAGATTATGTCCTGAACAACAAAACTGCCACAGACTTCCTGGAGTGGGTAAAAAACGTTGACGTACCAGATGAAACTTATTTTAGTAGTCTAAACCACAATCCACAACTTGGTATACCCGGTAGTTACAAAGGTAATATGGAACTGATATGAGAGAGAGAGAGAGAGAGAGATTGGTGGACGAAATGGGGTTTAACGTCCACTCGACAGAAACTGGGTCATATCGGGACTAACATGGTTCAATTTTATCTTAATAATTCCTTTAGTTTTTAAGGACCCAGAGAAAAACCGAAAGCAAGCCACTTGACTCAATGACAGACCTGATGATATATGATATAACACGTACGCGGAAAAACATTCGGCCTCCTAATCCCTCAGAAATGATATGAAATGAAATGGGGTTTAACGCTCCACTTCCTTTTCATCGGGGCTAATAAAGGCGTGAATGGCGTTGTGGTGACCGAACAGCGGCGCTGCGCCCTCTCTTTATTTCGAATTCCCACGGACCAAGGTTCTTTTACGTGTACACCTACATGTACACAGTACAAAGGGTTTTTATACGCCCACATTTTCATGTGGATGTATATTGTCATCGCCCCTGTCCGTCCGGACGTCCGTCCGTCCACAATTGTTTGTGGACAATCTACAGATCACAATTCTTATTCGATTTTGAAGAAACTTGAAATATAGGTTTATCTCCAAAAGATCTCGGTTACTTTCGATATTGGCATATATCGGATCGAAACTTCATGGAGTATGGCCCCTGATTGTACGAAAAGTCACGTTTTTAACTTGTGAACACCGTAGAGGTCACAATTTTCAAAAACGTTTTAGTATATCACCGTTACACCCTAAGGATGGCTGAGTTCGAATTTCGTAAAAATCGGCCCAAAACTGACAGACAAAATGGCCACCCCTTGTTCTCAAATAGCGTAAAAATATGGTATATCAAGATTGTGGACCCTCTAGAGGTCACAATTTTCTTCTGATTTTAATGACACTTGAAAGGTATGTTTATAACACAAAGATCTCGGTTCCTTTCGATAGTGGCATGTATCGGACCATAACTTCATGGATTATAGCCCCTGATTGTACTAAAAATCATGTTTTTAGCTTGTTGTCCCTCTAGAGGTCAATTATTATCCGATTTAAAAAAATACGTTCGAATATATCACTGTTACACCGTAATGTTTATTGAGTTCGAATTTTGTTAAAATTGGGCCAAAACTGCCGGACAAAATGGCCGCGCCTCGTACGCAAATAGTGTATAGCATCTAGTATATCAAGCTTGTGGACCCTCTAGAGGTCACAATTTTTATCCGATTTTGATGAGAGTTGAAATACATGTTTATAACCCAAGGATCTTGGTTGCTTTCGATATTCGCGCGTATCGGATCGTAACTTCCTAAATTATGGCCCTTGAATGTATAAAAAAATCACGTTTTTAGCTTATATAATTATGTGAATATATCACCATTACACACTAAAATCTTGGTTTCTTTTGATAATCGCGTATATCCGAACGTAATGAAGGTTGAATTCGAATTTCGGGAAAATCGAAATGAAACTGCCCGACAAAAAATCCGCTCTTTGTATACAAAAAATCCCGTTTGTTCCATCCAATAGACTAGACACTATTCCGTCCTACACCACTAACAATGGCAAACCACTCCAGATAACAGCAAGGAACTTTCTCGGCCAAAACCGGGATTTAAACGGGACCTCCATGTTAGCAAGCCAGTATCTTACTCACTGAGCCAACGCGATTCACAAAACATTTTGATATACCTAGCAACAGTTATATGCCCATCTTGATATACCTAGTAACAGTTATATGTCACATCATGATATACCTAGTAAAGGTTATATATATCACATCTTGATATACTTAGTAAACGTTATTTGCCACATCTTGATATACCATGGTTGTTATAAAGGTAAGTTTTGAACTTCTGTGGTGAAAAATTCTACACAAAGCCCCCAAACCTTGTCATAAATGGTTTTGGAGCACAACCGGACAGACCCTACCATAATATGAATGACGGGTTCGATCCGATAAAGTTTCCCTGGAGTTTTCGGCGTGTGTATGCTTGTCAGTGGAACAGGAGGTTACCACGTCCGGGCGGTGCAAATTCGAAGTCCCATGTTCACGTTACCAGTTGGAATTCGACGAAGAGTCCCTATAAAATGGCCCCATATAGCACAGTCCATGGCGTTTTTGATGCAGAAAAGTAAAACGTTAAACCATATGTCATTTTCTAACTTAACAATAATTTTTTTCAGAATTATCTGAACTACTCAATGCTTTATCCAACACCCATGTTGGTGTCTATTTAAAAAAAAACAACCAGATATTTTTGTAACATAAATTCACGATCGATCACGATCAACATTTTATACGTTATTTTGTTTGATTTTAATTTGTTTCTGAATTTTAATTTCAGGTATTCCAGAAACCACCAAAGATAAGAAACCATTCCTGGCTCGGTTTAAAAACTGGGGTCGTGAGCCGTTTGATTGGCCGTGTAGAGGAAAGCGAGTTCGCCTTATTTGTATATTCGGTATGGGTGATCTCCCTTTATTGGCACGCCGTAAAGAAATGTTTGCTAATAAATTCTATTTAAACTTTGAACCATTCGCCTTGGATTGTTTAGAGGAGTTGCACCATAATAAAACACGTGACGAGTATCTGGGATTATTGAAATTTAACACTAGTTATTATCAGGGCTTGGATTTTATTAAAAATAAAATATGATAGACAGACAAAACGTGAACGACATATGAATGAACGATGGATGTATGAAGAATGGTCTTAAAAATGAAGTGTGATAGACAGACAAAACGTGAAAAAACAGACAAATAAAGAATGAATGAATGGTATTATGAGCGGTGATCTTAGACGGAATTCCCTCTGACATAAATCAATCATCCAATCAGTGGCAGCACATGGAGTTTCCATTGGACAGAAATTCCCGGCGAATTTGAGGTATTTACTGGATAAGGAACACGACCGAAAGAGATGATTCAAAACAAAGCGATTGTGTGGGTTGATCCACAATGACAACCCGCACATTAATATGAACTTTTATCACATTTCCATTACAGTATTTGGAAGGGTCTTTAGCAGTAGGAAGAAACAGGAGGACCCGGAGAAAAACCTAAGAGGTTAGACAGTCGACCGATTTTTTGTCACGTACAAGTGTGGAATCGAAACCACTTGACCCAATGACAGACCCTGTGATCTAGCGCGCAGGCTTTTAACTATTCGGTCACCCAATCTCCTTGGAGTTATCGCCCTTTGATTGACTGAAGACAGATAAAGTATACCAGCCCTTGCTTTTGATGTGAAAACTTATTACTCATTCAGTCAGTATGGCATATAATTTTTTTAAAAGTGTGTTAATAGTTATAGTGACAGAAGGCCCGACAAGCAACGCATAGTCTTTCCGTGGGACGAAAAACCGAGATTCCGTGTACACATATGATTGGCGTGGGGGCTAATTTACCTCATAGCACACTTTATGGCGTATGCTCGTCTTCATTAGCCCAGTCGGAGCAGAACAGTAGGAAGCCAAACCCCATTTCATTTTATTTCTATTTACAGTCCAACATCAATTCATGTTTATTATTCAATTGTCGAATTTTGGTGCATGTGTCGATTTGTAGAAACTATAAAAATCTATGAAATCAAATATTTTCCTGTATCGGTTGGTGAACTTTTTAATATTAATTTATATCATCGAATGAATAATGTAAGATATTTCTTATGTCTAACCTTGAAAAATAGCCCCTTCAGTGTTGAAGCAGAATAAAGGCCAATAACTCTATTTTACCCCACACTCAAAGGACAATATTGGTGTGATAGAACTGGTTAAACACTTTCCAGATATGATTTTAACACAGACGTCATTGCTACTATAGATGCTTAAGGAAGATTGTAAGAAACGGAAGTGACGAAAGCAAAAGGAAAACACGAGTTATTCTTCTTCTTTTTAACTGACTGAAGTAACGAGTGATACCAGTTACACGGATGAATGTCTGCTCACTAATAATTCCTTGTTATATGAGACTGTGGGAGGATATCTGGCAATTCAAAAAAAAAAAAAAAAAATAATAATAATAATAAATAAATAAATAAAATATTGACTGCAATATTAAACCACAGGCCCATAACATTTTCTTTTAACATTCCAAACTTTCTAACCACAAACAGCCCAAAATGTCACAATCATCCGAATAAAAATATTGAATGGGAGTTGACTGTTTAGAGTCTTTGCTAGGTCTGATGAAAGGAATATTAAGGCAGTGACGTCATTTTAGTAAATAGGGACACTACATGCATGAGATCAGGGTAGACTATATACTAGTTTTAGTTCCTATAATAAATGTCGCCTTTCACCATTGTCTTTTTGTTTTCAAATGCATGTGGGGTTAGGTTTAACGCGTGCACGTTGGGTCATAAGGTCTGTCATTTAGTCAAGTGGCGTGGTTTCGACCCCGCGCGTGTACATGGCAAGAAGTCAAGTCGTCTGTTCAACCTGTTGGCTTTTCTCTGGGTCCTCCGGTTTCCTCCCACTGCCAAAGAACTCTACACGCAAGCGAATTATTAGGATAAAATTCAACCATATGTTAGTCTCACAGTTAGATGTTGAAAAATTAATATATTGAAAATGTAATTCAAATTACTTTATTTTGAAAGTTATGATATATATTCTTAAAATACATAAGAATTAAATAAAATATACGAGATAACTATTAATATTAATATAAGATAACGTAGATAGACGGGCTTTATAGACATTTTATGTATATTATTAATATATATTTATAATAATTCCTGTGTTTGTGTAAAGATTCTTATACGAGATAAATATTAATATAAGATAACGTAGATACGGTCTTTAAAGATATTTTATGTATGTTAATATCTATTTATAATAATGAATAACAGTGTCTGTGTATAGATGCTTATACAAGATAACGTAGATAGACGGGCTTTATAGAATCTGTATATTAATATTCATTTATAATAATGAATTACAGTGTTTGTGTATAGATGCTAATACAAGATAACGTAGATAGACGGGCTTTATAGATATTTTATGTATATTAATATATATTTATAAATAATGAATTCCTGTGTTTGTGTATAGATGCTTATACGAGTTAAATATTAATATAAGATATAGACGGGCTTTATAGATATTGTATGTCTATTTATAATAATGAATTCCATTGTTTGTGTATAGATGCTTATGCGAGATAAATATTAATATTATAGATATTTTATGTACATGTATATTAATATATATTTATAATAATGAATTCCAGTGTTTGTTTATAGATGCTTATACGAGATAAATATTAATATTAGAAAATGTAGACAGAAGGTTTTATTGATATTTTATGTATATTAATATCTATTGATAATAATGAATTACAGTGTTTGTGTATATGAGGTAACGTAGATAGACGGGCTTTATAGATATTTTATGTATAATAATGAATTCCAGTGTTTGTGTATAGGCTTGATATATTATTACTATTTTTTTCATTAGTAAAATAAATGGGACTATATATTGTTTCAATCTTCGGTCTTTCTATAAACAAAGTCACAAAAAACGCCTTTGGGTTTATTTATTTAAAACCATTTTCATGACTATTTAACGAAATGGTTTTAAACGTTCTACTGTTCTACTCTGAATCGGCTAAAGTGTTCTATAAGGGAAATTGTGTCTGGACAGCAGCACTACGGTCTACCCCTATATCGAATTCCATTTGCCAAGGGTTCTTGTATGTGTCCGTCTTCATAATTAGCCCAGACTCGGAGCAGAACGGTGGGACGTTAAACCACATTTCATTTCATTTCTTTTACGTGCACGCCAATGTGTTCACGGGACAGCAGATTTTTGTCCGATCATACGTTGTCGATTGCCAGGCCCTCCGTCCTGCACCACTGACAAGGGCAAACCACGCCGAAAAATACCGATGAACTTTCTCGGCCAACACCGGGATCGAAGACGGTACCTCAAGGTTAGCGAACGAACGTCTTTTTTTTTCTTGTAGATATATTTATTAACAAAATATACGAAATACATAATTTATTTCCATTCTACAAAAATAATATCACAGGATATTTACAAGTTATATATATATATATTAGCACAACCGCATAGCTGCACTACTTTGTTTCACGGTAAATGATGAAAAGATAAAAAAGGTATGCCGACACAAACTGATTTCAACACTGGTTTGGGACTATTCATAAATAATGTCATTGTATAAAGATGGACAGTATAGTATATTTATACAATATATATATATATAAATATATAAAAATAGTTAAAACTAGAAACACGTAGATCTAGCAAAGCATGAACGCATTCATCTTTAATCTTCAGATTAATCGGAAGATTAAAGATGAAAGCGTTCATGCTTTGCTAGATCTACTTGTTTATAGTTTTAACTATTTTTATATATATACCGGACACTGAGAATTTGAAATCATTTTAGCATAAAAATATATACACACATACACCCTTACATACATTTACATACATAATATACATGCAAATAAAAGTATATTTTTCGGTTGATATATCATTGAGAATATATCTATTTTCTTTAGGTGAAAATTTACCTGTGATGAGTAATAATAAAGTATAGTGAGATCGACTGTCGTGTTAAAATCACGTTAAAGAAACCCGCGGTTGAAAACATATTCCATATTGTAAAACGTTACGCTCTAAACCAAAATAAAATCTATTTCTTACACGCTGGGCCGGCCACGTTTTCACCTAGCTCTTTAACAGGTCATTTGGCGCACTCTATAGAGGTGTATGGATTCTATACCTGGGTTCTCGACTGAAGTGTCGACAAAGCAGCGGGCGCACTCGACAGAGTTCCATGGATTCCATACCCTACGCCTGGGCTGGAATGCCAAAGTTTTTAAAATTTAAAATTGTCGCTCTTGACCTTGCCCTACTTTGAATAAAACGTAATTTCATCTGTTTTAGTATATTTTAAATGCCTTCCTTTGTCACTATGCCCATTGAGTCATGTGGGTATACATTCGTGGAGTTGGCTCCGGGTATCCCAGAACCTCTGTGCATCACTGCTCCAAGAGTGGCCGTTCATCTTATGGGTTTTACAGCTGGGGACAACAAAGAGGAGCCGATCGACATTAAGGTATGATATTATCAAATTAATGAAATAAATACTTTCAAACAGTTTCAAAAGTAACAAACTGTTCTGAATTGCTTACCTGAAGCCGATTATTGCCAAAGATGTTGCTTAAAGTCCACTCGATATTAAGATATGGTTCAATAGGGGTCATCAGCCATGGGGCTAAATCGGAGGACACGGAGAAAACCCACGAGGGTGGACAGGTGACTCCAGGTGTTATATACCATGCAGTGTGCTATGAATGGAATTGAACCTAGACATCTGCGTCTTTGAGAGAGATAGACTAGGTTATTTCTGGACAAACGTATGGTTCAATTTTATTTAATAATGCGCTTGCTCGTAGGGGTCTATAGCAGTGGGAGAAAACCAGAGAGCACCCGGAGAAAACCCACGAAGTTGGACAGGCGACACTAATCCCTTTCGTATACAAGCGGAGAATCGAAACCACCTCACCTGACTCAATGACAGACATTATTATGGTTTAACGCTAAACCACTAGCGACCCCCCCCCCCCCCAACTGCGTTTGTGCCTACTCTTCATCGAATTCCGACTGTCATGGAATCGTTGACGCGAATGTCAACGTGTACCCGGGCAACTAGACGCTGCCATGCACCACGGCCAAGGGGAAACCACGCTGTAAAATCTCGAGGAATGCTCTTGGCCAAATACCGGGATGGACTCCGTAAGAAATCCGATCTAAAGCTCACGCAAAAAAGAAAACATTCGTCCACCCAACTCCCCCACCACAGATATAAACCAATCAAGTGAACGACTCCCCATGTAGGTAAATAATGAAACGAACGTCTGCTTATCAACGAAATTACCGACAATTATGGTGTCAAAAAGAAATATGGCGGTTAGTATCGTCTAATTATTGGCTAATTATTAATCAATTAATCACCAGTATTAATTAAGACCGCGACGTTTCCCTTTAGCGGATCCCCCGCCTTCTCAGTCATTAGATAACTAAGCAGGAAATCACCTGGCGTGAAGTGATGTAGCGCGTCTAATGATGATGAGGTGTCGGTGGCGTAACTATAACAGTTTACCATGATATATAAATCCAACATTTTCTTCATCTCTTCACTTTCACGTGAAGTCAAGAAAACATACAAACTAAAAATGCCGGTCATTTCAGTTCTTCTTATCACCATAGTAACCATCCTCAACCAAGAGGTTCAAGGACAGGGTTTCCCGTTTCAAATGGGGGCGCGCAATGGTATGGGAATGTTCGGTGCCTCAATGTGGGGATCAAATCCTGTGCAATCTACATCTTATATGACTTGTATTGGATCAACGGCTACAGATGACGAAATGAGAATAACTTTCTCTGATGCCAACCAGAACGCATGGAGCAATTGGGGAATGGCGCAACAAGAGGAACTGGAAATGGAGGCGAAAATATCTGCCGGTATGAGTTCACCGATTCATGGTCACTTTCAACTAGTTATTACAGAAAACGGCCACATTGAAGGTTTCTGTGACGCTCAGTTATTGGGTAACATCATCAACACAAACGTGAATCAACCAATGGGTGTTGCTCTATGGTTCAATGCCGGCCAATCTCGACCATCCGGTGTAATTGGACGAGCGTTTAGTTTAAGCCCAGGACAAACCGTCTCCATGATAGAAAGTGTCAGCAACATCGATATGGATCGTTTGGCCGGAAGTGGTATCGCCATGTGTCCTAGTAACCAGGTTATTGGTACACAGTGTATAAATCCTATCCCACTCTGCTGTACTCTAACTAAAGATAGCAAACCCGCTGAAGCTCTACCTAACACCATGATGCAAGGTAAGAATGTATTCTATATCACCACCATTTATTTTTAGCAGAAACAGTGGTGACTCAGTGGGTGAAATTCTGACTCACTAACCAAGCGGTCGTGGATTCGCTCCCTCTGTTGGCCGAGAAAGTTCCTCGGAATCTTCCGGCGTGACCCCCTCCCCTCCCCTTGTCGGTGGTGGAAGACGGACGGTCTGACAAGGGCAATGTCTAATCGTCTGGATAGTACGAAAAGCCGCGTATCCATTGGCGTACACCTGACAGGTAGAATTGGAAATAAGAGTAGGACGTAGCGCTGCTACAAGGGACAAATTTCTCTCATTGCACATTGTATAGCGTATTGTCCGTCTTTATTAGCCCAGTTGGAGCAGAAAAGTGGGATGTGAAATTCTACTTCATTTCCTTTCAGATTGAATGCTGCAGGGTTTAACGTCTGGCTTTTCTTGACTAACTAGTGTGCTAAGAGGGGAGGTTTTTGACCTGGCAGTGGCGTTTCCTCCTACTCGTCATCGAATTCCAACTCTCACAGTTTCTTTTATGAGCACACCAACATGTAAACAATTAGAGCTAGGATTTTCGTCCAGGCTGGAAAATTCCGAGAAATTTTCTCGGCCAACACCGGTACGCACTGGGTGCAAAAAAGTAGAAAGTTAAACCCCATTACATTGCATTTCATTAGCGCACAGTTCTAAGGAAGGGTGCCATTTTTACTTACACTGGGGAATGGCTAAGGTCAATAATGTCAATTATCCAGTCACTCATGCGTCACTTGAGAAGCCCCTAAATCCTAGTGTCGAGATGAGTAAACCGCCCCGCCGGTGGTCATTAGGTAAATTAAAAAAGGAATGTCTATTAACCAGGCATATTCAAGAGCTAAATAGTAATCTGCCTACTGCACGTCTTCCTGTGGGCCTTAAATGTTATATAAACTATTAATAAGACATCTATTAACATGGCAAGGCCATAATCAACTCTCGATGCTATCGGATGCTTTAGATTTTCAAGCGATTTAAAAACGATTGGCGGTTAATGATTTAATTAAAAAATGGATAATCGAGACGCTGTTTACTATTGTAGTAACGGTAGCAGTGACAATCGAGACTCCGCTATTCTCCAAATATCCCTAACTTAGTTCAACATATTCCCTTCGCATTATCTATTTTTAACTATTATAGCGAGAACTAGCAGCTTTTGTTTCATCTTAATCTTACATAATAATAATTTAATAATAATTTGCGACCATGTCGCAATGAATCTGTTAAACTGTTTGACCTCAGGGCGAGGTTCTTTTTAATTTGTGACGATAAATTTTGACAGATAATCTAATAATCAATTACCTACAACAGTCACTCAAGGGAGGTTTCAACACTGTCCGCTTAAAGATATGTTATGTAAGATTTAGATAAAGAGCTGGTATTTCTCACTATAATAGTTTAAAAATAGATAATGAAAAGGGAATATTATTTATGTTGAAAATTTCAGTCAAATTATTTCATTCTGAGCTGAGCTCAGTTATCGTCGTTTGAAGAACAATGTAGTCTCTACTGTTATTGCTACCGCTGTTTTATGATAATATCCAAAGTCTCGATTATCCACTTTCAAATTAAATTATTAACTTCCAATCGTAATTAAATTTGTTGAGTGGCTAAGTGGGTAAGACGCTGGCTCGCTAGCCTGGCGGTCGGGTGTTCGATCCCTGCATTGACAGAGAAAGTTCATCTATATTTTCCGGCGTGGTTCCCCCTTGTCAGTGATGCAGAACGGAGTGCCTAACAAGACAGCTGTCTAGTCGTTCGAATGGGATGAAATACTGAGGTCCCGTGTATACATTTGGCGTGCACGTTAAAGATCCCTTGACAGTTGGAATTCGATATAAGAATAGGCCGTAGTGCCGCTGTCCGGGAAAAATTTCCCTCATAGCACACTGTATGGCGTACGTTCGTCTTCATTAGTCCAGTTCGGAGCAGAACAGTAGCACGTTAAACGCCATTTCATTTCATTTTATTTCATTTTGCACACACAGGGCTTAGAAATAAGATAAAAAGCGCGTGTCACACTCCTTTGACTATTTGAAACAGAGAGTGGAATGAAACGAAATGGGGTTTAACGTCCTACTGTTCTGCCCAAACTGGGCTACCGAAAACGGGCATACGCGATACAGTGTGCTATGAGGGAATTTTGCCCGGATAGCAACGCTATGGCCTACTCCTATATCGAATTCTAACTGCCAAAGATTCTTTTACGTGTACGCCGATTTGTAAACGGGATCCCGAGTTTTTGTCCCAGCCGTACGAGAAGAAACATAGAGTACTAACATTTTATGGTTATATTTAGATCCCGCCGATGTTCTTCAAGTTGCCCATATTCTATAATATGTCAATGCCAATACCATTTGTTTTTTTTTATTGATAACATATAATAATAGAAAAGGTGTCACCCCATTCTGCACAGAAAGAACGATCTACTTGAAATTCCGAGAAATTTACCCGGCCACCATTTTCACTAACTCGTCTGGTTTAAAGAAGAAGAAAGTCAAACCTCATTTCATTTTTTACATACAATGCCAGTTGTTCAGCATTCTCGTTATCCCCCATTGGTATCGGTCCGTTTTACTCCACTCACCTGTGGGTCCATCCACGGGTGAGACGCATAGTCAAATTATCCGCCCTTGGTTCTTTAACATCTGGTTCCACTAAAGTGATATCGCAAACATCCGCCCATTTCTATTGACCAATCGATTGGGCGAAGGGAAGTAACTCGCATTTTATTGCAACTAGGATTATTGTAGTGAACTACGTTAAGACTGGTATGTAAACTGTTTGGTATTAGAATCAAGCTACGATCAAGGACAGATAAATTGTATTCGTGAAAACCCAATGGACGGACCCAGAGGTGAGTGGAGTAGAACTGGGGATACCGTCGTACTGTTCTCCACCGATTTGGGTAATGAAGACGGGCATACGCCATACAGTGCGCTATGAGAAAATTATTGCCCGGTCAGCGGCACTACGGTCTATTTCAACAGTCAGGGTTCTTGTTACACGCACATGAATGTTTACACGAGACCTCGTTTTGTCGACCCATCCAAGCCGCTATACGTTGTCCCTTGTCAGACTATCCGTCCTGCACGTCTGACAAGGGGACACTAAGCCGGACAATCTAGAACACGGGACCTTCAGGTTGGAGGGCCTCTGCCTTACGCACTGAGTCACCGTGACTTCTAATAACCAAGGAGATATGTGATAAAATATTTCGATTGTAAAACATATTTGAGAAATTCATCTTATGTCTGTTTTGTTTATTATAGGAACCCCGATGGGTGGTATGTTTGGAAGCGGACAGATGGGTGGTATGTCTCAAATGGGACCGATGGGACCGATGGGACCAATGGGGCCAATGGGCGGTATGTCACCAATGGGAGCTGCTGGATCCATGGGACAAATGGGTAATGCCGGATCAATGACTCCTATGGGAGGAATGCAAGGAGTGGGTCCAATGAACGGTATGGCTGGCAACAACCAAGGTATGCAATCTGTAATGGGAGGACATGTAGGTGGCCCAACTGGACCCATGGCAGCTCAACAACAGCAACACCAACAGCAGCAGATGGGATCAAACACCGGGAACATGATCTTCCCTGGCGTTAAAAAATAAAACTGCTAAAATTCTTACTATGGCTGGCTTCCATTCGTACCAACAATAATCGTTCTTCTTACAAATAATAACTGTAATTTTGACCAACACCAACCGTAGCTCGTACCAACACGAACCGTAATACTGACCAACAACTGCAATACTCACCAACACCAACCGTAACTCTTACCAATACCAACCGTAAATCTTACCAACAACTACAATACTTCCCAACACCGACCGTAAATCTTACCAACAACTGCAATACTTCCCAAGACCAACCATAACTCTTACCAATTCCAACCATAAATCTTACCAACACCAGCCGTAAATATTACCAACAACTACAATACTTACCAACAATAACAGCAATTCTTACCGACCATAACTGCTGCTATTACCAACAACAACTAGAGCTTTATCAACAGCTAGTGTGTTTTTATCAGTAACAATAATATTTCTTATTGACACCAACTGCAATGTTTACCAACAACCATCGAGTCTTATCAACAGAAACCACAGTTCCCACCATCCATCACTCCGACCCTTATCAACAGCAGCTACAGTTCTCACCATCCACCACTCCAACTCTTATCAACAGAAACCACAGTTCCTACCATCCGTCACTCCGACTGCTATCAACAGCAGCTACAGTTCGCACCATCCACCACCACTCCGACTCTTATCAATAGAAACCACAGTTCTTACCATCCACCACTCCGACTATCAACAGAAACCACAGTTCCTACCATCCACCACTTTCAGTGTTTACCGACAAAACAATCCGAAACATAAATTCCTCAAAAACAACCACCTCGATTCCAACAACGACTACAATTATTAACAGCAATACTTATAACTCTTACCAGTAACACAGGTAATTTAAGTCATACCACAGCTGACTCCTACATATGATTATAATTGTACCAACAACAACAACATTAATATTATGGTCTGTAGCTAGCAGCCATAACAACCCTTTACCAACACTGAACGTAGCTACCCCAAACCTTGCACTGATATCAAGATAAAATAAATGTATAGTGTATCAGCAACAACATTATTAATACTACCGTCTGCAGCTTACCAGACTTAATGTGCCTACCCCAACCTGACCCCCATATCAAGATCTAAATGAATTCATGTTAACAACAGAAGAAGTGTCTAGCGTTTACAAAAAACCCATCGGACAATAATATCTGCTTACACAAGCAACAAAGACAAAAGCTCAAGATTAAATACCAGCACAAAAATAGCAAGCATAGAGATGCGTCAATGCCACACAGCTGTGAGAAAATCACAAACAGATGATGGCGTCGACATCCACCAAGACCTATCGGACATCAAAATGGCTTAAAACGCCAAAACCAAATCCATGAAAGTTTTCCATTTAGAAATAATTCTAGGTTTAAAAAATGTTAAAGATGCACTATGTAAGAGCTAAAGCTTTATATTGCAAGTCTTTCATTTAGCTTTAAATGTTATTAAAACAATATTTAGCCATTGATGGACATGGTAAGCCTATAATCAACTCTTTAGGCCATCGAATGACCGAGATTTAAATGAATTTAAACATCTGTGAGATTTAAAAAATTTAAGGATAAAATTGAAAAGTATCGGTTATCAAGTACCGTTGCTACGATAATGAACGAGCTGTGCTTTATACTGAAACAGGCATGAGATTTTCAATATATTCTTTTTTCATTATCCATTTTTAAAATAGTATAGAGAGAACGGCTAGCTCTTAACCTTAATCTTACATAATGCATCTTTAACTAGTCTGTGCATTAAACCTTTTTAACGAGAAAAAGTATTCAAAGTATTCCTGGCCTACATTTTTCTTCAGTTTTAGTGTGACCACAATTTGTCACCAAGTGATTGTTCAAGATGGAGTTAGCGTAAGCTTGGTTTGATTCCAAACAATCTGTTAATGAAAAATAAATGTTTTACATTATATTTGTTTTGTAAATATTTCAGAAAATGTATTTTTATGGGAAGGGTGAATATATCTGGTATTATTTATTAAATTATATATTGAATGAAAATTCATTTTGTTTCACTTATTTCCTTTTTGTTTAAAAAAAATTCTCCTGGGTTTCCCAACGTGGCGTCCCTAAGGCTGTGCAGATTGGAGGGCTTAGCAAGAAACAACGGCTAAATGTAATTAGGGTCCGTAACAGAATCGTTGATAGTAGGAATTTGTCAAAGAGTAGGTCGTAGTGACGCTGTCCGGGCAAAATTTCCCTGATAGCTCTCTGTATGCCGGTCTTCAGTGGGATCTTAATGCGCCTCAACAGCTCTCGATGTTCTCCCAATGCGCCCAAGTCGCTATCACTGCGCTCTCAATACGTTTACAACTCGTTCATTGAACAGGTGAGGCAAGTTTACCAAAAAGCCTCATGTGACCAGGGCATAAGTACAATGAATCCTCTGCCATACCCACGTGCGATCACACTTAGCACCCCCACTTCCAGTTTGAAAGCGTGAGTCAAAGCGCAGCTAAGTTTCTGAGAACGATTTAGTAACGCAGTGGAAACTGTCAGGCCGAGAGACATCCTCGGTATCTCCAGTAGTCTCATTCCGTTCTACTCCACTATACGTATTCAAATTATCTGGGAGGTCGGGTGTTCGATCCCTGCATTCGCGGAAAAAGTTCATCCAGATTTTCTGGCGTGGTTTCCCATTGCCAGTGATGCAGGACGGAGGGCCTGACAAGGACAGCTGTCTAGTCGTTCGGATGGGGCGAAAAACCGAGGTCCCGTGTACACATTGGCGTGCACGTAAAAGATCCCTTGGCAGTTGGAATTCGATATAAGAGTAGACTGTAGCACCGCTGCCCGGGCAAAATTTCCCTCATAGCACACTGTATGGCGTATGCCCGTCTTCATTAGCCCAGTTTAGGAGCAGAACAGTAGGACGTTAAACTCCATTTCATTTCATTTTCAAATTATCTGTCCTTGATCGTAGGCCGATTCTATGAATCAATCAAAACAGTTTACAAACCAGTTTTAGCCTGATTGTTTACGTTCACAACAATATGGCGGCTTGTTTGATGCATCACGATGAGAGTTACTTCCCTTCGCCAACTTCCTTTGTATTTAACGATTTTTTTTTGATTGGTCGACATCAATGTCAGATGATTTGAATACGTTTCTCCCCAGTGGATGAACCCAGGGGTTAGTGGAGGTGGAACTGAATGAGATCACTGGGAATACCGAGGATGTCAGAGAGAAGGCCGGAGTTTAATTGCACAACGAATTTATAGCCACCATACTTTCCCACTGGAAAGATTTGACATTATGTCTTGGTTAACAAGGCTAGTAAACGCCTCATGATTGTTCTCGAACTCGTAGGGATTAACGCCGGGCTATTGTAGTCGCGATTTTCCAGTTGGGATGGTACAACACCCAACACAAATTCTGCCATTGATCAATTATTTGGAATATTAAGGGAGTCAAGGTGGCTCAGCGATTAAGCCGTTGGCTCGCTAACCTAGAGGTCCCATGTTCGACCCTGGTGTTGGTCGAGAAAGGTCAACGGGAATTTTCCGACGTGGTTCCCCCGTGTCATTGATGCAGAACAGAGAGCTTGACATCGTACAACGTATAGTCGTTCGGTTGGGACAATAACGTTTAAAAGAACCCTTGGCAGTTAGAATTCGATATAAGTGTAGGTAATAGCCCTCTGTATGGCGTATGTCCGTCTTCATTAGCCCAGTAGGGGGCGTTAAATCCTATTTCATTTCATTTGGCAAATTCAGACAGCTGAGTAATTTTATTTTGTTTATTCGAAATCTACTTCAACCGTATTTATTGTAGTTGTCTCCCTTTCTACATCGAACCCAGAACAAACAAAACCCATAGTACAATTATTTTTGCAACATTTCACTTAGCTTACAGGGGTCTTTAGCACTCGGGGTGGGGGTGGAGTGAGGGTGGTTGATGAGGGTGGTATATAACGCGTGAAATCACAAGGCCTGTCATTGAGTCAAATGGCGTGGATTCGAATCTCGGCTTGAATCTGAACTTGCCGAAATCTACAGGTGGATTCGGATCCTGGCTTGAATCTGAACTTGACGAAATCTACAGTTGGTTTTAATATTTAGATCTTACAGCTGTGAAGACAAGTAAATGGATTTTTGAACTACAAAAACGATACGTAATAGGATCTGCGTTTTAATCCGATTGTGTCGATTGTGAGCCAGAAATACACACAAACAAACACAGAATCTAATTTGAATTGTTTTATCAATTATCTCGTAACATTTCTAGATACAATTCTCGACTCTTAAACTGACTGACATTCTCTTATCTTTTATTTCAGTAAAAACAAAGGCTTAAAATAAAACATCCATATATATACCTGAAAGGTTATTACTAATAAAAGCATTGCTTATCTTTTCAGCAAGGAAGTCAATTTGATTTGAACGTCTGGCTGTGGAATGTTGATAATTACATATCATTAATGCTTTTTTTAAAATTCTTATTGAGTGCGTTGTTAGGGTAGACCAATTTGGATTTGTGTTTTGGAATGTTGATATTTACAAATCATTAAAGATACATTATGGGAGATTAGATAAAGAGCTGACAGTTCGCACTATAATAGTTAAAAACTAGATAATGTAAAGGGAATTTGCTGAAAATTTCAGTCAAATTGATCCAACCTGAACCAAGATTTTAGCGATTGAATTTTGGCCTAGCCTGGATCATCATTACTAACGTCTGTACGATAAAAAAAAACATAGTCTCGATTATCCATTTAATGAATAAATTATGAATGGAAGTCGAACAGGAAATCGGAACCTAATCCAGTAAATATCACAGGCTAGCGTTGCCTTCGAGAGTTGATTATGGTCTGGATAAGTTAATTAATGTCTAATTAATAATTTAGATAATATTTCAGGCCTAAAGAAAGACCTGCAATAACCAGATTTAGCCCTTGCATAATGTATGTTTAATGTTATTTTTAATTCTTATCCCGTGCGTCGTTAGGCTAGACAAATTCGGATTTGTGTTTTCAATGAAAACGACTAGACGATGTTCTTTGCCATGCACAGCCACCCTGTTCCATTGATAAGGGTGAAATAATGCTGGAAAACTTCCTCGACCAACACCGGATTCAAACCAGGAATAAATTAATTAATGAGCTCAGAATCAGAAAGGTTTAGTCCCTTTAATGTCTCATTGTGTCATTTTGGCCTATAGAATCCATGGTAAAATACAATTATATTGAATATAATAGGAATATCAGCCCAAAATGGTTCAATTCCGTTCAGTATTTACAAAGATATGTCGAATTGAAATTTCATCGATCTGTGCTGCTCGCTATACATTAAGCCCACCGCCATTTTGTTGTTCGCGAACATAATTGATGGGCATGTTTTTAGTCCGACAGAAACCGAGCTGGGAGGTTGTTTAGCGTTGGTATGTTGATTTTGTTTTCTAAAATAAATATTAATTAATCAATCTGAGTACACATTGGCGTGAATTAAGCCATGAGAAATGGGATATTTGAGCGAAAAATGCAAATGACTTTAAATGGAAACAAACAAGTAATCGTCAACAAATAATTTTATTTCTGCATCACAGGTCATGTTTTATTTACAATATCAGGAATTAAAATATAATTGAGCATTAAATATGGCAAGTAGAGATATAACGTGTCATCTTAATTTACATAAAAATACAAAACATTCTCATATAATAATAGTAATAATAACAAGTTCCATTTGAAACTGGGACCGGGCATGACATCATTGCCGCCATCTTGAAACAATGGCGTCATATGACGAATCAAAGTCCGTCAATCGATACACAATTGTCCAAGGACGAAGCATGTTAAGTGTCGTGTCGATCGCACTTGAATTGGCGAAGTCATGGGCTTTTTTGAAGGGTATCGCCTCCATCAACGAAATGGTCCAATAATAATAACAAATAATAATAGTAGACTATATAGAACAATACTGAATTATAAAGCTGACACAAATAAGTTACAAAGTTTTCCCACGGGGGAAAAACTGGTGATGTCCACATTTATGCTTTTGTTCGATTACTTCCCCATGATTATACCCCTTGGTCCATCCTTTCTTCTCCATAAATATTGTATGGAACAACTGGACATGTCACTCTCTACAGAGAGTTTTTTGAAAGGCATAAAAGGAAAAAACTGGTGATGTCCAAACCATGGTCAGTCAAATCAAATGCCCAAAATACACCATAGGAATTCTATGGGAGTGTGCACCAGCTTAATTAATGTTCTCACTAAATGCATGATTCTTCATAGAAACTTGCAATATTTTAAAAAAAACTCTTCTAAACTGAAGAAATGGGTGTTTAAACTGGAAACTTCCATTTACTCAAAAGTCAAAA
This sequence comes from Patella vulgata, assembly GCF_932274485.2. Classification (NCBI taxonomy): domain Eukaryota; kingdom Metazoa; phylum Mollusca; class Gastropoda; family Patellidae; genus Patella; species Patella vulgata. The sequence goes on along the minus strand of NC_065886.2, from coordinate 34,859,912 downwards.
AACGTGACATCACCAGTTTTCCCCTGGAGTCTTCATTTGTTTCATACACAGCATGAAAAGAAACCTGAGGTAATTTAGTAATTGAATTCTCTGCTGAATTAAACAACAATAGGTTCTATATGAAAACAAATGAAATGAAATGGGTTTTAACGTCCTACTTTTCTGCACCGACTGGGGCTAATGAAGACGGGCATAGGTAACACGGTGCGCTATGAGAGAATTCTTGTCCCATGAGGGGCGCAACGGTTTACTCTTATTTCGAATTCAAACTGCGCAGGGGTCTTTTACTTGAATACCAATGTGTACAGGGGACCTCGGTTTTTCGTCCAATCCGAACGACTAGACAATGTCCATGTCAGGCCCTCCGTCTGTATTATTAAAGTCACATAAGGAAATGTGTATTTGCCTTCAGGTGCATCGAGACAACTTTAATATTGCAATCGATTTAAATAATTGTAACTAAGGCTACCTGGACATTGGCGTTAATGAGATAAAATCGATACCAAGCCACCAAAGTTTTGTTTTATATGGAGCTTTGAAATAAATAAACGATTAAATATATAATATATCTTTAGGCGTCATGTGAATAAGGCTATAGTTACAAGTGAGGTATTATTATTATTATGGAATTAAAAAACACGCAAGATAAACATATAAATAATTATAAGATTATCAAATCGCCTGGGTTATTGGAGAATGACGTCACATTAATGGTGTTATTTAATGGAACACGCAGCAAATACTGCATATCTAGACACTGACACAGCAAAGTAACAATCCCAGGTATAGGGATTGAAGGTCCAGTGCTATATGAAACCCTTACAAACTTTAATACGGTGAAAGTTTAATCTCTTAATATTAATATCAGTCCAAAATGGATCAATCCCGTTCTGTATTTACAAAGATATGTGGAATTTAAATCGCCATCTTGTATTGGCAACGGAGAAACAGGATAAGCCTAGCTTCAATCCGATTTAATCTAATCCCGGGGATTTTCTTGCGTTCGTGTTTTGATTTCGTTAAATGTTAAATAATCAGACTGAGTACATATTTAGTGTTTATTAAAGCCGCGAAGAATTTGATTCTTTTTTTTTCGGCGGTAATGCATCGAGCCTTGAATTAGATGTCGTGTGAACATAGTCTAATTAATGCGTCAAATGTCTGATAATGTTAGCTGCGCCAAATGTCTAAATCTTTTAGCTGCGTCAAATGTGTTACACGATAAAGACCAATGTGCCTTTAACATATCTATATACTAGAAAACGTACATAGACATTATTTTTAAAGATTTTATGTGGCATTATCACTTATAAGAAGAAGATAAATGTTTCCGAATTCACAATAACCGCAGATGTATTTAATTATCGAACATCCAAGCTCTACCCTACCTAGAGTAAGGCATTGTGCGTGAACGTATGTTATGATGTGAACGAATCGTTATGAATTTCAACACAAAGATTTACCATACAATCTTCATTGTGGTCATTGTATTACATTCTCAGTATAACATCATTATCAACATTGTATTAACAAATCATAATACAGAACTATTCAATAATTGTATAGATTGCATGGTCTATAAAGAACTACTCAGCGGTTTTATAACCTATATATTACTATTCAACGTTTTTATAGCCTACATAAAACTATTCAACGGTTTTATAACCCATAATTTATATTATTATTCAACTGTTTTATAGCCTACATAGAACTATTCAACTGTTTTATAGCCTACATAGAACTATTCAACGGTTTTATAACATGTTTATTATTATTATTCAACCGTTTTATAGCCTACATACTAATATTCAATGGTTTTATAATTCACATATTACTATTCAACGGTTTTATAGCCTATATAGTACTATTCAACGGTTTTATAAACCATATATTATTATTAAACGGTTTTATAACCTACATAGCACTATTAAACGGTTTTATAACCTATTTATTATTATTCAACGGTTTTATAGCCTACCTATTACTTATTCAATGTTTTATAACTTATATATTACTATTCAACGGTTTTATACATCATACAGAACTATTCAATCGTTGTCTACATCATAATCTACATACATGTAGTACTATTCAACGGTGGCATACATTGACTATGTGTTAATAATAAATAATGCGGTTATCACACACAACATGATTTGTATAGTTATTTTATACAGATAAAAACGAAAAATATATCAATTAAAGGCCCGCATTCATTGTATAAAGAGATAACTTGTTAAAGGCCACGAAGAGGTTTTAGAGAAAAGAAGGTACACCTATTTCATAACACGGATGTTAACGCAATACCGGATGTGGTGTCATTTCCGGAATACACGCAGTCGGAATCATAAGCGACTATTTATTGAAGGAATCAACAATTTCGGATAAAATTTAAAATGAATGTAGATGGAATCCAGTATTGAATGAGGTAAAAGTAGGGTCGTGTAAAAAAAACCCTGCAAATATAATCATATTCTATGCACACACAACATATAATATGTAATCAAGGCTGACCAACATTTTAAAAAGTAATCAAGGCTGAATAACATCTAAAATGTAATCAAGACTGGACAACATCTAAAATATAATCACGACTAGACAACATCTAATATGTAATCAAGGTCGGGCAACAACTAATATATAATCAAGACTGGACAAAAGCCATTAAATCTTCAATCCCAATAAAATCTGAGGTACAAAATCTTAAATAGAGGCAATTTAATGGCGATGCTAACGTCAGATCAACGTGACTTTGTAATTGGTGTTCTATGGTCGTCATAGTAATACTCACTTCCGCGTAACCAGTCGAAAAAGTTGTAATAAATATTGGCCTTTGCCTTTCTAAAATAAACGTCTAGACCACTATTTTTCTATTCATATCCGATATACTATTATAAATCCAATGAAATGGCAAGTGATAAGGGAGAAAACTACACAAGCATGTTTGCTAAAATGACAGGAAGTGGCGTTTTTAAGAGATACAAAATATATTATCAGAAGCCGGAAATATAAAGTTTCTGATCAAAAGCTCAGATTCACAGATTATTAGCGAGAGGCATATTTAAATTACAAAAAACACCACTGTTGCTCCGGCAGCAGCAGCTGTTTGATTTAAACAATATAAAAAATATAATTTACTCATTTAACACAATCAATTGAATACAGTATAAGCTCCAGGAATGGACGGAAGTGTGTTATTCCTGCAATAATTATTGTCCTTCAAGTTAATTTCATATATCGGGAAACAAGGCTTGGTAATTACTGAACTGTGTGGCCTCTTTATTTAACATAACGAATGGAAACCATGAAAACAATGCGATCATTACAGTAGCCCCCCCCCCCCCCCCCCGAAAAAAAATTGCCGACCATAGCCATAGCTCTAAAATACCTACTGTAGACTGTGCCAGGTATGCCCCCCCCCCCCCTAAAAACTTCCACTGCCCCTCCGAAGCTAGCAAGCTGGCTACGGGCCTGACAGTAGGGCATTGGAGTGTGCGAACTGCGTTGTTACACAGGGTAAGTAAATACTATTTGGTCTGTATGACATTATGTTACATGTGGTATGGCGGTGATGGGTAGGGTGTGGTGTGTGTGGGTGTGTGGGGCATTACAGTAGAGCATTGGAGTGTGCGAACCGCGTGGTTACACAGGGTAAGAAAATACTATTTGGTCTGTATATGGCATTATGTTACATGTGGTATGGCGTAGGGTGTGACGGGTGTGTGTGTGGGGGGGCATTACAGTAGGGCTTTGAGTGTGCGAACCGCGTGGTTACACAGGGTAAAAAAATACTATTTGGTCTGTATGACATTATGTTACATGTGGTATGGCGGTGATGGGGTAGGATGCGGTGTGTGTGTGTGTGTGTGTTGGGGGGAGGGGGGGGGGCATTACAGTAGGACATTGGGGTGTGCAAACCGCGTGGTTACACAGGGTAAGAAAATACTATTTGGTCTGTATGACATTATGTTACATGTGGTATGGCGGTAATGGGGTAGGTGGTGGTGGGGGGGGGGCATTACAGTAGGGCATTGGTGTGTGCGAACTGCGTTGTTACACAGGGCAAGTAAATACTATTTGGTCTGTATGACATTATGTTACGTGTGGTATGGCGGTAATGGGGTAGGATGTGGTGGTGATGGTGTATGTGTGTGTATGGGGGGGGGGGGGGGTACAGTACAATCGAAACTAAAATATGGTTCAATTTTATTTCAATAATATGCTTGCTGTGAGAGGAAACCGGGCGACCCAGGGGTTGGACAAGCGACCCTACTCCTTGTTGTCACGTACAAGCGGGGAATCGAAACCTCCTCACTTGACGCGTTAAGCTATTCGGCCACCCAACCACCCAACCCTCCACTAGTGATCATACGGCCTGTCTTTAATTTAATCCCACATTTGTACGTGACAAGGAGTAGAGTCGTCTGTCCAATATCGTGCTAAAGACCCCTACGCGCAACAGGATTATTGAAATAAAATTTAACCCTGTGTTAGTCCCGAAATGACCCAGCTGTGTCGAGTTGACGTCCCCCCCTTTCTTAGTTCGTTTCATCATTTATACCATTGGTGTTGTTTGTTTGGCGTGACTGTGATATGATTTCAATTTAATGTTCATTGATCCTCTATGGCGTGACTGTGATATGACCTAAACTATCAGATTTTCCAAATCATCGTCTAAATAATCAGCTTCCTGCTTGGCTAGCATGTATTCTTTCTTTAAATTTGTTTTTCTCTTCTTAAACTTACAATAACAACACAGCGTTACTATAGTAACCACAATCACAATCAACACAACAGAAGACGCAATTATACAAGTCTCAAAATGAAATACCATTGGACATCGACACACTTTATGACTTCCATGTCTATTAAGGTCACAGTCTACACTTGTATCAAAAGGCCCGTGGGCCCGCTGGACCAGCCAGATACTATCTAACACCTGACCGGAAGTAACAGCGATTTGTTGCCAGTGTAAATGACTTGTGTTGTGTACATGGAGCTTACCGTAAGAATTATCGTGTGTCTTGGAATTATCGATAAACGCTGACCAGGATTCTGAAAATATAGAGAGCATCAGACATTAACTAAAAGATCGATTTTAATTAGAGAGAGAGAGAGAGAGAGAGAGAGAGAGAGAGTGGTTTAACGTCCATTCGACACAAACTAGGTCATTTCGGGACCACCATATGGTTCAATTTTATTTCAATAATTCGCTTGCGCGTAGGGGTCTTTAGCGATGGGAGGAAACCGGAGGACCCGGAGAAAACCCACGAGGTTGGACAGGCGACCCTACTCCTTGTCACGTACAACCGGGGATTCGAAACCACGCCAGTTGACTCAATGACAGGCCTTATGATACAGCTAAACATTCGACCATCCCCCCCCCCCCGATTTTAATTATAACATTAGAATCAGAAATAAATACTGAACATTCGCTACTGACGTTTCACCCACAGATTAATAGATTAGAAATTACAATAAAATATAAAAAAATGAATATAAATTATAATGTTCCTTAGAATAGGGTTATACACCCTTTAAAGGGAGCTAACTGCTTCAGTGTGGAGAGAAACAACTCGGCGACAGAAATGCCAGTGAAATGTTTCAAAAGTTATTTTGGCAATCGAATCTACTGGCGACAATGCTATACACATATTGTGCACGGAGTAGAGTGGGCACATATTGTTCTAAAACCTCTCACCACTTCTCGCACCATAAGTTGTTATTCCGTATCGATGGGTGGGTGGGGGGATAGAGAGAGTTTAACGCCCGTCTTCATTTCATTTCGTATCTACTATAATGAGCGAGATGTTTTATAAAAATAAAAGAGTTATTGATCAGACACCAGAATAGCTCTTGATCTGTTTTAATGATAATATAATGAGACAGTTAGTTGAGCTATTCTAGTTGATTCATCTAGATGACGTAGACATTGAATGAGGACGAAGATTAGCTTGATAATCGAGAACTATAATATACCCCAGGCTTCATGTCGATAATTATACACTATGATGTTTTCATATCGGGAAATGATACTGATTGAGATCGAACATCTACCTTATTAATGAAATGGAATGGGGTTTAAAAACGTTTTACTGTTCGGCTCCGACTGGGCTAATGAAGACGGATGCCTTTTAAAGTCGAACGCCTGTTGTGTCTTATATTTGATTAATTATCTAAAATGACTTCAAAATTACACATCACCAAATAACAAACCATGCCATGCAAGATACGCACAGATTTTGCAAGAGACGAACAGAGAACGAGCTAAAAAGAAAAGCGATCTATCGTACGATCAGGGGCCATAATCCACGAAGTTAGGAAAGGAGAGAGAAATGGGTTAACGTCCACTCGACACAAACTAGGTCATTTCGGGACCAGCATATGGTTAAATTTTATTTCAATAATGCGCTTGGGAGGAAACCGGGGGACCCGCAGAAAACCCACGAGGTTGGACAGGCGACCCTACTCCTTGTCCTGTACAACCGGGGAATCGAAACCATGCCAGGTTGACTCAATGACAGGCTTTATGATACAACGCGCATGCGCTAACCACAAGGAGTGGCCATTTTGTCTTGCAGTTTCGGTCCGATTTTTACGAAATTTGAACTCACCATTCATTACGGGGTAACGGTGATATATTGAAAGTTTTTTTTTAATCAGATAAAATTGTTATTTTTAGTATAGAGGGGCCAAAAGTTAGAAAACGCAGGAAATTAGGGTCCGATTGCCGATTAGGGTCATTAGGGTGTAACGGTGATATATTTGAACGGTTTTTAAAATGGAGTAAAACTTGTGACCTTAAGAGGACTCACAAACAAATTAGTTGACGCCCAGACAGACAGGGGCGACGATAATATAAGTCCACGTGTTAATGTGGGTGTATATATATCATTACGTCTATAATTATCAAATAAAGACATCGGATATGACATTATAGGGGAGTTATCAGAGCCACACGACTATCCTTTTCTGTATTCACACAGACACGGATTTACAGGGCATGCAGGCTTATTATCATAGAAAGAACACGTGTTTATAAAGAATGGCTGACGGTTACTCGGATGATGTCATAGCCGGCATCTTATATAACTTGCTAAGTAATGTCGTTTTGAGAAATTTTGAAACATTGAATAAAATACAAGACCAGTGGCTGCCAGGCAAGATACGCCCACATTTTGTAAGAGATGGATAGAGTACAAGCTAAACAAAAAGCAATTTTTCCTACAATCAAGGGCCATAATTCAGGAGGTTACTATCCGATATGTGCGAATATCGACAGGGCCCAAGATCGCTGTGTTATAAACATGCATTCCAAGTTTCATCAAAATCGGACCAAAATTGTGATCTCTAGAGGGTCCACAACCTTAATATACCAGATGTTTCCACTATTCGCGTACAAGGGGCGGCCATTTTAGTCCGACTTCCATGAAATTCGAACTCAACCGTCATTATGGTGTAACGTTATTTTAAATCGGATAATAATTGTGACCTCTAATGCGATATTTCGTACAATCAGGGGCCATAATTCAGGAAGTTACGATCCGATATGCGCGAATATCGAAAGGAACCAAGATCTTTAGGTTATAAACATGCATTTCAAGTTTCATCAAAATCGGGTAAAAATTGTGAACTCTAGAGTGTCCACAAGCTAAAAACGTGATTTTTCGTACAATCAGGGGCCATTATCCATGAAGTTAAGGTCCGATACATGCCACTATCGAACAGAAACGAGATCTTTGCGGGATATACCTATATTTCAAGTTTCGTCAAAATCGGATAAAAATTGTGACCTGTAGAGTGTCCACAAATAAATTGTGAACGGACGGACAGGGGCGACGGCATAATACGTCCACATGCAAATGTGGGCGTATAAAAATGAAAACGGTTAGATGACTGGCGTTCACTAATTCAAAGGTATACAATATTACTAAATAGATATTGTGAACCTAGATTTCAGTTCTGTCAGTAAATAGATGGCAATAAACCTAGCTTTAAGTGTTATCAGTAAATAGATAGTTTCAACCTAGCTTTAAACATGCATTATGCAAGAGCTAAATCTGCCTATTGCAGGTCTTTCTTTAGGCCTGAAATGTTTTCTAAAGTATTAATTAGACATTAATTAACTGATCCAGGCCTTTATCAACTCTCGATGGCATCAGATTTCTCCGATATTAAATAGATTAGAATGTTTCAGCGATACTTTGATTTAATCAAATATGGAGGACCGAGACTTAGCTTCGATCAACCAGTACGGTGGTTAAAATTATTGCACACGTCTGTCAAACCTTCAAAGGCTAATAACTTCGCTTGCAATAGAGTAATTTGAATGAAATTTTCAAATTATTGATTTTACATCATCTACTTTCGAACTGTTATGGCAAGAATGATTAGTTCTTTATCTAAATCTTACATAATGTATCTTTAAGTGTTATCAGTAATTAGATAGTATAAACCTAGCTTTAAGTGTTGTCAGTAAATAGATATTGTCAACCTAGATTTAAGTTTTGTCAGTAAATAGATACTGTTAACCAAGATTTAAGTTGTCAGTAAATAGATAGCATAAACCTAGCTTTAAGGGTTGTCGTTTACGTATTGTTAATAAATAGTGTAAATATAGCTTTAAGTTTTATCAGTAAATATATATTGTAAACCTAGCTTTAAGTTTTAAGAAAAACATATCATACAAAACAATAGGACGTAATTAGTAATGGCTGATTGACAAACGATAAAAAAAATAATAAAAAAGCCTGTAGAATTAACAAAGCAAGCGTAAACGACTGTCATTCAATTTGATTTGAAATAATTCATAATTACAACAATTTGTATACAAATTGAATATAAATCACTTTATTTTCATTCATATTATATTAATAGTGTGCATTAAAGCCAGGCGCAGACGGGCAACTTTTCGAGCAACTTTCTTGCAACAGTGAAATCGCTGGTCGTTGAAAGAAAAAATCGCTCGTCTGCGCCAACGGGCAACAATAGTTGCCTGCTGTTGCTCCGAGTTGCTTTTCGTTGCCAAATATCAAACATGTTTGATATTCGACAACAGAAAATCGCTCGTGGCCGAGAAATTGTTCATCTGTTGCTTCAAAATTGCTCGTCTGCGGCGGAAGGCGACAACAGGCAACAAGCAACTGGTTAACTGTCATGTGATACTTCAAGATGGAACAGCTAACAACATTAACATGGTCCGTGGAGATGGAAGACATGTTGGTGGAAATGTGGGCTGAGCGGCCAGTATTGTATGATGAAAGCTCAGCCGAGTATTCGGATCGTGCAAAAAAACATGGCTGTCTCAGTGAACTGGCCTTTCACTTAGAAACGACCGGTAAAATATATTTGTTTTTCTCCGGTACTCGTTGCCAGTCAGCGCACACGGGAGAACTCGAGTTGCCAGTAGTTGCCTATTGCAGCAAAAAGCGATGAAAAGTTGACCGTCTGCGCCAAGCTTTAGACCCATGTTCGTTTAATTTAATTTTTCGAAAGAATAGAGCTATTGTCCCTTTTAGTATGTTTAAGATCACAGTCGATGTCGATGATCACGGATTAGACCTTCTTTGTCTGCGGTCATTTCTAAAATTTTCCGCTGGATTTATCTCTATACTTGATCATAAAATATGAAGTAGTGGTGTGTTGTAAATCTTTATTTAATGGTGAATATAAACAAAGTTATATAAACAATGTTTTACATATATAAGACACGTGGTCGTCATGTACAGGTCAAACTCATTGCCATGACATTAAACGACAAAACAAACACCTTACTATGAACACGATTATACCGGTTTAGCGGTGGGTTCGTTTTGCTCGTTTGCTAAAACCGCCAACTGCCAAAATGCGTCAATTTGAACGAGATTGAAGGATTCGCTAAAAAAATAAGAAATATGTTTCCTGATTTACTTGAGCGAAATCAAATAAAATTTGTTATATCCACGTATTTTAGAATTTGGTACTTCCCTTATCCAACTGTACAACTTGCCCGATGGGTGAGCATACGCCTATTTATAGTGTTTAAGATTTGCATAGAAACCATGCAACCCAAGATCATTTCAGACAGACGGCAACAAATTTTAAATGCAAATTTGTCAAATGTGCAATAAGGCGAAAATTTCCAATTCGGTACTTTTAGGCAGAAGGTAATACTAATAAGTACGAGAGAGAGAGAGAGAGAGAGACTAGATCATTTCGGGACTAACATAATATGGTTCAATTTTTTTTTCAACGATATTCGCTTGCGCGTAGGGGTCTTCAACAGTGGGAGGACCCGGGAGAAAACGCGCAAGTGTTAACCATTCGGCCACCCAATCCATCAATAAGTAATAGACAGACCTGAATACAGTAAACTGCTAAAGTATCAAGTACAGTTTGTGTATAAAAGCCCAAATAAGTTAATCGAAAATAAAGTATATTATAAAATTAAAATCGGGAATATTTTTCACATATTTACCAGCTACATTCTATTTCAAAGTCGAAAAAATTATTCATGAGGTAGTTGGTAAATATGGGCTTTCACTCTCATGCAATAAAAATGATGATAAAATATTTCTGATTTTATAATATAATTTTCGATTATAGGCTAGTTTAGAGAGCTATAATCTGACGATGCTAGTTAAAAAAGGACATGTGGCTTTAAAGATGCATTATGTAAGAGCTAAATCTGCCTAATTTACGACGTAGATATTTCGTTTGACCTCAAATGTAATGCAAATCCTTAATTAGACATCTATTCAAATGCCAAGCCAATAATCACCTCACCAGACAATCAACGATTGCTAGTTAACGATTTAATTAATAAATGGATAAGCGGGACTTTGTTTAATATCGTAACACTGGTAGCAATGCCAATCGGGATTACACTATTCTCCAAACGATCGTAACTCCAAAGAATAATGAATTAATTTATTCTTTAAATGGCATTTAGTAATCAAATAACACACTATTTATGGATAACAATTACTGTGGTTTATTTCACTGCGACGTTTCAACAAGATTTCACAAGTCGTTATCAAGCATATAACACAAATAAATAAAATGAAAACAAAATGGCTATATATATATATACACGAGCAGTGCGAACCATCCAATGGGATGCAAAATCAGCAAGCATGAGCAACTGTCCCAAGCCGTTAATTGTGAGGCCTTTGGGTATGAGGTCAATGTCGCTACATCTCATTAAAAAGGTAGCACTGTTGTATGTACGTATATACTTATCTTCACATTTACATATTCTTTAAATGGCATTTAGTAATTGGAACATAATCAAATAACACACTATTTATGGATAACAATTACTGTGGTTTATTTCACTGCGACGTTTCAACAAGATTTCACAAGTCGCAGTGAAATAAACCACAGTAATTGTTATCCATAACTAGTGTGTTATTTGAGAATGAGTTAATTTGATTGAAATTTTCAACATAGGCGTGCGATCCAGGGGATGGGGGTTAAGGGGCGCTGACTTTTCGGGCAGAAATTTTAACTAAAGATAAAATCCAAATTTTAGTAGATACTTCAATTTTGATTGGCTAAGCACTACAATCAAGTCTAATATTATCCAATCAAATTACTAAAATTTGGATTTTATCTTAGTTAAAATTTCGTGAAACGGGCCCCAGAAGTCAATCCAGCAATGGTCAGAGAGGAATTTCTCGGGCCATTGCTTCAGGAATATGACCTAAAGTAGGCTATAGTCGACCACACTGAACTTGCTGTATTCACGGACTGGAACAGCAGGAAAACGCGTTTGGGGCAGTTAAGCTCCGCTCCTTCGCCTCTCACAGATGACAAGCATCGCCATGTGTAACCCGAAATGTTTTCGGCAATTTCAGGTTCTGCACCTCCTTAACGTTCATCGAGCCTGCACGCCTATGGTTTTCAACACATTCCCTTTTCATTATCTATTTTTAAAGTATTATAGCGAGAACGGTCAGCTATTTAACTAAATCTTACATAATGCATATCATTAACATCTACTGCACAACCCGGGCTAAAGATGACAGAAATTCTGTACAGTAAGATAAAAAACAATCTTCGTTTTAAAACCTTGAAGGGTTTATAATCCTGTTACCTGTGGTGGAAGTAATGTGGTGAATAGGTATTAATTAAATATTTTAGTGACAAATTTGACCCTTTGGCCAGACTATCATTACATCCTGGTCTAAACAGTGTTTTATAATATGGTCTAACTAGGTTGTTTTTGTAATATTCATGTTCGGTGACCCTTTGTGAAGATTTTAAACATGTACTGGGTTTAATTTAAATGTCACATTCCGGAGTGGATTACATAATTTTAAAATAAGTTAAGCTTTGTTGTCATTTTCCTGGGGTCATTCAGTACCTAGGATCAGCTTTCTAACATCGTGCACAGATTCCCTTTCGGAGGGTTGGGTGGTCTAACATTGATTTAACGTGTGCGCGTGAAATCATAAGGTCTAACATTGAGTCAAGTGGCATGGTGTCAATTCTCCACTCGACTGTGACAAAGAGTAGGATCGCCTGTCCAATCTCGTGTTTTTTCTCCAGGTCCACTGTTAAGGACTCCCTAGACGATAGACGATACTTGAGGACTAACATCCCGTCCCCCCTCCGACACTTAAATACTATATCTCATGAAAATGAAATCGGGTTTTACGTCCCACTTTTCTGCACTGACTGGGCTAATGAAGATGGGCATATGCCATGTAGTGTGCTATGTGGGAAGTTTTACCCGGACAGCGGCGCTACGGCCGCGGTTTTTGTTCCCATCCGAACGATTATACGTTATCCATTTCCAGGTCCTTGTCCTGCACCACTGACAAGGGGGAGACACATCGTAATATCCCGACGAACTTTCTCAACAGACCCCTGGATCGTGCGAACGTCCTACCCACTGAGCCACCGCGGCTCCCCGCTAGTAACATCCATTGATATGAAATATACATGCTAACTACTTAAGTATGACGAAGCACGATTTTATCTTTTATTTCAACGTGCACCATTTATAATACATTATAAATCAAAACTGACATTAACAATCTACTTACCTCCCATTCTTGGCTCTTTATCACGCCCTTCATTACAACCACCAGCACCGGATATGACGTGTACCGGGGCACGTGGATTGTTGTAATCAAGATTTATGGGTTGCCGTTTGTACATCGGCCAAGATCGTTCGTAAGAATGCTCATGACCTTGAAGTATAAGGTCAACTCCCTGAGAATAGAACAGATCTTCAAGCCTGGAAGGACAGTTGAAGAGGGTTTATTACATAACACAGATATAACATGTTATTACTCACGTGAAAATCAAATAAACTCCAGATATTGTTGACTCTCTGTTTGTTGTCATAGATATAATCAAAATATTTGCTACTTATTAAAAGTTCGGCATTACTCATACCCATGAATATCCATTAAGTTTTATAGCCGGCCTACACTATTTTATTATTAGCTATTTAAAGATGCAGTATGTAAAAGCGACATCTGCCTATTGTCATATAGCTCCGAGTTACCTATCGTGAACGATACAGAATATGGTCAAATGAACGTCTTCTTAGCTCACCACAGTTGTTATACAGACTTGAACAATGAGATATAGTATTTAAAGATGATCTAAATCGGTCTATTTCAGGCCTTTTATCTGCTTCAAATGTTATATAAATTTTTATTTAGACATTTATTCAATTGACAAGCTCATATTCAGCCCCACTAGATCACCGAGTAGGGCTTTGATTTTAAGTGGATCAGACTATCCCCGCCATTTTATCCATTAACCTTAAAATGGACAATCAAGACCGTGTTTATTATTGTAGCAATGTCACTCAAGACTACGCTATTCTGGGCAAAACTTCAGACATTCACAACTTTGCACAGAATAGTAATTTGACTAAACTTTTCTTTCCATATATTCATTTTTCATTATATATTTTTGAATTATTAAAGTAAGAAAGATAAGCTCTTTAATATCTAAATTATACATAATACATCTTTAACGTGACCGTCGAAGATATAAATCGGTATTTACAGTTTATTTGTTAATCCATAAAGATAAATCTATATTATATAGATATAAATCGGTATTTACAGTTTATTTGTTAATCCATAAAGATAAATCTATATTATATTTTAATATATATTATGCTAATTATCCAGAACTGGCCTAATAAGAGTAAGATAGTTTGAGAGAGGATTCGTTCAATCTGCCTATTTCAGGTCTAGCTTTGGACATATATTCACACTAGCCCATAATCAGTTATGTGGACCATCAGATAGCAGAGATGTTGAATGGTTTAGAAAACTCACGCCTACATGGATAATAGAAACGTTGTTTATTAACACAATCCAATATTACTGTTGATATGCAGAATTGTGAAGTGAAAATTGGTGGACACCAACATTGTCCTTTAAGATGCTTCTATGCCATTGGTGGATTGAACGATTTATCCTAAATTTAAAACAGAGCCTAACTTGAACAACGCAACCACCTACTGACGGTTTATTGGTAATTAGTGGTGGAATCGTACTTTAAAAATCCCACGGGTAAGATGTTGCAGACTATTAAAGGGACAATAACACTCTTGCTGGCTTGACAGCTCCAAAAAATAAAAAATAGCCTTATTCTAAGTACTAGATGTCTTAGTGTCCTACCTGTTGTGTAAATTATCCATTAAATCCTATTTTACTTGTCCAGAGGGTTCAAAAATATTTTTAAATCCAAGTCACATTTGAAAAGCTTTACGTCAGGCTTTTCAAATCATTTAGTTGAATTTTTCCAATTTTCTAAATTAGGTGTGTTAAAATGAAATTTGTATCATCAATTAATTGGAATATTGTAAAATAGTGCAATTTGTTGACCAGAATAAAGATTGGGACATATTATTCAGTTACAACAAGAGTGGTATTGGGCCTTTAAGGCCCGGTTTTGCACCGGTTAGTTGCGGCCCTACATTATTGGACCTTGAGGCTTGAACTGTTATGGGGCGTAAAAAACAAGGCGCGGTATTGCAACAGTCGGTTGTGGACCTACAGTGTTTTAGAGTTGAGGTGTGAACTGTTATTATAGGGCCTAAAACTATTAAGCAAGGTGGACTATATCGCTTCTGGCGCCCCTTTAGAATTAGGGACCCTGGTGATTAAACTTTATTGGTTTTATAGTAGATCCGCCTCTGGTGCACCAGTGGGGGATAGCATAGAAAACTTACCCATATCTCACCCAGCCCCTCATAAATGAACCGGTGCAATCGTCACTGTTTGTGTTAGAGCAGTACATTGGTCGATGTCCCATGGCAACAATCCATGGACGCTTAGAGCGATTTTGATTTGCTCGGATTAAATCTTGTAGTAACCAATTATATTGGTCGCACACAAAATTCTGATCATGGATAAAGTATACTTCTGTCGAATAACTGAAATATAACAAGAATAGTGTGTTGTTTTGTTTTGTTTATATTAGAATAAATAAATAAAATCGTTGATAATTGAATGTCTTTATGCATCGAAACTCTTGTCGTGCAAGACGCGTCATTTCCATTAATCTTTTGAATCACATACTGGTAGATAAACACACGTCTATGGATTTTTAAAACAGTAGTTGAATTGGACTTACCTAATAAAATGGACTAGTCCAATATCATAACTATAATACATTTGTTCTAGTGGAATAGGCCATCGAGTATTAGGGGTGCTAAAACGAGTAGCATAGTGCAGGAAATCCCCATGGAGTTCTGTAAAAGAAAAGGATATACTTATGGCATCAGATTTAGTCGGGTAGAAATATCAAAACTGCTAAAATATAATGGGTAATGAAGAGCGGGCGTATAAACACCGCTGACCTGGCTTAATTGATCTTTTCATCGACTCTGCCCACATTAAGGATTTGACCAGTCAGCACCGATCACACGGATTATGCTTCTTCGACTTGGACAAACCTTGCTCACACGGACTTCATAACACCGATATCCGGTATCCGACAGGTTAAAGGGTTGTGTAGTGTTCATATTCCCGAAACCGACAACTACGAGACGTGTCTTATAATGGATAAAACTATTGTCGACTTCACACCCACTGCATGGCATACCGACACCAATTTCCTATGCTACCCCGTTTCCATCAGGTACCCCGTCTCTCTCTCTCTCTCTCTCTCTCCTATATTTATCGATATCGCGTGTTGACCAACTTCCCCAGCCTACGCGTAATGAATATTTAACAACGTTGGTTCGTTCTAAGTACAATCATTTCAAACTTCAATCAAAATATTTATAAAATTTTAATACGCTCGCCGATTATCACTACAACACTTCAATATGGAGATTTAAAATGTCTAGTGCACTACTAGTGGTCCTTATAAGTAGTTTCTTTAATGGTGGTCGTTATAAATAGGTGGTTTAATAGTGGTCGTTGGAAGTAGGTGGACCAGTTGTCGCTAGAAGTAGGTGGGTTAATATCGGAGGACCACAAAAATAATATGTTTCAAGTTGGACAAAAAGGAAGCTTCGGCTACTCTCGAAGCACAAAATTACCAAATCTTTTGCGTATGCCCAAAATGCGAAATGAGGTGGTACGGCCTTTATAGAAATACGCACATAAAGATGGTGAAATTTGTACCTTTCTTGTCCACACCCGTGTCGAAGTTTCTGAATAGTTGATGTCGAACGTGTCTGAATTATAACCACGGTTGCTCCGAACTTGACTACGGATTTTAGGCCTAATATAAATCACTCGAAAGTCGTTTCGAGTGCATAAAGAAGTGCATAAAGAAGCCTCCTTGGGGTTATAGTCCCCGCTATTACAATAAAGCTAAGTTTAAATCTCCTTGGGGTTATAGTCCCCGCTATTACAATAAAGCCAAGTTTAAATTTCTGGACGTTCAAAAACAGTACGGAAAAAAATCATATCATTTTACATATGTACTGTTATTTTTAAAACTGAGGTGGTCGGTGCCCTTCCAAAATTAACCCTATTACAACAAACCAAAGTTATTATTTCTGGAACTGTTTGTTATTAAAACATCGAATGTCGGTTCCATTCAAGATCTGGTTCCTGTTGATAGCTTACCATGATTTCCTGGAGACGTCATATAAGGTAGATAAGCTGATAGATTTTGTATTTCTCGCATGAACTGATCACCGATCTGAAATCAATAAATACGATATTATAGTCACCTGGTAATAACAATGTCAGATTTAAGGTGAAAAGAGGCCTTAGGCTATTCCACTAACGAGGCCTCTCCCAAACCCTCATCCTTACGACTAAAGGAAGATGAAAGAGTGTTTTAAAACACAAAAATTATTGGAATGATGACAGGTGTTTATGGCCACAGTACTAAAGATCGCGACGCGCAAGCGAATTATTGAATTAACATAGTTTGTTTCGACACTCGCTCAACTGGCTTTTTAGTTAAATGTTACGTATGAAACTGTTCGCGTACCCTTACATCGATATATAAAAATACTGTGTTTTAAATCGATAAACTCAAGCTGAGAGAGATTGATTTAAGTCAATTATTGTACAATTATCAATAAATCTATAAAATAGTTCATGGTTACGTTTCATCATGTCGTTGGGTTAAATACTATCATATCGATTTAATACTCACGGATGTCCGATCAAGCTAGCCATTGGCAGTCTACTGGAATTCGAAATACGTATAGGCAGTAGCGCTACTAACTGGGTAACATTTCTCCTATATTATAGCGTATTTACAAAGTTATGATAAATTGAAATTTCATAGATTTATGTTGCTAGAAGTATAACAAGACGCCACTATCTTTTATTGACTGCTTCGTATAGTTTAAGTCAGATTGAATCCAAGCTGGGCGATTATCTAGCGTTGATATTTTGATTTTTGTTTTCTTATTTTTAAAATTTTAAATAATCAAACTGAATACATATTTAGCGTGTATTAAGCCGTGGGAAATTTGATATTTTAGTGAAAATATAAATGACGCATCGAGTCTATAAGGGAAGAAAAACCGTGGATTTATCAAGAAGCAAGCTCTACCTTTACTGGTGCAGAACAGTAGGACGCTAAACCCCATTTCATTTCATTACGTTTTTGCATGTTACTTGGATAATTAGCATGCAATGATTTATGTTATCCAGTCCTCCATAGTAAATTACGCGGAACGATTACACTCTCGTTGTTGTTGTTCTTAGTGTTTAACGTCCGCTTCCACCGAAGGTGATATCGCAGACAGGTCTTTTTTTATTATTATTATCTTAGCGCAGGAGGAAACCGGAGTACCCGGAGTTAACCCACGAGGTTAAGAAGGCGCCCCCTATCTCTAAGCCACATACGCTCACACCAGGAATCGAAACCACAGCCGCAAGCCAGAGGTGTCCGCCAGCTAGAGGTCGAAGCGTGGCAATCTAGACCACTAGGCCATCACAACACTCTCGCAGTTGGGCAGATTAAAAAATCAAATCTACTTACCGCGCCCCCATCCGTGTATAAATCATAAGCTAGATCTCCTATATGCCAGATACACGTATATTTACTGGTTTCTATCTCTTCTTGTAGTTTACTTATAGTTTCAAGACCGACACGTGCACCCATATCACCATATACCAACACAGACATGGGGGATACCTGTAATACCACAGGAAATGGAAGTGGAGTTAACTAGGAGTAATGGGAGAGAGAGGGAGAGAGAGATATATATAGAGAGAGATGGGGGTGTTAACGTCCACTCGACAACAAATTAGGTCAATTCGGTTTTTCGTCCCTGGCACATTGCAAACTAGCCTCCTGTGCCACTGACAAGGGGAAACCCAATCTGATTGAAATACCGATTTATATTTCGTTTCGTTTTTTTTATACTTTCGATGGCTTCAACAACATGTAGATATGACCAGTTGTAGTGAGAGGTCGTGTCAGGGGTCACACGAGCAGCTTTTGACCCTATGACGTCAGACATTTGATTAACCAATCATCATTGATGTTTAAGTGGGTATTTGGAAATACAACTTTTGCTTTGTCTTCGCTGCGGATGCCGTCTCCACCAACCCAGTCGGAACAGAAGGACGTTAAACCCCATTTTATTTTATTTCATTTCATTTTGCTGCGAATGTCTAGCCACAGACCGTTCCATTGACTAATTATCCCTCACATCAACCAGAACGCGGGTTATATAACAGCACATCTAGATCATAGAGTAGTGAAGGCAAGTAAAACGAAATTTTTGAAAAAAAAAACGAAATGAAATAGGCCATGTTTTTTTAAAACCAGACTGGAGCAAACGGGGCTGGAAAATCCCTAGAACCTTTTTGGTCATCTTGGCACATTCTGGTTGGTTCATGAGATACAGTGGGCTCCTCCTTTAATGCAATTCGTTAATTATGTGAAATACTCTACTGAGATGGGGTTTGGCGGCCGAATGTTTTAATGTTTTATCGCGTGCATTCTAGATCATAAGGTCTATCATTGAGTCTATTGACGTGAATTTGATTCCCCGCAGGCATACACAATGATACAATACAGTACTACTTAGAAACAAGTAATAAAGGAATATTATAAATAAATAACAGCACTATACACAAAGAGTTGGGTTGTTTTAAATCATAGACAGCATGAAAACAACCCTAAAGCAAGTTAATAATTCAATCCTCTGTTGATTTAAAGAACAATAGGTTCTGTATGAAAACAAATAAAATGAAACAATCTGATTAAAACACAGATCCTATTTCGTTTCGTTTATTATAGTTCAAAATTTCGTTCTATTTGTCTGTCCTACACTAGGATCTAGAAACCATCTGTTACGGCGAAACATCAACGCCGAGTGATTAATCAATGTCTGAGGTGATAGGATCAAAAACCGTTCGTACGATCTCTGACGCAACCTTTTACCACAACCGGTCAGATCTCCATGTAGTGTAGGCCATCGAAAGTATAAAAAAAAACGAAACGAAATATAGATCTGTATTTTAATTAGATTGCCATCACCGGGCGAGCGAACCAGGAGCTTCCGAGGGGAACCGAGCTAAAGTGTGTAGCCAGTCAAACTGAGACGACATTATTCTTTTTTTTGTGGGTCCCCACTGGATAATCAAAATGCTATGATTTATGTTACCCAGCCCTTTCCCATAAACTAAATGAATTATATATTATCTGAAATGTACACTCACATATTGAGTCTTTATAGTTGTAAAGTTATATTGGTTACTTGAGATGATGTTTCTGTTCAAACACCGTGTTGATATATAATATCTATATTCGCTGCCTTCTTCTAAATTCTGATAAAAAATAATAAAAAGAAAACACAATTAATGGTTATAAATGAAATGAAATGGGGTTTAACGTCCGTTCTGGATAAATGGTTATATCATGGTAGAAATAATAATGTATATTCAGTTAAATGCAACACTGCCTTCTTCTAAGTTCGGGGGGTGGGCGGGGGGTGGGGGTAGAGAATGGTCTTAGGCGCACTTTAGATCAAAATTGCTGTCAAGTAGCGTGGTATCGATTCCTATCTTGTACATGTCCAGCCTCACGAGATTCTAAATGCGCCATTGACATTTGTCGCTAAAAGTTCAAATTTCGAACGGCTTAATCCACACCGACATGTAACTCAAATTGATTATTTAACATTTAATTATAAAAACAAAATCAAAATACCAACGCTAGATAATGTCCCGGTTTGGTTTTAATCGGATTTAAAACAGGTCTATCATTACATTTTCGTGGATAACAAAAGGGCGGCGGGATTATTGCACAGCGAGCAGCACAGGTCGATGAAATTTCAATTCCACATATCTTTGTTAATACTGAACGGAACTGAACCATGACAATGAAAAAAAAATGATTTGGCTGAGCTTTGGCCAGCTGAAAATGTCCATGGATGCCATGTCGACAATCTTAAAATGAGATATTGGATGTTAAACGGTGTATATATTCTGTTTAGCCTGGAGGTCGCGGATTCGACCCCAGTATTGACCGGGAAAGTTCGTCGGGATTTTCCGGCGTGGTTTCCCCTCTTGTCAGTAGTGCCGAACAGAGGCCTTACAAGGACAGCTGTCTAGTCGTTCGGATGAGACGAAAAACCGAGGTCCCATGTACACATTAGCTTGTGTATAAAAGATCCCTTGGCGGTTGGAATTCGATATAAAAGTAGGCCGTGGCGCCACTGTCCGGGCAAAATTTCCCTCATAGCACACTGTATGGCGTATGCTTGTCTTCATTCACCCAGTCGTAGTAGAACAGTAGGACGTTGAACCCCATTTCATTTCATTTATTCTGTTTAGTTGACAGGTTGTGTGCCTTACCTGTAGTACAGCTTTGTGTATAAATGGCAAAGCGTTGTAAGCATCGACGGTCAGCTGCCGAACTGTACTGTAGGATTTATATGATATCTGATCGCTAATTGATCTATATTCAACCCAACTTGTTGTATTAACAGGGGATGACCACATGACTATCATCTTACTATAATCATCACCTAAACTCAGATGGATCTGCTCTGGTTCCATACATAATTTATCTGTAATATAATGCAATATAACATATAACATTACAATATCATATTATATCTGTCATATGATACAATATAACAATACAATATCATAATATATGTAATATAATGCAACATAACATTACAATATCATAATATAATGTATTTGTAATATAACATTACAATAACACAATATATATGTAAAATAGCATTGCAATATCATAATATATATCTAATATAATATAAAACATCTTGAAATATAATACAAAACAACATTATAATAACATATCTGTAACATAACATTACACTATCATGATATATCTGTAATATTACACTAATATAATATTGTATCTGTAATATAACATAACAATACAACATTACAATAACATAATATAGCATTTCAATACATTACAATATCATAATATATCTGTAATATAACATTACAGTATCATAATATATCTGTAATATAACATTACAATAACAGAGTATATCTGTAATAACATAACATTACAATAACATATCTGTAATATGACATTACAATAACATAATGTATCTGTAATATAAAATTACAGTACTTATTGTTAATATACATATTAATTTAGAAATTCTAAAACACCTTCAAATAATATCCCTTTCTTACGTTATTTTGGTAGTCAAACTAATTTAAGAAGAAAGTGTTTCAAACGTTGTTTTTTTTTAGTTGGTTTTTTTTTAGAACACGTGGGTGATTTTCATTTAGAGCAATCTGTCTATAGTATATAATATCATGTTTCACAAATATTGGACATGATTGGAGTTATATATAGATTAATAACCTTATTAAAAACCCTATACGTTTATTTTTATTACATTTTAGTTTTTAAAATATACACCTATTATATACTCTTCAAAAAAGTAGGGGATATTGAAATGCAAATACCTATGCAGGTTGTCATAATATGATATATAGTCATGGACACTTGACATGCTTTAAGAGTATGTTCACAGATGAAGAAGTTATCGCCTCAACAGAACCACTGAGCTGCACATGCGACACGCAATAGCGCCATACACGTGGGAGGTGTTCATTGTCAAATTTGACACTTCAAGGAGGGGTTGATGAAAACTGCCGCTTGCTGGTTTATCCTATCCACATTTGCTTTCCTATCGGTTCTTGCATAATATTTACTGTTTAACGTATCTTTGCTTTAGTGTGTTACGTTTAATTTGATTGGAAGACGTGTTCGTCGACGTCAACGTCAACCGACAACACTGCAAGAATTGGCAGTGACACTGCAAGAGGAGTGGGTCAGATTGCCCCAAATCGTGATTGGACGGGTGATTAGGAGCATGCCACGACGAATTGCTGAATGTCTGAGGATTGGTGGAGCAATTACTCATTATCAAGACAAAAAATAAAAACGTCTATTTTCACCTTTGACAGTGTATCTCTTTGCTAGTGAAATGGAGTCGTCAGATAAGCCGCCCATATGAACTGTTTATGTTCATGTGTAGGCAATTGATCTGTTATTAACATATACTGGTTACCTCTAATAAAAACAGCAGTGCATTTCCGCAGTTTTGTATTGTTTCTGAATATCCCCTACTTTTTTTGAAGAGTATATATAATACTGAAGTTTATAGAGCAACCGATCCAATAGCCATATCCTGTTCTAAAACCGAGATCCCGCGTACACAAGAACTGTTTGCTCTTGGAATTCGAAATAAGAGTAGGTCGTAGCGCCGATGTAGGCGCAAAATGTCCCCCATGCCTTGACTTTATGTCATGCTTAACGTCCGCTTACACCTAGGGTGATATCGCAGAAAAAAACCCACACTGCTCGGCATATGCCTTTATGGGGCATAAAAGTAGGACGTTAAACCCCTTTAATTTCATTTTATTTATATACATGTCTCCCCAACTTGTAATATTCCATGCACGTAATACAATTTAACTATGATATGATTTTAATAATACATGACACATATGCAAGATGGCGACTACTGAATAAAGCAAACTAACACACTATAATAGGTAAACGTATTTTCGAGACACTATGCAGACATTGTAAAACTTTTGGGGACTATCAAATTACGTATATATAAGAGCGTACACGGGTGGCCTAAAGACATAAACACTATTAAAAATTAATTGATGAACGTAATTGACAAATCACATCTCGAGAAACTGCTATAATAAGAGACCAGGTGTCCGGAAAATGTATGAAATGGGATTTTACGTTTTACTTTTCTGTCCCAACTGGGACAACGAAGACACACACAGCGCATGCAGTGTGCTATGGTGGCAATTTGGACTGGACATCATTGGTACAGCATACACGAACCGTAACAAGTGGGAAATGCTAGAAAATAGATAACAATCACATTACCGTATTCAAAATCCCATACACTTGATCGAACGTGTTTTTTTTTTACCATGTGACCGAAAACTCGGGTATTATTATTTTTTTTTTTTGGCCCAAGAAATGTCTAAAGTGTGTGTCGTAGTTATTATGAATATACACAGCGATTGACGAAAAAAGTTAGACGATTTTCCTACAGACGGACCCAATGTTTATTTGGCCATGTTATCGGAAACACGGGAATTATTTGTTTTTGCCTGACATAAAAATAGATTCTCCAACATGTACCGAGTGGAGTCAGATGTTCCGGAAACACTGAGGATACCTCGCCTAAAGTTTCTCATTAAAATACAGACTATACCCTCTGTTTCTAGTTCCTTTATCCAGCGTTTGAAAGACCAAGAAATGTTATTACATATGGCTAACATTGTCTCTTAATAGTACATTTGATCACGATTTTAACATCAGGTTTACTAAAACCACAGGTTTGTATGAAATTGAAACCTTAGTAGGTCTAGTGTTAATATAGAAAAAAGAGTTAAAATGCTTAAAGAAAGTACTATTGTTTAATTGTGTACAGGTTTTGCTTGAGCTTTTCAAGACATACAATAACAATCTTTACTGATTCTCCAAATATGAAGAGTATTACAGAACAATGAACAATTTCAACAATTCGCAGTACCGGAGTTCACAAAGCGAGAGAGTCATTTCGGGACTAACATATAGTTCAATTTCATTTCAATTATTCGCTTGCGCGTAGGGGTCTTTAGCAGTGGGAGGAAACCGAAGGACCCGGAGAAAACCCACGAGGTTGGACAGTCGACCCTAACCTTGTCATGTACAACCGGGGAAACGAAACCACGCCAGATGACTCAATGATAGACCTTATGATACAGCGCACACGTGCTAACCATTCGGCCATCCAACTACCTATGAACATAATAATAATAATAGTAAACAACTAATAAGTTGTAATGTAACCACATACAATTATTATTGTAACTATAGACAATTAATACCACAGTGTCACTATGTAAATAATTATGTATAAATTGTTGTATTTTGTCCATATCTATACAATTACATTAGTTTCACCGGTTGAGCGATAAAGAACATTAAACTGTTTTTAAACCAGTGTTGTAATTAGTTGTGTCCGCATAGCTTGTGACAAAGTACTTTATAACTTTCATCAATTGAACGATTATATAGGTGCTTAGAAATTATTGGCCTCAGCTGGTTTTTGATAATGACTTTTCAACTCTATATACTTCTGTTTAGTCACGTTTTAATTAAACATGCAATTAATCCCATATGTCATTTACAAACTACATATTATGATCTGTGTTCAAGCTCCGTATGACATCAAATGAGTGTGCACTGGTCAGTAAGCATACCATAACGTGATATTGTCGGATGCTGTATAACCAGGAGTTTGTTGACGAGCGGGGGCGAGACGAGAGACAGAGTGAGGGGGGAAGCGAAGAGCAGAGACCGGCGTATGGACTCACTCGTTATGGATGTCTTAATGTATCATGTTATATCGTTTATATTCTCGATGTAGCCGTTTTTTTATACCTGATCTGAATAAATGATATATTTACTAAACTAATATCTGTTATCACTAAGATAGTGTTACAAGCTTTTATCTTTTCATCGTCGGAAATGGAATAACATTACCTTAGATTTTTGTACAGAGGCGGTCTCACAGATTTATCGAAACAGTTCCCTACCACACCCACCACATCCATCACCAATAATAATTATAAGAATTTATTGAACTTGTACAGCCCCCAAATCCAGCTTGTAAATCTGCTCTGTGGCGCTTGTACAAAATGAATATATTATGTGATAATGTAAAACAATATAGATAGAAAATCATAAAAAAAAATTAAAACATTTGGTAAAATAAGATAATAAAATTTTAGAAAATAAAACATTAGGATACAGGTATTTGGTAAATGAGATACAGACGCACAAAACCTTTATTTATCACTGTACCCAAAATGGATAGTTAAAAAAATCCATAATACACATAAAGAATCATTGAAACAGCAAAGTCACAGAGGAGCAACCACATAATTTCAACTCTTACATCCCTAGTCTAAACTATCGCAATCATTTCTACTGGTAATACAGTTTTATCTTTACCCCAGGTCGCATTGATCTGACTTGCTTCATTTACAATCAATAAGAGTTTTACAATTAACATGGGAGTGCCAATGGAGTGGATAGAAGCTTGGATTAGAATTTAATTGTCTGGGTCTCCACGGAAAGTCATTTCCCAAACATCACTTAATGAATACTCAAAGATCACCCAATAGTTACTCAAATATCAATTATTAATTTCCCAAACAGCATTTAATAAATACTTAAAGATCACCCTAATAGTTACTCAATTATTAATTTCCCAAACAGCATTTAATAAATACTCAAAGATCACGCAAAGATACATTATGGGATATTAGAAAAGGAAATGAAATGAAATGGGGTTTAACGTCCTACTGTTCTGCTCCGAAACTGGGCTAATGAAGACGGGCAAACGCCATACAGTGTGCTATGAGGGAAATTTCGCCCGGGCCGCGGCGCTACGGCCTACTCTTATATCGAATTCCAACTGCCAAGGGATCTTTTACGTGCACGCCAATATGTACACGGGACCTCGGTTTATCGTCCCATCCGAACGACTAGACAGCTGTCCTTGTCAGGCCATCCGCTCTGCATCACTGACAAGGGGAAACCACGGCGGAAAATTTAGATAAACTTTCTCGGCCAATGCAGGGATCGAACACCCGACCTCTATGCTAGCGAGCCATCGTCTTACCCACTTAGCCACATGATCCCCATTGGATATTAGATAAAGAGCTGACAGTTCTAACTATAATAGTTAAAAACTAGATAATGTAAAGGGAATCTACTGAAAATGTCAATCAAATTAATCCACCCTGAATCGAGAATTTAGCGATTGAATTTTGGGCGTAGCCTCGATCATTATTACTAAAGTCGGTACGATAACAAACATAGTCTCGATTATCCATTTTTTGATTTAATCAGCAGCAGCATGCCAGTAAATATCGCAGGCTAGCGATGACTTCGAGTGTTGATTAAGTTAATTAATGTCTAATTAATAATTTACATAACATTTCAGGCCTAAAGAAAGACCTGCAATTGGCAGATTTAGCTCTTGCATAATGTATGTTTAATTGTTACTTAAATAATCAATGAATATTTTCTCAAATGTCACTCAGTCATTAGCCAAATACAATTTAATAATTTCTCAAACTCCACTTGATAATTTCTCGAATTCCCCTTAATAATTACTCCAATGAATAATTTCTCAAATATCACTTAATAATTACTCAAATATCACTTAATAATTACTCAAATATCACATAATAATCACTTAAGTTCTATCACTTTATAATTTTTCAAATGTCACATAATAATAATAATTTCTTAAATTATGATTCACCCTAGGGCTGGCTACAATACGATATCTACAATATATGTAGGGAGTGATTTACCGTCAACTCGAAATATAGCGCACGTGTTAGACCAAACGGCCACCCAAACAAAAGTTATATCGATAAGCTAAAAACCTTTTGTAGTATATTTTGCTAGCACGGAATAAAATCATTAATATTGTCATTTATGTATATCAACAAATAATTCATATTAATGATTTGTTGATTATCTTTTCATATAATATTCAATACCAATTATTGTGCTTTTTATTAACGTGGGGATATGGATTTTATCTTTGATTGTGTATCTACATTTCGAATCGTGAAAGCGAAAATGCGCCTTTACGAATAACAGCCGAAAACCAGTTAAGTGGTGGGTTGGGTGGTGAAGGTGTATTTACCTAGACTTTATTGGATTCTAGACATCCGACCATGAGTTACGAAGACAAATCATAAATTTCAGAAATATTAACTTATCTTCCAACCTATGGTGTTTGTAAATATACGTAAAATGAGAGAGAGAGAGAGAGAGAGAGAGAGAGAGAGAGGGGAGGGTTTAACGTCCACTCGACACAAACTAGGTCATTTCGGGACTAACATATGGTTTAATTTTATTTCAATAATTCGCTTGCACGTCGGGGTCTTTGGCAGTGGGAGGAAACCGGAGGATCCGAAGAAAACCCATGAGATCGGACAGGCGACCCCACTCCTTGTCACGTACAACGTGAAATGAAATAAAAACCAACGAGTTTTTAAGGGGATATCCGTTTTAAACATATTTATAACAAGTATAACGATTGGGCAACAGTTACAGAAACTTCCTTTTCAAGTACATGGATTTTTCCAGATCTCAAAACAAAGAAGAGAATCAAATAGAAAATGAAATGAAATTTAACACTCTACTGTTCTGCTCCATACAGTGTGCTATGAGGGAAATTTTGTCCGAACAGCGTCACCACAGCCTACTTTTTTCTCGAATTCCATTATTTCATTTCATTTTGAGCGTTGGTTATTTATAACCCATCCCCGTTATCCCCAGTGGTCTCATTTCGTTCTACTCCACTATACCCTGGGTTCATCCATGGGGTATTTACGTTTCGAAATTATCTGCCCTTGATCGTAGCTTGATTCTACGAACCGATAAACAAAAGCAGTTTACAAACCAGTTTTAGCCTCATTGTGTATATTCACAGCAATATGGCGGCTTTGTTCGATCGATTATGAGACGGTTTGCAAGACATTTAATATAAAAGAAGTGACATGCACTCAAAAAGATGTCATAAAACATCTTTTTGATAGGAAAGTTGTTTTTACGTCAATCAAAACAGGCATTGTCAAGTTGTTATGCTATCAAGCGTATTGGGCGATATAAATAACACAATCATCAAGTGCAGATAATTTGAATACGTGTCTCCCCAATGGATGAACCCAGGGTATATAATGGAGTGGAGCGGAATAAGATCACTGGAGATACCGAGGATGTTTATAACCATCGGCATATTGTTTCATTATTTATTCAAATCATAATAATGTCAATAAATGTCAACATCAATACAATTATCATTAAATCCATATTACGTATTCTGTATTCGGCAAAACTATAATCATGACGTCCACGTTTCTCTTCAAAGAAAAAGCCAGTGGTAACAGAATCCATCATCAATAAACATCAAGTATATACCCTCAGATATCTAACTCTATGTAAATTATTAATTAGAAATTTACAAGTATTAACACAAGATCATAATCAAGTTTCGATGCTATCGGATGGCTCCGATTTTAAGTAAACTGGAACGGTTCCGTCATTTAATGATTTATTTTAAAATTTTAGAAGCGAGGCTAAGGCTTTAATAACCAGTTCCGTGGTTACGATAATAAAGAAGCAATACACACATCTTGTCAAAACTACAAACATTGATAACTTCGTTCAGAATAAAGTAATTTGAGTGAAATTTTCAATATCTATTTTTGAACTATTATAGCAAGCACGGCCACTTCTTGATCTAGATCTTAGTATCTTACATAATGTATCTTTAAGCTTTAGTGGCCCTAATCCAGGTATGACCCCAGAGGGTAGACGGGTGGTCCCGTGCGCCCTACAGATCATAAGAATGTTAACTATGCGAGTTTTGTTTTATTGGTCCAGTGTTTGGGCGTAGCAAAATAACCCTAAATGTAAGCTGTGTGTCTAATGTCCGTCTTGCAAGTTGTGCAGAACAGTATGACGTTAAACCCCATTTCAATTCACTTCTCTCTCGACAGAAGGAAGGAGGTTTGATGGCCAAATGTTCTAATGCGTGATCTAGACCCAACTAGTAGAGTCACCTTTTCATCCACGCGGGCTTCCTTCCACTGTAGAAGACCCCTACGCGCAAGCAAATTAGTGAAATAAAATTGAACCGTAGTCCCGGACAGTCTTAGTCATTAAATCATTTTATGTAACTAAATTGTTGCAATTGAATCAGGAAGTCGGGGTGACAATAATACTGGATAACATCTAATATTTCACACTCAGATGTTATTACAGGATAGGATTAAGGCACAGGCTAACTAGTCCATAACCTAGAGCCCCGCGCTGTTAGGGAATCCGCGTAATCATTCTAAGTGTTTCCCTAAAGTCTCCCTTTGCTCAATGAGCAACGGGTCGGGTAACAGCTTGAAATTTCTTATATTATAGCAAAGTCTAAATTACTTATTTTATGGCTTTTCTTGGTAAATAAAATAAAACTTTTACAGTATGGAAGATTAAATAGGCCTATACTTTGCTGTGTTTTTTTTGTTTTTTTTATTATTTTATTAAGTAGGAACCACGGTTTCTAAGTGGGTAAGACGCGGACTCGCTAGCCTGAAGGTCACGTGTTCGATCCATACATTGGCCGAGAAAGTTCATCGGGATTTTCCGACGTGGTTTCCCCTCGTCAGTGGTGCAGGGCGGAGTGCTTGACAAGGGCAGCCGTCAAGTCGTTCGGATGGAACGAAAACCGAGGTCCCGTGTACACATGTAAAAGATCCCTTGGCATTTGGAATTCGATATAAAAGTAGGCCATAGTGCCGCTGCCCAGGCAAAATTCCCTCATAGCACACTGTCTAGCGTATGCCCATTTTGATTAACCCAGTTGGAGCAGAATAGTAGGACTTTAAACCCCGTTTCATTTCATTTCATTTTTATTAAGTAGAATTTACAGTACAGTATACTAATAACAATAACAGATAGTTGCACTTATGTAACATTTTTACTTAAAATAGCCACACTTTATGTGTTGCTTGTGGCTTATATCCAGACTTTCATTGCTTATATTAGGGCAAATTTGCATTGAAATAAACAGTTACGAAACCATAGTTGCACTTAACTGGGTTTTGCTTATATCCGAATTGCTTATATCCGGACTCTCTACTGTATTCGGAATTTCTACACCCGTTATTTTGAAGCCATAGCAGAGGCATAGACGTTGAAGCATCATTGCAAAATTCACAAAGCTCAGACCTAGAAAAATAGCTATGTAATTGCGTGTTATGTTAGATCTCCTATCTAATATAAACTAATGCAATACATGCAATGTATAATGTACATACATACATTATGCCACTGTTATTTCTTTTGATATTTTGTATTTGATGGATAGATGGATGCTTGACGTGTAATAGCCCCCCCATGAAATATGTTGGCCTAGGGCCCCACAATATACAATTCTGTTTTCAGTTCCAAATAAAAGATTAAATCATGTTTCAGGGGTTCTTTTGGCTATAATTATCATCAAATATATGACCAACACTATAATGAGAAGTTTGGCTATATTGTGTAAAATAAGATTCGTCAAATATATGACCAACACTATAATGAGAAGTTTGGCTATATTGTGTAAAATAAGATTCGTCATCTAGATCTTGTCAGATAAATTATATGGATTTCCTTATTTAAAACATCTGTTACATTAACTAAAATTGAAATTAAAGCGACGCAATAAACATTTATCGAGTAGAAAGTGGACGTGATTAAAGTATAGTATTTCGGAAAAATGAGACTGGCACATGGTTAATTTTTGTGGTCACGTGTGCATTTTTAGAGGTGATAGTTCCCTCACCACCGCTTAGATCTGTTTCAGAAGGCCACGTTCAGATTTCCTCACGGTCACGAAATGTAAACAGGGCTAGCGCCAACACTGTACACGGACATCGATAATAACACAGATATTAAAGCAGTTAGGAAAGCATATCTTAGGAACCCGCAAGCATCCAGACGGACGAAGAAATCCTCAAATTACTCGACATCTGTCTGAGGAGGAATGACTTCACATTCAACGACCAACGTATACCTCCAGTCTTCCGGAACTGCGATGGGAAAACGATTTGCACCAAGTTATGCAAATCCCTTCATGGCGGAGTGGGACAGGGAAGTTTTGCCACCCTGCCCATTAAAACCAGATTTCTATGGACGTTTTTTAGATGACGTTCCATAGTCTGGACTTACACACTAGACGAATTTTGGACGTTTTTCAACATTCTGAACAATCATCATCCATCTGCCAAATTAACCGCAAATGTAAGTCATAACAGCATAGATTTTCTTGACACCACCGTTACGTACAAACAATACATAGGGGACACCATACCGGTCACCGGTCAGACATAGTCACCAAAAAAAGACACGCCAATATTGAAACCCCAGAAGAAATTAAAACGTTTACGCTAACAAGAGAAAAATTCTGGATTGACAAATTGAAAACAACAGCAACCCCCCCCCCTCCCCCTTAGGTTTGAATATTCATACGGCTAGCGCAATAGCCCCCTTTGTAGTCCCATATAGCACAACAGCAGCAAGTGCGTCCAAAATCATCAGAAAACACTATACTGATCTGCAGGAAAATCACCCCAAAATCTTCACACAGAAAATTATAATGGCATATTATAAAAATAAATATCTGAACGACATCTTAGTGCACAGTAATTAGACTAAATAAGACAAGTCCTCACCCTAACCCAAAACAAAAAAATATATCAAACCCTAGCCCTAACCCTTAGTAAATAAAATCAACTATATATAAGAATCTCTAGCCCTAAACCGGTGATAGTGGAACAAACACATTTTTAGAAAATTCAATTTTTTAGTAGGAAACACACTAATGTGGCTCTCACCCGAGAGCCTCAAATTTATTCCAGAATAAATACCAGAATACAACCTAAGGAAGACCACCATGACGCCACCAACACCAAACACAGTAAAACCAACTTTGTATATAAAATTAATGTATTGTATGTATTTTTTTATATATATAAAACTAGGAAATATCACGTACTAAATTTTCATCCTAGGTCAGTGCTTATGTGGAGACTCAACCATTTAAAATCTAACCATGTTTACTTCTGGGGGTTGGGTGACCGAATGGTTAGCACGTGCGCGCTGTATCATACGGTCTGTCATTGTGTCAACTGGCGAGGTTTCCATTCTCTGGTTGTACGTGACAAAGAGTAGGGTCGCCTGTCCAACCTCTTGGGTTTTCTCCGGGTCCTCCGGTTTCCTCCCACTGCTAAAGACCCCTACGCGCAAATAAAATTGAACCATGTTTTAGTCCCGAAATGACCTAGTTTGTGTCGAGTGGACGTTAAACCCCATTTCTTTCTCTCTATGTTTACTTCTAGTGACCTTGGGGAAATCCGCAGGTGGCCTTCTAAACTAGATCTGGGCCCTGTTTCTCGAATTTTTTTTACTAAAGATATAATCCAATTTTAGTAGATACTTCAATTTTGATTGGCTAAACACTTAAATCAATCTAATATTATCCAATCAAATTACTAAAATTTGGATTTTATCTTAGTTAAAATTTCGTGAAACAGTCCCCAGATCCCCACCACCGGACGCCCATTGATGTCATTTGGCTTATCGGAATTTACGGTTGACTGGGAATAAAAAAAACATATGTTGATATTGACATGAAGTCTATAGTATAAATAATGTATAATTGGATCTGTATGTGTATATAACAATAATATCTTAATTAAAAATGGGTTATTGTTATATTGACCCATCTAATGACCAGCTTATTATACCATGTATTATTATTATTATTACACTTTACTTAAAGCGGCATTATGTAAGATTGGGTAAAGAGCTGAAAGATCTCGCAATAATAGTTAAGAACAGATAATGTAAAGAGAATAATGTTGAAAAGTGGCACTAGGTAAGATTAGATTAGATAAAGAGCTGACATTTCTCACTTTAATAGTTCAAAACAACAGAATGGAAAGAGAATATGCTGAAAAGGGGCATCAGGTAAGATTAGATAAAGAGCTGACAGTTCCCACTATAATGGTTCATAAATAGATAATGAAAAGAGACTATGCTGAAAGTTTCAGTCAAATTACTTCACTCTGGGCCTAGATATTAGCGATAGAATTACAGGCTGGCCTCGATCGTCATTACTAACGTTGTTACGATAATAAACAAAGTCTCGATTATCCATTTTTAAAGTAACCGCATCCAAACGAAAAATATTTGAAACCACTAAATATCTCAGGCATCCGATGGATTCGAGGGTTGATTATGGTCTTGGTTTGTTAATAAATAATTTAGATAACATTTAAGGCCCAAAGAAAGACCTGCAATAGGCAGATTTAGCTCTTGCATAATGTATGTTTAATAATTTAAATATATCTAAAACCCAAAGAAAGACCAGCAATAGGCATATTTAGCTCTTGCATATTGTATGTTTAATCATTATCTTCTAGACCATCGTTTCTAGATCTCATCGCTTTCTCTAACTAATTGACTCAGATTGTCCTAATCCACGCAGAACATGGCGAGAAAATTAAACACTTCTCTCATCGTCGTTTACAAATATTATGCTTAAAATGCAATATAGGTTTAAGTATACGTCTATTCTGTGGAACCTTAAAATTGAATAGGGGTTTAAAGGGTGTATATTTCTATTCTGTGAAACCTTAAAATGCAATAGGGGTTTAAAGCGCGTATAGATCTATTCTGTGGAACCTTAAAATGCAATAGGGATTTAAAGGACGTATAGATCTATTCTGTGGAACCTTAAAATTGACGAAACTAGGTCTATAAAATCATATTAAAGTAATATCAATGTATATAAAGCGATTTTTGTAATTTAAAATCAATTATGTTCGGTGAAATGCGTGAACAGTTCAAATCACACGACAGTCGTTTGTGCCTGCTTAGTTCATTCTACACGACTTTTGTATTATTATTTTGTCTGTAAATCAGCCATCACTAAAATCTGCCTATTGCAGGTCTTTCTTTAGACCTGAAATATTTTCTAAATTATTAATTAGACAGTAATTAACATATCCAGGCCATAATCAACTCTCGATGGCATCAAATTTCTCCGATATTAAATAGATTAGAACAGTTCAGCCATAATTTGATCTAAGCTAAAAATGGAGGAGCGAGACTTAGCTTCGAACAACCAGTACGGTTGTTGAAATTAACGAAATTTTCAAATTATTCATTTTACATTATCTATTTTCGAACTATTATAGCAAGAATCGCTAGCTCTTTATCTAAATCTTATATAATGAATCTTTAAAAATTGGATAGAGGAATCCAATATTTTCACATCAACAACAAGATAACAACATCAACATTAATTGAAACGGACCAATATTGAATTTAATTCGTGTTTTATATTTCGAATATTATGAATATTGAGTTAGAGGTTTAGCTCCTTTAAAGTTCCTGTTTTCTATACGAATGGAGACGGGTATATGCCACACAGTGTGCTTTTATGAAATGATATGAAATGAAATCGGGTTTAACGTCCTATTGTTCTACTCCGACTTGGTTAATGAAGACAGGCATAAGTAATACATTGTGTAATGAGGGAAATAAGTACAGCGGCGCTACGACCTACCCTTATATCGAATTCCAACTGCCAAGGGATCTTTTACGTGCACACTAATATGTACCAGGGATTTCGGATTTTCGTTCCATATGAACGACTATACGTTGTCCCTTGCCAGGCCTTCTGTCCTGCACCACTGACAAGGGGGGACCACGCCGGAAAATTATGCTTTGAGGAAAACTCTGCTCGGGTACCGGATTTTCCAACTCGATTTCCAACTGTCAAGGGTTCTTTTACGTGCACACCCAACACGTACACCATTCCTGTTCAGGCCCTCCGTCCTGTTCCAATGACAAGAACAAACCAGACAGCAAATTTCCGAGGAACGGTTTCGACGAACACAGAAATCGCATGTCGTGTCATACTCATGGAGTCATCGTGGTTCCCATAACAGACCAGACCCCAGAGGAAAGTTCATGTCCCCTCAAACCTGCACCAAGGGCGCCGACAGATACCAACAGATTAATATTATCTGGAAAACGATATTTCGTCGTTATGGCCTTTAAGTACTTGACCCGTGTGATATTTAAATAAGTGATATTATCATATCCGACATATGTTCCGGTAAGAGTAAACACCATTCACCATTTCTCTTTAATTTTAATATCTAAAGCGACTAAATATTTTAAAATCAGGCCCCGGTTTCACATGGATAAATAAATACAACGAATTCTACTTCGGGCACACAATGTATAGAACTTGTCCCATAATTAATTGACATAACACATGTCAATATTTTATTGTATGTTTTTACCTAACATTATTTATTCAATAAATATTTACATATTAGTAAGATACAATATATAATAAAATGCCTTGCGAGGAATAGCGTTAAACCATAGGACGATAAACCAAGACCCGTGTACAAGTTGGCGTACACGTAGAATAATTCTGTTTCTAGTGTTTCTGTTAATGAATCATGGTATTATCAGATGAATAGCCCAGCTGTCATCGCGCTGTATTTAAATACTAACATTAATGTATTTTTGATCTCCTATTCAACAAATCCATACATAACTCCCCGGTTGTACGTGTCAAGGAGTAGTCGCCTGTCCAACCTCGTGGGTTTTCTCCGTGTTCTCCAGCCCCCCCCCCCCCACTGCTAAAGACCCCTACGCGCAAGCGAATTATTGAAGTAAAATTGAACCACATGTTAGTCCCGACGCGAGTGGACGTTAACACACACACACTCTCTCTCTCTCTCTCTCTCTCTCTCTCTCTCTTTCTCATATACATTAGAAAGATAAAATATTTTATCATGTGATGTTGAAACTATAGTCTGTCGCCGCAAAATTGTTCGCCTTATTTTAACTAAAATAAAACCCTTTATAAAACGTTTGTTGTTTTAATGGATCAGATACATAGCTATGTGCAAAGTTTTGTGTTTCTAGATCAAATATATTTCTCATAAACAGTGAATTAAATTTGAGTAAATTCTTTAACTTAAGTTTGAGAATGCTTTGTGAAATCGGGGCCAGGCTTGTTTCCAAATCACATAATTATTGTCAATTAATGGTGGGACAAGCTCTATACATTAAAATTGTGTGCCTAAAGTAGAATCCGTTTTATTTACTTTAAGCGCATTCACAATACTATATGTATCTATTTATTTACATTAATTTACTTACTGTCTATTGCGGTAGGTACACAGATCAAAGTTGATACCTGTAACATCAACAACAGGATAATACGTAGAGAATTCATCGTGTTAAACACCAGTGCATCCCTTGTCAAATTGTCAGTAAACTCTGAGTATTTATCCCCTTGCTTATTACCAAAACAGATCTTCCTGTATTTGTCCGATGTCAGTAAATGAAACGGGGTTTAACGTCCTACTTTTCAGCACCGACCGGGATAATGAAGACCCATCGACAGTAAACTTCACGTATGTACAACTTATCGCTTTAAGTTGTAACCAATACAAGTCTCGATTTGTTTTTCCTGTATCTCTAGTTTATACAACCCCGTCTTACACCACTGTCTATTAGGCGTATTGTAAATGTATATTTTATTTGTTTTCACAGACCAGAGCGTTGTATAAAAATACTCTTAATTAGTAACTATATCGGATAACTATATTAGTAATCATATCTTTCAATAAGGTTACGGTCCTGGAGACATTAAAGCAATGTTTCACAGATCTAGGCGTTCTATTGAAATACCTTTAACTGTCCGTTATCTGCTAATACGATTTTATTACTTTCAATAGTTATGACTCCGATGGTTTACATTCCTGGACATGTTAAAGCAATTCGGAACACTCGCACGTCTTATTCCATTTTGTCACCAATCAGAGCGTTCAACTTTTAACTGTCCTGTTTACCGTCCAATCTGGAGACGTGTTATCGAATCGGAGCACTCGCACATTTAATTCAATCGTGCTCAATTCTAAAAGTGCACTTTTAATCAATCGCGTTCCATTTTTTTTATTAAATGGCCCATTTATTGCATCATCACCACAAGGCGATGAGACATAGTGTTAAAAATAATCATTACATCGATCCCACAAGACACACCTGTAAAACCGTATAATATAGACACATTCCATATACCACGGCGTATATATGTAATATCATTGCTACCTGGCTGAAGTTACAAATTAGCTGAAAGACACCAGAACATATTGATAAATAATGCACAATGCTTCGCTCTTGCTTTACACTGTAAAGATATGTATTTAACGTATGTGTAACTGGTCGTATCCAACTGACGAGAGTGAAATCGTTATACATGTAAACACTCGTGTAAACACTAAATCCCTTCACTCTGCGACATAGTCGACCCTACTACTACTATCAACCATTTTACATGCTTCACTATACAACCGTGTATACGGGTTGAAATCTAAATCGAAGAGGGCGTGGTCAGCGTTAGTAGGCAAACTTGCGTGCAATGTTGAATATATAAATCGTCTAATGTATTTTCTACTGAAGTTGTTTTTAGAAACGATGTTAACAATATCAGTAGGTTCCTGCGCATTGATCCGTCAGTGACATGAATAAATATAAATAAACGTTATTATAATTAAAGGTATGTGATATAGGATTAAGCTGTTTACATTGATCGGTATTTTTAATTTCGCCTGTAAGCCAACTCAATCAATCTATTCGCCGTTATACAGCCGCGGTTTATTATGTGAAAGCGGGAGAAAATAAATCAGTAATGAACTGAAATATACCGGTCACAATTCTATGGAAGTGTACTCCACTGTGCGTACAGGCCTACCTGCATCATTTTAACTTCATACGTCCGTATACAGGTGTCAATTCTATGGCGTACAATTACGGCTTACTTCATAGTATTGTGACCTGTATACGGACGTATGAAGTTAAAATGGTGCTGGTAGGCCTATACGCACATTGCGGAACTATGGTCGCATAGTAGGTTCATCCGTGTACAGATTGACGTGCACGTAAAAGACCCTTTGGTGGTCGATATTCGGAGAGGAAAGGTGGAAACAATCTAAGTGCATTGTATATGTAACTAATGATAGTGAAAGAATATCATAGACTTGTTCCCCCATTTCCTTTTCTCTCTGATGGGATGCGGGCAGAATGGTCTGAATGTTGCGGTCTATTGAACTTTCCCTCTGGTGGCGTGGAAAGTGGGTTTAACTGCGGTCATTGTGACGATGAAGGGCGGAGGTTTCTGACTGACAACATGGGTGGAAAGGGGTTTAACTGCGGTCTTTTTGACGATGAAGGGCGATGGTTTCTGACTGACAACATGACTTGACGACGAAGGGCGGTGTTTTTTGCATGACTTGAATGGGGTTTAACTGCGGTCATTGTGACGATGAAGGGCGGTGGTTTTTGGCTGACAACATGACTGGAATGGGGTTTAACTGCGGTCATTTTGATGATGAGGGGTGTTGGTTTCTGACTGACAACAATTGTTGTTTTGCCTAACATGCGTGTTTCTAATTTCAATTTCTTGTTCCAGCTATCTGTTATGTTTCGTAAAAAAGTAGTCTTGATTATCCCGGCCTGTCAATCAGACGTAGAATGGTCGGTAGACTCGTTTAGCGAGACTAATTTCAAAATAAGGGCACGTAACCTATTTTTTACTCACAAGTGCTCGGATCTTATGGCCGACACTCGTAACCATCTTTCAGTGTATTATTTATGGATGGTTAAATGGTCATAGCTTTTTAAGTACAACATGAACGTTTATTTAGTGACTTTAAATGTTCAAAACTGATTTAAGGCTTGGTATATATACTCTTTAAAAAAGTAGTGGATATTCAGAAACAATACAAAACTGCAGAATTGCACTGCTGTTTTTATTGGAGGTAACCAGTGTATGTTAATAACAGGCCAATTGCCTACACATGAACACGTGAACATAAACAGTTCATATGGGCGGCTTATCTGACGGCCCCATTTCACTCGCAAAGAGATACACCATCAAAAGTGAAAATGGACGTTTTTGATTTTTGTCTTAAAAGTGAAAATGGACGTTTTTGATTTTTTGTCTTAATAATGAGTAAATGCTCCACCAATCCTCAGACTTTAACTCGAGTATTACGAAACGAATATATTGTTTTTTGTAAGATTCAGACAAAGACCAAGCATTTTTCACTGTTCTTTTAGGGGTATATGAATGGTAATAATATTAGTGGGATGCTTGATACTGGTGGGTCTAATTTTCAAACTACAAACAGTAAACTACGGAGATTCGGAAAGAGCAGAATTGTGAATTCAACATACATATGACATGATGGGACGGAGCCGGGGTGGCTCAGCGAGTAAGGCATTGGCTCGCTAACCTGAACAGTTGGAATTCGATAAGCCTTACCGCCGCTGCCCGGGCAAAATTTCCCGCATAGCACATTGTATGGCGTATGCCCGTCTTTATTATAGCCCAGTCGGAGCCGAGGAGTATGGCATTTCACATCACATGATAGGTACAAAACTGTGACACTAGTGACACAGAAAAGCGTGCCGTGGTAAACATTTGGATAAAACGTGCCTAATCCTCAGACATGGCTATACGCCGTGATACACACCGCATTGTAGAATGATAATCCAATCTCTAATATAATATAATCATCAACATTTGTATATTAACACACGTGATGACGTAAACCTGTACTTCTATAGCACTTCATACAATCTTGTTGATACTTGCCTCGTATTTAAAGTCCCATTGTATCATTACGAATCTCCTGCCAACCACAATATTGTGAAGTTCAAATAGGAATATCAGTTAAAAATTGTTTTAATTCCGTTCAGTATTGACGAAGATATGTTGAATTGAAATTTCGTCCATTCATGAGCCCGCCGCCATTTTGTTGTGGGCGAATAACATTGATATGCCTGTTTTAAATTCGACTAAATCCAGTTATCTAACGCTGGTATTCTGATTTTGTGTTCTCAATTAAACTTTAAACAACCAATCTCGGTACATACCATATTCCCAAAACAATGGCTAGAGAAATCCCGCTCTGTCCATTGCTGGACTGGCTCCTGATACTTGAGCCTTTGGGGGAGTGTGTCTTCACGTTCAATCAAATCTATCCCAAGTACAGCAACATGACAGCCCTTCGTTCAATCTGGGGTCTTCCCTAAAACTTTGGTCAGTAATTTAAGGTATTAAAAACGGCGAAAGTATTGTTCGTCTCCAAACAGTATTGTTTACATTGTATTCGTTTTGATATCCCCCGTTTGTCACGCAATTAATTTTTCTGCAATAGGAGCAAAAAAAATCGTGAGTCATGACATAACCTTATGTAAACATATTTGGTCCAATTTGGAGCTGTTTAAAGCGTAATGATACTGTTACGCAGTTAGCTATTGGTTGTTAAGTGGGCTATTGGCCAGTCATAATTTGGAACAGAAATTTGCTTCCTTTACAGCAGTGTTAAGTGGGATTAGGTACAATCAAACGAAACACTGCGAGGAGTATGGGCACATTATTAGCGCTGAATAAGTCGTGAGAAGTTTGATATATTAGCGAAATATGCAAAAAACCAAAAAAAACCCGAAAAAAAAACCCAACAAAAAACCAAAAAAAACCCCATATTGTTAGTGTGAATGGAAATCCGATTTGTTGCTCAGCGCTCATTGATGATTTAATCCAAAAGTGGATAATCGAGACTATGTTTTTTATCGTACCGACTTTAGTAATGATGATCGAGGCTTCAAAAGCTAAAATCTCGGTTCAGAGTTGATCAATTTGACTGAAATTTTCAGCAAATTCCCTTTACATTATCTAGTTTTTAAATATTATAGTGATAACTACCAGCTCTTTATCTAATCTCCCATAATGCCCATTTAAGTTAAGAATTGACTCAAAATTATTCGCCTTGTTTTAACTAATATAGCCCTTTATAAATCTTGTGTTATTTTAATGTATCAAATACATGAATAAGTTGAGTAAATTCGTAACTTACAGATACATTAGTTAAGCGTTTAATAAAGAGTTGTTCATTCTTGCTATAATAATTCAAAAAAGATGATTAAAAAAGAAAATATTGAAAATTTAATTTAAATTACTTCATTCTCAGCCAAGTTATTGTTTGTAGCTTTGACAAGATGTGTGTACAGTGGTAACCAGGGCACTGATATAATCGGGACTTAGCCTCGCTTTCCCATTTTGAAATTAAATTTTTAAATGGCGAACCGTTTTAATCTAGTTAGAATCTCGAGTATTCGATGCCATTGAGAGTCGATTATGGTCTTGTTTTGTTAATAAATGTCTAATTAATAGTTTATATAACACTTCAGGCCTAAAGAAAGACCTGCAGTAGGCAGATTTACCTCTTGCATAATGTATGTTCAAGTCTGAGAATGCTTGCTCTTTGTTCTGGTGCTCGCCATTCTAAACATCCCAAGTCTCATCGTAATAGATGAGAGAGAGAGAGAGAGGGAAAGAGAGGAGAGAGAGAGAGAGAGACTAACATATGGTTCAATTTCTATTTCAATAATTTGTTTGGGCATAAGGGTCTTTAGCAGTGGGAGGAAACTTGAGAACCCGGAGAAAACCAACGAAGTCGGCCAGGCGACCCTACCCCTTGCCACGTACAAACGGTGAATCGAAACCACACCATTTGACTTAATGGCAGACTTCTTAATGCACGCGTTAACCATTCGCCAACGCTCACTTAGTGGAGTGGAAATGAAGAATATTATATACTAGTAATATCTCTTGTAATTAACGGATTGGTGCAGAAAAGTAGGTCGTCAAACCCTGTTTCCGTTCCTCTTCATTTCATTTCCTTCGTTGAGACGCCCATATGTTCATTATTCTAAGCATACCATTCCTCAACGTAACAATTAATAGAATGCAAATGAAGAATGTTATATAAGATAATGTTATATAATATTAATTGTCTCGTCTTATTAACAGATTGACCAGTATTGACAATAGATTATTAATGATAGTTGTGGATTACAAACTTACTCAACGATTAATGAACATTTTAAAAGATTCAAGACATGGGGTTTAACGTCTTACTTTCCTGCACCTACCGGGATAATCAAGACTGACATAGACCATACAATGTGCTATGAGATACTTGTACCCGGACATCGGGGTTTCCGGCTATTATTCATCGAATTCCAACTATCAGAGGGTTAAAAAAACACAACAAAATTTTTATAGAAAACAATTGCTTTAAAAAACGCGTGAAATTAGAGAATGCGTGTCGAAACGTCGTGCTATATGTGTATAAACCAGTGAGTGTTTTCCATATAAATTGTGTTGTGTTTTTTTAATGTAATCAATCGCTAAATGCCACACAAGGAATATCATCGTGGGGTGGTCGGGGGGGGGGGGGGGTCGTTAACGTACACGGATGATCATGTAAAACTGGGAGATCTTCCTCAGCCGACGCTAGGACATACCCAAGACCTCCTGTTGAGCGACCTCCTGAAGTTTTGGCATAGTATAGTCTCGATTGCCAACTGCCATTGTTACGATAATGAATTAAGTCTCGATATACCCAAAACCTCCTGGTGAGCGAGCAATCATTACTGAAACTAGATATTAATTTTATTCATTGGAAGATACTTTCTGTGAGATTTAGATAAAGATAATGCAAAATGGATATATTGAAAATTTCAGCCAAATTGATTTTTTCCTAGCAAAGTTATGAGTGTTTGAAGTTTTGGCATATAGTCTCGATTGTCAAGTGCTATTGCTACGATAATAAATAATGTCTCGATTATCCATTTTAATATTAAATTATTAAATTGCGATCATGTTTCAATCCATCTCAAATCGCGATCGTCCGATGTTCTAGAGAGTTGAGAATGGGCTTGTCATGTGACTTAATGTCTATATAAATAATAATTTGTATATCATTTGAGGCCAAAAGAAGGATCTACAATAGACATATTTAGCTCTTACATGTTGAATCTTTAATGTTTAAAATCGGTCTGAATCATAATCAAATAGTTAACTGATCCACCCAGTGTATAATTCATCCTACTCAATGTTACTTGAGCTACGATCATTATATGGTCTTCAAAATAGCTATGTAATTTTTGTTTGATCCCTGTCATGCCCGAAGGTTCGAGACTATTCAGTACCTTTAGTCAATCCATCTACCCCCTGTATGTAACTCTTAACAATTTTTGACTGGCATACACGCGTATTAGGCAACCAAGTGATAGTTATCGTATTATTGCCTGGCGAACGTGATTTGACAGCTAGTCGTTCGGGCGGAACAAAAAACCATGGCCCCGTGTACACGTTGACGCGCACGTGAAAGAGTTTCTGACAGTTGGAATTTGCAATAAGAGTATGTATAGGAAATCTTTGTGAGCCACTGTTGCTCAATGAGTAAGGCGATGGTTCACTAACCAAGGGTCCCGTGTTCGATCCCTGTTTTGAACGAGACCCCGTGTACACTTTCGTTTGAACGTAAACGAACTCATGACAGTTGGTCACCGACGAACAGGAAATACAACACAGTGTATGGCATATGTCTTTCTTCATTAGTCCGGCTACTGCAGAAAAGAGACGCGTTAAGCATT
The DNA here is from genome assembly GCF_932274485.2 of Patella vulgata. Lineage (NCBI taxonomy): Eukaryota > Metazoa > Mollusca > Gastropoda > Patellidae > Patella > Patella vulgata. The sequence continues at coordinate 34,815,836 of NC_065886.2, read as the reverse complement.
TACGATACAGTTAACGTGACGTCCTTAATCGATCGATCGGAATGTCGATTCAATAAATCATTTATATATAATGATGAAATATTTATGAAATTATCTATATTAGACGTCATAAACACACGCCATGGGTTGAATTACAGTGGATTAGGGAATAACAACTTTTACTTTTACCCGTCCGAAATTCAAATCACCCGTAAGTAGTAACGGGTAGGGCCATAATATGATTTACTCGGTCTATGGATGCCAGGTCCCAGTTATGTTTTACGATCTCGCCACTAACGATACGATAGGTAGTGCGTTGGTAATCTCTCCTTTCCCTCCTCTTTTGCATGGCCATTTTTGTTCATTTGATGGTCAAGAATCGATGCCAGGTTTAGCCCACCGAAAATTTGATAAAAATATGGAGTGGGGCAAAACGACCTGTTTCACGAAATTTTAACTAAGATAAAATCCAAATTTTAGTAATTTTATTGGATAATATTATTAGATTGATTTTAGTGCTTAGCCAATCAAAATTGAAGTATCTACTAAAATTTGGATTTTATCTTTAGTTAAGATTTCGAGAAACAGGGCATTAACATTAACGTTGATGGGGGAAATTTATGATTGCCTGCGTCCCTATTACACCATTTGTACTTGTGGGTTACCTCTACTGGTTTATTTATGGACCAACATTAAATAATCTGCTTATTTTGAATATACGTGTAAACAATTCGTATATTAATAATGTTGTGTAATAATTAATGTATTCTTATTAAGAGGTACATGTACTTATTAAAAGCATATTAACAGCTTGACCAGATGTTATTGCAACTAGTTCCATTTCGCGTATGTCAGATTAGAGAATACGAGGCGATTATTCAAACAACGATATTACTATATTGCCTGCACCAATCCGTTAATTACACGAGACAATAATATGATATAAATCTTATATAACATTCATCATTTGCACTCCATTGATTGTTATGATGAGGATTGGGATGTTCAGGATGTGGCGATTTTGTTTAACGTCCTAATTGTCTGCACCAACCTGGCTAATGAAGATAGCCATATACACCATACAGTATGCTACAAGGGAATCGTTGTCCGGACGTCAGATGTTAATGGAGTGTCTAGCCGAATAAACCAAGCGGAAATAAGACCTAGTTCTAATTAGATGTAGAAGGTAACATCGGTTCAGTGACCACAGGTCATACAGAGTTCCTGTGTAATTAGGAGAGTTGAGTGGTCAATTGGTCTAACGAGCGCGCTTTAGATTACAAGATCTGTCATTGAGTCAAGCTTTTACGTTTTACGCCCGCCCAACCTCATGTTCTTTTCTGGGTCCACTGGTGTCCCCCCACTAAAATAAAATTGAACGGTATCCTAGTCCCGTAATGACCTAATTGCTCTCTCTCTCTCTCTCTCTCTCTCTCTCGGCGTGCAGTTGTCCCCAAAGAAAAGAGCAAGCAATCCAAATTTTATTTTGATCGTACTCGCAACCCCTTCGAACATTCAATTTATCTTCGAGCCCCCCCCCCCAAACAGTAAACACACATACCAGTCAGTACCCCATGTAATGGTACCAAGATCGGATGACACCCCTTTATACATACATCTTTGATCAACGCTAACATGAACCCTGGTTATAACCATTGTGATTAAATCAGTATTTATTCAGATTAATTATATACAACCATAAAGGGAATAATATAAAGAACCGGATACAAGTAACTGCTCCTAGAATAGGATGATACGAATATAATATTAATAAGCAGCTGGTAATATAAATAAAATAGGAAATATTATCTACACTAGAGTTTTAAACAATGGTGGTATGAATAAAAAATAATAATACAAAAGAGAAAGGAAAAAAAAGGAGGTGGGAGGGGTACTAGCAATTTTGATGAAGCACTAGGTACACATTATCATCTCACAGCAAGATAATCGCCATTCCCATTATTATGCCTCTGACATCGGTTACTGAGTACCGACAATTTCATACTGAAGTTTACCTGGCCGAATGTACACGTCGCACTGTTCCGTTTAGTTGTTTTCAAGGAATTTAACTAATTCCAGTTATATTTTTTTTTTTTTGATTTTGTTTAACAATCATCAATCTCGGAGTTCACAAAGCGAGAGAGTCATTTCGGGACTAACATATAGTTCAATTTTATTTCAATAATTCGCTTGCGGGTAGGAGTCTTTAGCAGTGGGAGGAAGCCAGAGTACCCGGAGAAAACCCACAAGATTGGAGTTCACAAAACATTCTCAGACTTAAGTTAACAATTTACTCAACTTCCAATCACTGTTTATGAGAAATATCTTTGATCCAGAAACAAAAAAAAACAAAAACAAAAAAAAAAAAAATTTCTCATATTGTTTTTATTTATATATTACATACATTAACAGAACAAAATTTTTTATAAAGGGCTACATCATAATTCAAATAAGGTGAACAAAAGTCTGGGAATGTAGGGGATATTTTGAACACGATATTCTATCAAATTCTTTACATTTATTTCCTTCTGGGAGTGATAATGTCTCTTTGATAAAGATTTTTTTAATATTTAAAAATATGAGATTAAATTTTTAAAAAGGTCGTATTAAATTAATAACGGTATCGTATTAAATTTATAAAAGGGTCGTATTAAATTTATAAAGGGGTCGTATTAAATTTATAAAAGGATCGTATTAAATTAATAAAGGTATCGTATGAAAGGGTCGTATTAAATTTATAAAGAGTCGTATTAAATTATAGAACGGTCGTATTAAATTATAAAACGGTCGTATTAAATTATAAAACGGTCGTATTAAAGGTACCGTATTAAAGGCATCATATTAAATGTATAAAGGTCTGGTATTAAATTTAAAAAAGGGTTCGCATTAAATTAGTAAAGGAATCTTAATAGATTTATAAAAGTATCGTATATTTACAAATTTATAAAGGGTCGTATTAAATTAATAAAGGTATATTAAATTAATAACGGTATCATATTTTAATAAAGTTATAACGGCATCATATAAAATTAGTAAAGGTATCAAATAAAATTAATAACGGTCTCATATTATATTAATGAAGAGCGCGTATTAAATTCACAAAGGGGTCATATTGGCGCATGACAACTGGAATGTCAAAGACGGTGCCAAGTTATTCAGATGGGACCTAAAACCGAGGTTTCGTACAGAATGCCATGCACGTAAAAGATCCCTTGATAGTTGGAATACAAAATAAGAGTAGACCGTAGCACCGCTGTCGGGGCATATTAGCCCATTTCAGTCTAACACCCTTTAATATACCGTAGGACCAAGGGTCTGGCAAGGGACAACGTATGGGACGCAAAATCGAGGTACCGAGTACACATTGGCGTGCACGTAACAGAACCCTTGACAGTTGGAATTCGAAATAGGAGGAGAGTATAGCGCCACTGTCCGGGGAATATTTCCCTCATAGCCCGTCTTTATTAGCCCAGTAGGAGCAGAATAGTAAGCCGTTAAACCCCATTTCATTTCATATCATTTTCCATTAATATACAGACATATAACATAATAAGCTTTCAAACCTTCCGTATTAAACCTAGAATATATGATACCTTTCATTATAACTCACACTATACACTATCAACCTAATGAGCGCATTGTCCTTCACTGAATAACAATTCCAATATGGACGATGTCGAGCAAAATATCAATAAGACTAAAGTTCCAATTATTAATAACACAATACATATTGAATTTGTTTAGATTTGAACGGCCGTGTAATTTCTTATTCATTATAGACTATTTCATCTGCCAATCAATCTAATTGTGACCGTTGTCAATGGTTACACATCAATACAAAATTATTTTCGTTAGTAAACATTGACCAACAAAAACAATGCCGCCATGAAATAAAATAAAAAGCCTCAAGGTCATTTCTACATAAACCACCATGTTATTTAAACACAACGTATGGCAGCTACCAGCCCTAGCGCTAGCTACCATATGAACTAAAATTAAAATATAAAAGGGGTTTAACGTCCTACTGTTCTACACCGACTGGGCTAGGGACGAAATTCTACCGGAACAGCGACACTAGGGTCTACTCTTATATCCAATTCCAACTCTCAAGGGTTCTTTTACGTGCACATGGGTGTGTACATGGCACCTCGGTTTTCCTTTCCATCGCAGGACTAGACGCTTTCCTTGCCAGACCCGCCATCCTGCACCACTGACCAGGAACTTGTCTCGGCCAACACCGAGAGAGGACCCCGGACCCCCTGGTAAAGGGAAAGCGCCGTATTCATTGAGTCACCTTGGGTCTAGATGTTAAGTTATAAAAGTAGATCTATTGCGCTAATATTATATGGCAGATACATTATGGCAGATATATAGTGACAATGGCGGAAGGGGTTAGACGCATGTAACTTGGTCTCCCACAACAACATGTGAAAATGGCTCATACACAATAATATACTCTGTGAAAATATGTTTATTTCCTACAAAATGTGGTCACTTGTATTGTGATATCCCTACTAAATCCCTTTTTTGAAAGTAAAGGCGGTAATTTATGAAAATAGCCAAAACGTAGAAGTTCTTCAAGTTGTTTGTTTGTCTACTCAATGATGACGTCATCCTGCACGGACTTAACTCAACTCCTCACCCCATTCATCTGTGTCGCCAACAAATGCAATAAAATTATGGCATGAAACTGTGAAAGCTTACATATAATTATAGTGTGTTACCTGTGTGGATTTGTCTGTTTTATTTTACCTGGAAAAAGGCAATCTTGTAAGTACAAACAATCCTTATCTTTGTTATTGTGGCTCTGCACTTTGAATGGAGAAATTGTTCAAGCGAGGACTGTTCACCAGCTCCTCGTCCTCCAGCCCGCCTGAATCTGAACCCAAGCGTTTGAAAAGCAGGAGTGAATCAAATACAGACGACGAAGTTTTGATGGATTCAGTATCAATAAATGAACATGTCATAATGAATGTCCTCAATAATGACGCCATCATATCGAAAATAGCTAATGCCGTGGCATCACTAGTTGCTAACAAACTGTGTGAGAGGGTCGCAGAGCTCGAAAATAGAACAACACAACTGGAATCAATTGTCAGGACCAAAGACGCTGAAATAACGAAACTAAATGATAAATTAGATGATCTCGAGCAATATGGGAGACGGGAGGGGATACGGATCTCGGGGGTCAATGAACTTGTTGAAGAAACGACTGATGATATCGTCATAGATGTTGGCAAAATACTTGGGGTCGACATTGACCATTCAGATATTAACAGGAGCCACAGAGTGGGTGCACCAGCTCGGTACCATAAAACAGACAAACCACGCCCGATAATAGTCCGTTTCAAAGGCTATGCAACTAAACGTGCATTCATTATTAACGCTAAAAAACTTAAAACCGTTAACTACAGTGCATTACCTGAACACCTCAACAAACATAAGATATCAGTAAATGAAGATCTCACCCGCATAAGAGCAAAATTGGCATATGATGCGAGACAAATGGCTAAAGAAAAGAAAATTAATTCTTCGTGGACCCGCGATGGCAACATATTCCTGAAATTAAGGGACGACTCCATCAAAGTTATCAAATCTCAAACAGAACTTGATAATTTCAAAGAAACAACACGGCTTAAAGTGGTTATACGACCTCAAGCACAAAATTTTGAACGTGGTGCAGCAATGAACACCGATGCCGATAATACTAGTGACGATTAATGAATTCCATGTATAACCATTAAATGGTTAAAAAAAAAAAATTTTCTTGTTGAAATAAGAAATGGAATAGTGTATCCATATATCAAACAAACACAAATTAATTTCGACAAATGCAGTCCCTTGAAATCCACCAACTTTTCCGTGGCACATTCTGCTGGCAACTATATTTTAGTACAACGTATGGATCATTACTTTTTAGGGAATACCACATATAAATTGTGATCTGTACAAAATTCTAAATATGCTTCGTACAAACTTGTCATAGGTTGTATGTCATTTAAACCTTACTCGTTGTTATAGTGTGTAGTATTGCCACTTTAACTGCGGAATTAGTCATGCATAGACAATCGTTATAGGTCAGCAGATGTTTTCTTAACATGTGTTGTTATAATTAACTAGGCCATCATCAAAATAAACAACCTTGTTTATAAACATACACGTGTATGAAATTAATTGTCATAGGTTAAATGGCATGGGTTACATGTCAATCTATACTTTATTCTTTATTAGAATTGCCTGTGAGTACTGTCACCTTAAACCAATGGATTAGTCTTGCACTTGCACATAAAATCGTCAAGTCAACGAAAGTTATATCATTACATATTGTTATAATTCACTAGGCCTGGACGAAAGAGTCACTCTTCCAAAAAACAAAGTACACCAGCCCAATATATTGAAGCTTGTAGAACAAAGACTGCCTACCAATTAATTATTTAAAGTGCAAATATAACATTATGGTTTCTTGCATGCCCCTACTATCGTCATATTGTTGATGAATTGATCCTATTGTTAAGAGCGTGTATATGAAATAATCTATTAAAACACAACTTTAGCAGCAACTATATACTGAAACAGCATAATGTGGTTTTTCAGATAGGGGTCCCTGCATATGTTTTGTAGGATACACCATAATCGCTCCGAGCCTTAAACTTCACATGTTACCCTACTGTTGATTGATAAGAAACCCAAGAGAATACTTGGGAAATATGTACATATGTTACTCTATTAGTTATCTTCTTATATTTAGTAATTATTGTCTTATTCAAAAGATTTTACTGTTCATTTCCGTTATTTTGTTAATTACCTTCAAAATAAATCTAATATGCCTTATTATGTGCACTTCACAACATATAACATCAACGCATTGTTTTAAAATTACCAACTTTATTGTATTTCTCCATCTAAAATTTCGTGCTACTTAATATCTGTTGTCACATTTAACATTGCTTCTTCTTCGCCCATTTGTTTAAAACAAAGCATCATTTCAAAACAATCGCTAATGAAATAGCCTTATTGAAGAAATGGGCAGAAGAAGTATTACATGCCTTTCATACTACAGTTATATTTGCTCATGAAAATGTCAGATGTATTATACCTACTTCCGTCGGTATTGAAAATACGATTATTTTGTCATTAATAATTTATACCTTACTTTTACTTAGTGGCAACATACAGCCCAATCCGGGACCAGATAAACATCTGAGTCTCTTATACTTAAATGTACGTAGTATCTCACAGAAACTTGATCTTATACAAGCAGAATTTTCCGATAATGATATCTTGGCATTTTCCGAAACATGGTTAGGTAAAGACTCAAAAGTAGAAAACTTAAACATAGATGGTTTTCATTTACCTGTACTACGTAACCGTGATGATGGATTTGGCGGGGTGGGGATTTATGTTAAAAGCTCTCTATTTTACAAACCTAGACCTGATCTTCATATACCAAATCTTGAAGCGGTATGGGTTGAGATCAAAACTAAGATTAAAACCGTTCTCGTTGGCTGTTTTTACAGGAAACCTAGCTCCACCATTGATTACTGGGACCGAATAGCAAATAGTGTCTCACTAGCTAAAGCTGAAAACAAACCTTGTCTTATTGTAGGCGATTTTAACGTTAACCTTAGGTTAAATACACCATCCAGATTATTTGATATTATAAAACGCTTTAACTTAGCCCAACTCGTTAGAGACCCAACACGAATCACACCCCACTCTTCCACTTTACTGGATCTCGTTTTAGTTAGCTGTCCCGATTTCGTTTACTCAACAAATGTTCTTGAAGCAAGCCTGAGCGACCACTGCCCGGTTAAAGTGTTTCTTACTTTTGATAACCCCCAACCGAAAAACTACACTAGAACTATATGGTCATATTCTAAAATTGATTTTGAAGAATTGAATAGGCACCTTGAAGCATTAAATTGGCAAAGTATTTTTGAGATAGACGAATCCTCTAATAATTTGACCGATGCCTTTTCTGGTGTGTTGATTAAAGCCATTGAAGATTACACCCCACACAAAACCGTGATAATACGCCCTCGTGATGCGCCGTGGATGAATGGTCATTTGAGGAAAATCATACGCAAAAGAAACCGTATACATCGTCACTCGAAACGTCATAACACGTATGAATCTTGGGAAAATTTCAGATCGTATCGCAACTTTGTTATTTCTGAAATTCGCAAATCGAAACAATTATACTATGATAAACTTGACCAAAACATTTCAGAGAATAATTTCAGTGAGAATAATTGGTGGCGACTTGTCAAATCAATTTCCATTAAACAAGGTAACTCGATCAAAGAAATACCTCCTCTCCATTTTAATAACACGATATTTTACGATACGAACGATAAGGCAAATATTTTAAATAATGTCTTTGTTAGTAACAACCAACTAAGCGACATAGACGATGAGCCGCCGACATTACCATTTAATGATTTCTCCATCGAATACATATTGATGACTTCTTCCGAAGTGCATGATATATTAACTTCAGTCTGCCTTAAAAAGGCCCCCGGGCCTGACAATATAAATAATTTGATATTAAAATCGTGTGCTAAAAGCTTATGCAGACCCTTAACCAAACTTTTCAATTTCCTAATTGATAACGTCACTTTTCCCAACTGTTGGAAAGAAGCCAGCGTAGTACCGATCCACAAGCATGGTGACAGACATGACCCTCAAAATTATAGACCAATATCTCTATTATCAACCTTAGGTAAAATCTTTGAGAAATGTATTTTTAAATATATTAACAATTTTCTTATTAGTCATGATATCTTGACTCCGCTCCAATCTGGTTTCAGAAGTAATGACTCTACAATTTTCCAATTGGTTGACTTATATGACCAAATTTGTCGTTCGCTTGATAACGGTAAAGAAGTAAAGTCCATATTCTGTGATGTTAGTAAGGCATTCGACCGTGTTTGGCACAAGGGTCTCATCTATAAATTAAACTCTATTGGTATTCGGGGAAAATTACTTAAATTAATTGAAAATTACTTACAAAACCGTCAACAGTCAGTTGTAATCCGCAATCAAAGCTCTGATGTCCTCATGATAAGGTCTGGAGTACCACAAGGCTCGGTACTCGGGCCTCTTCTATTTTTGATTTATGTAAACGATATTACGCGTGGAATAAATGCAAATATCCGTCTTTTTGCGGACGACACGTCCCTATACATGGTAATCGATGATCCAATAGGATGTCAATCCCTTCTAAATGAAGACTTAAAGAAACTAAGTAACTGGTCGAAAAGTTGGAAAATTAACTTTAATCCGCAGAAAACAAAAACTATTACATTCTCGAGAAAACAAAACCCTACCCGTATTGATCTTTACTTTGATGGAACAGCACTAACTGATATCAAAGACCACAAGCATCTGGGAGTTTATTTAAGTAGTAATTGTAATTGGACTGCTCATATTAATTATATTGTGACTAAAGTGAGTAAATTTATAGATTGTTTCAGAAGTTTAAAATATCGTTTAAACAGAAGGTCTCTTGAGACAATATATAAAGCATTTATACTACCGTTATTCGATTACGGTGACGTAATCTGGAATAACTGTACTAAACACGAAAGTACTGTACTTGAAAACTTAAACCTTGATGCACTTAGAACAATTACTGGATTAGTGAGAGGTACATCTCATTATCTATTGTATAAAGAATCCGGATTCACTTCGCTTGAAACTAGACGATATCGTCATAAACTAATTTTATTTTACAAAATGGTGAATAAAATAACTCCAGGTTACTTGTCTATTCTAGTTCCTCACAAATCTTCGGACGTAAACCCTTACGAAACGCGGAATTCACAACTATATAGAAATATTCTTGCTAATACTACATTTTATAAAAACTCCTTTTTACCGTCCGTAATAAAAGACTGGAATAATTTACCCGAGCATATGAAAGCATGCCCTAGTATAAAACTTTTTAAAGCACAGTTAACCAATGATGATAAATTAGTACCTAAATATTTTTACACCGGAAAGCGTTCTTCTCAAATAATCCATACAAAACTGCGTCACAATAAAAGTAACTTAAACTACCATAAATTCGTCATGCACTTAACGGACAACCCAGCATGTTCATGTGGCCACTACATAGAGGATACGGAACATTATTTATTATATTGTCCAAAATTTACCAATGTTAGATTCCAAACTATAAATACATTACCAAATATTTTTATTAACTTACAAACGTTAACCAATGGTGATAGCAATAATACCTTACAAATAAATACGCACATTTTCAATACAGTCCACACATTTATACATTTATCTAAAAGACTACAATAACCATCGTAAAATACCATCTAAATTAATTACTTTTCGGTTAATATACATCTGACGTCCACAAAACATGATGCAAGGCAAGCGTATTATGAAATAGTAAGGCAATGTAAGTGACACTAACTGTTAAATTACTTGCATGCACGATTAGTGTGAATATTAAATATTGTACCGTTAAATGTATTTGTATGAGAAGTGTATATATCACAGTTGTATTTGTAGTATACTTAATATATAAGGAGACGAATTAATATAAGCCTTGGCTTGTTTTTGAATCCTTACCTTCAGAATTGTATATGTATACAACACTTATCTTATTTGAATAAAATATTGTTTAAATCAATATTGAAATGAAATAAATGGGGTTTTACGACATACTTTTCTGGGTTGATAATGACCTTAATGTAATTTAAGTGTTAGAGTAAAAGAATAGGACGGTAAACCCAAAGAGAGAGAGAGAGAGACAGAGAGAGAGAGTGAGAGAGAGAGAGTCTAGCAGTGGGAGGAAACCGGAGTACTCGGAGAACACCCATGAGGTTGGACAGGCGACCCAACTCCTTGTCACGTACAAATGGGGTATCGAAACCACGCCAGTTGACTCAATAACAGACCTTATGATACAACGCGCACGTGCTAACCATTCGGCCATCCAACCCCTCAACACGAAAGACACTAATTATCCCAAGTAACTAAAGTAAAAAGTAAATATATAAAAAAGAATGCATTTTTCCATAAAGACTGTTATAATATAATCTTAGTAATTAAACACATGCGAAATGAAACACAGAAAACTAAAGATCGCTGTTTGAATTCAATCGATTTATGACAATGAGTTCTGTTTGTGACCTTTTATCTGGCTTATTCGTCAATTAACACAGTTGTGCCCCCTGCCCACCAGAACTCTTTATTAAAATCATTAATAATAATAAGCTTATATACATGTAAAATGGTTTGTGAATGGAAGTCGGAGACAACTAGTTATAGGACAACACGTCTTAGACTAGTAATTATTTGCCCATTGACTTCAATAATGGCTGTAACATCACGGGCTGTAGCTTTTTGCTCAACATTCCGTTGGTTCCAATCTTTATAGGCACAATGGGGACCACATTTGGCAATATCCTCATCATAATTTTGTATGGGGTTGACCGTTTAGATTTTTTGCTACGGGGATTTGATGTTGACTGGGGTGAAAATCTCACTTCCGACACAATGATTGCTGTAATATCATCAGTATTACCCAAAACTGCTATGAAATTACAAATTTGATCCCTTTTCTCCAATTCTAGATAGAAAAGTCAACCCAAAAATGCAGGAAGAGGGGAGGAAAAAATTAAGGAAAAAATTGTCTATTTATAACTCGCACTACATTCGTCCGTCATGAAATAAGGGAAATAATTACTAGTCTGAGTCCAACACATTACGTTTGATGTTCCGTTAGATATGTCCACTTTTTATGTTTAGTCCAAGACTCCTACAACTCCTATAATGCTATAGCGCTTCACCCGCAGCTCCTATAGCGTCCATTGGCTCGTTCCTTGGGGTTTAACATCCGCTTACATCTATCGTGATATCGCAGACAAATGGTAAGTGGAGCCAAATGTGAGAAATGAAATGAAATGGAGTTTAACGTCCTACTGTTCTGCTCCTAACCTGGGCTAATGAAGACGGGCATAGGCCATACAGTGTGCTATGAGGGAAATTTTGCCCGGACATCGGCACTACGGCCTACTCTTATATCGAATTCCAACTGCCAAGGGATCTTTTACGTGCACGCCAATGTGTAAAGGCCAATATTCAATCTGCAAAATAGTTAATTTTAAAACATCAAAAAGTGTAACGACTAATCACTAAAAAAAAACAACGGCAACAAATCACGAACGATAGAAGTATTAATTTCAAGCCAATCAACTTAGATCCGTTGATCGTGTAACTACTGATCACTAAAACAGCTAATCACAACAAGTATGTTTATTAATGACAAAACTCTAACCAAATACGTAATACTTTTTCCTGAACTGATCAGGAAACATCTAACACGACCGGATGTAGATATAGTTCCATTGTTAACGCTAACAACAGTTTCGGACATGCGCAAGTGCCCAGGTACAAACACACAATTCAAAACTGTCACAACGGTATCAATGTTAGCTGAAGTGATATCAATATCGGTATCAACGTTACTTTAAATTAAATGGCCTAACTACCGGTTTTAAGGAAAGACTGAATTTAATATATTAGCTGACTATACAGTTAAAACGCTTTCAAATTTAAAGTTAAAACCAATAGTTGAAGATTTTAATATCTTTAGAAATAAATCCCAAACATAAAAGCCGTAAATAACATTAGTATTAACCCTAAAACGTCCAATATTTTCTTTTTTCGTGGATTTTCATATAATGACGTCATCTTCTGTCTGATAATGGCGCGTTCTTCGGCTGATAACTTCGGTTTCCTGTCCGTCTCAGTTCCACACAACCAATTCTTTAAAATGTCTTGATAAGATTTCTTAGCTACTGCACATAATAAAAAAAAGTTAATCAATTAGCTAACAGTTATGATTTAGGTTTAGTAAATAAGCACGCGTTTGGCAATCTGTTGACCTTTAAACATGACTGCTAAACTGCTACCAATCGCACTATTTTGTCATGATATCGCCACGCTCCGCCATTCACAAGACAGAACGATACGCAATAATATTTTATGAACATTTAAAACAATAACAAGTATTCTGGCAATATTGTTAAAGTAACACATGTCCCCTATATGCTGCATGCCCCAACAAATTTTTACAATGCATCCATATATCAGAATAGGTTTCAGTTAATATTTAATCCTAATACCTATTGATAAAAAAAATCTTTAAAACTGAATTTTCACTGAAGTAAAAAATGAAATAAAAATTTTTTCCGGAAAACATTAACTAAAAGTCAACAAAATGCTATATATATAATTCGGTAAAAATATTGACGGAATCCCACAAAACGCATCGGAAGAGCAAACGTTAGAACACTCGTACACCGCAGCCCAGGAATAGGGCCAGTATACTTACTTATGATTGTTTCTATTCCGTTGCCGTTAAGAGATGCTTGGTGATGGTGGTCACCCTGGTTTAAACGCACAGGGGGTATTTTAGTTGTTAAATCAGTATCACTGTTAGCTTTCGTCATAGCCTCGTTTTCATCATCTTCGTCTTCTGAATCAGTTATATCTGGCTCCGCGGAGTCATGCCTTGTCCACCACGTGACTCGTCTTAACTAAAGACAAGAAGATGAAGTTAAAGCTATATTTTTTTTCGCAGTTAATATGATCAAATTTTGCAACCTCAAAACTTATTTTAAAACGACAGAGAGATACAACAATTTACTGCTTACCTGTTCAATCAACGAATTGGGATATCTACAGAGTGACACATATATTCTTGTCATTATATAAGCTAACAGGGTTGTTTATCGCTGGTTTGGGTTGATTTAAAATTATATAAATCGACCCAGTTTATTGAATAATAATAAACTAAGTCACTAGGTAACTCTTACTTGAAGAACAACTACGAGCGTAATACATGGACTAGGAACCGAGCATGACGTAATGGCGGCCGTACATAACGTAGTACCAGCCATCTTGTAATTGTGACGTCACAATAAACATGAAAGCGCAATTGTCCATGGAACACGCATGCCAAGTTTCATGTTGATTATTCTTCACTTGGCGGAGTCTTAAGCTATTGTCGAAATGAAATGGAGTTTAACGTCCTACTGTTCTGCTCCTAACCTGGGCTAATGAAGACGGGAGCTATTGTTGTCGAGGAACATCGCACGTACCCCCTCTACCCTCGGGGGGGGGGGGGTGGATGGCTGAATGGTTAGCGTGCGCGCGCTGTATCATAAAGTCTGTCATTGAGTCGACTGGCGTGGTTTCGAATCCCCGGTTGGACGTGACAAGGAGTAGGGTCGCCTGTCCAACCTCGTGGGCTTTCTCCGGGTCCTCCGGTTTCCTCCCACTGCTAAAGACCCCTACGCACAAGCGAATTACTAAAATAAAATTAAACCATATGTTAGTCCCGAAATGACCTAGTTTGTGTCAAGTGGACGTTAAACCCCATTTCTCTCTCTCTCCCTCTACCCTCCCCAAGAAGAACAACACGACGGTTCCTGGTCCATAAATAAATATAGCTATTACAGCTACGTTTATAAGAATTAGTGTGTGTGTGTGTTGGCGGGGGGGGGGGGTCTAGTGGTCTAACGCCTGTGCGAGAAATCATTGGGTTTGTCAAGGTTTCGATACCCCGTTTGTACATGGTCCCCCCCCCCCTCTCTCTCTCTCTCTCTCTCTCTTTTTCTCTCTCTATCTATTACTTCAGTTAATTACTGAGTATGACTGCGAATAGGTTACTAATATAACCCTACCTTTTCGCTAGGTCTTGCTTCAGTCAACCCTAACCAGTCACTAATATAACCCTACCTTTTCGTTGGGTCTTGCTTCAGTTAATAAATACCAGTCAACCCTAACCAATCACTAATATAACCCTGTATACCTTTTCGCTGGGTCTTGCTTCAGTTAATAAATACCAGTTAACCCTAACCAGTCAATAATATAACCCTACCTTTTCATCGGGTCTTGCTTCAGTTAATAAACTAACTAATACTGTAACTATCCCACAAACACCAGCTATGATGATGGCAAAATGTGAAAAATGAACTTTACTGAGAATCAAAGGTCTGGTATCGGCATCACCACTACCACAGAATGGCACCGTAAAATAGATTTCTAAACCTAAACGTATCATACCAACCACTAGTCCAGCCATTAATCCCCAGAAAGCTCCCTGAAAAAAATATATATGTTTATCATCCCGTCGCTATAATGTCTGTTCACGAAGAACTGATTGTAAGTGCTAGAGAACCGCTCACATTGCAAGACAAACATGGGAAAAGAAAAACGGCGTAGACATTGCAAGAAATAAAACACAAATTTTAATATCAAATCAAGTGAGTTGGGCTATTGAACCCACACCACTTAACTCAATGGTAGACGTTTTGTTCTAAAGGGCACGCGTTTAACCATTCGGCAATCCAACCCGGCTAGATCGATATATTTCATAAGGCTAACTTCATGGTTGGGCAAAGGTCTCGAGAGGTAAATGGGTCAAGGACGTCGCCTCATCGTTGTCGACACACTACCAAACCATGCTAGCGGAGAAACTGGAGTACTTGAAGTCACGTCACTTCACAAGAGATGCTGTACAAGAGTACTCGAGCCACGCCCTAGCATGGACCAAGAAGTCCTAGGGCAAGAGACCTCAGGATAGTGTGAAGACAGAGTTCCATCATCTCCTGTCCACGGTCCCTAAATCTGTCACCCACCCTCTCCCATCACCAATGCACATTACACACAACCTTCTCCGGGACACAACAATACGAAAGACACCCATCAAAAGAAAATTATCCCCTGGAGAAGGCATATGCATTAACACTCCCTCGAAGCATGCAGCTAGACCAACCAGTTCACCCCGGGTTGTGTCTGCAGTTCACCTACTTCCTCGGGATCTACATCGCCACTGAACGCACTTGTCAACTGTCTGGCCCCTAGATCGCCCATCATTCCTAACCCTAGAATCGCTACCAGATCTTCTACCAGATGTAGGCAATCACTCAACCTATCACTAAAGAGCCCCCACAGCCACAAAGGTAAAGACGAGAAGGATATATGGTACCTATCACCCGTCATGGCAAAGGCCTTGGTTATTGGATCCTCTAACCTGGCTAGGATTGTGTCCTACGACGGGGACTGGGAGATCCATAGCTATTCTGTAGCCAAGATCAGCCACATCAAACAGATTCTCCAGAACTACATGGGACCTTGCATCAGAGGAAATAGTGATGCATGTCGGGCTCAATAAGAGGGAGGGAAGTGAACCAAGGATACACGAGCAGATGCCAGATCTACTCAAGGTGACCAAAGCAGCTTTACCGACGACAAAGCTCTTCACCACACAGATCTCCACTTCTTCCCGACTCCGACAAGAAAATCCGATCGCCTACCAAAACATCATCAGCTACAACCAATTGCTCTTCATTGCACCTTCACCAAACGCCACCACACTACCAAACTTCAAGGGCAAAATAGAACTGAAAGGTAACGACGCCTTCCACCGGAGCCCAGGCACAGCCAGGGAGATCACCAACTGCTAGATGATGGATTTAAACTAGGATTAGGGAAAGAAATGAGAACCCGTCTTTAGGACAATTTGAGCGACAGACTTCTCAGCCCCCTAGCAATAAACATTCTTGACAAAGGCCTTAAATTCACCCCAACCCCCACAATAACACCCATAGACCACATCAGCCAGGCAATCGATCGCTTCTAAAGAACCCTTTCATTGACCCATTTTTTTAGGAACAAACCCGGCAGAGGTAAAAAATTGCTCACAGAAAAATCCACACGTAAACCACCTAAAAAGTCATTATCACCAGCCATTCTAAAACTTTCGACGAAATGAACACAGAAGAAATATCATCCCTTCAACCACAATCATAAAACCAAATTTCAACCGAACAACAAAAATAGCATTAAACATCCTCAAAAAAGACAAAATCATAATAATTACGAAAAGCGACAAAGGCTCGTGTTGTGTCATAATAAATCGCACTGACTATTTCTCTGAGACAGAAACACAATTAAGTAATCCTAAACATTACACTAAATTAGACCACCCCATCTTTAAGGACACCACAACCTTAAAAAACAACATCGTATCGTACATGAATTGCAAGACAAGGAATACATAACAGCAAAAAAATATTATTATGTATCCGCTAAATCTGACTGCCGATAACGACATATCTATACGCTACCAAAAATACATAAAAATCCAGAAACGGAATGCTTTATACCTAATAAATTACCCAAGGATGTGGCAGCAAATCATACAACGTATCACAATATATAGACCATTTTTTTATTACCCCTAGCATGCCAATACCCATCCTACCTTAAAGACACTAACGATTTTATTCACAAAATCAAACAGCTGAAGAGTCCCATCGACGTACAGGGCATGTACACTTTCATCGATAATACCACATGAGTTGAAGCAGTTAGGAAAGCATTTCTTAGGGACCCGCAAGCATTCCGACATGACGAATGAATCCTCAAATTACTCGACATTTGTCTGCGGAGGAATGACTTGTCTTTCAACGACCACGTATACCTCCAGTTTTCAGGAACTGCGATGGGAAAACGATTTGCCCCGAGTTCTCTTGATGTCGGAGTTGGAAAGAGAAGTTCTGTCACTCTGCCCATTAAAACCAGATGGACGTTTTTAGATGACGTACACACTAGCCGAATTGTGGACATTTTTCAACATTCTGAACAATCATCATCCCTCTGTCAAATTAACCGCAAATGGACGTCGTAACAGCATAGATTTCCTTGACACTACCGTTTTTAAAAGTAGCAACACCAATAACTCTGGCCAGTTGGGAACTAAATTATTTTTCAAAGAAACCAACACACGTCAATTATTATTCAAAAACCCTTTTCACCCAAAACATGCCTTCTCTGGCATCATAAAATCTCAATGTACGCTGGTATTTAGCAAACTATGAGAAAGGGGATACCCCAAACGCTACCCCCGACGTATACAAAGACACTCTAGCTGAACTTGCCGCCAAAGAAACAAATAATATGCAACCAGGAGTTAAAACCAAACCTTGTGGTCACCCAAGTTGTGTAACATGCAAAATCATAAACATATCCGACCATTTCCATAACAGAACATCTGGCACACAATTCCTAATATTAGATCAACTTTCATGCAGTAGTTCAAACATAATTTATCTAATTTCATGTAGACAGTGTGACAAACAAGACGTAGGAGATAATTAACGGTCATCGGTCAGATATACTAGTAGTCACCAAAAAAGACAAACTGGTCTCAATTCACATCAACCGACCAAATCATGACATTTCTGATCTTAATGTCACGCCAATAGACAAGACTAAGAGCGAACTTGAAACTATAGAAGACATTAAAACGTTTAGGCTAACAAGAGAAAAGTTCTGAATTGATAAGTTGAAAAGAACAGCCCCCGCCCTGTAGGTCTGAATAGCCCCTTTTGTAGTCCCAGTAGCAGCAAGTGCATCCAAAATCATCAGAAAACACTATACTGATCTCCAGGAAAATCACCCAAAACTCTTCACACATAAACTTATAATTGCATATTCTAAAAATAAAAATCTGAACATCCTAGTGCACAGTAAATTAGACTAAATAACACCAGTTCTCACCCTAAGCCAAAGCAAACAATATATCAAACCCTAGCCCTAACCCTTAGTAAAAAAAATCAACTAGTTAAAAGAATACCTCGCCCTAACCCCGGGATAGTGAAAAAAACTCATTGTTTTCGAAAATCCAATCCTTAGTAGGAAACACACTAATGTGGCTCTCAAATGTGCTCCTTTTTCCTCAGAAACAAAAACACCAGAATGCCACAAGCGACACCGAATGAAGACCACCAGCGCCACCAACACCAAAAAACCCCAGCGAAATCAACTTTGTATATAAATCTAATGTATTGTATGTATTTTTTTTATATAAAACTAGGACGTACCAAATTTTCATCATCCTAGGTCAGTGCTTATGTGGAGACTTAACCTCTCCCCAAAATTCTTAAACTTGACCCAATTTGGCTGGGTAAGACCGCCAAATGCCGGGAATAATTAGTTATTTACCTGTTCGGTTGTACGTTTCCAAAATATAGCCAGAACAAATAGAACTGTCCACGGTGGTGCCATGCAGGATGAGATGACTTGAAGATACATCCAGAGTTGACCCCCTTGTGTACTCTCTAGTATCGGCAGCCACAGTATACTACAACCCACGCATGCTCCCGCTGCTACACGACCAACTACCATCAGTTCGTTTTCGGAGGCTTTGTTTCTAAATCGCCGCCAGATATCCATCGTAAACATACTACTGGCGCTGTTGAAGATTGAGGTCAAAGAACTCATCAAGGCTGCCATTAGAGCGGCTAACATCAGTCCACGTAACCCTATAGATATCAATAACATCTACACAAACTGTGTACAATTTTCCCCTTTAGACAAATATAATAACACAGTATTTACTCATTATTTAACACAAATAGATTGGTTTTTCACAGTATTGTTTATAACTGTAGGTACTGTGTGTTCAAGGGAGATATCTGTAATAGCGAGACGTTGACAATTATATTTGCCGTACAAATTTTGCAAGTTAACTCATTTGTTTATATAATTAAAATATTGTGTTAGTGTTCACAATAATGAGGTAGTATTTAATTATTATTGGGTGGTATTTAGTAGTATTAGGTTGCATTGGGTAAATGAAATGTAACGTTATAACCGATTGTATAAATCTTTTCAGCCCACACTATATTTAAAATACAAATAAATACAAAATACATTTGGGGCTGTGTTGATCTAACTGGGCTATGGTGGCTCGGTCACTAAACAGGTGATCCCGGGTTCAGTCCCTGTGTTAACGGGGTTATGATGGCCATGTTGACTCGGGGATTCTGACACTAGTGAAACTAAACAGGGGGTCCCGGGTTCAGTCCCTGTGTTAACGGGGTTATGATCGCCATGTTGGCTCGCGGAGTCTGACACTAGTGAAACTAAACAGGTGGTTCCGGGTTCAGTACCTGTGTTAGCTGCGAAAGTATCTCCAGAGTTTTCAGTGTTGTTTCAGTGGAGTGGCGCAGCACAAAGTGTCTGACAAGGAACAGTGTCTAGTCCTTCGTATTGTACGTTACAAAAACCTTGACAGTTCGTATTGGAAGACGAGTAGACAGAACCGCCGTTGTCTGGTACAATACGCCTCATAGCACACTGTATGGCATTGACCCGTCTCCATATAGAACAGTAGGACGTTAATCCCCATTTCATTTGGTGTTGCGTCAAAAATGAAAATTCACTATGACCAACTTTTACTAACCTTCGGGTAGGAGACGAATCACTAACAAAGGATAAGCTATATTACTACATCCAGCTGGATTACTACAAACAGCTTTACAGTCTTCTGGTGAGGCACATGCGACTTCATCTGCAGGATTAAAATACACAAAATGTAAAAGGCGTGTAAGGGAAGTAACTCTTTATTTTAGTTTAGGGTTCAGACTAGTAATCCCGTCCCCAGTGGCACTAATGTTAAATCCATAACATTCCTTTAACTATAACATATTTTTTGAGTGAGGCACATGCTTCTTCATCTACAGGATTAAATCACGCAGGGTGTAAAGATGGTGTGTATGGGGAGCAACTCTTTTTTTTTAGTTTAGGGATCAGACTAGTAATCCTCTTGCCAGTAACATGCTGTATCATTGTTATTGATGGCCGAATTCATAGATAATGACATATTATAAGCGGATTTAAACATTCAAAATTATGACCAACCTGGATAAAGAATCCTGCTGATCATTCCCGGTATAATCCACAAGAAGAAGGGTGTTATCTTTAAAAAGGCCGCAAATAAACTACCAGCCTTGGCATGAGTAAAATCCTTTGCTGATAAACATCTCTGTACCATAATCTACAATAAATACATTACAATTTGTAGACACGCCTATTGTGGAACGTTAACTTTGATGGAATCGTACGCAATAAAAGAACTCGCTAGTCACTCGGACGGTACGAAAAACCGAGGGTGTTATCTTTAAAAAGGCCGCAAATAAACTACCAGCCTTGGCATGAGTAAAATCCTTTGCTGATAAACATCTCTGTACCATAATCTACAATAAATACATTACAATTTGTAGACACGCCTATTGTGGATCGTTAACTTTGATGGAATCGTACGCAATAAAAGAATTCGCTAGTCACTCGGACGGTACGAAAAACCGAGGTCCCGTGTACGCATTGGCGTGCACGTAAAAGATCCCTTGACAGTTGAAATTCGATATAAGAGTAAGCCGTAATGCCGCTGTCCTGGCAAAATTTCTCTCATAGCACATTGTATTGCGTATGCTCGTCTTCATTAGTCCAGTTCGTTTTATTTCCATTTCTTATTTTCCATTTCTTATTATACTTACTTACATTGTATTATTACTTTACTTACGTATATTTCATTATTACATTGGGTTATTAATTTACCTAATTACATTCCTTTATTAATTCACTTAATTACCTTGAATGAATAATGCACTTTATTACAGTCCATTATTACTTTACGTCGTTTGATTACATTATTACTTCGCTTGATTACATTAGTTTTATTACTTTATTTAATCAGACTGAATTATTACTTTATTTGATTGCATTCCATTGGTAATTTATCTAATCACATGGAAGTATATATTTGCATTACATTTTTATTTTAATTAATTACCTAACCTAATTTATTAATCACTTTATTCAATTACATTATATGATTACAATACTTACGGTTCTCGTTACATTTTATTTTACCTGATCCGTGCACCAAACCAATATTCCAAGAATAGTTATACCAAACACTGAACCCGTCCACGGTATATCACCAGTTTCTATATCTCTAAATATATGAAACGAATCATTGCGTGGTAAACCACATCTGTAGAAAGTTTGATTCTCTATTGTACTATTTGCTGCTGCCGTCATATATCTGTCCATTAAACCAGTCATTCCATCGACCTCTATTAAACCTAAATAATAATAAAATAACCGATTCATTTTCAATTGAAAATCGTATATGATACATTCATAATGATAGGATCAAGGGATTTAATATAACTGAACATCTTAATCAATACTATTTTACTTAACTATATATAATCATCCAAATACAAGCCTTACCTCAAGGCATTTCCTGAACATGTGAATCAACACAACCCTGCTCATGATCATTCTGAACATTTATAAACCTATAACGCCAATAAGTAAAATCACTTTGATCTTTGGGGTATATTCCATGCCCGGAATAACTTGCGGTCTGAAAGTCGGGGGCGCTTTGAATATATACACGGGAATTATTCCATGCCCAGAATAACTTGCGGTCTGAAAGTCGGGGGCGCTTTGAATATATACACGGGAATTTGATTGATTTCTTTAAACTTAACGGGTTATTCTTCCATGGTAGGGTTTTTTTTCCATAAGAAACATGATATAAGGTTTTTATTTCTGGAATTCTGGGATATTCTCATTTTACGTACATGTAAACATAGATGGTTTATAAGCAAGATAAAGTCCTCGACTTCGGTTATGATGGGGAAGAAAGACTTCAGAAAAAAACTTCGAAAGAAAAACCGCAGCCTTCCGGCCTCGGGTTTTCTTTTTCTCGGGTTATTTTCTTCAGTCTTTCTTTACCCAGCATAACCTTAGTCGCGTGCTTTATCCTGCACCTAAATTAAAACAAACTTATCTACCTATAGTCATTCTTACCATCTAAATTAATACGAGCTTACCTATAGTCTGGACATCTAAAGTAATACATCTAAACTAATACCAACTCACCAATAATCATTAGAACTGTAGCCCCTATCATTAATATAACAGTTTGTAGTGTATCCGTGTACATCACAGCCGTCAATCCTCCTAAAACAAATACAACATATCACATAGTCTCTTGGTTTATTCATTTCAAAGGTATGAATACCAGTGTTACTTCCGTTATAGCATTATAGAATAATAAAATGAAATTAAATGGTGTTCATTCAACGTCCTAATTTGCTCGGACAGCGACACTGCGGCTTACTCTTATCTCAAATTCCAACTGACATGGGTTATCTTACGAGAACACCAATGTGTACACCTTTTTTTCGTTTCACCCGAACGACAAGACACTGTTCTTGTCAGGCTCCTCGCCCTACACCACTGCCAATGGAAACACCCTGGAAAATCCGGGAAACTTTCTCGCCTACTCTTCATTGAAAGTCAACTGCCGAGTATATGAGACCCAGGCTGGAAACCTGGGCCCCCTGGTTAGTGAGCCAGAGCCTTGCTCAGCCTAAAAACATAAACATGTGCTTATAAGCCTCAGACAGACGAAGAAGAACGGAGGGATAGATAACGAGAAAACTAAGAAGAGGGGATGATTTATTAATGAATCAGATTAGAACTTTCAGGTAGGATTAGTGGTGTGAATCCATCTATGGAATTAGATCACAGTTAAGTCCCCTAATTTCTGCCCCCCCCCCCTCTTTATTCCAAAACATTTTGGGTTGACTTGTTGTGGTCTAGAATCAATGAAATGAACATGAATTTACATTTTCTGTCGGCTTTTAGTTAATATTAGTATTTTAATGAGGCAGGTTGGGGTAAACAGACCTACATTTGGGAAATTCCATATAGCAAGCCGTTCCGATTAACCGTCTTCAAGAGTTTGATTATAATTATGTGACATGTGGGACGTTATGCTGATGGAAAAATATAACACCACAAAATGCGTTTTAAAAAGTTATGGGCATAGCTATGGCCAATCCGTTTCAGATATGACATGAAGTTAACATACGGTGTCAATGCGGAAATAAATAGTAGCATTACTCCAACCAATGATTTGTCTCCCCGTGTATACACCAAATCACTTACCTGTTATGGTATACAGAGCTGTCACCACCAATATAAGTACAACACACAGGTAAATATTCCAACCCATTAATTCGTGCATGAATATAGCACCAGCATACAGTTCCCCCTATCATGCAAATAAAAAAAGGCTGCGATAATCCAAATAACAGTGAATTGAAATTTTCACCGGCTGAAGCTCTGTTACCCGATCATTGGAGAGCAGAAACAGTCCTGTTGGCAAAGTGTAAGCACACAGGTATCGCGTGGCAGTGACCTGGGGCATTAAAAGTAATATCCACAAAAATGATCGTAAATTAATATTATATGTAGATGAATATGAAATGAAATGAAATGTTTGGCACCGACTGGGCTAATGAAGACAGGCGTACGTCATGCAGAGTGCTAGGAGGAAAATTTTACCCAGACACCAGCACTACGGCCTATTCTTGTTTCGAATTCCAATTGTCAGGGTTTTTTTTACTAGCATGCCAATGGGTACACTAGACCTATATGTTGTCCCTTGTCAGACTCTCCGCCTTGCACCGCTGACAATGGGGATCCACACTCCGCAGATGAATATGAATATACTCGGTCATGCGCGTGTCCTCCAGATGTTATATTGTGGACCTTATAATCCCATGGACTGGCTACGTGAAGTAATACGAATACACGAGACTTCGACCGAGAGAACGCGAGAGTAGCCGGTAGTGTTACTCAATGTCTTCGCTAATTACTTATAATCACTATTTTGCATCGTTGCATTGTGTGTCTAAGGTCCATGATTATATTAAATGGAAATTAACATCCCACGTTTCTGCCGCAGAGACATTTTGCCCGGGAGGCAGCATTTCACCCTACTCGTTATCGAATTGCAGCTATCAATGTTTTTTTCTTTCTTTTCTTGAGATGTGTCAACACAGGCCTTGCCTGTTCCCCAATCCAATTTCAAATGAAATAATATATTGTAAATAATAAAATGGTTCTTTTACGTGCACGGCGACATTGAATTATATAATTACTTACAGATATTTTAGTGAGGACATATAATACTAAAGCCAATGCAGATAAATAGATCCGCAAGCGACGTCCACCAAAACGTTTCTTCAGAAATTCTGGCATCGTATAAGCCTGTAAATAAAGGAACGGAGAAAGATTATAATAACAAGTTCGATCTACTATGGACCACGAACTGACCACATGCGTGTTGTTTGATGAAATTCACAATTGTAATTCACCAAATCGATACAGAATTGTTCAAGGAAGAAGCATGCCAATTTTCATCTCGTTTGGACTTAAATTTGACGGAGTCTTGGGCTTTTTCGAAGAGCCTCACCCTAAGAAGAAGAACATAAAGAACAAGATGAGTAGCGGCTAAAATTGCTTTATATAAATTGGAAGTTGTATCCGTTGTTCTGGAAAGACGGGTATACTCAATACACTGTGCCACGACGAAACTTTTGCCCGGACACCGGCCTACTCTTTATTTTTAATTCCAACTATCAAGGGTTCTGTTATGTGCACGCCAATGTGTACACGTGACCGGGTTTTCGCCAGACCCTCCGTTCTACACCACCGGCAAGGATATACCACACCGGAAAATCCTGAGGAGCTTTCTCGGCTAACAACGGACCGAAAGCGAACCCGTTACCTCGAGTTTCGCTAACTAGAGTCTAACTCACTGGGCCACCTCGGCTCCCATTCAAAAACGAACCCACCGTTTAAATAACATAACATGAAAAAGCAACACGTTTATAGACAAGACTCACCCCACTGGATACATAGACGGGAACAAATAACCAGCCTAGAGCAATCAACAGAAACACAGCCTTCAATAGAATATCATTATTTTATTAAATCTATACTAATATTTGTGACTGTCTGTCTGCTCATGTTTGACGGCTACACTAGGGCTGTCCCGAAGCTGAAATTCTGTGTATAGGGGTAGTTCGGAACGGGGAGTAAGAATCACAGGCCAGGTGGTGATGGCCTACCACGTCCGGTTTCGGAGAGATGAAAGCAGAGAGAGAGAGAGAGAGAGAGAGAGAGAGAGGGGTTTGACAACCACGCAAACTAGGTCATTTCGGGACTGTCAAATGGTTTAAATCTTATTTCAATAATTGGCTCGCGCTTATGGGTCTTTAGCTGTGGGAGGAAAGCGGGGGAACTCGGGGAAATGTCGTTTACCTAGCTGGCCTTTATTACTACATTTTAGCATAAACTGTTGTTTAAGAGCCCTGTACGCGAGAATAAGTCGGTGCTTTTAGCCCGCTATGTGGATTCTACCACATCACAAGTGGATCCTTGCCATAAATGTCTAGATATGCTTCACAACTAATTCATAGATTCACAGACACAACTGACTAAATAGGCTGCAAGGAATAAACAGAATTCATCAATAGTTTGATCCAGTAGACGTGGTACAAGGGTTAATCAGCGAACTGGATGTATGAGATGTGTTGTTGACGTTTGGGAAGTAGGACGAGGGGAAATGTGTAGGGAGTGAAGTGCTGTAAAGGGATAGTTAGATGTATTATGAATGGTTAGAGTGGCTGTGGTGTTACGGTGAAATACTATGCCGCCACCGTAACACCACAGCTTTATGATTTGTTAGACAGGAGTGATGTAATGAGTGTCAACAACTGGGTATGCTGGTACCGTCGCAACGTAGCCGTGAAATATATATTGTGGGGGGGAAGGGCGGAAACGGAAAAATATACAATGTTGACAGTATGTGCCAGGCATGAGGCTGCGCAGACCGAGCGGCAGCTCGATAGGGAGTGTGTAGGAGGGTCACCCTCATAAAAAATTTTTTTTTTAAATTTCAGTTTTCTGTAAGCAGTGAAAACACTATTTTGGCATTGGTTGCGGGGTTAAACCTAAAAATCACATTAATACACCTATTGCACGATATTGTGAAACTAGCTGACGAAGACAGCTCGGGTGGCGATTGTTCGACTCGCGGCTGCTCTGTCAGTATCTAACAAACGCATTTAGTTCGCGTACAACTTTAAAAAACCGAATGTCAGTATGGTATTTCTCACATAATTGGTTATCGCAAAAACAGAGTAAACTGAAAGCGAGTAATCTCGACTCAAACCTATAGTCTATAGCCTACTTACTACACTCGTCACTAGGCTTCCTATATTATTGTTTGTGGACGGTTTACTACTCAGTGATAAGCCTGCGCCGCAAAAAGAGGTCTCGCCTTTTATTATTAGTATAATGACTTCCTCATGTGCGGCAGGTTAGTTTGCTTCTAAAAACACTGTTTTCCGTTCCAAAAAATACAAAAGTAATTTTCTACCAGATGACCATGGTTCTTTTCACCGAGACTAGATAATTTCTCTCGGTGTAAGGATATAGCTATGGATAAATTCATACAAGGTCAATAAATCCGCGGTCACTGCGGGTCACACTGTTGAGAAAATAAACCGATGGGTTTGTTTAGTAGCAAATCGAGCGTGAATCGACGTGGTACAAGGGTTAATCAGCGAACTGGATGTATGAGATGTGTTGTTGACGTTTGGGAATGTAGGACGAGGGGAAATGTGTAGGGGGTGCTGTAAAGGGATAGTTAGATGTATTATGAATGGTTAGAGTGGCTGTGGTGTTACGGTGAAATATTATGCCGCCACCGTAACACCACAGCTTTATGATTTGTTAGACAGGAGTGATGTAATGGGTGTCAACAACTGGGTATGCTGGTACCGTCGCAACGTAGCCGTGAAATATATATTGTGGGGGGGGGGGGGGAAGGGCGGAAACGGAAAAATATACAATGTTGACAGTATGTGCCAGGCATGAGGCTGCGCAGACCGAGCGGCAGCTCGATAGGGAGTGTCACCCTCATAAAAAAATTTTTTTTTAAATTTCAGTTTTCTGTAAGCAGTGAAAACACTATTTTGGCATTGTTTGCGGGGTTAAACCTAAAAATCACATTAATACACCTATTGCACGATATTGTGAAACTAGCTGACGAAGACAGCTCGGGCGGCGATTGTTCGACTCGGGGCTGCTCTGTCAGTATCTAACAAACGCATTTAGTTCGCGTACAACTTTTAAAAACCGAATGTCAGTATGGTATTTCTCACATAATTGGTTATCGCAAAAACAGAGTAAACTGAAAGCCAGTAATCTCGACTCAAACCTATAGTCTATAGCCCACTTACTACACTGTCACTAGGCTTCCTATATTATTGTTTGTGGACGGTTTACTACTCAGTGATAAGCCTGCGCCGCAAAAAGAGGTCTCGCCTTTTATTATTAGTATAATGACTTCCTCATGTGCGGCAGGTTAGTTTGCTTCTAAAAACACTGTTTTCCGTTCCAAAAAATACAAAAGTAATTTTCTACCAGATGACCATGGTTCTTTTCACCGAGACTACATAATTTCTCTCGGTGTAAGGATATAGCTATGGATAAGTTCATACAAGGTCAATAAATCCGCGGTCACTTCGGGTCACACTGTTGAGAAAATAAACCGATGGGTTTGTTTAGTAGCAAATCGAGCGTGAATCAACTGAGTTTGTACTGAAAAATTTTTGAGTGATATGTATGAACTGTCTTCACACATTCGGTTTATAATTAGCGATACACAGGTACAGTGGCAAATGTTGTACTTCACAGACTGTTTACCTCCGAACTACCTCCGCACGAAATCCCCGATTTGGGTACTTGTTAAAAGAAAAAGAAATAGTACCTGTGCGCGTGCCAGTAAAAAAAACCCTAAGAGTTCGCGCATAAAAATGCCCGAACGTACCAGGCGCCAGGTCATCCAGTGCAAAAGTTATTTATAGCCAGCCCCCCTTTGCATGGCGATGTGGTGAATATTCATGATTTTGAGGCAGATGTTAAGAGGTTGGTTAAATGAAATGTAGAGCGGAAGGTTGCACGTTGACTTGTATGTTACTTCCAGTTTGTGTAACTCAAGAAATTCTACGCTGCCACTTTTTGCTCCATCTGTGGTAGAAAGCGTTCAACCCCTCAAAAACTTGGGAAAAATTTAAAGCCGGTCAAAGAGACGAGAATTAACATTAGAGCCAATGGGGGAATTAATTCTGTACTGTGGCCGCTTATAGAGACTTATTGTCATCGGGGTTATACCTACATGCCATTCGAAAATGGTGACCGAGAATCCGGATGCAGCTGCAGCACCTGCTAAACCAATAAACATTGGAGCTCCGACATTACTGGCAAATATAGAACAACCCACCTGTAAATATAGTATTCAAAGATGCATTATGTATGGAATAGCTAAATCTTTCTATTGAAATCAGCCACAAACCACAGAAAACAGCACTACAGCATATGAATACGGTATACGTGGGTACTATTGTATGTTAGAACTATTTCTGGAAATAGTTAAAATGTAATAAAAGCCCATCCATAAAATATGCTTCGTACACCACGCTACATTTACTGTAAGCTACATGTAAGTACAAAACACCCCATGTAAATGTTTTCACATTATATTCGCATATAATATTACATAGGATTGTCAGATTCTTTTTTATTAAAGATACATTATGTAAGCGATAAATCTGTCTATATCATCATCATTAAAGATACATTATGTAAGCGCTACATTTGTCATCATCATCATCTTCATCTTCATCATCATCTTCATCATCATCATCATCTTTTCACATTAATCACTATCGCCAGCCAATTACCTTATTCATTCGAAGCGTTTAGTTAGTTTAAATACTTGTGAACTTGATTAGAAATGAATTCGTTGTACGAGTTGGGATCGCCATAAAAAAAAAACGCTTTTGTGTGTTTGTATTTAAGTGTGGGAGTATTTAATGTTGTGATATGCAAAGACGCATTATTTTGGGAAGTGCAGAAAATAATGATCGCTGTCTTCTTGGATATGACCACATCGGCATGTCGGATTATCAGAAAGATGTATTACTTAGACATTTATTCATACGGCAAGCCTATGATCAACTCGCCAGACCATCGAATGGTAGTGGTTTTGAACAGATTGAAACATAATGTATAATTTAATTTAAAAATGGATAATCGAGACTTTGTTTATTGTGTTAACAATGGTAGCAATGAAACTATGCTATTCTTCAAACATTCATTACTTCAATATATTCCTTAAATAGTTTCAATGGCAATTAGTAATTGAACTGGAATATACAGGTCACAATTCTGTGGAATACAAGTACGGCTTTTTACTGAGCGGCGTTTCGACTAAGCTTCTTTAGCCATTGTCAAGCAGTATGCCCCGTTCAGAATCTCACTTCCTTTCAATGGCAAAATCTCCTACCAAATCAAAAGCCTCCAATGCAACAACCAGAAATAGATGTAACCTTCACAAAAAGTAACAGCACTAAAGCTATATTAAGAGCAAATGGTAAACTAAATCCAACACAATCACTACAACCAAAGTGATGTGTTTATCAAATAGAGTGCTCTGAGGGTATTTGTTACATTGGAAAGACCAAACGCCCATTAAACAAACAGATAGATGGCCACAAGTCGAAAGCAGCAACCAACAACTCGGCTGTAGCTGAACACTTAAACTCCAACCCCCCGCCACAGAGTCCGATGGTCAAATGTTAAAGCATTATGCAGGGATATCAGCATCAAGAGGGGACGCCGACAACATGAAGCCATTCAGACACGAAGACAGAAACCAACGATGAACGGGGTGGTTCGTACACAGGGCGCATGACATTCTTATTCTATAATTATTTTCATCTGGGCTAAGCATAATATACTCTTCAAAAAAAAGTAAGGGATATTCAGAAACAATACAAAACTGCGGAAATGCACTACTGTTTTTATTAGAGGTAAACAGTGTATGTAAATAATAGGCCAATTGCCTACACATGACCAGTCCATATGGGCGGCTTATCGGACGGCCCCATTTCACTTGCAAAGCGATACACTGTCAAAAGTGAAAATGGACGTTTTTGATTTTTGTCTTAATAATGCGCAATTGTTCCACCAATCCTCAGACATTCAGCAATTCGTCGTGGCATGCTCCTAATCAATCGTCCAATCACGATTTGGGGCAATCTGACCCACTCCTCTTGCTGTGCCACGGCCTATTCTTGCAGTGTTGTCGGTTGACGTTGACGTCGACGAACACCTCTCCCGATCATGTCCCAGACATGCTCTATAGGGGAAAGATCAGGACTCATGGCTGGCCAAGGCATATGGACAATCTGGTGATGCTGGAGGTAGAACCCATTTGAAGCATGCCAATAGCTCGTAAACGTTCATCATGTTGGAGACGTCTCATTGCAAATTAAACGTAACAAACTAAAGCAAAGATACGCTAAACAGTAAATATTATGCAAGAACCGATAAGAACGTAAACATGGATAGGATACACCAGCACGTGTATGGCTCTATTGCGTGTCACAGGTGCAGCTCAGTGGTTCTGTTGGGGCGACGACTTCTTCACCTGTGAACATACTCTCAAAGCATGTCAAGTGTCCATGACTATTTATCATATCACAACCTGCATATGTATTTGCATTTCAATATCCCCTACTTTTTTAAAGAGTATATGTTCTATTAAATCAATAATTAATATTTACATTTATATCATTATATTTTGTATTTTATCGTTGCTTGATAATGACTAGAGAAGCCTAGTTCAACTACTAAATGCCATTGAAACAGTTTATAAATAACTGGTTAATCTAGTATATGATACTTACGGGTATCCAGTGCATGTCTTTTCCCGCCAAAAAGTATCCAGCTGCACTGTCTCGGTGAGGTCGGCATGACGACTGTTAAGATAAAACGGTAGATATTATAATTATATTCCTTGGACCACCGGTGTAAAAGAGAAATAAATATCTAACTTTCATTTCGTTTCTAGTCGTTCGTTCACATTGGCGTTCACTTAAAAGAACCCATGACAATTGAATTTCAAAATAAGAGTAGGTCGTAGCGCCGCCCTCCTGACAAAATTTCTCCCATAGCGCAAAGTATGGCATGCCCGTCATCATTAGATCAGACTGAGCAGTAAAGTAGGATGTTAAACGCCCTTTCATTCCGGGGAGCACGTGGCTAAGTGGGTAAGACGCTGGCTCGCTAGCCTGGAGGTCGGGTGTTCGATCCCTGCATTGGCCGAGAAAGTTCCTCCAGATTTTCCGGCGTGGTCACCCCTTGTCAGTGATGCTGGACGGAGGGCCTGAAAAGGACAGCTGTCTAGTCCTTCGGATGAGACGAAAAACCTAGGTCCCGTGTATACATTGGAATGCACGTAAAAGATCCCTTGGCAGTTGGAATTCGATATAAGAGTAGGCGATAGTGCCGCTGCCCGGGCAAAATTTCCCTCATAGCACACTGTATGGCGTATGCCCCTCTTCATTGGGCCAGCATAGGAGCAGAACAGTAGGACGTTAAACCCCATTTCATTTCATTTCTGCCCTTTCATTTCATTTTGATTTATTGCCGGGAGTGACATTCGTGGTTATATAGATGAACTCTGAATGACGTAAACTGTGTTGTTCTCTATAGCTGTTGTAACACTTTAGTGATAACAGAGACCAGTTTTGTACATATAGGATTTTTTTTTTTTTTTTGCATTCTAAACAGAATACAATACAGATGCATAAATACAACAGGAACATTAAACATACATTATGCAAGAGCTAAATCTGCCTATTGCAGGTCTTACTTTAGGCCTGAAATGTAATGTAAATTATTAATTAGACATTAATTAACTTAACCAGACCATAATCAAATCTCGATGTCATCGATAGTTTGCGATATTTACTGGATTAGGATCCGATTTGCTGCTCAACTTTCATTCAGGATTTAATCAGGAAATGGATAATCGAGACTATGTTTATTTATCGTACCGACTTTAGTATTGATTTAATCATGAAACGGATAATCGAGACTATGTTTTTTTTTATCGTACCGACTTTAGTAATGGTGATCGAGGCTAGACCGAAATACCAATCGCTAAATTCTCGGTTAAGGATGGATCAATTTGAATGAAATTTTCAGCAAATTGCCTTTACATTATCTAGTTTTTTTTAACTATTATAATGAGAACTGCCAGCTCTTTAACTAATCCCCCATAATGTATCTTTAATAAAATATAAACACGATACATTGCTACTTTAAGACAATCATTCCACCCATCTGCCACGGCAGCGGCTGAATTCAGGTGAATCCATTCGCACGTCTTCTCTGCTCCTCTAACCAAGTGTCTCGCCGTCTCTGTTCTCGCTGCTTCTCTGTCTTATTGTCAGTAAACTCACGCCATTACACGTTATGGTAGCCCGG
The DNA here is from genome assembly GCF_932274485.2 of Patella vulgata. Classification (NCBI taxonomy): domain Eukaryota; kingdom Metazoa; phylum Mollusca; class Gastropoda; family Patellidae; genus Patella; species Patella vulgata. The sequence goes on along the minus strand of NC_065886.2, from coordinate 34,782,761 downwards.
GTAGAACAATACACTGTTACTTAGCATCATATATATTATCTACCTCCCCAATCATTGCGGTAATTGGGCCAGATAGCTTAACATCGACATTATTTACATCTGCATCTTTTTAATCACCTTTGTTCCAATAATTGTCGGGTCGATTAAGTCACAACGATGTTAATTTACTCTACCGATGTTATCAGCTGCTTTCATGTAAACTTCCCGTCCATTAATTTGTAACTATGTTCATCTACGGTAGCTCAACCAGAACATTACGAAATGATCGCATATCATTTACATGTACATATCCGTCTGTTTGATCAAACGTGTTACTCTCTGAGTCACCGTGGTTCCAAAGGACGTTAAACCTCATTTACATATTTTCACGACAGGATTCGTGTTTTTAATTTCCAATATTATGGAAAATATTGGGTTAGATGTTTAGCTCCTTTAAAATGTAAATTTCTAAAAAAATAATAACCATTTATTAAAATGTAAAAGAGGTTTTAAATCACAAAAGTGGACAATTATTTTATTTTTCATTATCTGTAGACTGTACTTTTTTTGGTATTATTCCCTGTTTCTGTACATGTAAATTGTGTTTAATATTGTGAAGGGGTACAAGGAAAATGAAATGGGGTTTAAAGGAGCTAAATCGCTAATATTTTGGACCTAGAAATTGGCACAAATGGGTCGCAACACATATAATAATGTAATATGAATTTATATAAACTGTTTTACATTCAATCGTGTCCGTTTTACTGTGAATTGTCGTCAGTTATGTTCGGCGAAATACTGCAGAAGTCTGAACCGCAAGTCAGTTTCTAGCGTCTGGTTATTCCACCCAACAGCGATATTATTTATTGCGCATGCTCTTCGAATAAGAACATGATATCACCGTTTGACAAGAATTGTGGAATATGTCTAGCCTCATTCTTTGAGCACTTTGTTACAAATGGCGCTGAAACGCATTATGGTACACGATTCGTGTACCAATGGTAAAATCTTTATTTTGTCTTAAATATTGGATATCAGAAGCACATCTTTTCCAGGTAAGATCACAACCCCAATGCTGATTTAAAATGCAAAAAAATTCGTGTTTCCAAAGTCGAAGATTTTGGATGATATTGAGTTACGGACTTAGCTACTTTAACGTCCTACTATTTTGCTCCGACTGGACTAATGACATAAGGTGTGCTATGAGGGAAATTTGGCCCTGATAGCGGCACTATGGCATACTTTTATTTCGAATTCTAACTGCCAAGGTTTCTTTTGCGCGCAAGCCCATGTGTACACGATACCTCGGATTTACGTCCGATACATACCAATGTACTAAGTCCCTAGTTAACCCTCCGTCCTGCAGGACCGGGATCGAACACGGGAAATCCAGGTTAGTGAGCCAACGTCTTACTCATCGAGCCATCGCGGTCCCAGGTACAAGAGAGCCGAAATTGTTACCCAGTAATATGTGCTTGTCTCTTTTTTTCCACGTAATATTGTATGTATAATCATGCCCATGTATTGCAGTCCTGCAATCATGTTTGTTGCTACAGAGATCATACATACATCCGATTTCTCGATCGTTATCATAATGTTGGACTACCACGTCGAACGCAGCGATGTTTGGGAATATGTTCTTGAATTATTATTTACTTCTAATTCTATCTTGCCAATAAATATTTACATATTTATAAAGATATCACATAAATGTATGGGAAATATAAATACATTTTTTTCAAAATTAAAACGATAAAAATATGCAAAATTTTAACTTAGAGACTTTGATAGATTATTAATGTTGGAATTTGTCAAGTAGCCATTCATTCATTCAATCATTAATTCGTTAATTCATTCGTTCGTTCATTCATTCAAATTCAAAGTGTTTTCACTGTACACTATAAATTTTAAGCAATACTTCTTTATTTCAAAAGTAACAAAATCATAAATTCATATTTATTGAAATGTAGAAACTTATGTAAAATTGTCCCTCAGTGGCCTTAGTATACCAAATAATTTTACTAGTAATTTTACTATGAACTAACTATATTTTCCAAAAGGGAAACGGGTAATAATTGAAAGTTGGGCTACATGAATGATCTGAATGGTGTTTAAAATTACAAAACTTTGGATAATTGGATAAATATAGTGTTAGATTAAAAGTTGAAGATAAGACCACAGCAATTTCATTTTCTGCTCTACGGGGCCTTTATAAATAAATCGCCGCATGAATCAGGTAAATGGTGTTTGGTTTGAAATTTAAAAACTAAAAAATATTAAATTGAAGCTTTGAACAATGCAAACAAGTCCTTTTGAATTTTTAATAAGTTTTTTCCGAATAAATAAGGACAATTTTTAACTGGTGTTCCACTCGAAAAACTAAGTAATCTCGGGACTAGCATATGGTTCAACAGGCGACCCTACTCCTTGTCGCGTACAAGCAGGGAATCGAAACCATGCCTCTTGACTCAATGAAGACATGGAATGTTAGCCAGGATGCCAAGGTGTACACGGGATTTCGGTGTTTTGTCTGATCCGAACGACTAGATACTTTTCCTTGTCATGCCTTTCGTCCTGCATCACTGACAAGAAACACCACTCCGAGAAACTTTGCTCGAAAAACACCTGTTTAAGCCCCTAACCTACCAGTTAGTGAGTCAACACAATAATAACTGAACTAACACAAAAATAACACAAATATTCTTACCCAGAGTCCAACAGCTAAAACAAGTAGAAAATACCCAGCTATTGTCAGGTAATCACCGATACCTAACACCTCCGCCATTTTACAGGTAATCTGGAATATTAACTGAGTGATAGATGTTTATAACGGCCAATCAGTTTTATATCATCATATAAATTGACGCCCCATTGATCGATAAGTACTTCAAAGAGCGTATTGCTCTATTATTTGGAAACTTAAAGATGCCTTATGTAAGAGTGAAATCTGCAAATTGCACCTCTTTATTTTTGCTTGAAATGATATATTCAGACATTTCTTCACATGACAAGCCTATATCGACCCTCTAGCTAGACCATTGGATGGCGGATATTTAAACGGATTGACACACGATCACTATTTAATGATTTGATTTAAAAATGTGAATTGAGACTTAGTCTCGATTAACATGTACCATTGCTACAATAATAAACAAACTATACTACATCTTGTCAAAAACACCAAAATGTGATAACTACGCTTAGAATAGGGTAATTTGAATGGAATTTTCACTACATGTATGTTCATTTTGCATTATCTACTTTGAACAATTATAGCAAGAGCGGTCGGATCTTTATCTAAATCTAATATAATCCATCTTCAAAATACACAAAAAATGTATCTAAAAGCGCAGAGTAGTGTAATATGAGTGTATATAAAGTTATATCCTTTCGATTTTTAGAAATAATTTCTAATTTCTTATCAATTATGTTCTATGAAATACGTCAACAGTTTAAATTTAACGACAGTCGTGTGTGCTTACTTAGTGCACGTTTTTTTTTAAAATTATTATTTTGTTCTTTTTTGAATAAGTCATTTTTAATTACCTTCGCATTGTCTACTGGGAATGTTTTCTTTGTTCATTATAATTTACGCTCAAAACCATTCGTCCATACAGTGTACGACGTCGTGTACCGAATTTAGAATGTACTGATCGCGTCTTATATGTTGGATATTATCATGGACCTATATACGGTCCGTGATATTATGATCCCATATTTTCAAGGTAAGATAACAGCATCAACATTTGTAAAACTATGGTCTTTTCAACCATATTGTATCTTTAATTATTTATTATGGAGTCAAATCGAGTGATGTGTTTGGATATAAAAACAGTGATAATTTGGTAAAACATTATTTGTCGTTTCCATTGTCAAAATATTCATCAAATACTATCTGTTTATGCCATGTGCTTGGTAGACCAAAATAGATAATTTTCTCCTCCCGGTCTTTGGAGTATGAGGATGTTTATTCTATATTTGGGAAGGAAATTAACGCCAAGGTCAGTCCATTACGTAAAGAAATTGGGGTGTTATAAAAGAGGGTATTGAACGAAATTCATCAGAGCTGACCCAGATTTCCCGAGCAGCCATCATCTATACTTTATTGAGAACGAGGAAAATTGAAGCCAAGCAGTTTTAATAATAAAGTGGTAGAAACGAACTAGCCTGTAGTTTTATTTACGATCATGAAGGAAACACAACAAAGACGTCCGTACTACACATTGATTGGATTGGGCCAATATTAAATTCTAGTTCGTGGTTTTTTTTTTAATTTCGAATATTATGGAAAACATTGCTCTTATTTTACGTTAAGCCGAACAAAACACCAAATGAACTCGTGTTTTTTTCAATGTTAGTCCTATCACTAAATGCCTTATAAACAATATACCCAATGAACTCGTTTAAGTGTCACTTCAGTAATTTAAAAAAAAAAGAACCAACAAAAACTTATTGAATATAAAACGTTAACAATTCTCGTTTATATATATCTGTTTATCAACTGTTTATGAATAAACGTCTGATTAATTAGACTATAATTATGTTTGATCGCCCAACACTAGCAGTTTTAAATAATAGCATAAAGTTCTGTAGCTTACCTGAGGTGAACTATGGGGCGCTATTGCACTTTCGCACCTCTACCAGTTCCTGTCCTCGTAGAGACTTGAAATTTTATGGGGATGTTAAGGGTGGCTAGCAATGACCGCACACCTAATTTCAGCCGAATCGATCAATAACTTTTTATTTTACCGACCTTTTAATTTCTAACGGGAGAGAAGTTCATCCGTTCGTCGCCATTTTCTTTGTTGACGATTTAGACTCGAATAACAAGACACTAAGACGGATTCCGACACACTGCGCTAGCAGTTCATAAAATTTAATTATAATTTTCGTATATTTTAAATTTTGCGCTAAGCCACCAATTTCTACAAAAATACTATTTGGCGTTGACCAGATGGATTGGCCTTTACGTGTGAATATCGCCGTGACCTTGACGCTGACCCTGACTTCAAATTGACCATCAAGTTCGAGACCTTTGCACTTATAAGTACTGCGCCCCTATTTCTTGCTGTATTATCGAGGTTAATGTCCGGGGTGAAAGCAGAGAAGATGCCCTTAAGAAAAGATGATTTGGTCAAAGTCGTAGGTCAAGGTCATGTTGCAGAAAACTGAACGCAAACTTTTCAGACCCAGTTTTGGGACATTTAATCTTTACTTACGACCTTGACCCCGTAACCATTTTAAAAGGCCATCATCGTGGCTTGAACCATCGTCGTTTACCTTGGCCCTGTCGCACACTGCTCGGTCAGAAAACGGTCAAACGCAGAGGGCCCGAAGTCAATGGGCGGGGTCAATATGAAAGGTCGTGGTGACCTCCAGTAGTCAACGCTAACCAAGCGTGACCTTGACTTTGACCTTGAGTCCAAACCTCCCATCGATCTCGGGGCCTTTGCGTTTATGCTTGCCGTGGCCCCATTTCTTACTGTATTATCATGGTTAATTATCAAGGGTTGGGTCTAGATTTATACATTTTAAACAATTTTATCCTCAAATTCGTGTAGGCCTACAATACGGCAGTCAGATAACCAATAAAGGGGAGGGGTGGGGTATAATTAAATTAACGTTGGTTGCAGAATAATGTAAACTGCAGTTTACAGCGAGATTGGGGAAGGGGTATAATATATATTTATTAACGTTCGCTATAGAATTTAGTAATATCTACTATGGAGTGGGGGGGGGGGTATAATATTTATTAACGTTGGTTATAGTATAACGTAATGACTACGATAAAACCAAACGGCGGTCTGCACCGAAATGAGGGTTTTGGGTAATAATTGATATTTAAAATATTTATTATTAACACAAATTTTAATACGCAATACTTATATTTTTGTAAAGTCATTCCACTATAAATTACATTTATCAACACATGCGTATTATTAGGTGTCAAACAACAGTTACTTAATATTCTAAGGAGGGGTGGAAAATTTATAATATTTTCCTAGCGTCACATAGTTCGGCCTCTATGTGTCTGCAATAAGTCTGTATTGTACGAAAGTACCAGGGGTTCTTGATAACGCTGGATATAACTGTATATTAATGAAAAGAAATGAAATGGCGTCTGCTCCGACTGGGTTAATGAAGACGGGCATACGCCATACGGTGTGCTAATGATGGAAATTTTGTCCGGACAGCGGTGCCACAGTCTACTCTTATATCGAATTCCAACTGTCAAAGTATCTTTTACGTAAATGATAATTTGTGGACGGGACCTCGGTTTTTGTACCATCCGAAAGACTAGACGGTTGTCATTCCATCCGCCCTGCACCACTGAGAAGGGAGACCCAATCCGGATTACCTCGATGAACTTCTCGACCAAAACCGGGAGCGAACGGCGACCTCCAGGGTAGGGCGCCAGCGTCTTACCCATTTAGCCACCATGGCTCCCTCGGATTAACGGACGATGGAAATATCGGTCTGTTAGATTTACGCGCATCTATCAGAACGTCTGGAGAACGAACTTTCGCAATAATGGACAGGCTGTCAGGTGTATGGGTTGTTAACTATATAAAACTAGTAAAAAGTCTGAAAAACGAATTGCCGTATTAGTATATGTTCGTAGTAACGGTTGGCATATGTACGGGGCTTTAACTGTGTATTTAATGCTAGAAATACGGGCTCGGGTGAAATGACATGTAATAGCCCGCAGGTCGATGATTTAATAGCCCGCAGGTCGATTATGGCCATTTAAATTGGTTACGGAGTGAAGGTCGAATGTCCAAAAAACTGACTTTTAAAAAATTTTGAATTCTCTGCTTTCACCCTGGACATTAACCTCGATAATACAGCAAGAAATAGAGGCGCAGCACAAAGCGCGGAGGTCCCGAGCTTGATGGAAAATTTGAAGTCAGCGTCAAGGTCACGGCGATATTCACACATAACGGTCAATCCAACTGGTTAACGCCAAATAATATTTTATAGATATTGGTTGCTTAGCGCAAAAGTTAAAATATACGAAAATAATTATTAAATTTTATGAAGTGCACTGTTAAGCAGCTAGCGCAGTGTGTCGGAATCCGTCTTAGTGTCTTGTTATTCGAGTCTAAATCGTCAACAAAGAAAATGGGGACGAAAGGATGAACTTCTCTCTCGTTAGAAATTAAAAGGTCGGTAAAATAAAAAGTTATTGATCGATTCGGCTGAAATTTGGTGTGCGCTCATTGCTAGTCATCCTTAACACCCCCAGTCTCTACGACAACGGAAACTGGTAGAGGTACGAAAATGCAATAGCGCCAACTATAGTTGATTGTAATTTTGTTTAATTTCTTTTACATTTATGTTTTTTTTATATCTTTTATTTCTTTTTTTTAAAAAATTTTTTTTGATCTTTATTATATTTTTTTTTCATCTTTACAATTTTTTTTTTATTTCATGAGAAATGGGGTTTAACGTCCACTCGACACAAACTAGGTCATTTCGGGACTAACATACTCTTTATTGTTTTATTTCAATAATTCGCTTGCGCGTAGGGGTCTTTAGCAGTGGGAGGAAACCGGAGGACCCGGAGAAAACCCACGAGGCTGGACGGTACCTGCTGCTAAAACCAATATTCGTGGTCTACAGTGTTTCGCTTTCGGGGTTTTATTAACATAAATCCTTCTACGAAAGCACATGGTGTTAGTTTTCACAAGTAAGTATGAATATTAATTAATGAAATCTGTCAGGGAAAGGAAAACCAAAATCTCGATCTAGACTATACGTACATATGATGAGTACATGTATATCATAGACTAGCATTGTACTACTGTCTGAACCATCGTAAATTTTAAACGGATTTCCTTCGATTATGAACAAACTACTTGACTTTGGTTAATATAAACGTACCTGTGTGTTTAAAATTACCTCTCGTTAAATAATACGGAAGCGTATAGGGGTCATGCAAAGAGCTGACTATTCTCGCTATAAAAAATAATGCATCTTTAATTGTGTGACACAAACTAAAATCGCCTAATTATTGAAAATACAGGCACTGACCTACTTAAAACTATAGGCCTGCATCGGTTGGACCCATAATTCGTCTATGAAGATCAGCTATGAATAGTAAAAATGAAATAAAATGGGGTTTAACGTCTTACTTTTTGCTCCACCTGGGCTAATGAAGACTGGGCCATACAGTGTGCCATGAGCGAAATTTTGCTTGGACAGCGGTGATACAGCCTTCTCGTATATCGAATTTCAACTGCAACTGCCAATAATTAGAGCTAATATAATTTTGAGACTCTAGTCCAAGTTTCAAAGATATTTTTTCAGTCGATTAAAGACTAAATTGGGTAATTTAGCTTTTGAATAAAAGGTTAGGTTGCTAAAATTTGTGTTTTTGTGTCGTTCGTATATGTGTTTAACAATGTAGAGCTAATGTAATTTTGAGACTCTAGTCCAAGTTTCAGGATTATGGTTTTTGTGGATTAGCGACTAAATTAGGTAATTTAACTTTTGAATAAAGTGTTAAGTTATGTTAATATCACATGTATTTAAATCTAGGGATGTAGGTATAGTTTTTCCTGGAAAAACTCAAATTAACGGTACGTCGAAATTGTGAGATTATCGCAAATTCATTAATACGAGTTCAGTGTAGGAGGCTAAGGTAAGAATAAGACACTTTTGTTTAGAAAGTGGGTGGGATATACGGTAAATTTTATCCGTATATAATTTTGTGTAATTAAATTTCGCTTTAGAAACGTAATATAAACGTTAAATATATATTTGCTAAATGCTATTTTGTGTCATTAATTAAATTTTGCTTTAAATTGTTCATGCGAGGTGATTACGAATTTGTAATTTGACATGATGTCTGGTTATTATAAACAATAGGTATTCACACTGGGTTAAATTTGACGTGTGTGAAAGTCACGTGATTTCAGTGATGATTTGAATGAAGTTATATGGTAGTTAAAAGCTATATTTGTCATGTTTATACAATATAGACTGATGTCCGAGTGAATCAAACTACAGTCATTTATTTCGGACATAGTTATATTCTGAATAAATTATATTCTGGTATTGTCATACGTTTGAGCTCAACTTGTGACAGTGTCAGTCTGATAGGAATGTTTATGTAATAGTGCTTGTGTTTATAAAAAAACGAAATACTAAATTGTAAATGATTAGGTCAAAAGATAACATTATTGACGGAGAAATATGAAATAATAATATTATTGTTTTGGCGGAATTATAAAACAGAAACGCAATTATAAAATTGTCCATTACTGAGTTAAGGTCAAGGGGTCAGAGATAATTTGTAGATTTATAATTAAAGAGACACATCGAAGTTTATTTAATAATTAAACGAAGTTTAATTCTAATTAAAAGTAAGAGTTAATAATAAGACGTAGGAATAGTTAGTTCTCGTTCTGATGGCACTAACATGTTTGATTGACGGATAAAATTGTGCTTTGTCCAACACCAATCATCGCAGTAGAGTGAAGGAAATTCTTAAGAAGTCGGGATCTGTTGATTAACTTAGAGACTCCTTGGATTCTGGAAGGGAAGATGTCGCAATTAAGTATGTTTATATGTATCCAGCTATGATATATAAAATGTAAGAACGAGCTATTGCATTGTTGTTCCTGGTAAGACAAACGTCTTAAATAACTGAGAAAACAGTAAGAAGTAAATACACAACGTGAAGTTGAAGCAGAGACGACAGGTGAAAATACTTGACGACCACAAGACTATTAAAATATGTAGTAAGAAAAGATGCATGGGTCATACGCCGGATGTGGCGACCGGTATTAGTGCGTGGGTCCATGGGGCTACATATTTTAAGCAGCTAATTAGGAAGAAGAAAACCCGTAGAACCAGTACCCGAAAGAAATCTGGTAGAAAAAAAATTGGTGGAAAAAAGAAATCCGGTGGAAAAACCAATTGGTGGAAGACAGATTTTTGGTGAAAATATTCGCAAAATTGGATAAATACATTTTTTTCTGGAAAATTAAACGTGTTAAGTTGTTTAACAGATCAAATAAAAGTATCATAAGATTGAAATACAATAAGTGTTCTAAATGCAACTGTACAGAGAATAAAATATAGTCATTCATGGACAGTTTTGATGGACAGGTTTATTAAACAATAGAAATTCACTAGTTAGGTATGCGTATTATCGGGTTAACATGACCTGTATTAAGTATAGTAAATTTTAGTTATTAATTAAATGAAAGTGAGTCTATAGGGGGTAGGTTAAAAAACTAAGGAATAATAATAAGGAAACGGAATAGGGAATGAAATAAGGAATTAATGTTGTCTCCGGATCGCAGTAGGAAGATGGTAGAGCTAAGGATGAAGCTTGTGAGTGATTTACCTAGTTTCCATGTTTGACTGGCTTTTTCTACTGAATCCGTTATTTCGTTGTTTCGATATATGTGCCATACACCGGATGTGGCGACCGGTAATATATGATACGCATTTGGTATATTTCGTGGAACATACTATCATAATGTGACTGGCTAAACGTCCGCGAGCCACGGTGGCTCAGAGAATAAGACTTGGCTCGCTAGCCCGTGTTCGATCCGTGTGTTAACCGAGAAAGTTCATCGGCAACTTTCGCGGTGGTTCACCCTTGTCAGGGGCACAGGACAGAGAGCTTGACAAAGAACAACGCATAGTCGTTGCGATGGGACAAACAGTTGAAAGTCCATATACGTGTTTCCCCGTAGCGCCGTTGCCTGGTAAAATTCACCCGCATTAGTACAGTCGGAGCAGAACAGTAGGACATTAAATGCCATTTCATTTTCATTTCGCTAATCGTCCGAGACATGTTTAATATTTCGTGGAACATACTATTATTTAGATGTTATTTGAGTAGTGTAAGAATATGGTTTTAAATGGTATTTGAGTAGTGTAAGGCCATGGTTTTAAATGTTTTTGAGCAGTATATGACTATTGTTTTAAAAAGCAGTTAAGTAGTAAGGCTGTGGTTGTGTTAGGTATACGCGAGGTGAGAATATTTCACGGCAATGTGATTCGCGAAATATTGTGTTGTTCGAAAATAGTATTGTTTGTATTGATGCGGTTCTATGGTCTGCTGAAACGATGATCAAAGATAATTAAAGTGTACATTATTGTCTAAATAAGCGCTCATATAGTCCAATGATTTTACGAATGTACAATTGATCTGAGAGGACATTAAAATTTGTTGTTGTTATAATGGTTGATTAAGAGAGAGATATGTAAATACTCATTATATTCTAATAGAAAACCCACTAATATATCATGATTAATATGCATCAATTATTGATTATTATTTATACTCAGGTATATTTAATGATAGATTGACAGGATTGTGTATAGCTGTATTCATTCGAACATTATTATACTAACAAATTCTAGTAAATGTATGACATTTTTGTTTTGCATAAAGATCTTAATTTTAAAGATTATGCCAACATTTTAAAAACTCTGAATCTTGTTAAGATATCTTTTGTAGGCTATTTTTGTTCTATTCTTTGGAACCTTAAAATAGACGAAATGGGTATAAAATATATACTAATGTAATATTAGTGTATATATAGTGCGTTACATTCAATTTTTAAATTCTTTAATGTAATTTCTAATCAATTATGTTCGTTGAAATACACGAAGTCCAAATTGAACGACAGTCTTTTGCGCCTACTTAGTCCATTCTACGTTTGTGCTTTAAATTATTATTTAGTCGCTGTGAATCAGCCATTTTTAATTACTTCCGCATTGCCTTTACACGACTTCCTTGTCTGATTTTAAAATATTCATTGTATATTGTTAGTTCGTATTGTGTGAAGTCTGTATGATTAAAGGCACGGGAGACGCTTACGACTAGAACACCGGATCCATTTTTATGATCTGATATGTACGTTTGTTGTTTGTGATGTCTGTATATATTGTGTCTTGTCCGTAGATTCGTCTTGTAAATTTCTATTGTGTGTGGTACAGTCCCCTCTGCACTTACTTTTTACAATTAAATATTGAATATTAGGATCGCATATTTTCGCGGTAAAATAACATCATCAATGTTGATTTAATTGGACCAATACTGAAATCTTATTCGCGTTTTAAATTTTGAATCGTAAAGCATATACCCATTTTAATGTTGGGGTTTGCCATGGAGCGATGTCATTATTAGAACAATATGACGTATGCATGTTGTCTGGATCAACCAGGCACCACTATCCGTATTTGTTTGACCAAAGACCATACCAAGACAACGCGATAGACTGATTCTCCATGATTGTATATAGCGATTTCCCAAATTTTGAAACAGTAGATATACAAATAATTATGTTTTGACTTTCTCAGAAAATATAAATTATTACTTTAAAATTCGAGCTCGAAATAGGCTACTATTGTCATATTAGGTTTTTCTTCAATGTGCTGAGATTGAGATTTGAGAAATATGTTTCTTGGATTGTTTCCTTTATTGTTACTTTCTTTTATTTTGCGCGAAGCCTGCACCAGTCGAGACCCGGGAACGTACAGCGCAATCACTAGATTTCATATTATTATGTTTGTAGGGTATCGCCTGAAACGTCTGTATATATGTCTTGTGTCTTGTCCACGGGTTTGTCTTGTTAGTTTGTTTATGTGTCGTAGATTGGTCCTCTTGCACTTACATGTACCACGGTGGCTAAGTGGCTAAGACGCTGGCTCGCTAGCCAGGAGGTCGGGTGTTCGATCCTTGCATTGGACGAGAAAGTTCGTCCAGATTTTCCGGCGTGGCCCCCACCACCCTTGTCGGTGATGCAGGACGGAGGGCCTGACAAGTACAGTTGTCTAGTCATTCGGATGGGACGTAAAACCGAGGTCCCGTGTACACATTGGCGTGCACGTAAAAGATCCCTTGACATTTGGAATTCGATATAAGAGTAGGCCCTAGTGCCGCAAAATGTCCCTTATAGCACACTGTATGGCGTATGCCCGTCTTCATTAGCCCAGTTCGGAGCAGAACAGTAGGACGTTAAACCCGACTTCATTTCATTTTCAAATATGCGACAGAAAACGATAGAAATAATCAATACTTTATAAATTTAGAAAAAAAACGACAAAAATTATAATAATTAAGAACCAACGAACGGCAACAGAGTAAAAGTCTGTTCAATGCATGCGTGGCGTTAAAAAAATCCCACTTTATTCAATAATGTAAATGATGGAAATGTGGAAATTAGTAAAACGATCAATAGAACTCTGACGTTTGTGACATAAATCCGGTAGGATGATTTACCCAATACATAATTTAACTTTACATAGCAATGTGTCTAAACAGTACATTTGTAATTATATTTACAAAATTATCCGTTAAAAGATAAAAGGCTTTTTGTGCCAAAAATATTGAACGTAGTTTTAGAAAATTTAGTTACAAAAGATTACTATATAAAAATCTAAAAAACATAATTTAATATTTACAAAGAATTACTATTAAGTAAAGGATGTCAAATGGCAAAAGCATATTCACAAAACGATATAAAAATCTAGAACATATCCTTCAAAATTCAGTTACAAAGTAACTAATAATGATTACAATCTAAAAATCTAAAATAAATATTTACAAAATTTAAATAAAGAACTATATGTAAAAATCTAAAATGCATTTTTACATAATGATTTCGCAGCTTTTATTGGTAAATGAAAGAACGAAATATTTAAACTAACTAATAACAGGTTGTGTTGATATATATCTCTTTCTAATTTCTAGTATTACAAATCCGGGGAGATAACTCGCCTTTGTTCACCGGTTGTTTTCAAATACCATTTATTGTCATCGCCGTATTCTAAATTATTGTTTATTTAGGTCCCGTGCGATGTGGTTGGTGTCAGGAGAGAGAGAGAGAGAGAGAGAGTGTGGTTCATCTTTTTCCTTCGTCCCAATAAAGTCAAGTTAAAACAGAAGTTTATTTGGGTCCTGATAAGAGCCTGGTCTTTGATTCACAGTTTCTCTACCAATCATGATGACACCGATTGAGTAGCTGTGATTGGTGGAACAGTATTTCCATAGCTGTGGCTTTAGACCTCGGTTTCAAGATTCTGGTGAATATTGGATGCTTTGTCGCGCGTCTCTTCACTTAGATTTTCGAAGGTCACAGGATGTACTTGGGTGGTAATACATGTTGAAGCAGTATTTTCATAATCGTGGCTTCCAATCTTTGTTCCAAGACTTTGATTTTCATTGATTGTTCTGTCCCGCGTTGCTTCATCAAGGTTCTCATAGGTCACAGACAGTGCTTGACTACTGGTGCTTCGGGAATCCGTATTCACATAATCGTGGCTTTGAACGTTGATGTTAAGTTTTTGATAAACATTGACAGTTCTATCTCGCGTTGCTTCATCAAGTTTGTCATAGTTTACAGGCAGTGCTTGACTAGATATGCTTGGGGAAGCCGTATTCACGTAATCGTGGCTTTGCATATTGGTAGGAAGATTTTGGTAAACATTTACTCTTCTGTCACGCGTAGATTCATTGAGCTTGTCATAGTTCACTGGCGAAGCATGATCGGTGGTACATGCGGAAGTTATATTTTCATAAACGTGGCTATGAACTTTGTTTTTAAGGTTTTGACAAACATTGGGTGTTCTGTCTAGCGTCGTGTTACTATTTTCGTCACAGTTCGCTGCTACAGTAGCGATGTCTTTTGGATCAGTATTCTCGTAGTCGTGAATTTCATCCTGCGGTTTGAGGTTCTGATAAACATTTGTCGTTCTGGAGGACGTCGTTGCATTTCGTTTGGCAAAGCTTATCGATGTGGAAGCCGTATTACAGCCATCTATACGTTCAATACCAGAACCAGTATCGTCAACGCGATTGAGTAAGTTCACTAATTCTTTTATTTTTGCATAGCCATCATCCACATCATTATCATCATAACCACCAATGGCGTCGTGGTCGTCACTATCATCGATATTATCGTTTATTTCATGTTGTTCAACAGCATCAGCAGAATCGTTGTTGTCATCAACATTACCGTTTATTTCATCATGTGCAACAGCACGAACAGCAGCTATAGCAGGGGTAATACCAATTACATGATCATCGATAGTATCATGTATATCAATTTGTAGGTTAGAAAGGAACTGCTGGTACATGATTGCTGGAACTGGCTGCACAGAAGCGGAGAACGCTTCTCTTGATAAGGACTCAAAGGAATCTATGTTAGTAACGGCTGTGGTAACAGTAATGGGTGGAACCAAATCGTAGAACATAGACACTAGATTAACGGGCTCGGGTGCAGTGTTCAACTGGTAAGATGTAATATCTGAAAACAAACCCATAATAGTTTAAATAGATAAAACAAAATCCATACTTGTTTTTGACAAATAATTCCATGTAGGCTCGGAATAGGACAGCCTTTGTTATTTCAGCCATCAGTGGATTGTGATGTCATTAAGCGTATTGTGTTGATAGTATTCGCCTTGATTATTATGTCATTTAAAAACATCAAAACAACTCACTCCTTGAAAAATACTTCCTGTAGAAGAAAACAGTTGAGCTTATGAATACTACTATAATTAGCAACGACCCAGCTATTATATAACCCATGTGACTGTTTGCTGTAATTAAATAAAAAACATTAACATTAAATGCATTAACCATTTGAAATAAGGGGTTTAATGCTTTACTGTTCTGCATCAACTGGGCTAATGAAGACAGGCATACTCAATACAGTGTGCTATGAGCCAAACTTTGCCTAGACAGAGGCATTGCGGCCTACTCTTATTTAGATTCTAACTGTCAAGAGTTCTTTTACGTGCAAGCCGGAGAAAGGGGGGCGGGGGCGAATGGTTAGCACGTGCGCTGCTGTATCATAAGGCCTGTCAATGAATCAACTGGCGGGGTTTTGATTCCCCAGTTGTACGTGACTTGGAGTAGGGTCGCCTGACCAACCTCGTGGGTTTTCTCCGAGTCCCCCGGTTTCCTTCCACTGATAAAGACCCCTACGCGCAAGCGAATTGTTGAAATAAAACTGAACCATATGTTAGTCTTGAAATAACCTAGTTTGTATCGAGTGGACGTTAAACCCATCTGTCTGTCTGTCTGTCTGTCTCTCTCTCTCTCTCTCTCTCTGTGTACAATCCAATGTGTACACGGGACCTCGGTTTTCCTTCAGATGCACCACTGACAAGGGTTCATCACGCCGAAAATCCCGATGAACGATCTCAGCCAATGAGCCATGGTGACTCCCCTACAAGGTCAGTAAATACAAACAAGTGTACAGCGATACTACGACTTTCTCCTCGTATTTAGATTCTGTCAAGGGTTCTTTTATGTGCACTATTCCGAAGACCATACGTTGTCACTTGCCAGGCACCACTGACGACGGGGCACCACGCCAGAAAACCTCGACTTAAACCAAGTATTAAAGTTAGGACTATAAAGTTATAGAAAATGAAATGAAATGGGGTTTAACGTCATACTGTTCTGCTCCGACTGGGCTAATGAAGACGGGTATATAATTAAACTACCAGTATAGAAGGTAACTATAAGGTTATGGTATTAATAACAGTTTACATCAAGTATAAAAGGGCAGAACTATATAGTTATCGTTATCGTATTTTAATAACGTTTTACACCAGGTATTAAAGATAGGACTATGATGTTGCCGTATAAATAACAGGGTTTAAAGGTATATTTGTGAATTATTATAATCATATGTACTTACATATCACACCCGAAATACTATATTTGGAAGTCGTAGTAGTAGTAGTAGTAGTAGTAGTAGTAGTATTTAGAATAAAAGATGTATTTTTGGTACCATGTATATTGTATACCCTGCATGTATATACTCCATCATCTGATTCTTGTAGATCTGGTAGATTGAGTTGTTGATTAGAACTCAACATCTTCCCACCTTTATACCAACTGATACTACATACTGGATTACAATCACTCATGCAATTAACAGACAATTCTTCTCCTAAACGTTTCTTTATTTCTTCATCAGGTTTTAAATTTGTATCACCATAGATTAATGTTAAATTATATGGTCCATCTGTAATATAATTAAGTTATAGAAAATGAAATGAAATGGGGTTTAACGTCATACTGTTCTGCTCCGACTGGGCTAATGAAGACGGGTATATAATTAAACTACCAGTATAGAAGGTAACTATAAGGTTATGGTATTAATAACAGTTTACATCAAGTATAAAAGGGCAGAACTATATAGTTATCGTTATCGTATTTTAATAACGTTTTACACCAGGTATTAAAGATAGGACTATGATGTTGCCGTATAAATAACAGGGTTTAAAGGTATATTTGTGAATTATTATAATCATATGTACTTACATATCACACCCGAAATACTATATTTGGAAGTCGTAGTAGTAGTAGTAGTAGTAGTAGTATTTAGAATAAAAGATGTATTTTTGGTACCATGTATATTGTATACCCTGCATGTATATACTCCATCATCTGATTCTTGTAGATCTGGTAGATTGAGTTGTTGATTAGAACTCAACATCTTCCCACCTTTATACCAACTGATACTACATACTGGATTACAATCACTCATGCAATTAACAGACAATTCTTCTCCTAAACGTTTCTTTATTTCTTCATCAGGTTTTAAATTTGTATCACCATAGATTAATGTTAAATTATATGGTCCATCTGTAATATAATTATAGATTAATATCATATATGGTCCATCTGTAATATATTTACGGCAGGACGATTTAACCAATACTACCCACTACTACCGATTACTACCGAGTCTGTTTTGATATTTTTTGATATAAAAAAAGACAAGTAAGAGATTTTATTTATCACCCAGCCCTTTCTTTGGTTAGATTTAATTTTACTGAACCTGATTACATTACGGCGTAGTGATACGTTATGTTTTGACAGCAAGTCACCCGTTGCAAAGTCCTATATTATTATATTGACACGGTGTTACCGTTAAGGTTATGTGTGTGTGTGTGTGGGGGGGGGGGGGTATCGTAATTGTTTATGATAATTGGGGAGTTTTCTTCAACAATATTACTGGATCCAAAAAGTAGTTCCTTTTCAACGGACTAATCAAATTCATGTAAAATATGAAAGTTATCACACAATCGATGTCTACTGAGTGATAATGTTTAATGTTATATGGCCCATCTGTAGTATAATTATAGTTAAATGTTGTCTCACATGGTCCATCTGTAATATAATTATAGTTTTATATTAAGGTGAATCTATTATATAATTATAATTTGTCTCCAATATGTTTCCGTACTTCGTCATAAGGTTTCAGTATCGTATCTTTACGCTTTTATGTTGTATCACATGATTCGTCTGGAATATAATTTTGATATCATATTGATAGTCTACGATAACTGTACAGCAAATCAAGGAAAAACAAACAATATAGGGATGACTTTACTACAATTGATGGATAAAGCGGACTACAAAACACAAACGGACATAAAAAAAAGAAACAGCTGTATGAATGTTAAATTTAAAGAGCCAATCTCGATTATATTTTGGAGAATAAAACTGCTTAATTTTGTGTTAAAAGCCCTTAAAATCATCTACCTTAGGGCACAGCAACTAACTCAATATACGTGATACGTTTTTAAACAACTTAAACCCGACAGTCTTCATTTGGAAATGACAAGGACAGCTGTCTAGTCGTTCGGATGGGACGAAAACCGAGGCCCCGTGTACATATTGGCGTGCACGTAAAAGATCCCTTGGCAGTTGGAATTCGATATAAGAGTAGGCTGTAGCGCTGCTGCCCGGGCAAAATTTCCCTCATAGCACACTGTATGGCGAATGCCCGTCTTCATTAGACCAGTTTAGGAGCAGAACAGTAGGACGTTAAACCCCATTTCATTTCATTTTATTTGGAAATGGAGATCGGTGTCTCAAGTTGTATTATACGGTGTCTGGATAAACCAGGCTTTTATTTTATAAAAATAACGTGTAGTTGAAATTTACCCTTCGTTATCAAATACGGCACATGGGTCATGCACTGTATAGACCTCTAAAGTAACGGCAATTCATTATCAGGTCACCCAACGAAAAAATTGACCTTAAATCTTAAAAAGGTTAGTGTACAGATAACCGGATTAGACGTTCACGTCCAAACGACTCAATAATTTGAGCTGAAATTTTGAGACAAGGTAAATACCCCATTCCTCTATAGTTTGATACGTACACGGACTTTTATTTCTGAGACATTGTTAAAATTGGGATGGTCCCTTTAAGATTATCTTGGATTAGATGCCTCTTCAGACACCTTAATCTAATTTTCGAGTAAAATTACTTACACATTGGATGTAGAGGGAATTTTTCAGAGACGCCAAGAACATGTTTACATCTTTGTTCTGCAAGAACTGATAGAAAAAATAATACAAAGGCAAAATAATATAGAGCATCGGTTTCGAATGAACAAGCGGCAATACTATATAGCGGAAAACACCGGAAAACACCATTTTATACTGAATACCGGAAAACACCGGAAAAACACTAAATACCGGAAAACAGCCTAAGTACCGAAAAACACCAAGTGAGCGCCGATGAAGGAAGGTCAAGGTCTTTACGATGTTCGTTTTACAAATAGTCCACCCACCCCCCCAAAAAAAATCCGATTTTTTTTTCTCCAAAATGTTTTTAACGAAAAAAAATTTCTGTCAAAAAAAAAAAAAATTCGAATTTTTCCGAAAAATTGGATTTACAAAAAAACATTTCGTAGAAATTAATTTTACAGAGAAAAATACTGGAAAAAAAATTTGAGAGAAATTTTGGAGAAGATATTGTTAAAAAAAATCTGAAAAGAAATTTTTCTTTGACCGTAGGCGATCGCTCGCTTGTATGTTAATAAACTTATTTTATCAGCGCCCACCTGGTCCAAAACCACACACGAGGACCAAACTCCGGGTTACTAAATAGCTACCGGAAAACTTAGAAGAGTAAACTGTGCCCGAGATTTATTTAGAGAGCGCGCCGCGCCGCGCCGCTCCGGGAGGGATCATCGTCAGGGTGGGACGGGGGTGGAATTGTCCAGTCACGTGACGAACATAGATCTTCTGTTCCTCAACCCATATTATTTCCACAGTCATTGTCATTAATCACAAATTACGGGATGATATACGAAAATGCAGGTTTACTTTGAAATAGTGCAAATGATACTTTTCCATCTACAATCTTCAGATCAAAGAATGCAAGTTCTTACACAGTGCAGCATAATTTGTGCAACAGAAGACATCTCGAATATCGATTGTCGGAAAAACATTTTCTAATACGCATTCGGTGTAAGTCTTCAGCCACCAGGAAGTGGTTAACATAGTAATGTTTTATTACGATAGTAGTACATAAAACAAATTGGTTGCCTGAGGTTCTCGGGGGGAAAGTAGCCTCATCGGCTAGAGTCCTCTATTTCACAAGCAAAAACAACAATTGCTTCCTTGAACATTTATCGATCAACCCTTTTTACAGACGTCCACCTTACCACTTCCCGTCAATGCAGTAAGATAGAATATGTAGTTTTCTCATGGACAATTGGGCGAAAGTTGGGGTTTTCTCAAGGAAAACTGGTCAACAAGTTGGGGAAAAAAGCTCGAAAAGTAATCCATAAAAAAATCCTGTGTGCGGCCCTCGGAATATGATGGAATATGTTGAATATTATTATGGTTCAAGTGATTATATTTGACCCTGGAATGAAAGTAAGCTCAGAAACAAGTAGATTTTTAGCCCTTCCAACGAGATGGATAGCTCTTGGAAAGGATAGACACTTGTCCGAGAATTGCGTGGCATCCATTTCGTTTGGTGATTAGGACACAGCGGTTAAACCTGGAACTTCAACTCGAACTATTCAGAGATTTATTAACTCGCTTTTGATGGTACTTGCTGTTTTATGATGCGATTTTTTGTTACCTAGGGAGGAGTTGGTCTAGTCGTGCCTTCCACTAATTGGTACCATCCTGATGCCAGCGTTACTGGTAAGAATCAGGAGACCGGCGCAACCGGCATATAATGAGGCCCTCCGAGGGCAGTGTTTAATCTACTGAAATACTGAAACACTGAAATTTACTGAAATTTACTGAAAACCAAAATTAAATTACAAAATAAAATATGGTCAATGATGGAGGTAGACTGATTGCGTCTTTTAAAACATTCAAAACATAATAGGCATCAACAAAATTTTTGAGAAAAAAAATCGGATTTTTTTTTTTGTGGTGGGGGGGGGGGGGCTATTTGTAAAACGAACATCGTAATGACCTTGACCTTCCTTCATCGGCGCTCACTTTGTCCAAAACCGCACACAGAGGACCAGGCTCTGGGTTACCTATTTAGGGTGTTTTCCGGTATTTAGGATGTTTTCCGGTATTTAGTGTTTTTCCTGTGTTTTCCGGTATTCAGTATAAAATGGTGTTTTCCGGTTGTTTTCCGGTGTTTTCCGGTATATATAGTATGGCCCATGAACAAGAATCAGTAAGAATCCAGACCGATAATAGTGTCATATCAGTGGACAAATTCTAACTTGCACTGAACATAGAATATATATATATATATATATATATATATATATATATGGATCTTATCTATATATCTTTGCGAGAAAATATCTAAAGTCAATCAGATATTTAATCCTGTAAATGATCTATTGTCGGCTTTAATGTTAAAAATATGACACATTGCACCACCAGTGAATTTACTCAGATTTATCACGGGATAAACAATTACTCACTCACATAAAAAAAACACACAGTCCTTTGAGGTGTTCATTGATGATAATAAATGATAGTATATTGTTCATTGATGATTAGATATGGTCGTTGTTAAAAGTTGTTTGCCTCCACCGCCATGCTGATGAATCACACCATAATTATTGAACGATTGAAAGCTGGGATATCAAGCAATGAACTTATTATTATGAACTTATATGTAAATCAGTATTTCTCTTAAAAAGCGCCTGGAATTTATCAAAATGCGTTGGTCAAAAAGAATATATATCCATTGACACATTTAGAAACATACCATAACCCAATTATGATCATTGTGATAATGACGATGATGAATAACACACTTAGCAACATACGACACACCTAACGATAATGACAATGAAGTTGATGAATAACACATACGGCACATCGAATGATGATTGTGGGTGATGATATATTTTGATCTTGTGACTAACCATTATATATTTGTAGCGTTGTTTTATATCGTGCAAATCCCGTGAGGGTTCGATATAAGATAGAATGGAACTTGAACTTACCTGTGTCCAATGTAGAACCAGGTGTTAAATCATGTAAAATAGTTTCACAATCCGGATCATCTGTAGCTATACAGATTATATCATCTCCTGTATCAGTTATATCAACATCTCTGTCTTGTAGTATTCTACCATTATCATAATATATACCATGTTTAAACCATCTATACGTCATATTTAAATAGTGATCAGCTGGCAAGGTTGTAGATGCAGCTTTACAAGCCAGAATTACATTCCCCTTTCTATGTATACCACGTAAAACTGGTTGATGTTGGGTTGGTATAGATGTTATTGGTTTATCTACACGGGAATACAATATTAATAACATATTTCCCAGTTTCTGTATTTGTTTAAATTGTACCACTAGTACATCTATTACGTACAAGTTTTAAAGTTCGATTAAATTCATTGGCTTTCAATCAAATTCACACTGAGTAATTTTCTGCCAAAATATAGAAAAAACTTAAATGATCATGATGATTGAATTAATGATAATAACAATAACATTTACCTGTTACAACGAGTTGTATACATGCTAATGAACCAACTGGTCCTGTTTTATAAATACCAGCATCATTTCTAGTCACGTTCACTATTTTAAAACTAAACTGTTCTTCGGTATGACTTATAACTTTATAATCTGTATTATTAAAAAATGTCGATCCAACGAATATTGATCTCTTATTATGAATTACTTCTATCAGAGAACTTTTGTATGGTAGATTAAATGTTAATGTAGCCTGTTTGGAAACTTGTACAGTAACTATGTCACACTCACATTTAACTGAAACCAGATAAAATAATTATATTAATTCTTGTCTATATAAGATCACATTTATACTCGTGTTCACTACTGTCAAGCTAAACTGATTTTTGGATTGGTATATACATGTTATAGTGTTTAGTATTCGATGAAATTAAATTTATCTATTCCGCTATTCCCAAAAATAATATTCTGTTACCTGTACCAGATTACTCAAATGTTAATTTATCATGTTGTTGATTTAGGCCTTGTTCAGGAACAATATCACAGTTACCTTTAACAGAAACCAAATGAAACATACCCAACAGTAAGACGGATGCCCCCCGCCCCTGCTCATCGCACCCTCCCAAATGAATAGACGACACATTCACCTATATTCATGGTTAAAGGTTTTAATCTAGTGGAACTTGTATCGACCAATGAAATTGCTTAGCCGTGTTAAGCATTTAATTCAGTCTAGACATTCATCTAATGAACATCTCCACCAAGTTTGAAAATTCTACCTCAATTAAAAGCAGAGTATGTATGGCCCGAAAACTTTACCAATAAAATAGCCTATCGCGACTTAGCCTGGGCAGAATATTTTGTTCGCCGAGCTTAGTCAAGGTATTGATATACTAATACTATACTCGGAATTTCAACACTCTTATTGAATTAGATTCAAAGTTTTCTTGTACTCATGTCTCAAAGAATCAAATTGCGTATCTCTGCTTAATTTAAGCGGAAAATGCTCACTGCCAGAAGGTGGGTTACTGCGTTTAAAAGTCTCAACCAATCAGATTAGAGCTTCTACTTACTTAGCCTGAGTAGAAAATGCCCATCATCGCATTTAGTAAAGGTAATGGTGCAATGAAAGAATGTAGCGACTTTCACTATTCTCACGCTAATAGAATCGACTTTATTGAGTTCCAAAGTCTCACCCATGCAAATTGTTAATTGCTGGTTTATGGGTGAGTAGACAATGTCCATTATACAACTTAGTCAAGTTTATCTCCCCTTACCCTTAGCAGAGTATGTTCACCTTCGAACTCCAGCAAGACATTCGCATAATAAACATCTCATTCGCATACTGTCTCAATTGGATGGACAGTAATTCCGTAATTTTCAGGCCCCTGTGAGACCAAATAAGACCCCCCTCCCCTACGAAAAAAAAAACAAAAAAAATTAAAAGCCCAGTATATTACATATTATGCTTCGCTATCTGAAATGCTTTCGCGCGTACGGCGCTCGATTCCATTATGTCACCATTCTTTTACTCTTCTGTGGTCTTATATACTATCTCATCACTATCATATTCACGGTTCTAGTGAACCCCCCAGTTAGTAGCGCCACTAGTGCGTGAGGCGACAAACTGTACACATAATATTCTGCCAACTCTGGCAACACAGGCAGAATTTACATTACAGGCAGAACTCGAGATACCGTTCCTCTCGTCTACAAGAATTTGCTCCAAGCAATGACATCAAATGCCAAGAAATTGACTCAGATTTTCAAAATTAGAATGATGCATTGACTTTACGGTCCAAACGAACACGGACATAATGTGCAAACGTGGTGCGCTGACTTCACGTTCCAAATGAACACGCTCCAAATGAACAACTTCATGTGTCCATTGACAGCACATTCCAAAAGAACAATGCCATTTGTCTATACGTGTACGGCATTGGATACAATACTAGAACATTACATTGACTATACGTTCCTAACAAAAACGGCCATACTGCATTGCCTATACGTACCAAACGAACACGGTCATATGTCCATTCCATAAAAATATTATAAAAGTTTCAGTTGGCTTGGCGTTGAATATAAAGAGAGCTGACCATGAAGTAGCGTCACTTCGAAACCAAAGACCACAGGGCCTACTATGCCATTACATATATTCCAAATTTCGACCTCGGGGCAGTCCTAGAGTAGCCGAAAACCCTGGGCAAACAGACATATTTGGGTGCATACATCACCCATCTTTGTATACATCATCTAGGTCTAAGGACCGTAGGTTGACATAGAAAGTTTTTAACAGGTTGGAACCTACCTGATCCGAAATAAATAAACGTTAGGGTGCCTACCTGTTACCGGAAGTAAAGATATAACCAGTAGTAAAATCAGTAACATCTTTTCTCTAAATCTCTTTTCTCTTAAATTACCAGACATTAGACAACAGTTGATATTTTAAACCCAAACAACTTATGTGCTCAATATGTAAGTTATGAGTAAGTTTATTTTTTTGTGTATCACAAAGACTGTTAAAGCTTAATATATGTATATCATCAAAGGCAGTAGATACTTGGCCGAGTTAGTCACGCAATGTATAGTATTACATCGCTCAGAGCACGTCTTATCAGCAGTCCACTGAGGTCCTAACCTACACAAAACACTCACAGGAATAAAAATGTAAATTGAGCAAATATTTATTGTATTGGTAGACATACGTATGCAACAAAATCAGTGTTTAAAGATAAAGAAAACAAAATATTCATAGTATTTATTTATGGAATGCAAGACATAACATACATAGATTACCATGGACCACTTATGCTCGTGCGGCCCAGGGTAAACTTCCCAGAGGCCTGTCCATCTGTTAAAACGGATCTAGATCAGACGTACGCACCAAATTGGTAGTCATGTGGCAAAGCATACATTGTTTCTCGCTTAACACTCGCCACGTAGACTCAAAAACCAGTCGAACGATACAATACAAAATGCGGATTGGTCCGGATCAACGAATGTGTATTGTCTTATTGTTGCACGTTTGTTTTATACATCCGATTTTTTTATCCGGGTGTGCATAGCCCGAAATACAAATTAATTATTGATTATCTTATTAACTTAACTGTCAGTAACTGTAAAAAACAGTGAAATGAAGTTTAACGTTCTACTGTTCTGCACAGACTGGGCTAATGAAGACAAGCGTGCGCCATACAGTGTACAATGAGGGCCTACTATAATCTGTCAAGGGCTCTCTCTCGTGCACTACAACAATGTGTACAACGGATGTCAGTCCGATACGAAAGACTATAAGTTGGCCCTTGCATGGTCCCCCGTCCTGTAATGCTGACAAGAGTAAATTGTGGTGGAAAATCATGATGAACATTCTCTACCAACAACAGGACCAACGTCGGGGTCTCAAGGTTTGCGGACCGATGTCTACTCACTGAGCCACCTCTGTAAAAAAACAACTCAGAAACAGTTTGAAGCTTCATTAAAGTATACTGAAATATGATAATATGGGGTGTGGGGGGGAGGTATAAATATCGTATTATTTAAATTGTGTTCCCACTTTTTTTGTAAAGAGATCGTAACGTATAACGGCACTGCAAGGAAAGTATGGAAATGAAATGAAATGAAATGAAATGAAATGGGGTTTAACGTCCTACTGTTCTGCTCCTATACTGGGCTAATGAAGACGGGCATACGCCATACAGTGTGCTATGAGGGAAATTTTGCCCGGGCAGCGGCACTATCGCCTACTCTTATGTCGAATTCCAACTGCCAAGGGATCTTTTACGTGCATTCCAATGTATACACGGGACCTCGGTTTTTCGTCTCATCCGAATGACTAGACAGCTGTCCTTGTCAGGCCCTTTGTCCTGCATCACTGACAAGGGGAAACCACACCGGAAAATCTGGATGAACTTTCTCGGCCAATGCAGGGATCGAACACCCGACCTCCAGGCTAGCGAGCCAGCGTCTTACCCACTTAGAGGAAAGTATGGTCAATTAGAGCTGTCTCTCTACCTTCCCGAATGCCGAAGTATCTATTGAACAGATTTGGCCTCCCAGTGACTGTGTAGATTACATACACTAAATAATATGAGGATTAACGTCCCACCGACTGGGCTAATGAATATAGAAATTCTTACAGAACTCCATATTGTATCCACATATCTATGGAAGCCTATTGCGACCATTTCAGAATCTCGACTTCTCGCCGCTCGCGGTGATATCTATATAAATAAAATCTATGTGTGTATGGGTGTGTGTATGCATGTTTGTATGCATTTTCGCCCATCACGCTTCTTCGCCGCGCTCCACCCCCACATTATTATGTGGTATTAAATTAACCAGCATCACAACATGAATATTTTAGGCCACTGAATTCGGGCCCCAGGCGAATTGCGCTTCGTCGCCGCGCTCCACCCCCACATATCTCGTATCAAATTAAAATGCATGACCATGTGAATGTTTAAGCCATCGAATTTGGGCCACAGACGAATTTGGGCCACGAATGAATTGGGCCTCGGGCGAATTTCGGTCCCGTGCGAATTTGAGCACTGGGCGAATATGGGCCCCTGGCAAATTTAGGCCCCGGCCGAATTTAGGATCCCGGTGAATTTGTGCGCCGGGCAAATTTGGACCCGTGTAAAGCCGGGTATCCTACTAGTAATTTGATAATGCATCATAGAAAGGTAATGCACATTAGTATGTTCATAACTTATTCATCCGTTAATTCGAAAACATAAACATCATGGAGCCACCAATGCCAGTTTAGAAGTTATTATGTGCTCAGTGAGCCTAAAATAACCCGATTTTCCCATATTTTTGGTATGTATATGATAATATATGTCGACAAAACAGCAAAGGAGGCTTCTGAAATTTTGCAGTCTAGTAGTTTATTCATCCCTTGATTCTGTGAAATATTAAGTATGCTGCCACCAAAGCTGGTTTGAATACGTACCCTTTTCTGTGTGCTCTCTTAGTCTAGTGTGCAACATTTTAGTGTGTGTAAAGTAATGACTTAATGTGGTTATCTTTGTATAGTACCTATATTATGTATTAATGTGTCTCAAAACGTTATTTTCTAATACAAAGGTAACAATTTTATCGGTTTTTATTGACGTTCGAAATGAAATGAGAGAGAGGGGGTGGGGATGAATGGTGTTGAACGTCCACTCGACAAATCAAGCAATTTCGGAACTAATAATTTGTTTGTGCGTAGGGGTCTTTAAGAGGGTTTTTTTCCAGGGGGGGGGGGGGTGGAGAAAACCCTACACCTTGTCACATGTAAGCGAACGACCGAAACAGAGCCCCCCCCCCCAAACTCCCCAAACACACACACCACCACAACTCCAATGTGTACTCGGGACTTCGGTTTTTAATGCTATCCGAACGACATGCTGTCTCTAGGCATTCCGTCCTACTACACCACTGACAAGGGGTACCTCGCCAGAAAAGTACCGACTACGCACTGAACCACCGCAGCTCCCACTTCATTTCGAATCCGGACACAGGACCTCGGTCTTTGTTTATTCCAACCTTCCTTCACCACTTACAAGGATAAACCCCGCCAGAAAAATTCCGATGAACTTTGATGAAATGAATGAAATAGAGTTTAACGTCCTACTGTTCTACTCCGGCTGGACTTATGAAGTAGGGCATACGCCATACAGTGTGCTATGAGGGAAATTGTTCCCGGGCAGCGGCACAACGGCCAAGGGTTCTTTTACGTGTACGCCAATTTATAACCTCGGTTTTTCGTCCCATCCGAACAACTAGACAACTGTCCTTGCCAAGCCCTCCGTCCTACACCACTGACAAGGCGTAATCACGTCGGAAAACCCCGATGAACTTTCTCGGCTAATGCAGGGATAGAACACTTGACCTCCAGTTTAGTGAGCCAGCGTCTTACACACTTAAGCCACCGTGGCTCCGAACTTTAATGATGTTAGAGAGCAAACGCCCTACTCACTGGGCCACCCTAGCTTCCACTTCATTTCGATTCCGGACACGGGACCTCGTTTTTTTATGCCATCCGAACGACCATACGTGGTCCCTTGCCAGGTCTTTCCTCCTACACCACTGAAGAAAGAGAGCACACGTCCCTCTCACTGACCCACCATAGCTCCTTCTTCATTTAGATTCTGGACACGGGACATCGGTTATTTTTATTCGATCCGAACGATTATACGTTGTCTCTTGGCAGGCTCTCCGTCCTACACCACAGACTTTGATGAAGTGAGAGAGCAAACGTCCTACTCACTGAGCCACCGTAGAACCAACTTCATTTCGATTCCAGACACGGGACCTCGTTTTTTTAAAATCCCATTCGAACGACTATACGTTGTTATTATCAGGATCTCCGTCCTACAGCACTGACAAGACCACGCATCAAAAAATCCCGATGAACGTTGATGAAGTTAGAGAGCAAGAAAGATTCGACTGAAGACTTAAAATCGATTACAGAATAAAATACTATCTGTGCAATAAGAAATTAAATTGTTTAGGACTATTAAATTTTTCAGAACTTCAAACATTTCCGTCTATTTGAATCCATGTCCAAATATAAATGCCGATACCGTAGTCAGTGGACATGCGCATAAACTGCACTTTCGAGGCGAGAACACGAGAAGATGAGAAATCGAGATTGTGACGAAGCAAGGGAGCGAGAACACGAGAGGACGATATTTACTCAAAGGCGAGAACGCGAGGGAGGATTTTCAAAGGCGAGAACATGAGGGAGCGAGAAGTCTAGGGCGAGAAGTCGAGGGCGAGGGAGCGAGAACACGAGGATTTTCAAAGGCGAGAACTCACGGAAGCGAGACCTCGAGGGACGAGGGAGCGAAAAGTCGAGGTGAAAATAATCTCGTGTTCTCGGGGCAAGATCCTCGCATTCTCGCCCTGTTTCCTCGTGTTCTCGCACTCTCGCTCTCTCGCCCTCGACTTCTCGCTCCTTCGAGTTCTCGCTCCCTCGTGTTCTCGCCCTCGGAGAGGTCGAGATTCTGAAATGGCCGCAATAGGCTTCCATAACATATCACATTGTACGTTCTGTACAGACATTTCAGTTAAATTGTTTTCTGTTGCGTTAATATTTTTAAAATACGGATATGACGTTATCCTTTGATGTTGCCTTACAATTATTTTAAAAAAATATGTCATTGGCAACGTGCCAATCGTACATTATTTATATTAGACAGATAAAGCATTGGACTCGCGCAACGATTTCATTGAAATGCACATGGTATGTCTACTGTCTGCATTTTAAGTTGTTATGTTACGTAATACATTGGTAACGCCTTCGTGAAGTATCAATATATTACTTAATGTCTCGCTCTCGACCATTAAACCTCTGGTTAAATGTAATGTTAAACATCTAAATATATTCAAAACAACTATTAATACAGTTATTATAAGGTACATGCATTCCAAATTTATATTTGATTCGTGGGCTGTAAATAATAGGTCTTCCTGTGCTCCGGTGCATTTTTTATCTACTTCTGTATTCGTAAGACGAAATAAAAAACTATCAAAATGCTAAATATCACCCATAAGAAGTATCAACGATGTAATTGATTATATAGATTTTATAAGAGTTAGAGATCAGACAACGACAACCCATGAGATATCTGTGTCTTCTATTTTAGCATCACTTCATGGTAAATATCTACTGGCTTTAAGCACTGATAGTATCGTTCCCAACACACCACTCGTAGTAGTATTGTTTTTGAAATGTTGTACAATTAGTTCGTGTTCATTCGATAATACATGGGGGTTGAATGGCTTCCCTCTCGGTCATAAAGTCTGTAATTGGATCAAGAATCCAAGGCTTGAAGGGAACGCTCCCCCCTCTCTCTCCCTCTCTCTCTCTCTCTCTCTCACGCAACGATACATGTAGTCTATTTAACAGAGAAATAAGTATCACGACACCAGAATATTTACGTAAAGAAATATAACCAAAAATAATTGAAAATTGTGACATACACGTGAAAGCGGTCAGTGCAGCAGGTAACAGACCTACAGTGCCAGGAAAAGGGTGAACCACTTGCGTCATGAAAAGCCTGTTTTGGAATCAGCCATTATATTGTGAGAACTGTTTTAAAATCGTTGTGTTTACTGTCTATATTTCACAATGTCCCCTCGACAACCCACTACAACAATTAGCTTGAGCAATGCTGGGATGTCAGTGCGACAGATTGTACGATAGTTCGGCAATATCGCTCGACCATTAGTCAAAATTCCAATGACGCGAAGGACCGTGGAGGCTCTGAACATTCTACGGACATATCATGCGACATATCTTGTCACGACTAGCATAGTGCCGAGTACCTCATCATTGGAACATTGTGTTATGGCGAAAAATTCACTGGTCGGATGAGTGTCGCTTTCTCTTGTTCATGATGAATGCTACAGGTATGACAACTAAGAACATTGCATATACACAGAGGAACTTCCTAGAAAAGAGTCCATTCGGTGGTGGCTCTATCATGATATCGGGTTAAATTGCCTTATATGCGTCTGTAAGCTTCCACTAGTAACCGTTAGAGGAAATCGCAATGACCAACGGTACCACATCATGTAAAGTGTTGAAGTGCCACAACTTGACAATCACCCCCATCTCATCAAATTGTTATCAATCTTAACTGCCATAAAGAGTGAAATAGTGAAGCAGATCCCAAACTAACGCATACTAAAAGGCAAAGAATGTCTTATCGGGGGCGTGGTCTAAATGATAAATGTGCTTGTATTATCGGAGGCGTGGTCTAATGTTTAATATGATTGTATATAATGATAAATAAGTATTATCGAAGGCGTGGTCTAATGTTTAATATAATTGTATATAATGATAAATAAGTATTATCGAAGGCGTGGTCTAATGTTTAATATGATTGTATAATATAATGATAAATAAGTATTATTGGAGGCGTGGTCTAATGTTTAATTTTATTGTAATGTTAAATAAGTATTATCGGAGGCATGGTCTAATGTCTCGTATTCATTTCTTCTATTTTGTTCATCAACCGACTGGTTTTCACATTCGACATTCCGTACATTACCATCTGACACTGTCGTAGTTGTGGGTTGGTTTGTGGCCGGTGATTGATTTTCATACTCCAAGTAATTTGTATTACTAGAGGCGGAGGACACAGCTGTGGCATATATAGTTGTACATTGTGACGCCCTGGCTGTTAAATAATCAGGAATACTAACATCCTGTGTCTTACTCGGCTGACGTCTGGAATACACAAATGAAAGAGGTAGAAAATATATAAAATTCAAATCAGTTCTAACCATCAGTGAAAAAACTAAAATTCTGTGGGGAAAGGTACAAAAACAAACAAAGTTGACAATTCAACATACGCCCCTTATCAACATAAATTCCTTATGCGTTTGAAATAAATGAGCGTACACTCGGGGCTAGCCTATTACTCCAATAATGCATTTGTGTGAGGTAGGAGAACGACAAGAGATCACGGGCACAAAATCATAAGTTTGAGCAAGCGATTGATGATCTCATGAAACCGACATCGATGCATCCACATCACTCAACAAATTAAAGGGCAATATTGGTGTCAGTCATTATCACATATGTGATAGAACTGGTTAAACACATTCCAGATATTGCTACGATAGATGCGTTAGGAAGATTTCAAGAAAGGGAAGTGACTAACTGACTTAAGAGACGAGTAATAACATAACATTCTTATATGGAATTCCAATTGTCAAGGGATATTTTACGTGCACGTCCGTCCTGCATCACTGACAAGAAGGAACCACGCCGGAAAATCTGTTCGAACACCCGACGTCCAGGCTAGCGAGCCAGTGTCTTACCCACTTAGCCACGATGTGACCCCCAAACAACTTTTGGTCTTCCAAGGAATTATTAGTGAGTAGAAAGTCGTCCGTGTATCTGCTATCACTCGCCATTTCAGTCAGTTATATAGAAGGATAACTCGTGTTTTCCTTTCGCGTTCGTCACTTCCCTTTCTTGAAATTTTCATCACGTATCTATCGTAGCAATGATCACTCTGTTAAAATTATATTTGGAACGTGTTTAACCAGTTCTATCACATATGATAATGACTGACACTGGTGCGCTTTACAGTGTACACATACAAGCAGATATACGTCTCACCATTTCAGATCCGGGAGTATACAAATACACATGAATGGGGAAAACTCTCGTTTAGTTTCACTATCCAAACTTTTGCGTTATAAACAGGATTGAATGTCTACAAATGAAAATACAACTAACAACTATCGTCCTTATAAACGTGTTTATATGTCCATCAATTTTATAAATTACTGTACTGTAAATGATAAACATTTTTAAATGTCAATCAATGATATAAATACTGTACTGTGCGTGATAAACACGTGTTTATATCAATCAATGACAATGATATACATACTGCACTGTACGTAATAAACGTGTGTTTAAGTCCATCAATGCTATAAACAAACACTGTACTGTACGTAATACACGTGTGTTAACTCCATCAATGTTATAAATACTGTAGTGTGCGTAATAAACGTATGTATATACTCATCATATGACCATCAAAAATGAAATGAAATGAAATGGGATTTAACGTCCTACTGTTCTGCTCCGACTGGGCTATTGAAGACTCGTATACGACATACAGTTTGCTATTATGGAAATTTTGCCCGGACAGCGGCGCTATGACCTACTCTTCTATCGAATTCCATCTCTCAAGGGATCTTTTAGGTGCACGCCAATATGTACGCGGGACATCGGGTTTCTTCGTCCTCCCCAAACGACTATACGTTGTCGCTTACCAGGCCATCTGTCCTGCACCACTGACAACGGCTTACTCACTGAGCCACCGTAGCTCCTGTGTATACCAATGCTATAAGATACGGTATTATATGTACTAAACATGTGTATATGTCCATCTATGTTACACACTACCGTAGGGTATTGTTAATAAACGGGTTTATATGACTACTCGTGTTCATACTGTACCCTGCGCGTTTATATGTCTACAAATGTTAATAATGTACTCTACGTAATAAACGTGTTTTACATCTACACGTGTTAATACTGTACTCAAATATCAGCAGAATAAAATGTAAGATTTAATATGACTAAAACTGATTACCTGTTCTTGTAGAAATAATATAGCACACCAACAATTACCATGACCATTATACCACATATAAAACCAATAACACCACTTACAATAGGGCTTATAGAGTAACCAGATTCTGTTGGTGTTCCTGTAACTACAATTATTAGTAAAGGCATAACATGAGTATATAGCTCGATTTAAGTTTAGCCATATTAAGATAAAATCACAACAGGTTTAAAGCACGTCAATGAGAACAGACCGAGCGGACATACAGACCCAATTAACTTGCGAGTAATTGTTGTTGTTGTTGTTGTTTATTACAGATTTAAAGTCCAATACAATGAATATGATATTATGGAGAGGATGATTTAATTAAATTATTTAAACTTAAAAATTGTTAAAAACACAAAATAAAAAGGTCCTCGGATTCCAAAAGTTTCTTAAAGCACACATATAAATTCGCAGTCGTGAGAGGAGAGAGCGGGTCATCTTCTCCCTTTGTCATAATAAAGTTAAAACAGAAGTAATTTACTTTTAGGTATTTATAAATGAATCGTTATGCTGATCAACAGGCAATTAAAAAGATATTCCTTAAAATAACACCACCCGCAGTAATCAAGTTTATCAGATTAATTCATGTTCATCCGGTAGAATTAACTTTTACACATGAATTACTTACTTTGCAATGTAACTTTTTTATCCATTTCTAATGATTTAACAGTTGAGCCAACAGCTCCATGTGTTGTACACTGATACTCAGCAGCATCGTTACAATCAAGATGCTTGATCACAGCTTGCAGGTAGGACTGATTTGGTTGCAGTTCTTCGTAGTATCCACTTATTATATATTTAGGGACTGATAGTCCTGGTCCGATGTTCGTCCCCTCAAAATCTATGGAAGCTAACAACGATGGAATGCTTGTGTTCAATCCAAGGTAACGTTTACCAATAGTTATGCTGTATAAAACTGTATAACCAGAGTCCGACCCAGGAGAGCATTTTACTGTTAAAGATGTAGCACCTGACTGTATATTCTGTGATGGGGTTATATCTAACTGAGCTGATTCTACTTCTGGACGTACATCTGATAATTGAAATATTGTCAGTATTAGCAGGTCATCCTAATACACGTACATTAAAAATGTTGATATGTAATTCATTAGCTAATACAAGGTTTAAAAATGCATCCCAAATACAAACATTTCGACTTTAATAGACAAATTAAGATGCTAGGTGCTACACCATCGGGGTAATCAGGGGCGGATCTAGGAATTTTGAAAAGGGGGGGGGGCGCTGCAAAATGAAGGCATTGACCGCAGAGACGGGGCACGCCGCTGTGGAGGGGGGGGGGGTCCCCAAGAAAATCATCCGTCATTTCCTTGTATCTGTAACCATTCCAAGAGCTATTTCCCAGACTGGTGTGTTTGAGTCGATGGTTTGAGTCATTTGGGATCCCTACAACGGGTTGGGAACGGACATATTTGAGTCGGAGAAAAGGCACTTTCAGCAGTAAAAAGGGGCACTGTCGAAAATTAGGGGGTGAAATCTAATCAGGTGGCTGGGGCAAAAAAGTAAAAATCACTTCAATTTGTCAAATCAAGATGCCCCAGAGGAGAGTTAGGAAGAACGAGTCTCCGGCTATTGTTGGGCTGTTTCAAATCAATTAATATTAAATACCACATTTAATTTATAATTGTAAATATGCCACCTATATATTAGTGGTTGTTCTTCCATGAATTACAATTATAAAGATATAAGAATCTTTGCAATTTGTAAATCATTGGGATTTACTGGATATTTATTGTTTTGAATTTCAAATAACGGTAGGCCCAACGTTGATAAATTTATACTTGTTGATTTCACGCTAGATTAAAAGAGAAACTGTGTGATGTTTTATTCAGACACCATTCTAGCATGCTGGGGGTGGGAGTGTCTAAGAGTTGCTTCACATATCAGCCAGCCCGGACGAGTAGACTGCGAGGAGGCGTTATTCAGAGTTCCTGTTGACTATTGCTTGTGGTTAAATATCTTATATCATAACATTTTATAACTTTTGTACATTAGTTGCAATATTTTCTAATATAAAGACGTATTTATTAGAGCAACGCGGTTTTCCCGAAGAATTGGATAAAGAGCTAGCCATTCTTGCTATAATAGTTCGAAAATAAATAATGTAAAATGAATAATTTGAAAATTTCATTCAAATTACTCTATTGCGAGCGAAGATATTAGCCTTTGAAGGTTTGACAAGACGTGTGCAATAATTTCAACCACCGTACTGGTTGTTTGAAGCTAAGTCACACTCCTCCATTTTTAAATTAAATCAAAATATGACTAAACCTTTCTAATTTATTTAATATTAGGAGAAATCTGATGCCATCGAGAGTTGATAATGGCCTGGATCAGTTAATACCATCTAATTAATAATTTAGAAAACATTTCAGGCCTAAAGAAATACCTGCGATAGACAGATTTAGCTTTTGCATAATGCATGTTTAAGTATTATTAAAACATAACGTGAAGTCATATTGAAGTTACATTGAAGTCAAGGGTTTGAGAACTGTTAGAGAATATTATTTCTTCTAATTTGGTCGAAGTGAATCAAGCTATTACTTCAGTCTGATAATGATAGTGTCACTTTGTATTTCACTCTTTTACATGCTAGTCCCACACATTAGATTAGAGACCCTGACAAAGAATGTGTAGCGGGACGCTGCTACATTCTTTCACTTCTATTTGGGGTGTGTTCTTTGTTTTAGTACTGTAATACTCAAGTTTCACATACCTGTTAAGTAGATAGTTTTATTGGCACTGTACAGTAGTGAGTTACCAACATTACATCTGATTACCAGACCATTATCATCTTGACCAACGTAATAACTCAATATACTTCTAGAATAATATCCACATGCCGTTGTTGTTGGTGGATCAACACGGCGTGTTGTTATATTTTCTCGTAATTGGTGAAACAATGAATCACTAGCTGACTTGGACTCCCAGGACCAGTACCTTTCAGGATTTCCAACATCCCCTTGACAAGTAATCTCAATGGTTTCACCAACAGCATACCGTATATTTTCTTCAGATCTAATCATGTCTACAGATACCGGAGCACCTGTAGAAGTATTACAATGTTATGGTAAAACAATCACATCAAGGTTATCGGGGATTGTCATGTTCTTGTTTCTCTCGAAATTAAAGGGACAATCCCGATTTTAACAGAGTCCCAGAAATAAAAGTCTGTGTACATATACAATTTATGTGTCTAAATATAGAGGAATAGTGTTTTTACCTTGTCTCAAAATTTCAGCTCAAAATATTGAGGCGTTTAGACGCGAACGTCAAAACCGCTTATCCGGACACGTAACCCTTTTAAGATGTCAGGTCCATTTTTTCATTGGGTGACCTGATAATCTATTGCCATTCTTTTAGAAGTCTATACAGTGCATGACCCATGTGCTATACTTAATAACGAAAGGTGAAAGGTAAATTTCACCTACATGTATTTTTTTATAAAATAAAAGTCTGGGTTTATCCAGACACCGTATAATACAGCTTAAGGCATCGGTCTCCATTTCCAGATGAAGACTGACAGGTTTAATTTGGTTGAAAATGTATCACGTATACTGAGTTAGTTGCTCGACCCTAAGGTAAAGGATTTTATAAGCTTTTAACACAAAAATAGGCAGTTTTATTCTCCAAAATATAATTGGGATTGGCCCTTTAAGTTGTACGTCTGTGGTTGATTATAAGATGATAAACTGATATGCAATACAAACTTTGACTGAAAATGACATATGCATTCTGTATCACAGCAGAACAGGGGGTGGGACAGAGGCAGAGACGTGTGGAATAATTGCGCAGAAGTCGACATTTGGTCTGGTTCGTGGTTATGTAATGTATATTATTATGCATGTAAAAACAAACTATGTTTCTGATAGTACACCAATGTAGCCCGATATGTATCCAGTTTTCCTACGTATGGAAGTTTCAATTTCATTCCAATACAACTGTATAATTCCAATGTTTTCATAGATTGGTATTTGGAGTTTAGTTGTTCGAGAATTGTGTTACGTTGTATGTTTCTGATGAAATGTAAATTTCATTTTGTAAAAGAGATTGTATCATTATATTAAAATACTATTAAATTAGGCAAAGATACAAATTGCATACCTAATATGGCAAATATACTCTTCTAAAAAAGTATAGGATATTGAAATGCAAATAAGTATGCAGGTTGTGATATGATAAATAGTCATGGACACTTGTCATGCTTTGAGAGTATGTTCACGGATGAAGAACATATCGCCCCAACAGAACCACTGAGCTGCATGTACGGCACACAATAGCACCATACACTTGGGAGGGGTTCATTGTCAAATTTGATACTTCAAGGAAGGGTTGATGAAAACTGCCGCTTGCTGGTTTATCCTATCCATGTTTGCTTTCCTATCGGTTCTTGTATAAGATTTACTGTTTAGCCTATCTTTGCATTAGTGTGTTACGTTTAATTTGATTGGCAGACATGTTAGTCGACGTTAACGTCAACCGACAAAACTGCAAGAATTGGCCGTGACACTGCAAGAGGAGTGGGTCAGATTACCCTAAATTGTGATTGGACGGTTGGTTAGGAGCATGCCACGATGAATTGCTGAATGTCTGAGGATTTGTGGAGCAATTACTCATTATTAAGACAAAAATCAAAAACGTCCATTTTAACCTTTGACAGTTTATCTCTTTGCTAATGAAATGGGGCCATCAGATATGCCGCCCATATGAAATGTTTATGTTCATGTGTAAGCAATTTAGCAAGCCGCCCATATGAACTGTTTATGTTCATGTGTAGGCAATTGGCCTG
Source organism: Patella vulgata (assembly GCF_932274485.2). Lineage (NCBI taxonomy): Eukaryota > Metazoa > Mollusca > Gastropoda > Patellidae > Patella > Patella vulgata. Next base: position 34,744,133 of record NC_065886.2, on the reverse strand, counting down.
TTATTAACATACACTGGTTAGTGCATGTGCATTTTGGCAGTTCTGTATATATTGTTTCTGAATATTCCTAACTTTTTTGAAGAGTGTATATGTCTGATTGTTTTTGTCATACGCCATTCACCATCGGCGATTAATATGGATATAGTTATATTACTCTATCGGTATCTATATAATATATGTATATACACATTGTAATGTATATATTATAATTTTGACTTTAAATGTATATTTGTATGATCTATAAATAAACTATTAAAAACAACAAATAAAAAACGCAATTGGTGTGTGGGTTGGTAGGTACAGTGTATCAACAAACAAGAACACCAGTGGAAGTTTGTTATCGCTAATCTTGATGAAGAAGGACCACAGATTTATGTTTATTTTGGAGAATTTGTACGCATATTTGTGAATTTCTTGTTAACGGTTGATCTTGTCTGTAAGGGAGCCATTGTAGCTAAGTGAGTAAGACGCCCGGAGGTCGTGGGTTCGTTTCCGGCGTGGTTTTCCCTTGCCAGTGGTGCAGGACGGAGGGCCTGCCAATGAGAGCTGTCTAGTCGTTCGCATGTCTCGTGTACACATTGGCGTGCACATAAAAGATCCCTTGGCAGTTATAATTCGATATGAGTAGGTCGTAGTGCCGCTGTCCTGGCAAGATGTCCTTCAAAGCACACTGTATGGCGTGTCCTCGTCTTCATTAGCCCAGTCGGAGCCGAACAGTAGGACGTTAAACCCACATTTCATTTCATTTCGTTTCGTGTGAATTGATTATACACTCTCAAAGAAGAAGAGTTGCGCTCCAATTAGGAATGAATATGATGTTTTGTTTGTGTATCTGTGGAAAGGTCATATTAAAGATTGATGAAATTTGTTCAGATATATCACTATCATTTATCGAAAGTAAAAATCAATATGACAAAATCCGATTTTATTTTCTTTCTCTATGTGCATCATGTGTGTTTCTGGCTAATAATTGTTTATGTAAATTCTATTTATGATTTTCATCAAATCATGGTATAATATAATACATAACATACTTACTTTGAACTGTGACACTTTTAACATCTCCTAGTGATTCTGTCTTGCCCGTTGTAGTAGATTCTCCATTTGTTATACACTGATATTCACCAGTCTCATTACAAGTAGGATTAGTTATAGTAACTTGTAGGTAGCTTTCGGTTGGTGGTTGCGTTATATTATAATTACCAGTCACTGTATATTTAGATGCTTCTACGAAAAACCCTTTATCATTCCCCTCTAGGTCTATACTGATCTCTGATTGGGGATTATATATAATGGTACGTTTATATAAATTTATACTGTATAGTGTAGTATAAACGTCAGAAACGGGTGAACACCGTACTATTAAAGATTTAGCGCCTACCTGTAGATTCTGGGATGGCGTTATTTCTAACATAGCAGCCTTGGCATCTGAAAATATAATATAGTGTATGACGGTGTTTTTAAATATCGTATATGTTAGTCAGTGAAGATGGTTAAGATTGTCTATACAATATTGACACTTGACCAGTAATACACCATTACTTGCCTTATCTAGATCTGTCGTTTGGCCTCGAATGTTATACACATCATTAAATAGGCATTTATTTACATGCGAAGACCATAATCAACTCAC